>NC_080074.1:72690611-73890611 GCF_949987535.1 Balaenoptera acutorostrata
GCACGGAACATTCTCCAGGATAGATCACATCTTGGGTCACAAATCAAGCCTCAGTAAATTTAAGAAAATTGAAATCATATCAAGCATCTTTTCTGACCACAACGCTATGAGATTAGAAATGAATTACAGGGAAAAAAACGTAAAAAAGACAAACACATGGAGGTTAAACAATACGTTACTAAATAACCAAGAGATCACTGAAGAAATCAAACAGGAAATAAAAAAATACCTAGAGACAAATGACAATGAAAACACGACGACTCAAAACCTATGGGATGCAGCAAAAGCAGTTCTAAGAGGGAAGTTTATAGCTATACAAGCCTACCTCAAGAAATAAGAAAAATATCAAGTAAACAATCTAACCTTACACCTAAAGAAACTAGAGAAAGAAGAACAAACAAAACCCAAAGTTAACAGAAGGAAAGAAATCATAAAGATCAGAGCAGAAATAAATGAAATAGAAACAAAGAAAACAATAGCAAAGATCAATAAAACTAAAGGTTGGTTCTTTGAGAAGATAAACAAAATTGATAAGCCATTAGCCAGACTCATCAAGAAAAAGAGGGAGAGGACTCAAATCAATAAAATCAGAAATGAAAAAGGAGAAGTTACAACAGACACCACAGAAATACAAAGCATCCTAAGAGACTACTACAAGCAACTTTATGCCAATAAAATGGACAACCTGGAAGAAATGGACAAATTCTTAGAAAGGTATAACCTTCCAAGACTGAACCAGGAAGAAACAGAAAATATGAACAGACCAAACACAAGTAATGAAATTGAAACTGTGATTAAAAATCTTCCAACGAACAAAAGTCCAGGACCAGATGGCTTCACAGGTGAATTCTATCAAACATTTAGAGAAGAGCTAACACCCATCCTTCTCAAACTCTTCCAAAAAATTGCAGAGGAAGGAACACTCCCAAACTCATTCTATGAGGCCACCATCACCCTGATACCAAAACCAGACAAAGACACTACAAAAAAAGGAAATTACAGACCAATATCACTGATGAATATAGATGCAAAAATCCTCAACAAAATACTAGCAAACAGGGGCTTCCCTGGTGGCGCAGTGGTTGAGAATCTGCCTGCTAATGCAGGGGACACGGGTTCGAGCCCTGGTCTGGGAAGATCCCACATGGCACGGAGCAGCTGGGCCCGTGAGCCACAGCTACTGAGCCTGCGCGTCTGGAGCCTGTGCCCCGCAACGGGAGGGGCCGCAATAGTGAAAGGCCCGCGCACCGCGATGAAGAGCGGTTCCCGCACCGCGATGAGGAGTGGCCCCCGCTTGCCACAACTAGAGAAAGCCCTCGCACGAACCGAAGACCCAACACAGTCAAAAAAAAAAAAAAATACTAGCAAACAGAATCCAACAACACATTAAAAGGATCATACACCATGATCACGTGGGATTTATCCCAGGGATGCAAGGATTCTTCAATATATGCAAATCAATCTATGTGATACACCATATTAACAAATTGAAGAATAAAAACCATATGATCATCTCAATAGATGCAGAAAAAGCTTTTGACAAAATTCAACACCCATTTCTGATAAAAACTCTCCAGAAAGTGGACATAGAGGGAACCTACCTCAACATAATAAAGGCCATATATGACAAACCCACAGCAAACATCATTCTCAATGGTGAAAAACTGAAAGCATTTCCTCTAAGATCAGGAACGAGACAAGGATGTCCACTCTCACCACTATTATTCAACATAGTTCTGGAAGTCCTAGCCACAGCAATCAGAGAAGAAAAAGAAATAAAAGGAATACAAATTGGAAAAGAAGAAGTAAAACTGTCACTGTTTGTGGATGACATGATACTATACATAGAGAATCCTAAAACTGCCACCAGAAAACTGCTAGAGCTAATTAATGAATATGGTAAAGTTGCAGGATACAAAATTAATGCACAGAAATCTCTTGCATTCCTATACATTAATGATGAAAAATCTGAAAGAGAAATTATGGAAACACTCCCATTTACCATTGCAACAAAAAGAATAAAATACCTAGGAATTAACCTACCTAGGGAGACAAAAGACCTGTATGCAGAAAACTATAAGACACTGATGAAAGAAATGAAAGATGATACCAACAGATGGAGAGATATACCATGTTCTTGGATTGGAAGAATCAACATTGTGAAAATGAGTATACTACCCAAAGCAATCTACAGATTCAATGCAATCCCTATCAAATTACCAATGGCATTTTTTATGGAGCTAGAACAAATCATCTTAAAATTTGTATGGAGACACAAAAGACCCCGAATAGCCAAAGCAGTCTTGAGGGAAAAAAATGAGGCTGGAGGAATCAGACTCCCTGACTTCAGACTATACTACAAAGCTACAGTAATCAAGACAATATGGTACTGGCACAAAAACAGAAACATAGATCAATGGAACAAGATAGAAAGCCCAGAGATTAACCCACGCACCTATGGTCAACTAATCTATGACAAAGGAGGGAAAGATATACAATGGAGAAAAGACAGTCTCTTCAATAAGTGGTGCTGGGAAAACTGGACAGCTACATGTAAAAGAATGAAATTAGAATACTCCCTAACACCATACACAAAAATAAACTAAAAATGGATTAGAGACCTAAATATAAGACTGGACACTATAAAACTCTTAGAGGAAAACATAGGAAGAACACTCTTTGACATAAATCACAGCAAGATCTTTTTTGATCCACCTCCTAGAGTAATGGAAATAAAAACAAAAATAAACAAGTGGGACCTAATGAAACTTCAAAGCTTTTGCACAGCAAAGGAAACCATAAACAAGATGAAAAGACAACCCTCAGAATGGGAGAAAATATTTGCAAATGAATCAATGGACAAAGGATTAATCTCCAAAATATATAAACAGCTCATTCAGCTCAATATTAAAGAAACAAACACCCCAATCCAAAAATGGGCAGAAGACCCAAATAGACATTTCTCCAAAGAAGACATACAGACGGCCACAAAACACATGAAAAGATGCTCAACATCACTAATTATTAGAGAAATGCAAATCAAAACTACAATGAGGTATCACCTCACTCCTGTTAGAATGGGCATCATCAGAAAATCTACAAACAACAAATGCTGGAGAGGGTGTGGAGAAAAGGGAACCCTCTTGCACTGTTGGTGGGAATGTAAATTGATACAGCCACTATGGAGAACAATATGGAGGTTCCTTAAAAAACTAAAAATAGATTTACCATGTGACCCAGCAATCCCATTACTGGGCATATGCCCAGAGAAAACCGTAATTCAAAAAGACACATGCACCCCAATGTTCATTGCAGCACTATTTACAATAGCCAGGTCATGGAAGCAACCTAAATGCCCATCAACAGACGAATGGATAAAGAAGTTGTGGTACATATATACAATGGAATATTACTCAGCCATAAAAAGGAACGAAATTGAGTCATTTGTTGAGACGTGGATGGATCTAGAGACTGTCATACAGAGTGAAGTAAGTCAGAAAGAGAAAAACAAATATCGTATATTAATGCATGTATGTGGAACCTAGAAAAATGGTACAGATGAGCCAGTTTGCAGGGCAGAAGTTGAGACACAGATGTAGAGAATGGACATATGGACACCAAGGGGGGAAAACTGCGGTGGGGTGGGGATGGTGGTGTGCTGAATTGGGCGATTGGGATTGACATGTATACACTGATGTGTATAAAATTGATGCCTAATAAGAACCTGCAGTATAAAAAAAGAAAACAAAACAAAAAAAAACAAAAAACCAAAATGTTTATCAATTCAATGTTGTGAAAAACTGTAAATCCTGTCAAATGCCTAGAACCTGAATATAGTCATTGATTTCTTTTAAAACAAACAAACAAAAATGTCAGACTTTCCCTCTTTCCAAATATGAAAAATAACAACATTAAACATTCTTTTTAAAAAGTACCTATGCCAGTATACCCTGAGAAGACCATAATTCAAAAAGAGTCATGTACCACAATGTTCATTGCAGCTCTATTTACAGTAGCCAGGACGTGGAAGCAACCTAAGTGTCCATCGACAGATGAATGGATAAAGATGTGGCACATATATACAATGGAATATTACTCAGCCATAAAAAGAAACCAAATTGAGTTATTTGTAGTGAGGTGGATGGACCTAGAGTCTGTCATACAGAGTGAAGTAAGTCAGAAAGAGAAAAACAAATACCGTATGCTAACACATATATATGGAATCTAAAAAAAAAAAAAAAGAAAATGGTCATGAAGAACCTAGGGGCAGGACGGGAATAAAGATGCAGACCTACTAGAGAATGGACTTGAGGACATGCGGAGGGGGAAGGGTAAACTGGGACAAAGTGAAAGAGTGGCATGTACATATATACACTACCAAATGTAAAACAGATAGCTAGTGGGAAGCAGCCGCATAGCACAAGGAGATCAGTTCTGTGCTTTGTGACCACCTAGAGGGGTGGGATAGGGAGGGTGGGAGGGAGGGAGACACACGAGGGAAGAAATATCAGGATATATGTTTATGTATAGCTGATTCACTTTGTTATAAAGCAGAAACTGACACACCATTGTAAAGCAATTATACTCCAATAAAGATGTTAAAAAAAAAAAAGTACCTATGCCAGAAATTCCAGGGCGGTCCAGCAGTTAGCACTCCGGGCTTCCACCACAGTGGGCCAGGGTTCAATCCCTGGTCGGGGAACTAAGATCCCACAAGCTGCACATGCAGCCAAAAAAAAAAAAAAAAAAAATACTAATAGCACTTATGCCCCTCCTCCCAAGTCAAGGCTCCCCAAGCACAGCAGGTCTGAACCAGGGTGGGCTCAAATCTTGACCACCGAATTGTATGATTACTGCAAAGCTGTGACTAAGACCTTGCCCTGATCTCAGGGCTGAGAGAATTGAATGGTTTCCAAGAGACCAAGTTGAACTAGCTGAGGGTTTAATCCCAACTTATACAAGGATTTCACACAAAAGATTTAGTGCAAGAATTAATATACAAAAGAACTTCTGGTTTTGTTTAGCCCCTATACTTAGGCCCTCACCCTTGTGGTAGATCTCTTGCAACTGTTTTCCTATCCCACTCAGCCCCAGTGCACAAACGCTGGGGCACCTACCGTCTCACAGCCAACTCATGCCCCACGTGGAGTGACTCTGGGTCAAGACTGCCTGATACTACAGCTCTAGCCAAGTAAAGACCAACTGCCTGGCACAAATCAGAGAAAAGAAAAAGCCTCATCCAGCTGTGAAGAAGGAATGGAGTTTCTACCATGTGCCTCTTGTTCCCCAGTAGTCCCCTCTACTCCAAACTCCCCAAATTCCCCACAGTCTTGAGCGGCAGCCTGTTTCAAGGACTTGGTCTGGGGGTCCTAAACAGGAGTATGGGCCACATTTAGGCGACTCAAACCTCAGTTTGTCGCTCTGTTTCTGGGAGGGAATGGGCTGCACAGTAACGGATGAGGCTGGCTGCTGAAGGGATGACCAGGTGACAGGCACACGGTCCAGGATGAACTTGGCCCAGCTAGCATCGTGTTTTAATCACTGAGCCCATCCGGATTATGGATGATAAAGTGTGACAGACCTCACAAGAGCAAATGGGGTGCTCTTCTGCCGTCGTGCCCGCAGAGTGACTTCTCCAAGGTCCTCATCAGATAAGCATGGGCACTGGAGCTCCTGACCTTGCTTTCCCACGGCCACAGGACCACAGAACGGGGAGTGGGGTGTGGGGCTGACCACGGAGAAAGGCGAGGTTTCCACACCCCACATCCTCACCCTGCAGCGGGTCTCACGTGGGGCTTGGGGAGCTCCCAGGAAGACAAGGTTCGTACAGCAGCAGAATTTTTCTTCTGGCAGCCAACAATCGGCCATACCGCATGTTTCAAGGTTACAGAGGAGTCCCGCGGTACAAACGTGGGACAGCAGCAGATGACTCTTGCTCACAGTTTGCAATAAAGCCAGAGCAAGTGTTCTATAAACTTATAACACCAGGAAAGAAACCTCAGGCACCCGAGGGAGTCCAGAAAACGTTTTGCTCTCCGGCTTTTGGGAGTCTTCATCATGGGGCCTCTCTCTTGGGCATCGGAAACCTTCCTTTTGTGCAGAATGGGCAGGGATGTGCAGGTCTACTGCTAAGCGGGGAAGAGGACGGGAGGGCAGTTCCTTTGGACCCTGGCGGAGGTAGACTATGTAAGGCGAAGGGTTCAAGAAGAAGGAAAGGCCATTTTCTTGGCGCTGGCTGGGAGCGGGGGCCGCTGCCCTCCTTCCCTCCTTTTTTGGATTAAAAACAAAAGCCCACGGTGATGAAGACTGTGAGGGGAAGGACGTCGAAAGCCGCGTCTGCGGCTCGTCCCAGCGTTAGATCGTCTTGGCCCGGCCTCCAGACACTGGCGAAGGCCTCCCCGGACCTGCCCGGCGCAGCTGGGATCCAATGCCGGGAGGCGGCAGCGGAACGCGGGGCTCTCGGCGCGCTTCCCCAGCCCCAGGGCTGCGCGTCTGCCGGCCGGCCGGGCGCAAGCACGGTCTGGCAGCTGCTGCGTCTCCGCGGGTCCTCGTGGCCGAGGCGGCCGAGGCCGTGGGCACGGATGCAGCGCTGGGCATGCGCGCAGGGCTGGGGCGGCAGCGAGGGAGCGCGGGGCCGGAGATGGCGGAACATGCGCGCAGAGGGCGCCCGGGCCCCTGGCGGGGTTCGTGGAGCTGCGGGCCCCACAACCTCCAGGGTCACAGCCGGCCACTAGCTAACTCTTGAAATAGCTCTAGGAGGAAGGCGACGCCATCACGTTTTCCGAAGAAACTGGAGACTGAGGGTTTACAGAAGTCACCCAAGGATGTAGGTGTTGCGCCACCCGAGTGCCTTCGTCCGGAAGCCGCATCCTTCCTTGGCGGTGAGTGAGACAAGTGAAGGGAGGGCCTACGGGGCTGGTAACTTTGAGCAGCAAGGCTGTTGCCAGAGGGAGCTGGTGTGACAGAGGCGTCTAAGTCCTAGATGTTCCAGACAGGATTGACTTAGACCTGGGCAAAGTTGAGTTTTCAGGGAAAGGGACTTAGGCAGTATCTCTGCTGACTGGCTGGGGAAAATGGGAGCCACTGACCTGTAAATCTCAATCCTAAAATGGGAGTGGAATATTTACAGTAGTTACTGCTTCTCTGCCTTCTCCTTTCCGAAGTTTCAGTTACCCTTGGTCAACGGCGTCTGAAAGTATTAAATGGAACATTCCAGAAAAAAAACCCCATAAGTTTATTCATAAGTTTAAAATTGCACGCCATTCTGAGAAGGGCGATGAAGCCTCACCATTGTGCTCTGATCCTTGTCCGGAGTGTCCCACGTGTTAGTCACTGAGTAGCCAGCTAGGTTATCAGATCGACTGTCTCAGGATGCAGTGCCTGTGTTCAAGCCGTCCTTATTTTGCTTAATAATGGCCCCAGAGGCAAGAGGAGTGATATACCAAAGCCCTAAGGTGCTTCCTTTGGGTAGAAAGGTGAAAGTTCCTGACTTAGGAAAGAAAACAGATCTATGCTGAAGTGCTAATATCTATGGTAAGAAGGAATCTTTGATCCTGTGAAGTTGTGAAGAGGGAAAAGGAAATTCTTGCTAGTTTTGCTGTCAAATCTCAAACTGCAAAAGTTATAGCTGCAGTGTTCGATAAGTGTTCAGTTAAGATGGAAAAGGCATCACGTTTGTCAGACATTTTGAGAGAGAGACCACATTCACAGAATTTTTTTTACAGTATAATTGTATTTTTTTAACAGAATAATTGTTTGCTATAATTGTTTTTTATTAGTTCTTGTTGTTAATCTCTTACTGCGTCTAATTTATAGATTCAACTTTATTATAGGTATGTATGTATAGGAAAAAACATAGTATGTGTAGGGTTTTGTACTATCTGTGGTTTCAGACATCCACTGGGGGTCTTGGAATGTATCCCCTGTTGATAAGAGGGCCTACTGTAGTCTTAATTATAGGGAGGGAAGATCCTTGATTAGTTTTCTATGGCTGCTGTAAAAAATTACTGAAAACTGGGTGGTTTAAAATAATAGAAATTAATTCTCTTGGGTTCTGGAGGATAGCAGTCTTAAATCAAGTTGTCAGTAGGGTCACACTTCCTCTGGAGGCTCTAGGGGGGAATCCTTTCCTGCCTCTTTAGCTTCTGGTGGCTGTGGGCATTCCTTGGCTTCCTTGGCATCACTCTAATCTCTGCTTCTGTCTTCACATCACCTTCTCCTTTATGTGTTTTCTCTTCTTGTGTCTCTTATGAGGACACTTGTTATTGGATTTAGGGTCCACCTGGGTCATCTACTATGATCTTATCTTAAAATTCTTAATTTAATGATATCTGCAAGGACTGTTTTTCCAAATAAGGTCACATTTATAGGTTCTAGGGATTTGAACATCTTTTTGAAGTCCACAGTCCAACCTACTACAATTGTTAAATGCTTTCTGGGAAATCAAAGGTAAAAGACACAAAAAACAAATTTTGTTCATGTATGGATGAGATATTTTCTAGAAAGTCATAATGAAATAGTTCACTGTTGACTCTGAAGCTCAGATTTGACAAGTAAGGCTTTTGGTAAATACTTTCAAAGACGTCCATCGGCACTTCCTCCCAACAATTCTCCCTATCTTTGTGGGAGGATGTGTACATCAGGAGGTGGGGTTTACTCCCCTCCCTGCAATACCTGGCCAGGCCTTGGGATTTGCTTTGAGCAACAGAAGGCTGTGGAGGTTGACCTGCACTTCTGAGCACTGGCCTGAAGCTGCCTGGCAACTTTTGCTTCGCCCCTTAGGACCCAGCTGCTTTGTAGAGAAGCTTGGGCCAGGCAGCTGAAGAATGTGGAGAGAGAGGGGGGGACCCAGACAGCTCCCACCTGTTCCAGTAACAACCTCAGATGCACCAGGCATATGAGTGAAGGCATTTTGGATTTTCTAGCTGAGCTCCTAGCTAAACACAGCCACAGACTGATCCCAGCCAACACCACGCGGAGCAGGAGAAACTTCCACCTGCGCCCAGACAAGGTACAGAATTGAGAGAAATAACAAATTGTCATGTCAAACCAGTGAGTTCTGGGGCAGTTTTGTTACAATAGATGACTAAAACAATGCGGTAGGTTGTATCATTCAGAATTTTTAAAAAAAATCGTTACATGGGCTAAGGAAAATGATAATAGGCACTGTGTAAGCAGAAAAATGTTTTGATATTGGGAATGGAAGCTTTTAGTGATTTGCCTTGGTTGTTCAGGATCTGAAAAGGAAGTATGCACAGGACACAGAGAACATGAAGCTGTGTGGAAGGAAGCAGCTCATGTGCTTGCATTTGGGAAATGTAGCTTTGGGGAAAGATTACTTTAGACAAACTGACTTTAAGTTCTGGTTTTATTACGAATTTACTACATGACCTTGACCTTGGAAAGTCATGCATTCTCTCTGAGCCCCGTACAGGAAATTTGTGTGGCTGATAATAACCATTACTAATTGTTACGCCCCTGATATATGCTAGGCCTGCAGTAGGTGCCATCCTGCATGACTGTGTATTTTCACAACGATCTTACGAGGGATACCATCCTCATTTTCAGATCAGGAAGCAGTGGTTTCAGGTTAGTAGTCTGCCCTAGATCACATGAAGGTGGTAGGGAGAAAGGAGGGTAAGCAGACATTCAAAAACCAGGCAATTAACTTCAAATCTGTGCTTTTTCTGCTGTGCTGCACTCGTGGGCTCACTTCTCCCCTTTTGGTTTGAGGCAGGTATCAGCCCAGTCATTTGAGCTGGTCCTACTGGGCATTTACCATTCATTGAGGCTCGTGGGCAGGGTTCACGAGCATCTATAAAACCACCACTGGGTAGTCTTTACAGCTTTTAGATACATGCCTTTCTCATCGTCAGTTTCTCAGCATCGTTTCTGTGTCTCCCCTTCACTTAGCCCTAATCAGCAGCTAACTGCTAGTGATTTTTATTCTTTGCCATGTTTATCTGCCACCTGCACCCCCTATCTGACTTTATCCTGGCTTGGCCTGGCACCATCTTTTGCAAGACGCTCCTTATCTGCCTCCTCCTCAGTCTCTCCATCAGCCCATTCATCCTTCACACAGCCACCAGAGTTATCTTCCTACACACAAGTTCGAGAATGTCATTTGCTTGTTCAGAAAACTTTAATGGCTTTTTACTGCCAGTAGACTAAAGAAAAATTAAAAAATTTTTTAGGATATGAATAACATGTATTTATGGCTAATGGTAGCTGTATTTACTAACTGAAACAAAGCAAAACGGCATCCAACCTTTTCTATTCTCTTTGTCCTGCAGTGTCTGAAGCTACAAGTATCAGAGGCTCCTTGCCTGAGATGAAGGAGAGCTTTTGTTTACCGGTCACGATAGTATAGTCGAGGCCGTCTACCAGAGTTTGCTTCTGTTAGTTTACATCTCCCTGTGAGTGGTAAACTCCAGTGAAGGGAGATTGCTATGAAGACTTTCAGGGTTTTTTTGGGGGGGAGGGGGAAAGGAAAGTATTAATGAAACACTTGCTTTATTATTATTATTGTTATTTTTATTACAACCACTCTTGACAATGAGAGTGCACAAGAAACTGTTGCTCCTTTATCTTCAATCTAGAGGGAATGGCTCCTCGCTGCCTTACTCTTGCCTCCCATTGTTGTTGATATACATATTTAAAGTTACTTTTCAATAAGACTGGGTACTTTTCTATAAGATTCACTTCTAACAAATGATGAAACATTTAGTAAAGACCCAATTCTAGAAGTTTCACTAGCCTGGTCCTTTCTAGAACTTCCCCATAGAGAAGCACCAGGTTAATCATAGCTATCCTTGCTCGAACCTTCCCTGGAACAGGGATGATCTTTTGGGTTTCAGAGGGCTTTCATGGTGGACAAGAGCCCCTCCAGTAAGCAGAAAGAAAACAGTTGCTATTAATATTAAAAAGTAAAATCTAAGTTGGTGTTGCCAAGAATATATATTAACAATGCAAGTCATTTTGATTATTCAACCTACACAAAGAACCTGCTTGGAAGCCCTACTCTTCAGGCCTGGGCAGTTTTAGGTCCCAAGTGGGAGTGACTGGGAGGGAGAGGAACCTGTGAACAAGCATGAGAAGGCCAGAACATGAATTCCCGAATAACTTTGCATTCTAAAGCAAGAGCTGCTAAAGGAACAGAATTTTTTTGATGTTTTATACTCTGTTCCAGGTTTTCCCCAGAATTCTCAATATCGAGGACCCTTTTAGTGATTGACACCTTCCTCATGTACCCAGTTTAAAAAATATCTCCAAAATAACTCTATTAAGTTATTATATACAGAATATAATTCTATTCTATTAATAATTCTATTAATAAAGTGTGTGTGTATATATATATATAAATCAAACAATAACCACAACACGTTTGTCAGTCCAAATGTCTAATGAATGTGAGAGTTGATACAATTTGAGTCAATCACAAACTTTTTGTTGTTTTTGACTTGTGCAGATGTATTTTTTGATTTTCATTGGACCTTCAGAGACATAAAAATGCTTAAGGACTCCCATTTGCACTTTCCTTAGGTGATAGGAGTCTAGGAAACCCTAGAATTTGTAACAGGTTATTTTATAATCTTTCTAAATAGGAAGTAACTATCCCAAGATATTGAAAAAGGTTAAGTGTACAATTTTGGGTGTTACAAGGTTATGTGATCGACTTCTACTCAATGCTGGTCAAAGACACACCAAAGATAATAGAACCGAGAGCACTTAAAACTAATTTGTGCTGACCCGTTAGGAGAATTTATGATTTCATTTCTAGAAATAGGATAAAGAAATGAAATAAAGTCTAATTCCAGTGTGTAAATTAGGGAAATCAACCTCTTCCAGTTTGGTCCTGAATAAACTGCTTTCTATTTGACATGCTCAAGAGCGTGGTCTTCCCTTTAATTCACATTGTGAAATAATTGCCCTGGTGGAAATCAGAAACATGCAATGTAATATATTAGTTTTACTCAATGATTCTTGAGAGGTGATACCTCAATTAACAAATCCTCAGGGAAAGAGGCAGTGTTGAAAAAAAATATGTTCCAATCTCATCTTCATAAATCAAGCCAGGCAGAACTGCCTGTAGGCATTTGGCAAGACAGAAACATCCCTCAACAGGGTGGCTCTCAGCCCTGCCCAGAGGTAAGCAAACAGGGCCACTCTTCAGCAAATATATGAAGTATTTCAGCCTTCTCTGTGTCTCCACCTTCCATTTTCTGTTACCTCTTAAGATTGCCCCCTCCTCTGACTTAAGGCATCCTACACCCTCTTTTTTTTTCCTTCTCTTCCATCAGAAACTGATTTTGTAACAATTTCATTAATCTTGATTTAATGTGAATGAATTTGCATGGATATGGTAAATCAAGCAGGTTTTGAAGTCAAGCCTTTACCAACTTTGAGAATCCTGGGACTTGGAACTGTTTTGCCATGGTATTCCCAGCATCTTAGTGCCTGGTAGATAGATAACAAACTGTTGTTGAATGAACAATGAAAGGCATAGTTCCCTCTCACTTGAAGGAATTCAAGCTGAAGGGGTGAGAGAGGGGAAGGCATGGTGGAGCGTGAATGTCCGGAGGCTTAGGAAGGTGGGTGAACTGAAATTCCAGTAGGTCTCCTCTGATGATGACCTGACAGTTCCTGTAAGGTGTCTGATGGGTATGTCAGAGACAGATGGGTTTCTTCTCCTTCCTCCCACACCCCAGCCTTTTGTGTGTCTGGGGAAAACAAGGAGGGACTGTAGATCCTGGGTGCCGGGACTTCCTTTTATAGTTATTTTGCTACAGGTAGGACCAGCTACATCATTTGCTGGGTCCAAGGTAAAATGAAAATGAGGGGCCCCTTGTTCAAATTTTATTAAGAATTTCATGCAAATCAAACAGACCGTGAAATGCCACCTCACACTCACTAGGATGGCTGTAATAAAAAAGATGGGCAATAACAAGTGTTGGCAAGGATGTGGAGAGATTGGAACCCTCCTACGCTGCAGGTGGAAATGTAAAATCTACTAACACTTTGGAAAACAGTCTGGCAGTTCCTCAAAAAGTTAAACAGAGTTACCATATGATCCAGCAATTCTACTGCTAGGTATGTACCTGAGAGAGTTGAAAACATATGTTCACACAAAAACTTGTATGTGAATCTGCATAGCAGCATCATTCATAATAGCCAAAAAGTGAAAACAACCCAAATAACCATCAACTGATAAGTGGATAAACAAAACATGAATCTATCCATGCAATGGATACATTGTATCCATACAGTGGAATGTCATTCACAATAAAACCGATTGAAGTACTGATACATGCTACAATATGAACGAATCTTGAAAACATGCTCTATGATTCCATTTTTATGAAATGTTCAGAATATGCAAATCCTTAGAGACAAAGTAGATTAATGGTTGTCAGGGCCTACGGGAGGGGAGAAGGGGGGATGACTGCTAATGGATACAGAGTTTCTATTTGGGGTGATGAAAAAGTTCTGGAACTAGGTAGTGGTGATGGTTGCACAAGCTTGTGAATATACTAAAAACATTGAATGTATACTTTAAAAAGGGGATTTTTATGGTATGGGAATTATATCTCAATAAAAAAAATATTGAGAATTTCAAGACAGCAAGAGCAGAAAATGAAGCTAAGTGAGGAGCCCTTCTGAGTTAGGGGCTTGGGTGTCTGCACAGGTGTGGCCCAGGAAGCCAGCTCCCTCTAAGCAATCTCTTAAGCCCTCTCTCTCTTTGCCTCCTCTTTTTCAACCCATATTGCATACAGCATTTTCTCCCAATTTAGTGCTGAGCTAGGTGTGGTATATCAACCAGTTGACAACAGAGTGAGCAACCAGTTGACAACAGAGTGAACAACCATCCCAGTGTGTCAGGGACTGGGGTGCTTCCCAGGATGTGAAACTATCAGTGCTAAAACTGGGAAAATCCCAGACAAATTGAGTTGAGTTGGTCACCTTAGTGGTCAGTGAACAATATTTATGCTGTCATTTCTCCTAATTAAAATCCTGAGACACATCTCCAGGTCTGTTATGTCTACCAGTGATAATGGCAGTGCAGTATGGGGAATTGGCTCTGGGCCCCATAACCACCTCGGTGGTCTGCAGAAATGCAGAATCTGAGGCCCCCTCCTAGGCCTATTGAGTTAGAACCTGCGTTGTGACAAGATCCTCAGGTGACTCACATGCACGGTAAAATATGGAAGACAAAAGACGGCTGAGCAGACAGGAGATCTGGGTTCTGGTTCTGGATTTGCCACTAGCTGGCTTCGCAACCTCGGGCAAGTTGCTTAGCCTTTCTGGCTCTCAGTGTCTTAACCTGTGAAATGTGGGAGTTGGATTCTTAAAGCTAGTGGTTAACAGACATCTAAACATTTGTTAAACATGTAGCATCTGACTTTGAACAACCCATATCTTCCTGGCTCTGAAATCAGACAGCTCTGCTTTGGTCATTTACTAGCTTGATAACTTTGGTTAAGTGTCTTTCAATTTTCTCATCAGGGCTGTTGCGGAGAGTAAGTGAGATAAACAGCATTTACAAAGTGCCTGGCTTGGGGTAGAGCCTTTTTACATGGTAGCTATTAGCTTTTGTATTATTAGAATCTGAAGTTCTGATGAGAATGTGCCATTAGAATAAATCTTCATTAATATAGTTGGATCTGGATGTCTTTTTATAATTGCAAGAATCCTTGTGTCTTGAAGAACATGTAGAAACTAAGTGTTGGGAGGGAGGATGTATTTAACACCAGATTTCTTTTTTTTTTTTTTTAAAGGATTTTCTTATTTATTTATTTATTTATTTATTTATTTATTTATTTATTTTTGGCTGTGTTGGGTCTTCGGTTCGTGCGAGGGCTTTCTCCAGTTGCGGCAAGCGGGGGCCACTCTTCATCGCGGTGCGGGGACCGCTCTTCATCGCGGCAGATTTCTTATTTAGATAGTTTTAGCTTGGAGGTTACTTAAAAACCCAGTCTACATCTACCGAACATATAGCTCTTGTGTCTTAGGATAGAGTGATCAGTTACAAAGATAAAAAAAAATCAGGAAAAACATCTGCAAACAGGGTGCATCAATATGGCTTCCACGGTTAAATAAAGTAAGCTTTGATCTTAGAGAAAGAATGGTGTCAGAAGTTCAGTGCTTGGGGTCTGCTGTGCAGGCTGGATTTTACCAGTTGACAGGGGCACGTGACGGTTCTGAGTCTCCAAGGTCTTTGCTGGATATTTTTTGTTGTTCTTTGGTCCCAGCATTCCATCAGATTTACATGTTGGAGATATAATTAGCTGTAGACTGATTGCAAAGAATCAGCCATAATTTAAAAATATAAATTAACATAAAATGGCAAGCATTAAAAGTTAATGTTAACTTGATGCTCATTTATTTTTGCATCCCAATGAGCCTTATTAAGTTACTTAGTCCATCTGAACATCAGGATTTTCTCTCATATGCTAAATTGTGATAACAATTTCTTATACGCTAAACTCTGGTAACAGTTTTGAAAAACGCAGGCCCAATCTGCTGTTGATATTCAATTTTCAGTTTCTTCTCTGACCGGGATTAAATAGGTACCACTATACAGTTTGGCATATTAAAGTTCAGAGTCTAAATATAGTCTTTACATTTTCAAAAGTGCTTTCTAATGGAAATTATATTTTGACTGTCAGTGCCCTGTGGTTTCCTTCACTGTCAGCACAATCAATAACTTTGGGCAGGTGGATGGAGTACAGATGGGAAAGGAATGTATGGAAATGTAGCAGACCTCTGAGACGTGGGCTTAAAAAAGCAAATCAAGCCAATTGGTTTAGAATTATGATGGTTGGCTTTCTAATGCATATTCAGAGAAGGCTGAAAAAATGTATGAAATTTAATTGTACCATAAAGCTGTCACAAGAAAATATATACTGCATATCAAGTAGGGAAACACTTCTTCTGGAGAGTTAATCTGTGAAAGTTAAAAAAAAATTTAAAGAATGTTATAGTTGAATAAATAACAGGAAGAAGTAGGTGGTGCTAGGCAACAGCTTTTGGAATAAGAAAAGAATTGCACAAACTCAAATTCAATAGGAGAAACATATTTGATATTTCATAGGTATTAGAATTTCCCCATTGAATATGTAGAAGAAATTTGGAAAAAGAGTTTAAAGAGTGAGACTATTTTAACATTTCCTAAACCAAAGGTTAAAGAAAAGGTATCAACAATATTTAGATAACCATTAATATTGTGAAGCTTTGTGCATCAGTATCAATGAGTGGAGTTTTGTTCCTTTGTATTGAAAACCCAGTGTTTCTATAAGCCAGACTGAAAATGACTAGAAATACCTGATACTTCCTCTAGTAGAGTTGGCTCCTCAAAGTTTAATGTGTGAATAAATCACCTGGGGGTTCTTCTTAAAATGCAAAATTTTTTGCACTTAAAAAATTTATTTTGAATTTTATTGTATTTATTTTTTTATACAGCAGGTTCTTATTAGTTATCTATTTTATACATATTAGTGTGTATATGTCAATCCCAATCTCCCAGTTCATCCCACCACTGCCACTTTGCACTTTTTTTATTGAGGTAAAATGCACACACACAAAAATAATCATTAACTATTTTAAAGTGTACAATCAAGCGGCATGTAGTACATTCAGAATGTTGTGCCATCATCACCTCTGTCTGGTTTCAAGACATTTTCCCCATCAAGGAAACCCTATACCCATCAAGCAGTCACTCCGCATTCCTACCTTCCCCCAAACACTGGCAATTACCAATCTCCTTTTTGTCTCTATGGATTTACCTATTTTCCATGTTTCAAATAAATGGAGTCACACAATATATGTGTCTGGTTTCATTCACTAAAATGCAGATTTTGATCCGGGAGGTGTCAGAGCAGAGCCTGAGGTCTTTCTGGTGTACATTTCTGGTGTACTCCCTGATGATGCTGGTGCTGGTGGTATAAGGATGGTGCTTAGATGGGGCTGGGACTCCTAGGTGTTAAGGCTGCAGCCCAGTGAGGAGCAGGGCAGGCCAGAGCATTGCTTGGCCAACTTCAGCAGGATAACGAGCCTATTGAATCACTGATGGAGTCACATGGACTTGCTGGCTTATTTATGCTCAGAGATATTGAGGATCTCCAACAGATCTTTTCCACAGAATGTGTAAGACTTCAGATCATGTGCACCGCCAATTTTGCTTTATTTTGTTAAATTATTTTTGCCTTCTATATTAGGGGTTGGCAACCTACGGCTAGGGAGCCAAATCCAGACCACTGTCTGTTTTTGTACAGCCTGGAAGCTACGAATAGCTCTTTATTTTTTTTTAATGGTTGAAGATTAATCAAAAGAAGAATAATATTTTATGGCATGTGAATATTATATGAAATTCAAATTTCAGTGTACATAAATAAGGTTTTACTGGAACACAACCATGCTTATTTGTTTACTTATTGTCAGTGGCTGTTTTCATGATATGATAGAGTTGATAGAGACCATCTGGTTTACAAAGCCAAACATATTTGCTATCTGGCCCTCTACAGACAAAGTTTGTCAACCCCTGATCTATATGATTTTTTCAGGCTGCAAGTACAGAATAAACACATCAAGATAACCTATAGAGTCCTTGTGAAAAGAAAAGCATGTGATATTACGGCATACAAAGCAGAAGTTAAACATTATCAGGAAAAATCAGCTCACAGAGATGAGTTTTACAAAGCACAGCTTTTAAAGAAGTTCTAATTTCTGAGTCAAAACAAAGAATTAAAAATCAGACTTCTGCTCCTGACCAATCATTAAAATTTTTATTCTTTTTCTTTCTTTTTTTAAAAGCCATTCTTGGCCATTTCCTCACATTTCATGGCTGTAAAGCTGTATGTGAAAATGTCAAGTGCTTTTTAAGAATGGATTTTACACTTGCCATTTTTGAGTGCAGTGGATTTACACTTCAAAAAGTCAGATACGACTTCATAATTGAATTGCACCTGATCTTTTCAAGTGCTAGGCACTGGAACTTGGAGTCAAGGACAAGCTCAGAACTAGACTGAGTTTCTAGAGGTTGAATCTATCCTGAATTCAAGCCCTCAAAACTAATAATAAAAGACTTATGCAGGTGAAATGTAGGCATGGAGGAAATACTTTTGAGTTCCAGCCCAAGTTGTTAATGAAAGTTCACTGCGTTAATTTTCCTGGATTATTTTTTGATATTTAAAAAATAATGGCCTGGGTGACTTGGGATTTATGATATAACCACATTTGATTGGTGGGGCCAGTAGGGCAATCTCTAAGGAAATGACAGACTAAGTTTGAGGGATTTTCTCCTACCTTAAAGGTAAATGGACTAGAGGCTTCCATTATAAAAAGCCCAAGGGTGCTCCCAAGAAAGGTTCAGTAGAAATTTTTGACTCCCCAGGATCTCAACCACACAGAGACATACTCTCAAACCTTCCCAGAGACATACTCTTTGTTGTTCTTTTGAAAAAATGGAATGTATCTAAACCCTGGTGTTCTGGGTAACATTTAAAAAAATGGAGTGGGAGGACCTTCAAGATGGTGGAGGAGTAAGACATGGAGGTCACCTTCCTCCTCACAAATACATCAAAAATATATCTACACATGGAACAACTCCTACAGAACACTTACTGAATGCTGGCAGAAGACCTCAGACTTCCCAAAGGGCAAGAAACTCCCCACGTTCCTGGGTAGGGCAAAAGAAAGAAGAAAAAACAGAGACAAAAGAATAGGGACGGGACCTGCACCAGTGGGAGGGAACTGTGAAGGAGGAAAGGTTTCCACACACTAGGAAGCCCCTTCCCTGGTGGAGACGGGGGGGTGGGTGGGGGGAAACTTCAGAGCCACGGAGGAGAGTGCAGCAACAGGGGTGCAGAGGGCAAAGCGGAGAGATTCCCGCACAGAGGATTGGTGCCGACCAGCACTCACCAGCCCGAGAGGCTTGTCTGCTCACCCGCCAGGGCAGGTGGGGGCTGGGAGCTGAGGCTCGGATTTCGGTCGGATCGCAGGGAGAGGACTGGGGTTGGCTGTATGAACACAGCCTGAAGGGGGCTAGTGCACCACAGCTAGCCAGGAGGGAGTCCAGGAAAAACTCTGGACCTGCCTAAGAGGCAAGAGATCATTGTTTCGGGTGCGCGAGGAGAGGGGATTCAGAGCACCGCCTAAATGAGCTCCAGAGATGGGCGCAAGCCATGGTTATCAGAGCGGACACCAGGGGCGGGCATGAGATGCTAAGGCTGCTGCTGCAGCCACCAAGAAGCCTGTGTGCAAGCACAGGTCACTACCCACACCTCCCCTCCTGGGAACCTGTGCAGCCTGCCACTGCCAGGGTCCTGTGATCCAGGGACAACTTCCCTGGGAGAACACATGGGGTGCCTCAGGCTGTTGCAATGTCATGCTGGCCTCTGCCTCTGCAGGCTCGCCCCACATTCCATACCCCTCCCTCCCCCTGGCCTGAGTGAGCCAGAACCCCCTAATCAGCTGCTACTTTAACCCCATCCTCTCTGAGCAGGGAACAGATGCCAGAGTGTGACCTACATGCAGAGGTGGGGCCAATCCAAAGCTGAACCCCAGGAGCTGTGCGAACAAAGAAAAGAAAGGGAAGTTTCTCCCAGCAGCCTCAGGAGATGTGGACTAAATCTCCACGATCAACTTGATGTACCCTGCATCTGTTGAATACCTGAAAAGACAATGAATCATCCCAAAATTGAGGTGGTGGACTTTGGGAGTAACTGTAGACTTGGGGTTTGCTGTATGGGACTGACTAGTTTCTGATTGTTGTGTTTATCTTAGTATAGTTTTTAGCGCATGTTATCAGTGGTGGATTTGTTTATTGGTTTGGTTACTCTCTTCTTTTTTCTTTTAGTACTTGAAAAAATTTTTTTATCTTAATAATATTTTTTAATTTTTAATTTTAATAACTTTATTTATTTTACTTTATGTTTTTTTCTTTTTTTTCTCCCTTATCTTCTGAGCCATGTGGCTGACAGAGTCTTGGTGATCCGATAGGGTGTCAGGCCTGAGCCTCTGAGGTGGGAGAGCTGAGTTCAGGACACTGGACCACCAGAGACCTCCAAGCCCCATGTAATATCAATTGGCAAGAATTCTCACAGAGACCTCCATCAACGCTAAGATCCAGCTCCACTCAATGACCAGCAAGCTCCAGTGCTGGACACCCCATGCCAAACAACTAGCAAGGCAGGAACATAACCCCACCTATTGGCAGAGAGCCTGCCTAAAATCACAGTAAGTTCACAAACACCCCAAAACACATGGCCAGATGCAGCCCTGCACACCAGAAAGTCAAGATCCACCCTCATCCACCAGAACACAGGCATCAGTCCCCTCCACCACAAAGCCTACACAAGCCACTGAACCAACCTTACCCACTGGGGGCAGACATTAAAAACACCAGGAACTACGAACCTGCAGCCTGTGAAAAGGAGAACCCAAACACAGTAAAGTAAGCAAAATGAGAAGACAGAGACATACACAGCAGATGAAGGAGCAAAGTAAAAACCCACTAGATGAAACAAATGAAGAGGAAATAGGCAGTCTACCTGAAAAAGAATTCAGAGTAATGATAGTAAAGATGATCCAAAATCTTGGAAATAGAATGGAGAAAATACAAGAAACGTTTAACAAGACCTAGAAGAACTAAAGAGCAGACAAACGATGAACAACACAATAAATGAAATTAAAAATTCTCTAGAAGGAATCAATAACAGAATAACTGAGGCAGAAGAACGGATAAGTGACCTGGAAGATAAAACAGTGGAAATTACTACTGCAGAGCAGAATAAAGAAAAAAGAATGAAAAGAATTGAGGACAGTCTCAGAGACCTCTGGGACAACAATAAACACACCAACATTCGAATTATAGGGGTCCCAGAAGAAGAGAAAAAGAAAGGGATTGAGAAGATATTTGAAGAGATCATAATTAAAAACTTCCCTAATATGGGAAAGGAAATAGTCAATCAAGTACAAGAAGTACAGAGAGTCCTATACAAGATATATCCAAGGAGAAACACGCCAAGACACATATTAATCAAACTATCAAAAATTAAATACAAAGAAAAAATATTAAAAGCATCAAGGGAAAAGCAACAATTAACATACAAGGGAATCCCCATAAAGTTAACAGCTGATCTTTCAGCAGAAACTCTGCAAGCCAGAAGGGAGTGTCAGGACATATGTAAAGTGATGACAGGGAAAAACCTACAACCAAGATTACTCTACCCAGCAAGGATCTCATTCAGATTTGACTGAGAAATTAAAACTTTTACAGACAAGCAAAAGCTAAGAGGATTCAGCACCACCAAACTAGCTTTACAACAAATGCTAAAGGAACTTCTCTAGGCAGGAAACACAAGAGAAGGAAAAGACCTACAAAAACAAACCCAAAACAATTAAGACATGGTAATAGGAACATACATATCGATAATTACCTTAAATGTAAATGGATTAAATGCTCCAACCAAAAGACATAGACTGGCTGAATGGATACAAAAACAAGCCCCATATATGTGCTGTCTACAAAAGACGCACTTCATACCGAGGGACACATACAGACTGAAAGTGAGGGGATGGAAAAAGATATTCCATGCAAACGGAAATTAAAAGAAAGCTGGAGTAGCAATTCTCATATCAGACAAAATAGACATTAAAATAAAGACTATTACAAGAGACAAAGAAGGACACTACATAATGATCAAGGGATCAATCCAAGAAGAAGATATAACAATTGTAAATATTTATGCCCCCAACATAGGAGCACCTCAGTGCATAAGGCAAATGCTAACAGCCATAAAAGGGGAAATCGACAGTAACACAATCATAGTAGGGGACTTTTAACACCCCACTTTCACCAATGGACAGATCATCCCAAATGAAAATAAATAAGGAAACACAAGCTTTAAATGATACATTAAACAAGATGGACTTAATATTGATAGGACATTCCATCCAAAAATAACAGAATACACTTTCTTCTTAAGTGCTCGTGGAACATTCTCCAGGATAGATCATATCTTGGGTCACAAATCTAGCCTTGGTAAACTTAAGAAAATTAAAATCTTATCAAGTATCTTCTCTGACCACAATGCTATGAGACTAGATTTTAATTACAGGAAAAAATCTGTAAAAAATACAAACACATGGGGGCTAAACAATATGCTACTTAAATAACCAAGAGATCACTGAAGAAATCAACGAGGAAATCAAAAAATACCTAGAAACAAATGACAATGAAAACACGATGACCCAAAACCTATGGGATGCAGCAAAAGCAGTGCTAAGAGGGAAGTTTATAGAATACAATCCTACCTCAAGAAACAAGCAACATCTCAAATAAACAACCTAACCTTGCACCTAAAGCAATTAGAGAAAGAAGAACAAAAACACCCCAAATTTAGCAGAGGGAAAGAAATCATAAAGATCAGATCAGAGGTAAATGAAAAGTAAATGAAGGAAACAATAGCAAATATCAATAAAACTAAAAACTGGTTCTTTGAGAAGATAAACAAAATTGATAAATCATTAGCCAGATGCATCAAGAAAAGAAGGAGAACACTCAAATTAATAGAATTAGAAATGAAAAGGGAGAAGTAACAACTGACACAACAGAAGTACAAAGGATCATGAGAGATTACTACAATCAACTATATGCCAATAAAATGGACAACCTGGAAGAAATGGACAAATTCTTAGAAAAGCACAACCTTCCGAGACTAAACCAGGAAGAAATAGAAAATATAAACTGACCAATCACAAGCACTGAAATTGAGACTGTGATTAAAAATCTTCCAACAAACAAAAGCCCAGGACCGGATGACTTCACAGCCGAATTCTATCAAACTTTAGAGAAGAGCTAACACCTATCCTTCTCAAACTCTTCCAAATATAGCAGAGGGAGGAACACTCCCAAACGCATTCTACGAGACCACCATCACCCTGATACCAAAACCAGACAAAGATGTCACAAAGAAAGAAAACTACAGGCCAAGATCACTGATGAACATAGATGCAAAAATCCTCAAAAAAATACTAGCAAACAGAATCCAACACAATAAAAGGATCATACACCATGATGAAGTGGGGTTTATCCCAAGAATGCAAGGATTCTTCAATATACGCAAATCAATCAACGTGATACACCATATTAAAAAATTGAAGGATAAAAACCATATGATCATCTCAATAGATGCAGAAAAATCTTTCGACAAAATTCAACACCCATTTATGATAAAAACCCTCCAGAAAGTAGGCATAGAGGGAACTTACCTCAACATAATGAAGGCCATATATGACAAACCCACAGCCAACATCATTCTCAATGGTGAAAAACTGAAACCATTTCTACTAAGATCAGGAATGAGACAAGGTTGTCCACTCTCACCACTATTATTCAACATAGTTTTGGAAGTTTTAACCACAGCAATCAGAGAAGAAAAAGAGATAAAAGGAATCCAAATCGGACAAGAAGAATTAAAGCTGTCACTGTTTGCAGATGACATGATACTATACGTAGAGAATCCTAAAAATGCTACCAGGAAACTATTAGAGCAAATCAATGAATTTGGTAAAGTAGGAGGATACAAAGTTAATGCACAGAAATCTCTTGCATTCTTATACACTAAGGATGAAAAATCTGAAAGAGAAATTAAGGAAACACTCTCATTTACCACTGCAACAAAAAGAATAAAATACCTAGTTATAAACCTACCTAAGGAGACAAAAGACCTGAATGCAGAAAACTATTAGACACTTATGAAAGAAATTAAAGATGATACCAACAGATGGAGAGATATACCATGTTCTTGGATTGGAAGAATCAACATTGTGAAAATGTGTATACTACCCAAAGTAATCTATAGGTTCAATGCAGTCCCTATCAAATTACCAATGGCATTTTTACAGAACTAGAACAAAAAATTTCACAAATTGTATGGAAACACAAAAGATCCTGAATAGCCAAAGCAATATTGAGAAAGAAAAACGGAGCTGGATGAATCAGGCTCCCGAACTTCAGACTATTCTACAAAGCTACAGTAATGAAGACAGTATGGTACTGGCACAAAAACAGAAATATAGATCAATGGAACAGGATATAAAGCCCAGAGATAAACCCACGCACATACGGTCACCTTATTTTTGATAAAGGAGGCAAGAATATACAATGGAGAAAAGACAGTATCTTCAATAAGTGGTGCTGGGAAAACTGGACAGCTACATGTAAAAGAATGAAATTAGAACACTCCCTAACACCATACACAAAAATAAACTCAAAATGGATTAAAGACGTAAATGTAAGGCCAGGCACTATAAAACTCTTAGAGGAAAACATAGGCAGAACACTATGACACCAATCACAGCAAGATCCTTTTTGACCCACCTCCTAGAGAAATGGAAATAAAAACAAAAATGAGGAAATGGGACTTAATGAAACTTAAAAGCTTTTGCACAGCAAAGGAAACCATAAAGAAGATGAAAAGACAACTCTCAGAATAGGAGAAAATATTTGCAAATGAAGCAACTGACAAAGGGTTAATCTCCAAAATTTACAAGCAGCTCACGCAGCTCAATATCAAAAAAACAAACAACCCAATCCAAAAATGGGCAGAAGACCTAAATAGACATTTCTCCAAGGAAGATATACAGATTGCCAACAAACACATGAAAGGATGCTCAACATCACTAATCATTAGAGAAATGCAAATCAAAACTGCAATGAGGTATCACCTTATACCAGTCAGAATGGCCACCATCAAAAAAATCTACAAACAATAAATGCTGGAGAGAGTGTGGAGCAAAGGGAACCCTCTTGCACTGGTGGTGGGAATGTAAATTGATACAGCCACTATGGAGAACAGTATGGAGGTTCCTCAAAAAACTAAAAATAGAACTACCATGTGACCCAGCCATCCCACTGCTAGGCATATACCCTGAGAAAACCATAATTCAAAAAGAGACATGTACCACAATGTTCATTGCAGTTCTATCTACAATAGCCAGGACATGGAAGCAACCTAAGTGTCCATTGACAAATGAATGGATAAAGAAGATGTGGCACATATATACAATGGAATATTACTCAGCCAGAAAAAGAAATGAAATTGAGTTATTTGCAGTGAGGTGGATGGACTTAGAGTCTGTCATACAGAGTGAAGTAAGTCAGAAAGAGAAAAATAAATACCGTATGCTAATACATTAATATGGAATCTATAAAAAAAAAGTTTCTGAAGAACCTAGGGGCAGGACAGGAATAAAGGTGCAGATGTCGAGAATGGACTTGAGGGCATGGGGAGGGGAAGCTTAAGCTGGGATAAAGTGAGAGAGTGGCATGGACATATATACACTACCAAATGTAAAATAGATAGCTAGTGGGAAGCAGCCACATAGCACAGCTTGGTGCATTGCGACCACCTAGAGGGGTGGGATAGGGAGGGTGGGAGGGAGACGCAAGAGGGAGGGGATATGTGGATATATGTATACGTATAGCTGATTCACTTTGTTATACAGCAGAAACTAACATAACATTGTAAAGCAATTACACTCCAATAAAGATGTTAAATTAAAAAAAAAATGGAAAGGATGAGAAAATTAAACAAAACATTTTTTTCTGACTCACTAAAAAGCTGTCAGGAAAATATTTTGGCAAAATTTGTGCTCTTTGCATCAAAGAAATGCACTGATTTGAGTCTTTGAATCCTTATTTGCTTCTTGTATATTAAAGGAGAAAAACATTGCACGTAAATCTTTCTAAGACAAAGTTACAGGTAAAATATGAAAATAATATATGTAAATGTACCCTAAAGATGTACCTTTCATCAGGATTGTTGTGCATCTTTATATTTATAAAATCTGAATGTACTATGCAGTCATTCTTTCTGTTAAATCTGGTGAATGATGTTTGAGACTCAGAAGAAGCAAAGGGAGAAAGAGACCCAGAGCATGTAGTCTCACTGCAAATGGAGAGTTGAAGTTCCACCAACAGATTGTCTTGTCTTCTTCTTCCTCTGAATGCTCTCTACACAGAGTTAGCCAAACTGCAGGTTCTTAGGGCACAGTCATCCACAGGACCACCCTCACTTCTGACACCAACTGCAAGTTTGGGGTGTTCTCAAGACCACCCTATGCTTCCATATTTCACTCAGTTGACTCACAATAATTCACAGAAACAAACCATATGCTTGGTAATGGTTATTACAGGGAAAAGATACAGGTTAAAATAAGCAGGAGGAGGAGGTGCTTAGGGCAGAGTCTGAGAGTGAACTGAATAGGAAGCTTCTGTTGTCCTGGGGACACATAGCCCTCCTGGTATCAGTGTATGATAGATAATACACAAGGAGTACTGCCAACCAGGGTGCTCACCTGAGCTTTGATATCCAAAGTTTTTACTGGGGCTTCATTTTATAAGCGTGATTGATTGTCCTTATGATTGAACTCAGTCACCAGGTCGACTCATACTATGTGACCCAAAGCTCACACCCTAAATCACATGGTTGCTTTTTTGGGTGTGGCCAGCCCCCACCCTAAACACAGATACTCCCTTCAGGTATGACAGAGATTACCTTCCAGAAGTCAAGGGCAAAGGCTAGACCTCTCTTTGGGGAAAGCCACATTTTTTACTATACACTTCCATTTCAAAATAAAAATAAAAGGAATTATTTTTGGAGTCAGTCATCTCAAAGTGTTGCTAGCCTTTGGGTAATTGATCGCCTATGCTTTCTTAAGCCCTTTGTTTTACACTTGAGATTAGTGTGTGAGTGCAGAAGAATTAAGTTTCTTTTGTCCTTTTCTAAGTTCCTCATCTATATCCCAATGATAAGGATTTCTATTTGTCTGTTTATTTATTTAGAGAAGAGTAAGACCTTTTATTCTAAGTAGACAGTTTCAAAGATGAAACAAATTACTGTGAAAAATGTAGATTGTCCGCTGTTCTAAATCCATTGGGATTATGTGTTCAATAGAAAATATGAATTAAACTTGTATCCTTTTCATTACTTACAACTTTTTGAGACTAGCTTTATTGTTTTTGAAATGATAAAACATGCTTATTGTAAAAACCTCAAACAATGGAGTAAAGTAATAAAGGATAAAGGAAAACTCATTAGGCATATCACTAACCATATAACCAATGTTAATAATTTTATTTGCTTATAAATTTTAACAAACTGTTATTGTCCTTTTTATTTGCTTTCTTGTCTGTCTTCTCCACTACACCATGAGCATTATGAGGGCAGGGACCAAATCTCTTTAGTTTCCGTTGAATCGCTAGCTAATTATAGCATGGTGTCTGGCACAATCACCAAAGATTTGTTTAATGAATGATTGGTGAACATCCATCTAATCATATTATTTACATGTATACATATAGGTCAACAGATACCTACAGAGTGTAAGGTCCTTGGAGTCAGAGCTTTTTGTATGTTTTACATCACTTATATATCCCAATTGTCTAGAACGGGGTCAGCAAACTAACAGCCAGGAACCAAATCCATCCAGCAGCCTATTTTTTGTAAATAAAGTTTTGTTGGAACATAGCCACACCCATTTGTTTACATATTGCCTGGACTGCTTTCATGCTGCGGTGGCAGAGTTGAGCAGCTGCAGCAGGGACCGTATGACCTGCAAAGCCTAAAATACTTACTATGTGCACTTTTGTAGAAAAAGTTTGTCCACCTCTGCTATAGAATGATGTCTGTCTGTCATTTAGTAAATGTTTGATAAATATTTGTGGCAGAAGTAGATTTTATATGAATTCTATATACTGTGCAAGATGTTTCTTATTGAACAATATTTCAAATATCCTATTATTTTAAATAGTTGTGTTACATTTTATTTGCATACTATAATATATTTGACTAGTTTTCTTTTATTGCACACTTAGGGTGTTTTCTTATTTAGTTATTTTTTGCCATTGTAAACAGCAATACAGTGAACATGCATCATTTTCTATGTGTGAATCTACATCCTGGTAAATTTATGAAAGTGGAGTTTCTAGGTCAAAGGATAGTCATGGTTTTACATTTTTAATGTATTTTTGGCAGATTGTCTCCAGAAAGGTAGTATTGATTTACACTCTTAACAACAGTACCTTTCCCCATAACTGTACCAACACTTTATATTAAGACCAGGATTTTTATTCAGGCAAGACATAGACGTGAAAAAAAAAAAAAGTCAGATGGTAAACAGATTACTTCCAAGCTTCCTCTGGTAATAAAACTGACTTGTCCTGCCACAATGATGGGAGATATAAATGGTTTTCACTTGCCAAATTAAGAGCACAGTGGTGCCCTTGATTACATTTACATTTACCACTAATTCCCTGAGCTCCTAACACAGGGGAAAAATCATTATGATAATGAAGGAAGCTATTTTTAAACAAATGTATGCATGTACATTTTGGAAATAGAAATATTATGTTCTTCTTTAGAGAGTGAAATGCTTACATACCATTCATCTGTTCAAGGAAAAAATATCCACACACAGTAAAATATAACTAATTTTTTTCAAAAGGCTCGTTTAACCTTTAGAAAAGAAGAATGAGATGGCAGTCCAATTTCTGGGCTTTTTGATGGCAGGATAAAGGTGTGTACTGACAGTGACGTATTTGGAAATTACGCTGATTAAAGAGTTCACGAAGCTGGGAGCCGGGATGCCCACTGCAGTCCTGCCTTTCACCGCCAAGAGCTTGCTCGTTAGTCTTGTTTGGAGGTGTACAAAATGCCAAACTACAGGGGGATGGGGTGGGAGAGGGAGGGAGGGACCATTCTGTCCTCATCAGCTTTTTTGAAAAGCCAGCTGGAAAGTGAAATCGAGCTCCATTAGCAGTGCACTGTGAGGGGACGGCGGGTTAAGTTCCTAGACCTGCTTGCTAAGCTTCTTATGTTTTAAATCTTCTGTCAAGATTACTGACCTTCCCTTTGGTTCAGTGCAAAAGTTAGCAGGTTGAGTAGTAAAATTTCAGCCCTCTTCATCATAGATGAAACTAGTTATTCAGAAGGAAGGAAAGCTCGCCTGTGCGATGAGCTGAGGAAACGGATAACTTCATTGTGGGGCAAAGGGTGTTCTTTCCCTCCTGTTTAATGAGTAGAGCTGCCAGACACATAGCAAAATGGCTTGGAATGCGATTTAGGTAGTGTGAAGCAGGTAGGGGACCGTGAAGAAGTCAAAGGGAAGGGAACGTAATGCCTTGCTGCATGGCCTCAGTACCTGGCTCTGGGGCACCCAGCTGTTCTGTCCTCCACTGGTTTGACTCAGCCCAAAATGAAATGAAGTGTTGGAAATTAACTGGTGAGTAAGGTGATAAAGAAATACAAACAAGACTCTTCAGAGCTGAAAATCTTTGGGGGCCATTGCCACAGCTCAGAAGACCCCAGTAGATGCCAGCGCTCCAACTTTTGTGGGGTGAATCCCTGAGATACTTTGTAAGAGAGTTGATGTCTCCTTGGAAAACTACAAATAATGCACAGGAAAGACTATCTTCCTTGTTTGGACTTTCCAGGGGACTCTTCTTTGTCTTACTGTGCAGTTATTGCAAGCGATTGATCAATTAAGGGAAGGAAAAAATTATGGTTTGAAAAGATAAAACTGACTATACCTCTATGCCTTGTGAATTCAAGAGACAATTGTCACTGCCTCTGCTTTGCAGATCGGGCATCACTGAATATCTTCACTTCAGTTTTACTTGTGATTATTCATGCAATAGAATATGAGAAAGAATGTTAGCAATCATTTGGAAATTTTGTCAATGGAAATAGAAAATATTCTCAAGCATATCTGACATGTGTGCAGCCATACACAAACCCCAGATTAGCTGGGTAATTGCCATCTTTGTTTCCAACTTCCTCCCAGTTTCTTTTACAAATTACAATTGACAACTAGAACTTAACCAGAAAAGAAAATCCATATGATTGCTGATTAGATCACTCAGGAAAAAGGAACATTTGTTTGTTAAATGACTTCCAAAGGTTATTTGCTGGGAGACAGCTGCTAAACTGGAACTCCTAAATCAGTATTATTGACTGTAACACTTGGGTAAAGTCCATTAGAGGCAACTCAGCATTATAAACTGGTGGATTATTATTTTAGTTATAGAATAGATGGTGAATATATGGGAATATCCCATTTTAATGAGATGCAGGTCCTGGGCAATTATTCAGTTACTTTGTTAATTCCTCAGATAGTTTGATTATGGTTGATGTACTTGAAAGTGACAAGGAGTCTAGTTAATTATTCTATAGATGTTTTATTGTCATTGATTTTTTTGGGTAATATCTGCCTTTTTCAGTTTCTGGTTCTTCCAGGCTAAAATTGTGGTGATGCAATTCTTGGAGTAGAATATTTTTACCTCAATGAATGCATTTATGTAGTAGAGAAGATTCAAAATTACTTTCAAAGGAGAATTTTGTTCCTGCTCCCAAATGCTCCCTCAGCTCACCGCCAAGTGGAGGTGAAATCACCTTTCTGTGCTTGTCAAGCTTTTCAATTTTCACCCAAGAATGTTAACTCTATTCCTAGCTCTGCTCAAGTGTAAGGATCTGTAGTGAAATGACAGCATAAAATGGCCGTGTGCATCATCTCTCAAAAGCTCAGCGGAGGTCAACAATATTCATGGAGGGTTGTGTGAAGGCTGTGTGCTTTAAATGTTCCTCTGGATAACCTAAAAATATTCCTGGATTGAGCCATGCCAACATAAACCTGTGTACCTAGACTGATTCATATTGGCCCCTTGCAGATTTGCTTTTTACTGTCTTGATGTTGGAGTTTATTATCACCAGGGTGACCAACCATCCCAGTTTGCTGAGATAGTCCTGGTTTTAGAACAGAAAGTGCATGTCGCAGGACACTTTCTTGTCCAGGACAAACCTGGACAGTTGGTCACCGTACCAACTGTCATCAAACACATCCCCATGGAACTTACCTGTGCATCTAATGTAAGGCTGTGAAAATCTTTATGAGTTCTGAGGAGGTATTTCTCTTTGGTTTTGGTTTTTCCTGAGCAACTGTGTATTTAACCAAACCTCTTAAGGCTACAGTGAATTGTAGGACTGAAGAGTGTACTTTCTTTTACATTAGCAAAAAAGGGCCAGATTTATGGCTCAGCTAAGGGATTCACTTTTGTATTAGCCACATGCCTGGCTCCATTTTATGTGCTTGATTTCTTTATTTTTTATTTCTTTGTTCTTCCTCTGCCACCTCTAATATGTTAACTTGTATTTACATATTCATGAAAACTGCCTTTGGTGCTTTTTTTGTTAAAGAGGAGGCATAAATAAAAATTGCTATGTTTCACCACAAACAATGTTGTAGGTCAGGTTTTCCAAGAAGCAGACCCTGATAAGGAAATTTATGTGTAGGTCATTTATTAGGGAGTACTTTCAGGATTCATACAGTGAGAGAAGGGAAGGAAGCAGGGCACACAGATAGAGGAGCTGGGCTCCAGCCAGTCCCAGGGGAGCTCTGGAGCTGGGATGGCCATTCAGGGTTGTGCTGGGTTTGGGCAAGGAGGCTGACCCTTATATTCCCTTCCCCTTTGATAAGTTATGGAATGTGGCAGCCCCTGGGAAGAGGTATGACCTTGGGTGAGGGGCTCTCTTCAGCTGAGGGCAAATCCGAGAGAGGTCCAACAGTGAGGTGGCAGTAATCCCGGCAGCTTGGATAATGAGTCCTCCAGCATTGTATCCTCTACAACTAGCATGCTGTGTGGAGTAGTAGAAGGAGCAGGGAAGTCTCCACTCTTTGTGAAAATTAATCAGAGTGTATATCTATATCTATATCTATCTATATCATCTATATCTATATCTATATCATCATCTGCATCTGTATCTATATCTATATCATATCTATATCTGTATCTATATCTATCTATATCATCTATATCTCAATCACTTAACACAGAGCGTGGCCCTGAATAAACGGCAACTGCTATCGTTTCTCTCTCTCTTTCCACATGAGCCTGATGGATTAATGTATGTGAATGGATCATTTTACTCAATGATTTGACTGTGCACGAAGGTAGTTATAGCAGAAGTTTAGGTTAAGAAAAATCAAACAAAACAAAAACAGTTTGGAACATGCACATTCTAACTCTACTTATAACTAGTTATAACACTAGTTCTCTAACAAATTAAGAGCATAAGAAAAATGACAAATTATTCTAGGTAGATTATTTGAAAGTCGCTATTATGGGATTTCTTGTGAGTCTGCTGAGCCATTAGGATGAAGAATTAGGAGAAGCTAGAGTAACAGGTACAAAGGTGGCTAGGCAGCTTTGACACTTTCCTGGTTGTAACTGGATTCCTTCAATTTTGAGCATTCCTATGACCCACTTTTTTGTCAGGCACTGTGAAAGGCAAGAGGCCAAAAATAGAAAAGCACAAGATGAGAATAGGGATGGTTAAATAAAATGAAAGAACTTAAAGGAGGTGAGTCAGTCATAAAGCTAAAAAATGTTAAAATACGATAGGTAACTATCACTAGTGATACATCTTTAAATACAGTATTTTAAAAGAGCAAAGTATAAAAAGCTTAAAGGGAGACTAAACCCATGAAATTAATAACCTGTAAAATGATGCTGATTTTAAAATAAATAAGAAATTTAAAATAAGAGAATTTAAAAATAGAGCATAAAAATATTTGAAATTCTTTTTAATAACAACTACAGATATAACATTGCATAAATGTATGACCAGAGGAGTTGTTTTATAAATCTCAAGTCAAAGACATATAAACTGAGACCAAAATAATCTCTTTAAATTTAAGGCCATAAAGAAGCTCTTTAAATATGTGAAACAGAGCAGGACCTTTTGAGGCCTTGTTGGCGACAGACCTCCACATCCCTGCCTATTGTTTGTAGAAAAGCTTTAGCCTCCTAGGCCTTCCCTGAGTTCCAAAGAGCAAATTTAGTCAGAGAAGTGAGAAAATGCAGAAACAAAAGAAACTAGTCAAGCAAGACAAAACTATAATAATTTATCCATAAAACAATGTCAAGGACCTTTAGTTCCTCCTCAAGGGCAATAGATACTATCCTGAGCCATATATTTGAGTTGTTTTGCAGATACTAAAAACCCCCCACCAGGTGGAAGAAGTTAACTCCATACTGACCACCAGCACATAGATCCCAATTGGAACCAGAAGGTTGACGGTTGAGATTCCTAAAACTTCACTCTGTTAGGTCACCATCAACCAATCAGAGAATTGTGCACAAGCTGATCATGCACCCTGCGACCCTCTCCCTCACACTGTCTTTAAAAACCCATCCCTGAAAGCCATCAAGGAGTTCAGGTCTCTTGAGCATGAGCTGCCTGTTCTTGCTTGGCCTCATAATAAATGCTGTACTTTCCATCACCACAACCTGGTGTCAGGGGGTTGGCTTTGCTGTGTTTCAGACGAGTGGACCCAATTTTGGTTCGCTAATCTATGTTTACTTTTTAAGGTAATTTCAAGTCTTGTCCTTTAAGGAATCATTTGGCACCATTTACCTAGAAAATGTGAACAAAGAGTAACTGAATATTGGCAGAATGACATCATGTTCAATTCCCTTACAAAATATTTGGTAAACTATAAAACAATATGCACTTATAACAGTTATAATTATTACCCAATAGTGTAGAGTTTCAGTAGTCTTTTATTTACTTATGTATTACTTTTAATTTTATTGAAATATAGTTGATGTAAAATATTATGTTAATTTCAGGTGAACTACATAGTGACTTGACATTTACATACATTATGTAATGATCACCACGATAAGTCTAGAAACAATTTGCCTCCATACAAAGTTATTACAGTATTAGTCACCATATTCCTTATGCTATATATTACATCCTGAGGCTTGTTTATTTTGTAACTGGAAGTTTGTACCTCTTAATCCTCTTCACCTATTTTGCCTGACCCGCCGACTCTCCTCCCCTCTGGCAGCTACCTGTTTGTTCTCTGTATGATTACCTGTGTCAAGGGAGGTAGCCTGAGTGGCAGGGTGACTGCACATGGTTTCCTCTTCTTTCCCAATCCTATTTAAGACACAGAAAGTCCAGTGAAACTCACTAAAACATTTGACCATAAATGGATTCTAAAATAAGAAAAAAATACGAAAACATGCATTTGAAAGATAAATCACAGTATAAAATTATTTCAATTTTTAAAAAATGGTAATTTGAAATAGCGTAAATCATTTCCTGCATCCTCAGGCATGCCCACATCTTTCACGTTTTTGCAACTGCCTTCTGTTATGGATTGTTGTTTTAAAGTAAATGTTCCTTTTTGCCTGGTGAAATTTCTTTGGGGTATTCTTTCTGATAACATTGTCATTTATCATAAAAAAGAAAAGTTCTTTGGGAGCTGAAAGGGCAGTTAGAAAATATAACTCTTCTCTACCATTGTTCCTTCCCTCCACCCTCTAATGCACAAAGATTCAGAAAAGTGGAAATTTGTGGTCCTAAACAAGTGTTTAAATATTATGTGCAGTTTGTTTAGTCATTAGTCACTTGGGATGCTTGTTAAAGGCACTTATTTTTGGATTCCTCTCCAATCTACCAATCAGGAATAGTTGGTTTGGGTCTGGGAGTGTGCATTTTAACAAATGTGACAGGTAATGCTGATGTCCACTCAAGTTTGAGAACCACTGTTCCAAATGACAGGACTAATCATGCCAGACTGGGGAAGTGAGAACTCCTGGTGACACACTGTCACACAGAACAGCTGAGAGGCAGAGAATAGGTCTTTAACATGTATATTTGAAAAATCAGCTGTTTCCAAGTTGAAATTGACATAGAGAAGAGAAAATCACATAAGGGATGCTTATCAAATTTGTAGACAACTCAGTAGAAAGAAGGGTTAACATGATAGACTTTGGCATTAAAACTCAAAAGGGTCTTGACAGGCTGTGAAATAGGATTGAAATTAAGATGTTGAAATGTAACAGGGATGAATGTAAAATCCTTTATTTGGGTTGACAGAAAAGTTCACTGCATAAGGTCAGGATGGAAGAAAGCAACTTAGTAAGAATTCACCAGTGAGGGTCCAGGAGATTTTGTTGACTGTCACCATGATAGAAGCCACCAGAGTGAAGAGGCTGCTAATAGAGCTAAGACAGTATGAGGCAGAAATAGTAGAAAGAGGACAAGTGCAGAGACACAGTCTTGAGTTTCTCTGTGGTGGTCAGGGTGTGCTTCTTCCTGGATGAAGCATTCTCAGGAGAATATTGATGAACCAGAGCTCAGCCAGAGGAAGCAGCCAGGATGAGTGTCTCATAATCATGCTAAATGAGGGATGACTGAGATTTAACTCAGAAAAGGCAGGTTTTTCAAATATTTAAAGGTACCTACCATTTATAATAGGGAACAAAGAACAGATGAGACTGATTTTCAGGAAGCTAAGGCTGGGGTGTAGAAGGACTGAGCAGGACCAAATCGAGCAGAGAGCTTTAGGAGAATGAGGACTGAAAAAAGGAGATTGGATTTAGTATGTAGAACATCAGTTCAGTCGAATGGTAGATGCAGAAGATTGATTAGAGATTAGCAAGGAGCGGGGCGGTGAATACATGCAGGCCATCTTTGTAGACAACAAATTCTAGAATTTTGGTGGAGAAGAAAGGGGAAGAAATTGGATGAGTTTCTGGAAAAGGCACTAGACTGAACTGTAATTTTGTTTTAAGGATAAGGCAGTCATGTGGGTATTTGATAAGGTGACCAGATCTAGGTTTGCAGATTTAGGTCTCTTGTCCCAGCATAATACTGATATACTGTTCGCTTTCACCCTCAAGAGTATGCTGGTGTGGATGGTAAATATCAGGGTGTTGAGGTATTTGAAGGCTGAGGGAGGTGAGCCAGTGGAGAGAGCCTGAGACTGGAGATTTGGTAGTGAACATACATAATGAAGGAGTAAGTCCTGCCAGAACCTGGCTGGGCAGCAACAGGCCTGGGCTGGCCAAGGAGCTGGGCTGGGAATTCGGTTGGATAGGGGAGCTTGGGCAGGTGCTGTGAATCCAAAGGCTGGAGGCCAACTCTGGAACTCGGCTGGAACCACAGGGCTCTGGCATTGTGTCTGGCAGTGACAAAGCCTTCTGCATTTTAATAGAGGATTCTCAGGAAGAGCAGGCTTCAGGGCTCCAACGGATGCAGGTGAAGATCACCTGGGGCTCCGCTCACCAGACCGTTCTAAGGCCAAATTCAAAGTCCATTAGTTTTCAAAGGTGTGCTGACAGAAGATCTCTTCTGCTGGGGTTTCTCTCCTCTGAGTGGAATGGAAAAGATCTTGCTTCATTAGCAGTAGGCAAAAAGTAGAAACCTATTAAACCAGGGTGAGCTGTGTAAGTCTAACCCTAGAAACTGTGATAAATATACCATCAAGGAGGGCTGCAGACGTTGGTACTTTTCTGTGAATGCACATTTAATAGGACCGTGGATTTGCATGTCCTGCTATATCCCCACTTACAACAGGCAGACTTAATGCCCTGGGTTTTTCAAATGTAAGGGAACCCTGGACTGCCAGCCATCATTTTAGCTGTTCTTTTATTAGCCTCTTTGGGGCTATGTTTCTTTCCCAACATGAAGGATAGATGTGATATTATAATCTCATCTGAAGTTAAGAGCACAGGCATTGCAGTCAGGGAAATCGGTTGGAAGCTCATTTCCATTACTTACCATTTGTTGTTTGCCTTTGGGCAAATAACTTCTTGTATCTGAGCCTCAGTTTTCTCATATGTGGAATGGGGATGATGACAGTACTTATTTCCTAAGTTTGTTGTGGGGATTAAATGAGGTAATGAATGTTAAGTGATTACATAGTGTTAATACTGCCTATTTTTATTGTTTCTTATTGCTGCCCTGTGGTGAGATGTTTGAAGGAAGCTCAAGCAGAGTAAGGGAGTGCTTCCCTTTTTTAGGTCTCTTCATCAAACATTTACTGAGTACTACATATGTATGTTAAGGACTTTGCTGTTCAAGAAAGTTACTGATCAATAGTTTTGCCCTGTGCTAGTCTTGTGGGTACTGTCTGTGCCCTTTGAGTGAACCGCAGTTGATGCCCCTCCTGACATGACTGTGGATTTTTTGAATATTTAATAACAATAATGGTAACAACAACAATAATAATACGTATCACCTTAAAGGTGTATAGAGCAGAGACCTGGGCCAGGCCACTAGTGATCTCCCTGAGTGTTACAACTCACGTGAAGAGTGCTTTATAATTAACAACTGTCTTCAAACCAAAGTGTGTGTGTGTGTGTGTGTGTGTGTGTGTGTGTGTAAAGGTTATTTCCTCATTGTAGTAGCCACATTGCTATGAGCAGGGCAGATGTTATTTTCCCCATACTTTTGGTTGAACTCACTAGGCTTGTATAACTGCTTTTGAAAAAGAATACGGATTGAGCAGCTGTTAATGAGAATGTGCAAAATTACACTATGTTGTGTAGTCTTTTGGGATTCTTTTTGAGAGAGTTAAGAGTTCAAATATGGCGGCAAATTTAATCTATGCTGCATGACAGGATTGGAGATTAGCTACAAATGATTAAGCCCTTTGACTTCGGAAGTAGCAATTTTTTACCATTTCACTGTACTCTTCTTAGGGTTAGAAGTGATGCATTAGCTGTTAACCAGCACTGACAGCTTTAGAAAAGACTGCCTTTTCTTTCCTTCTGCCCTTTCTCCCTCCCTCTCACCCCTCCCACCTTCCCTCCCTCCCTCTCTTCCCTCCTTCCTTCCTTCCATTTTTCTTTCCCTCCTTCCTCAAACATGTATTTGGCTTCTATTGTGAATAGCTAAGGTTTGGAATGTACAGATCAAGGCGTTTTAAAATATACTTTAATTACAAATATTTCTGCATATAGCCATGTACGTTTTCAGCTGGCCTGATTTCTTTTTCTCCATGGGCTTAGTTTGTGGGTCTGGAGCCAATTTACATAACTGATTAAAACAAACCTAGATAGTTTGTGACCCATTTTTATTCGATGTTTTTCTCATCCTCATCTCCTACCATGGCAATTAAGATAGGTTACACTAGCCTGGCTAATGGTTTTCAGATTTGAATCTCGGAACTGTAGGCATGAGGTTTTTAGAAACACTGAGTCTGAGTTCTCTCATCTGTGAAATGACCGTATTAACATTTTACTGAAATATGTGGCTTGAAATGTACTTTGTAATTCTTGGTTGATGGCTTTTTAAGGCCAAAATTTAGCCTATGTAATTCTAAAAAGCAAAGTACAACTAATTTGATAATAGAGATTTCTAAGCCATCATTGATATTCCCTTATTAATGACACTGCAGGTAGTGATGTCAGTAGGAATAGATGGAAAAAGACTCGTATCTATAATGGCATCGTAATTAACATGTCACTAGTGGTCCTTTGGCATTATGGTTTGAGGAAATAATGAAAATGTCATTTCAAGTTATTCTATCATTTATTAAGAAGAAGTAAATGAAGTCCTCAAAATACAGGCTAAGATCAATAGGTGTTCTTTGAGCCATTAGCTGCAGGATCATTTAACTTCAGTTAGGTGCAGAAGCCACCCTCTTTCCTATTCCTGCTATACACTGTTCCATGGGCACGTTGTGTGTCTGCATGATAGTGTGGCCTAGGAAACAGGGCAGGGCTGGAGTCACTCACACTAGGGTTGGAATCTATAGGGTGATTTACTTATAAACTGTGTGACACACTTAACTGTTCTGAGTCTGCTTTCTAAAATGTAGACATGAAAGTAATGATACACTTCTCAGTGTGTTTGTAAGGATTAAATGCATCAACGCCAGTACCTGGCACCCAAAATTGGTCACATGTATTGAGTACCTCCTCCATGCTTTGTATATGTGTTATTTTTATTCCTCACTTAACTCTGCTGTATGAATACTCTATATCCACTTTGCAGATGAGGACTCAGGGAGGCCAAGTGACCTGGGAATGTTCCATAGGTAGTAAACCACTGAGGTGGGTTTCCAGCCTGGGTCTGCACTCTCCATGGCCTGGGCTTTGTTGTGCTACCTCCCACTTTTGGCAGGTCCTCGACAGACCACAGCTCTTCTGCAACCTCCACAAGGGTTTTTGACTGAGAGACTGAAAGAAATAATTTCTTCTTATTAAGTTTGTGTCAATATGACTTTCAGTTAAAATAAAAATGTACAACCTTCTACGCTGGCACTCTCTGAATTCAAGCTGGGGATCCTGTGTACTATCAGTCACTTACTCCCAATGGCAGAGCTCAGAATTGAAGGTCTTGATACTGCCTTAAATATTCCTTTTCTTCTTAAGAAAACCTTCTATTTTGACATAATTCAAACTTACAGAAAATTGGCAAGAATAGTATTTTTTATTTTAATAACTTTTTATTTTATTTTTTTCTTTCTTTCTTTCTTTCTTTCTTTTTTTCTCCCTTTTCTTCTGAGCTGTATGGCTGACAGGGTCTTGGTGCTCTGGCCGGGTGTCAGGCCTATGCCTCTAAGGTGGGAGAGCCAAGTTCAGGACATTGGTCCACCAGAGACCTCCCGGCTCCACGTAATATCAAACGATGAAAGCTCCCAGAGATCTCCATCTCAATGCTAAGACCCAGCTCCACTCAACAACCAGCAAGCTACAGTGCTGGACACCCTATGTCAAACAATTAGCAAGGCAGGAACACAACCCCACCCATTAACAGAGAGGCTGCCTAAAACCATAATAAGGTCACAGACACCCCAAAACACACCACCAGACGCAGTCCTGCCCACCAGAAAGACAAGATCCAGCCTCATCCACCAGAACACAGGCACCAGTCCCCTCTACCACGAAGCCTACACAACCCACTGAACCAACTTTAGCCACTGGGGGCAGACACCAAAAACAGTAGGAACTATGAACATGCAGCCTGTGAAAAGGAGACCCCAAACACAGTAAGTTAAGCAAAATGAGAAGACAGAGAAACACACAGCAGATGAAGGAGCAAGGTAAAAACCCATCAGACCAAACAAATGAAGAGGAAATAGGCAGTCTACCTGAGAAAGAATTCAGAATAATGATAGTAAAGATGATCCAAAATCTTGGAAATAGAATGGAGAAAATACAAGAAACGTTTAACATGGACCTAGAAGAACTAAAGAGCAAACAAACACTGATGAACAACAAAATAAATGAAATTAAAAATTCTCTAGAAGGAATCAATAGCTGAATAAATGAGCCAGAAGAACAGATAAGTGACTTGGAACATAAAGTAGTGGAAATAACTATTGCAGAGCAGAATAAAGAAAAAAGAATGAAAAGAATTGAGGACAGTCTCAGAGACCTCTGGGACAACATTAAAAGCACCAACATTCTAATTATAGGGGTCCCAGAAGAAGAAGAGAAAAACAAAGGGACTGAGAAAATATTTGAAGAGATTATAATTGAAAACTTCCCTAATATGGGAAAGGAAATATTCAATCAAGTCCAGGAAGTACAGAGAGTCCCATACAGGATATATCCAAGGAGAAACATGCCAAGACACATATTAATCAAACTATCAAAAATTAAATACAAAGAAAAAATATTAAAAGCATCAAGGGAAAAGCAACAAATAACATACAAGGGAATTCCCATAAGGTTAACAGCTGATCTTTCAGCAGAAACTCTGCAAGACAGAAGGGAGTGGCAGGACATATTTAAAGTGATGATAGGGAAAAACCTACAACCAAGATTACTATACCCAGCAAGGATCTCATTCAGATTCGATGGAGAAGTTAAAGCCTTTACAGACAAGCAAAAGCTAAGAGGATTCAGCACCACCAAACTAGCTTTACAACAAATGCTAAAGGAACTTCTCTAGGCAGGAAACACAAGAGAAGGAAAAGACCTGCAATAAGAAACCCAAAACAATTAAGAAAATAGTAATAGGAACATACCTATCGATAATTACTTCAAATGTAAATGGATTAAATGCTCCAACCAAAAGACATAGACTGGCTGAATGGATACAAAAAGAAGACCCGTATATATGCTGTCTAAAAGAGACCCACTTCAGACCTAGGGGCACACACAGACTGAAAGTGAGGGGATGGAAAAAAATATTCCATGCAAATGGAAATCAAAAGAAAGCTAGAGTAGCAATTCTCATATCAGACAAAATAGATGTTAAAATAAAGATTATTACAAGAGACAAAGAAGGACACTACATAATGATCAAGGGATCAATCCAAGAAGAAGATATAACAATTGTAAATATTTATGCACCCAACATAGGAGCACCTCAATACATAAGGCAAATGCTCACAGCCATAAAAGGGGAAATCGACAATGACACAATCATAGTAGGGGATTTTAACACCCCACTTTCACCAATGGACAGATCATCCAAAATGAGAATAAATAAGGAAACACAAGCTTTAAATGATACATTAAACAAGATGGACTTAATTGATATTTATAGGACATTCCATCCAAAAACAACAGAATACACTTTCTTCTCAAGTGCTCATGGAACATTCTCCAGGATAGATCATATCTTGGGTCACAAATCAAGACTTGGTAAACTTAAGAAAATTGAAATCATATCAAGGATCTTTTCCAACCACAATCCTATGAGACTAGATATCAATTCAAGGAAAAAACCTGTAAAAAATACAAACACATGGAGGCTAAACAATACACTACTAAATAACCAAGAGATCACTGAAGAAATCAAAGAGGAAATCAAAAAATACCTAAAAACAAATGACAATGAAAGCACGATGACACAAAACCTATAGGATGCAGCAAAAGCAGTTTTAAGAGGCAAGTTTATAGCAATACAATCCTACCTCAGGAAACAAGAAACACCTCAAATAAACAACCTAACCTTACACCTAAAGCAATTAGAGAAAGAAGAACAAAAAAACCCTAAAGTTCGCAGAAGGAAAGAAATCATAAAGGTCAGATCAGAAATAAATGAAAAAGAAATGAAGGAAACAATAACAAAGATCAATAAAACTAAAAGCTGGTTCATTGGGAAGATAAACAAAATTGATAAACCATTAGCCAGACTCATCAAGAAAAAAAGGGAGAAGACACAAATCAATAAAATTAGAAATAAAAAAGGAGAAGTAACAAGTGACCCTGCAGAAATACAAAGGATCATGAGAGATTACTACAAGCAACTATATGCCAATAAAATGGACAACCTGGAAGAAATGGACAAATTCTTAGAAAAGCACAACCTTCTGAGACTGAACCAGGAAGAAATAGAAAATATAAACCGACCAATCACAAGCACTGAAATTGAGACTGTGATTAAAAATCTTCCAACAAACAAAAGCCCAGGACCAGATGACTTCACAGCCGAATTCTATCAAACATTTAGAGAAGAGCTAACACCTATCCTTCTTAAACTCCTCCAGAATATAGCAGAGGGAGGAACACTCCCACACTCATTCTAACAGGCCACCATCACTCTGATACCAAAACCAGACAAAGATGTCACAAAGAAAGAAAACTACAGGCCAAGATCATTGATGAACATAGATGCCAAAATCCTCAACAAAATACTAGAAAACAGAATCCAACACATTAAAAGGATCATACACTATGATCAGGTGGGGTTTATCCCAGGAATGCAAGGATTCTTCAATATATGCGAATCAATCAATGTGATACACCATATTAACAAATTGAAGGATAAAAACCATATGATAATCTCAATTGATGCAGAAAAAGCTTTCCACAAAACTCAACACCCATTTATGGTAAAAACCCTCCAGAAAGTAAACATAGAGGCAACTTACCTCAACATAATAAAGCTCATATATGACAAACCCAAAGCCAACATCGTTCTCAATGGTGAAAAACTGAAACCATTTCCTCTAAGATCAGGAACAAGTCAAGGTTGCCCACTCTCACCACTATCATTTAACATAGTTTTGGAGGTTTTAACCCCAGCAATCAGAGAAGAAAAAGAAATAAAAGGAATCCAAATCGGAAAAGAAGAAGCAAAGCTGTCAAAGTTTGAAGACGACATGATACTATACATAGAGAATCCTAAGGATTAATTAATTTAATTAATTTAATTAATTTGGTAATGTAGCAGGATACAAAATTAATGCACAGAAATCTCTCACATTCCTATACACTAATGATGAAATATCTGAAAGAGAAATTAAGAAAACACTCCCATTTACCATTGTAACAAAAAGAATAAAATACCTAGGAATAAACCTACCTAACCTATCTAAGGATAGAAAAGACCTGTATGCAGAAAACTATAAGACACTGATGAAAGAAATTAAAGGTGATTCAAACAGATGGAGAGATATGCCATGTTCTTGGATTGCAAGAATCAACATTGTGGAAATGACTATACTACCCAAAGCAATCTACAGATTCAGTTCAATCCCTATCAAACTACCAATGGTATTTTTCACAGAACTAGAACAAAAAATTTCACAATTTGTATGGAAACACAAAAGACCCCGAATAGCCAAAACAATCTTGAGAAGGAAAAACGGAGCTAGAGGAATCAGGCTCCCTGACTTCAGACTATACTACAAAGCTACAGTAATCAAGACAATATGGTACTGGCACAAAATCAGAAATATAGATCAGTGAAACAGGATATAAAGCCCAGAGATAAACCCATGCACATATGGTCACCTTATCTTTGATAAAGGAGGCAAGAATATACAATGGAGAAAAGACAGCATCTTCAATAAGTGGTGCTGGGAAAACGGGACAGCTACATGTAAAAGAATAAAATCAGAGCACTCCCTAACACCATACACAAAAATAAATCAAAACGGATTAAAGATCTAAATGTAAGGCCAGGCACTATCAAACTCTTAGAGGAAAACATAGGCAGAACACTCTATGACATAAATCACAGCAAGATCCTTGACCCACCTCCTAGAGAAATGGAAATAAAAACAAAAATGAACAAATGGGACCTAATGAACCTTAAAAGCTTTTGCACAGCAAAGGAAACCATAAACAAGACGAAAAGACAACCCTCAGAATGGGAAAAAATATTTTCAAATGAAGCAACCTACAAAGGATTAATCTCCAAAATTTATAAGCAGCTCATGCAGCTCAATATCAAAAAAACAAACAACCCAATCCAAAAATGGGCCGAAGACCTAAATAGACATTTCTCCAAAGAAGATATACAGATTGCCAGCAAACACATGAAAGGATGCTCAGCAACACTAATCATTAGAGAAATGCAAATCAAAACTACAGTGAGGTTTCACCTCACACCAGTCAGAATGGCCATCATCAAAAAAATCTACATAAAAAATGCTGGATAGGGTGTGGAGAAAAGGGAACATTCTTGCACTGTTGGTGGGAATGTAAACTGATACAGCCACTATGGAGAAAAGTGTGGAGGTTCATTAAAAAACTAAAAATAGAAGTACCATACGACCCAGCAATCCCACTACTGGGCATATACCCTGAGAAAACCATAATTCAAAAAGAGTCATGCACCACAATATTCATTGCAGTTCTATTTAAAATAGCCAGGACATGGAAGCAACCTAAGTGTCCATCGACACATGAAAGGATAAAGATGTGGCACATATATACAATGGAATATTACTCAGCCATAAAAAGAAATGAAAGTGAGTTATTTGTTGTGAGGTGGATGGACCCAGAGTCTGTCATACAGAGTGAAGTAAGTTAGAAAGAGAAAAATAAATACCGTATGCTAACACATATATAGAATCCAAAAAAAAAAAAAAAAAGGTCTGAAGAACCTAGGTGTAGGACAGGAGTAAAGATACAGATGTAGCAAATGGACCTGAGGATACGAGGAGTGGGAAGGGTAAGCTGGGATGAAGTGAGAGAGTGGCATGGACATATATACACTACCAAATGTAAAATAGATAGCTAGTGGGAAGCAGTTGCATAGAACAGGGAGATCAGCTTGGTGCTTTGTGACCACCTAGAGGGGTGGGGTAGGGAGGGTTGGAGGAAGATGCAAAAGGGAGGAGATATGGGGATATATATATGTATAGCTGATTCACTTTGTTATAAAGCAGAAACTAACACACCATTGTAAAGCAATTATACTCCAATAAAGATGTTAAAAAAAAAAAAAGCTAAGAGTGAAATTGCTGGCTTGTATGGTAGTTCTATTTTTAATTTTTTGAGGAACCTCCATACATTTTTCATAGAGGCTGCACCAATTTACATTCCCTCCAACAGTGTATGAGGGTTCCCTTTTGTTCACATCCTTGCCAACACTTGTTATTTCTTGTTTTTTTGATGATAGCCATTGTGACAGTTGTGAGGTGATATCTCATTGCAGTTTTACTTGGCATTTCTCTGTTGATTAGAGATGTTGAACACTTTTTCATGTGTGTGTTGGTCATCTATATGTCTTCTTTGGAAAAAAGGAATAAATCTTGAGTCCAATTTGTTGAGTTTTGACAAATGCATATGCCATGTACCCTACATTCTTATGAAGATATAGATGTTTACTATCATTCTAGAACATTCTCTCATTCCGCTTTCTAATCAATCTCTCCCAGAATAAACTAATTTTCAGGTTTGTTTTGCTATAGTTTGCCTTATAAATGGAGTCATAGAGTATGTCTTCTTTTTTGTATTCCAGTTTAAATTCCTCTAGATTTTTAGTTCTTTTAGCATTTTTATATTGTGGATCTGCATATTATTCCTAAATTTTAATCCTCACCTTCATATTTAAAGGAAACCCTGCCCCTATTTAGCAGGATTGCTAAAGCAATTACCCTGAGATGAGATTGTGGCTATAGAAGGTTGAAATCCTACTGATTCTTAAACTAAAGCAAAAACAGATTTTTTGCTAAAAAAGATTGAAATCCTACAGATTCTTAAACTAAAAACTCTTTAATGACTTGGAATTAATTTTTATGAGACCCAGGATAAAACTTGTTGTATAAATGATCTGGTAATGGTACTATCATGCTATCGATCATCACTCAGTTTCCTCAAAATCCACATCAATTAATCAGGTGTACATTCACTTATTCTGGCATTCATTCACTCATTTAGAAATGTTTATTGAGTATACCTCAGATCCTTCTCTGTCAGACGTCTAGCTGTGAACAAGGTAGGTAATGTTGCTATTCTGTCAGAGCTTCATATATTTTATTTTCATTGCCACTTATTGTGTGTGTGTGTGTGTGTGTGTGTGTGTAGATCCAAGTTTCAGTCTGATGTTGTTATGGACTGTATCTTTGTATCCCCCCACCCCCACCCAAATTCATATGTTAAAGTCCTAACCCCAGTGTGATGGTATTTGAAAACAGGGCCTTTGAGAGGTGATTAGGTCCTGAGGGCAGGGCCCTGGTCTGATGAGATTAGTGCCTTTTTAAGAAGAGACGCCTGAGAGCTTGCTCGCCATCTCTCTGCCATGTGGGGATACAGCAAGAAGGTGGTCATTTCCAAGCCAGGAAGAAAGCCTTTTCTAGACTCTGGCCATGCTGGCACTCTGAACATGGACTTCTACCTGGCAGAGCTGTGAGAAAATTGTTGTTTAAGCCACTCAGTTTATAATATTTTATTATGGCAGCCTCAGCAGACTAAGACAGATACAGATACCATACTCCTTCCGCTTGAAGAACTGCCTTTAACATTTTCAGAGTAGGTATGCAGGCAATGGTTTCTTTCAGGTTTTATATATTTGAGAAAGTTTTCATTTCACCTTCACTTTTGAAAGACTCTTTTGTTAGGAATAGAATACTGGTTGACAGTTTTTGCTTCTAGCACTTTAAAGGCATCATTCTCTTGTCTTCTGGTTTGCATAGGTTCTGATGAGAAGGTGACTGTAACTTCATCTTTGTTCCTTTATATATAATGTGTCCTTTTTCCTCTGGCTATCTTCAACATTTTTTCTTTTCTTCATCTTTTTTTTTTTCTTTTCAGCAGTTTGAACATGTTACACCTCTGAGTAATGCCTAAAGGAAATAGATGTCTTATCTTCCTTATATTTAGCCAGAGTGTTTTACCAAGAAGTTCCCCTGCTGTGTGACTCATGTTAGTCCTTTGTTTATGGTGCTCTTCCCAACCTCTAGTCCTCATCAAATCTTATTAAGATATAAGGAACTAGCTAAAGTCCTGTCCCCATGAGGCCTTCATGGCAGCTAGGTAACATGCTGTACCTTCTTGACCTCCAAGCTCTCTCTTCTTTTGCCTAGACATGTTTTAGACTAAATCCATTCTCTCTCCTATGAAATGATTTCAAAATGCTTCATCATTCATTACCTTCCTATAAACATACTCTCTTTACTTCTAAATATCAGTCCCATTATTTAAGCAGGATAGTTTTTTGTTTGCTTGTTTGTTTATTTGATTTTTTGTGTGTGTGCATTGCCAAGAAAATCCCTTCAAGTCTTTTCTCTATTAGTGTGATTAATTTCTTCAACTCACATGATTAATTTAATTAGGTTGCTCTCCTTTTTTAATGGGTGACTCTAAAGGTGTGAAAAGGAAGGCAGGTAAGAACCATACTCAGATGGACCCCATGCTTGGTTTTATGCTCTGCTGTTCCCATCTTGAAATTCTTAATAACATTTGAACAAAGGACCATACACTTTCCTTTTGCAGTGGTTGCCCTGACAGTTATGTACTGGGTCCTGGATTTGGGATTAACATATCAGTTGGAAATTTGGCTAGCCAGAAGGTGGTATAAGGGTATTAGGTGCCTTGAGCAGAGAGGAAATAGAATACAAGGAGGCAAAGCCATCTCTGAGGCAGCAATTGCAAAATAATGTTCTGCAGGGCATTCCATTTATGTGTTATGTGTGAGAAGGCATTAGTAGTCAAATTTCAGAAATTAAGGAAGGTCAAATAGATTTCCTTAGAACAGAACTTTTTAATATTTAATTTGAGGAGCGGTATTATGACCAACCCAAATGGGATGTAATCTGCAGCATTTCCAAAGCTCATTTAACTGTGGCTAATGGTCTGGAGGAACAAGTGTTCTTCAGGTCCCAGTTTTGGAACACAGTTTGACAAATGGGGACAATAGTTACATGCTTCCAGAGTAAGGAGACCTATTGCCATCAGTAGCTTTTGGAACTAGGCCCATGAATTATTTAGTAGAAGAAATAGAAATGTTCATTGCTCTCTACTGATAAACCAAAGACATTATTATGTGTATGAGTCTGGGGTTGGCTTTATCCCTATCTCTACCCCCCAAATACTTCCTGGGTCATGTCTTTCCTCTCTTCTTTAAGGTTGCCCTTCAACTTACATCTTAGTCAATTTTTACCTCGATGAAAGATGACTGTTAATTATACATGTGAATCTGCAATGTGCATGTCTCCACTGGGAATTTTGGAGGGATTTTCTCTAGGGGAAATTAAAAAAAGGAGGAGACTTGGCCTCTGTACTGTAAATGCACAAAACATTTACTACTAAATGAATAAAAGCAGTGATCAGAGGCTGAGTCCTTTCCTCTTTGGGGATCCGTATGTGCAGCCTGCTCTGCATATCCCAGTATACAAGCCCTAGCTGGGAGCCCTAGAAGTAGCACCATAAGTGATCCCATATTACCCTCTAATGTAGCCATCAGCCTTACTCTATAAATCAGCTGGAAGATGTGCATTTAAGGAGCTTGTGCTTAACTCACAGGAGACCAGTAAGAAGTGTGTTAGTGAGGGGGGGAGGAGTAACTGGGGAACACACACTAGGAGCTGTTTGGAAGTTGGCACAAGTTAGTGGGTAGATGGCCAGTGAGTTTTTATTATGTGCCCATTGCTTGCAGGACATATTTAATATCTAATAATGGCAGGTTTTGAGCCATGACTCTCAATTCTGGCTCAATCACATATAAAAATTTTAAAAATTAGATAAAAATATCTTTCTAAGATTCTGATTAAGTAGGTATAGGTTGGGACCAAGAACCTTAATTTTCAACAAATTTTTCCAGTGATTCTGACGTAGGAGGTCAAGAACTACTAAATGTTGAAAAATGCTGATGTAGGCAATAAACCTTAAGCAAAAATCATTAAAAACACACTTCAAAGTCACAGTGTCTGACCTGAAAAACAGCAGATGTTAATGAAATCTGAAGAAAATCTTCGCAGTCTGATTTTTCTTTTTCTTCTCCTTAAAGAATATTTTTGGTGATAAAATAATCTACCACACTTTTTCTGGGATTAAGATATTATGCTAATATTCTTTTAATTATATTCTTATTTCATGATAGGTATGACTTTTTAAAAACTTTTAATTCTGTTTTTGGAGGGAAATACTTATACAATAGACAATACTATAAATGCTCTATGAAGCTCTGATTATAATTTAAAAAACTGTATGTATGTATGTGTGTCTATGATTTAAAACATTTTTTCCCTTCATGGAATGTTCAGCAACTGCTGTGATTTTTTCTCACCAGTAAGTTTTTACAATTCAGTTTTGCATTATCCCAAACAAATTTTCCAATATTTTATTATGAAAACAACTAATTTTACAATGAACACTCGTATACCCACTGCCTAGTTTCTACTATTAACATTTTGTTCTATTTGTTTCAAAACATGTCTATTTAATTATTTGTCCTTCTCTCATCCTTTAATCCATCTTAATTTTTGACACATTCCAAAGTCAACTGCAGACATCAGCATAGAGTCTGCAGTATTTATTTACAGTTTTTTTTCTTTTGCTGTAAAATATACATACAAAGAAAAGCACATATCTTAGTTGTATATTTATTGAGTTTTGACAAATGCAAACCTCTATGTGATGCAAATTCCTATCAAGATATAGAACATTATCACCATATCACGCCCTTTCCCAGGCAACCCCTACTTTTTGCTTATTCCAGGATTTTATATAAATAGAATCATGTAGTATATACTGTTCTTCTTTCAATTAGCATAATGTTTTGAGACTCGTCCATACTGTTGTATGTATCAGTAATTAGTTCCTTTTTATTGCTGAATTGTGTTCCATTTATTATTATACCACAGTTTGTTTATCAGTTTTCCTATTGATGGATATCTGGGCCATTTCCAGTTTCTGGCAATAATGGATAAAACTGCTATGTAAATTCTTGTTCAAGTTTTCTGTTAACATATGCTTTGTTCATCTTGGGTGAAAACCTAGGAGTAGAATTGCTGGCTCATAGTGTATGAGAGTTCTGTTTACTCCACATCCTTTCCAACATTAGATGTTGTCAACTTTAGAAACTTTAATAATTTGGGTAGATGTGTAGAATACTTCATTATGATTTTATTTTGCATTTCTCTGATGACGAGTGCATACTTTTTCATGCACTTATTGATAATTTATATATCTTCTCTTTTGAAGTGTCTGTCCAAATCTATTGCTCATTTTTTATTGGGTCTTTTTTCTTCTTTTGGAAATTAGTGACTCTTTTAATAATTATGCTGTGGGTCTCATGGGCTATCACTAGGTAAATGATATTTCTACATACAAATTAGTTTTTATTCTATGGCTTGTTTCACTCTTTAATGTAAAACAAGAACATTACTGAAATCTTTTATTATCCACTAATTATAAATTTGAATTCAACTTTTTTCTATTTAATGTCTATTATTCAATTTCTACATTTCCATTATATCCAAATTTTTTTTTTTTTTGCCAATGGTAATGGATATGTAAGGATATTGACAACAACATTGGAATAGCAGAGGAATTGAAAATGCTATACATTGATCAATGGGAAACTAGCTAAATTAATTATATTGCATATACACAATAAAATACCATAAAGAAAGCAGACACATATATAGTCTTTAGTTGAACCATATACCATTCTAAGTGCTCTACATTACATATACTATCTCACATAATTTCCCAACAATACTACTACTATCCCATTTTACATATGAGACAAGAAGTTAAGTAACATGCCCAAGATGACACATATATATATATATTTTTTTTTTCTATGTCATCATATTGACATTCAGTCCAGTAATCCTCCACTGTAACAGCTCCTTTACTTTGCAGTGTAAATTGATTTGTATATTTTTTGCCTCTGAGTCCTTGTGGGATTTTTTAAAAATTCAAACAGAAAGCCACAAAAACTATAATCATCCTCATCAGTTCACTCAATCCCATGTAATTAATTTTCTTTTCATCTTGATCTTTTGTTAGCACTTTTATGAGTTCATCACTTTTCCGTTAGAGTTCTCAAAATGCTTATTCATGCAGCTCAGCAGTATAGTCAGTTACCAGAAAAATATACTTGTCAGAGTCTTTTCCATGAATTCCTTGAAGATGAAATTGAAATATAATTGATTTACAATGTTGTGTTAGTTTCAGATGTACAGCAAAGTGATTCAGTTATACACACACACACATATATATATATATATATATTCTTTTTCAGATTCTTTCCTATTATTGGTTATTACAAGATATTGAATATAGTTCCCTGTGCTATACAGTAGGTCTGTGTTGTTAATCTATTTTATATATAGTAGTGTGTATCTGTTAATCTCAACCTCCAAATTTATCCCTCCTTCCCCACAATTTCCCCTTTGGTAACCATAAGTTTGTTTTCAGTGTCTGTGACTCTATTTCTGTTTTTTTTTCTTTTTTCTTAAACATCTTTATTGTAGTATAATTGCTTTACAATGGTGTGTTAGTTTCTGCTTTATAACAAAGTGAATCAGTTATACATATACATATGTTCCCATATCTCTTCCCTCTTTCATCTCCCTCCCTCCCACCCTCCCTATCCCACCCCTCTAGGTGGTCAAAAAGCACCGAGCTGATCTCCCTGTGCTATGCAGCTGCTTCCCACTAGCTATCTATTTTACATTTGGTAGTGTATATATGTCCATGACACTCTCTCACCCTGTCACATCTCACCCCTCCCCCTCCCCATAACCTCAAGTCCATTCTTTAGTAGGTCTGTGTCTTTATTCCCATCTTGCCACTAGGTTCTTCATGACCTTTTTTTTTTCCCCCTTAGATTCCATATATATGTGTTAGCATACTGTACTTGTTTTTCTCTTTCTGACTTACTTCACTCTGTATGACAGACTCTAACTCCATCCACCTCATTACAAATACCTCCATTTCATTTCTTTTTATGGCTGAGTAATATTCCATTGTATATATGTGCCACATCTTCTTTATCCATTCATCCAATGATGGACACTTAGGTTGCTTCCATGTCCTGGCTATTGTAAATAGAGCTGCAATGAACGTTTTGGTACATGACACTTTTTGAATTATGGTTTTCTCAGGGTATATGCCCAGTAGTGGGATTGCTGGGTCGTACGGTAGTTCTATTTTTAGTTTTTTAAGGAACCTCCATACTGTTCTCCATAGTGGCTGTATCAATTTACATTCCCACCAACAGTGTAAGAGTGTTCCCTTTTCTCCACACCCTCTCCAGCATGTATTGTTTCTAGATTTTTTGATGATGGCCATTCTGACCGGTGTGAGATGATATCTCATTGTAGTTTTAATTTGTATTTCTCTAATGATTAATGATGTTGAGCATTCTTTCATGTGTCTGTTGGCCATCTGTATATCTTCTCTGGAGAAATGTCTATTTAGGTCTTCTGCCCATTTTTGGATTGGGTTGTTTGTTTTTTTGTTATTGAGCTGCATGAGCTGCTTGTAAATCTTGGAGATTAATCCTTTGTCAGTTGCTTCATTTGCAAATATTTTCTCCCATTCTGAGGGTTGTCTTTTGGTCTTGTTTATGGTTTCCTTTGCTGTGCAAAAGCTTTTCAGTTTCATTAGGTCCCATTTGTTTATTTGTGTTTTTATTTCCATTTTTCTAGGAGCTGGGTCAAAAAGGATCTTGCTGTGATTTATGTCATAGAGTGTTCTGCCTATGTTTTCCTCTAAGAGTTTGATAGTGTCTGGCCTTACACTTAGGTCTTTAATCCATTTTGAGTTTATTTTTGTGTATGGTGTCAGGGAGTGTTCTAATTTCATACTTTTACATGTACCTGTCCAATTTTCCCAGCACCACTTATTGAAGAGACTGTCTTTTCTCCACTGTATATGCTTGCCTCCTTTATCAAAGATAAGGTGACCATATGTGCGTGGGTTTATCTCTGGGCTTTCTATCCTGTTCCATTGATCTATATTTCTGTTTTTGTGCCAGTACCAAACTGTCTTGATTACTGTAGCTTTGTAATATAGTCTGAAGTCAGGGAGCCTGATTCTGCCAGCTCCCTTTTTCGTTCTCAAGATTGTTTTGGCTATTCGGGGTCTTTTGTGTTTGCAAAGAAATTGTGAAATTTTTTGTTCTAGTTCTGTGAAAAATGCCAGTGGTAGTTTGATAGGGATTGCATTGAATCTGTAGATTGCTTTGGGTAGTAGAGTCATTTTCACAATGTTGATTCTTCCAATCCAAGAACATGGTATATCTCTCCATCTATTTGTATCATCTTTAATTTCTTTCATCAGTGTCTTATAATTTTCTGCATACAGGTCTTTTGTCTCCTTCGGTAGGTTTATTCCTAGATATTTTATTCTTTTTGTTGCAGTGGTAAACGGGAGTGTTTTCTTAATTTCACTTTCAGATTTTTCGTCATTAGTGTATAGGAATGCAAGAGATTTCTGTGCATTAATTTTGTATCCTGTTACTTTACCAAATTCATTGATTAGCTCTAGTAGTTTTCTGGTAGCATCTTTAGGATTCTCTATGTATAGTATCATGTCATCTGCAAACAGTGACAGCTTTACTTCTTCTTTTCCGATTTGGATTCCTTTTATTTCTTTTTCTTCTCTGATTACTGTGGCTAACACTTCCAAAACTATGTTGAATAATAGTGGTGAGAGTGGGCAACCTTGTCTTGTTCCTGATCTTAGTGGAAATGGTTTCAGTTTTCCACCATTGAGGACAATGTTGGCTGTGGGTTTGTCATATATGGCCTTTATTATGTTGAGGTAAGTTCCCTCTATGCCTACTTTCTGCAGGGCTTTTATCATAAATGTGTGTTGAATTTTGTCGAAAACTTTCTCTGCATCTATTGAGATGATCATATGGTTTTTCTCCTTCAATTTGTTAATATGATGTATCACGTTGATTGATTTGCATATATTGAAGAATCCTTGCATTCCTGGAATAAACCCCACTTGATCATGGTGTATGATCCTTTTAATGTGCTGTTGGATTCTGTTTGCTAGTATTTTCTTGAGAACATTTGCATCTATGTTCATCAGTGATATTGGCCTGTAGTTTTCTTTCTTTGTGACATCTTTGTCTGGTTTTGGTATCAGGGTGATGGTGGCCTCATAGAATGAGTTGGGGAGTGTTCCTCCCTCTGCAATATTTTGGAAGAGTTTGAGAAGGATAGGTGTTAGCTCTTCTCTAAATGTTTGATAGAATTCACCTGTGAAGCCATCTGGTCCTGGGCTTTTGTTTGTTGGAAGGTTTTTAATCACAGTTTCAATTTCAGCGCTTGTGATTGGTCTGTTCATATTTTCTATTTCTTCCTGGTTCAGTCTCGGCAGGTCGTGCATTTCTAAGAATCTGTTCATTTCTTCCAGGTTGTCCATTTTATTGGCATAGAGTTGCTTGTAGTAATCTCTCATGATCGTTTGTATTTCTGCAGTGTCAGTGGTTACTTCTCCTTTTTCATTTCTAATTCTATTGATTTGAGTCTTCTCCCTTTTTCTCTTGATGAGTCTGGCTAATGGTTTATCAATTTTCTTTATCTTCTCAAAGAACCAGCTTTTAGTTCTGTTGAGCTTTGCTATTGTTTCCTTCATTTCTTTTTCGTTTATTTCTGATCTGGTCTTTATGATTTCTTTCCTTCTGCTAGCTTTGGGGTTTTTTTGTTCTTCTTTCTCTAATTGCTTTAGGTGCAAGGTTAGGTTGTTTATTCGAGATGTTTCCTGTTTCTTGATGTAGGCTTGTATTGCTATAAACTTCCCTTTTAGCACTGCTTTTGCTGCATCCCATAGGTTTTGGGTCGTCGTGTCTCCATTGTCATTTGTTTCTAGGTATTTTTTGATTTCCCCTTTGATTTCTTCAGTGATCACTTCGTTATTAAGTAGTGTATTGTGTAGCCTCCATGTGTTTGTATTTTTTACAGATCTTTTCCTGTAATTGATATCTAGTCTCATAGCATTGTGGTCGGAAAAGATACTTGATACGATTTCAATTTTCTTAAATTTACCAAGGCTTGATTTGTGACCCAAGATATGATCTATCCTGGAGAATGTTCCATGAGCACTTGAGAAAAATGTGTATTCTGTTGTTTTTGGGTGGAATGTCCTATAAATATCAATTAAGTCCATCTTGTTTAATGTATCATTTAAAGCTTGTGTTTCCTTATTTATTCTCATTTTGGATGATCTGTCCATTGGTGAAAGTGGGGTGTTAAAGTCCCCTACTATGATTGTGTTTCTGTCGATTTCCCCTTTTATGGCTGTTGGTATTTGCCTTATGTATTGAGGTGCTCCTATGTTGGGTGCATAAATATTTACAATTGTTATACCTTCCTCTTGGATCGATCCCTTGATCATTATATAGTGTCCTTCTTTGTCTCTTGTCATAGTCTTTATTTTAAAGTCTATTTTGTCTGATATGAGTATTGCTACTCCAGCTTTCTTTTGATTTCCATTTGCATGGAATATCTTTTTCCATCCCCTCACTTTCAGTCTGTGTGTGTCTCTACGTCTGAAGTGGGTCTCTTGTAGACAGCATATATATGGGTCTTGTTTTTGTATCCATTCAGCCAGTCTGTGTCTTTTGGTGGGAGCATTTAATCCATTTACATTTAACGTAATTATCGATATGTATGTTCCTATTCCCATTTTCTTAAATGTTTTGGGTTTGTTACTGTAGGTGTTTTCCTTCTCTTGTGTTTCTTGCCTAGAGAAGTTCCTTTAGCATTTGTTGTAAAGCTGGTTTGGTGGTGCTGAACTCTCTCAGCTTTTGCTTGTCTGTAAAGGTTTTAATTTCTCCATCAAATCTGAATGAGATCCTTGCTGGGTAGAGTGATCTTGGTTGTAGGTTTTTCTCCTTCATCACTTTAAGTATATCCTGCCACTCTCTTCTGGCTTGCAGAGTTTCTGCTGAAAGATCAGCTGTTAACCTTATGGGGATTCCCTTGTGTGTTATTTGTTGTTTTTCCCTTGCTGCTTTTAATATGTTTTCTTTATATTTACTTTTGGATAGTTTGATTAATATGTGTCTTGGAGTGTTTCTCCTTGGATTTATCCTGTATGGGACTCTCTGTGCTTCCAGGACTTGATTAACTATTTTCTTTCCCATATTAGGGAAGTTTTCAACTATAATCTCTTCAAATATTTTCTCAGTCCCTTTCTTTTTCTCTTCTTCTTCTGGGACCCCTATAATTCGAATGTTGGTGTATTTAATATTGTCCCAGAGGTCTCTGAGACTGTCCTCAGTTCTTTTCATTCTTTTTTCTTTATTCTGCTCTGCAGTAGTTATTTCCAACATTTTATCTTCCAGGTCACTTATCCGTTCTTCTGCCTCAGTTATTCTGCTATTGATCCCATCTAGAGTATTTTTAATTTCATTTATTGTGTTTTTCATTGTTGCTTGGTTCCTCTTTAGTTCTTCTACGTCCTTGTTAAATGTTTCTTGCATTTTGTCTATTCTATTTCCAAGATTTTGGATCATCCTTACTATCATTATTCTGATTTCTTTTTCAGGTAGACTATCTATTTCCTCTTCATTTGTTAGGTCTGGTGTGTTTTGACCCTGCTCCTTCATCTACTGTGTGTTTTTCTGTCATCTCATTTTGCTTACCTTACTGTGTTTGGGGTCTCCTTTTCACGGGCTGCAGGTTCGTAGTTCCCGTTGTTTTTGGTATCTGTCCCCAGTGGCTAAGGTTGGTTCAGTGGGTTGTGTAGGCTTCCTGGTGGAGGGAACTAGTGCCTGAGCTCTGGTGGATGAGGCTGGATCTTGTCTTTCTGGTGGGCACGTCCACATCTGGTGGTGTGTTTTGGGGTGTCTGTGGCCTTACTATGATTTTATGCAGCCTCTCTGCTAATGGAAGGGGCTGTGTTCCTGTCTTGCTAGTTGCTTGGCATAGGGTGTCCAGCACTGTAGCTTGCTGGTCATTGAGTGAAGCTGGGTCTTGATGTTGAGATGGAGATCTCTGAAAGATTTTCGCCATTTGGCATTACGTGGAGCTTGGAGGTCTCTTGTGGACCAGTGTCCTGAAGTTGGCTCTCCCACCTCAGAGGCACAGCCCTGATGCCTGGCTGGAGCACCAAGAGTCTTTCACCCACATGGCTCAGAATAAAAGGGAGAAAAAATAGAAAGAAAGAAAGAAAGAGGATAAAATAAAATGAAATAAAATAAAGCTATTATAAAGCAAAGCTATACAGACAAAATCTCTCCCAGACGCATACACATATACACTCACAAAAAAAGGAAAAGGGGAAAAATTAATATATCCTGCTCCCAAAGTCCACCTCCTGAATTTGGGATGATTCGTTGTCTATTCAGGTATTCAACAGATGCAGGCACATCAAGTTGTTTGTGGAGTTTTAATCCACTGCTTCTGAGGCTGCTGGGAGAGATTTCCCTTTCTCTTCTTTGTTTGCACAGCTCCGGGATTCAGCTTTGGATTTGAACCGGCCTCTGCGTGTAGGTCACCTGAGGGTGTCTGTTCCCCACCCAGACAGAACGGGGTTAAAGGAGCAGCTGCTTGGGGGGCTCTGGCTCACTTGGGTGGGGGGAGGGAAGGATACGGATGTGGGGCGAGCCTGTGGCAGCAGAGGCCGGCGTGATGTTGCAGCAGCCTGAGGCGCGCCGTGCGTTCTCCCGGGGAAGTTGTCCCTGTATCACGGGAGCCTGGCCGTGGCGGGCTGCGCCGGCTCCCAGGAGGTGCGGTGTGGAGAGTGACCTGTGCTCGCACACAGGCTCTTTGGTGGCAGCAGCAGCAGCCTTAGTGTCTCATGCCCGCCTCTGGGGTCCGCGCTGATAGCCGCGGCTCGCGCCCATCTCTGGAGTTCGTTTAGGCGGCGCTCTGAATCCCCTCTCCTTGCGTGCCACGAAACCAAGAGGCAAGAAAAAGTCTCTTGCCCCTTCGGCAGCTGCAGACTTTTCCCGGACTCCCTCCCGGTTAGCTGTGGTGCGCTAACCCCTTCAGGCTGTGCTCACGCTGCCAACCCCTGTCCTCTCCCTGTGATCCGATCAAAGCCCGAGCCTCAGCTCCCAGCCCCCGCCCGCCCCAGCGGGTGAGCAGACAAGCCTCTCGGGCTGGTGAGTGCTGGTCGGCACCGATCCTCTGTGCGGGAACCTCCCCGCTTTTCCCTCGGCACCCCTGTTGCTGTGGGGTCTGCGCTGATAGCCGCGGCTCATGCCCGTCGTTGGAGTTCGTTTAGGCGGCGCTTTGAATCCCCTCTCCTCACGCACCAGGAAACAAAGAGGGAAGAAAAAGTCTCTTGCCTCTTCAGCAGCTGCAGACTTTTTCCCGGACTCCCTCCCGGCTAGCTGTGGTGCACTAACCCCTTCAGGCTGTGTTCACGCAGCCGACCCCAGTCCTCTCCCTGTGATCCGACTGAAGCCCGAGCCTCAGCTCCCTCTATTTCTGTTTTGTAAGTAAGTTCATTTGTATCATTTTTTTAGATTCCTCATATAAGTGATATCATATGATGTTTGTCTTTCTCTTTCTGATTTACTTCACTTAGTATGATAATCTCTGTCCAACCATGTTGCTGCAAATGGCATTATATATGTTTTTTAAGGCTAATATTCCATTGTATATATGTACCACATCTTCTTTGTCCATTCATCTGTCGATGGACATTTAGGTTGCTTCCATGTCCTAGCTATTGTAATTAGTGCTGTATGAACATTGGGGTGCATGTATCTTTTCAAATTAGAGTTTTCCACTTTTCTGGATATATGCCCAGGAGTGGGATTGATCGTACCTCTATTTTTAGCTTTTTAAGGAACCTCCATGCTATTCTCCATAGTAGCTGTACCAATTTATGCTCTCACCAACAGTGTAAGAGGGTTCCCTTTTCTCCATACCCTCTCCAGCATTTATTATTTGTAGACTTTTTGATGATGGCCATTCTGACTGATGTGAGGTGATACCTCACTGCAGTTTTGATTTGCATTTCTCTAATAACTAGCGATGTTGAGCATATTTTCATCTGCCTGTTGGCTATCTGTATGTCTTTTTTGGAGAAATGTCTATTTAGATCTTCTGCTATTGGGTCCTTTTTTAAATTATTATTTAGTTGCAGGAGTTATTTACATATCCCGCATATCAGTACTTTGTTAAATATACGTTTTGCAAACATTTTCTCCAAGTCTTTGGTTTATCTATTCAGTACAATTTTTAAAACTTACATATGAAATAAGAAAATTAAAAAATAGAGAGATAAAGTTCAGGCAAAAGCATGCTGATTGGTGGCTGGTGGGACATGAGATTGCTATTTGTAAGAAGAGGTGATCACTGAAGCAGGGAGTAGGTAGATTGTAACTGGGAAACAGAACTAAAACTTTAGAGGGCTTCCTATGTGTCACTTGTTATACATATCCGATTTAAATTTCTCAGCATCTCTATGAAGTAGGTCAGATTTCTAAAATCAAAATTCTGAGAGTTTAATTAAGTTGTCTAATCTATTTAGTGGCAGGTTAATACTCTGGTCCTCACGAGGGTCTGTCTGACTCTTCTCTTACTCCACCAATTTTTCTGCTAGTGAAGAAAACAGATCTTTACATAATTTAATAATTGTTCATTATCTAAGATTTATTTCAATAAAAGCATTGAGCTAGTATCTTACCACCAGATGGAAAAAGATGAGTGTAATTAAAAAATTAATGTGCTTAAAATAAAGTACAGAGGAAACCATGTCTATAAAATATCAAGCTTTTGTTTTGAATGGAATCTTTTCTCTAGATACTTAATATAAATGTCATATAAGTTTTCAATCCATTCATATGAATTCTAAACTGTAGACTTAAAAGTAGACTTGTAGATATTTAAATTAGTATTATTAGGAACACAATATATGTGACCACATAAAACATTTCTCATGAACTTAATACAAAGATAATTAAAAAGTAACTTATGAGTTAAATTTGCTCCCCCAGCCCCGCCCAAATCTTCCAGTAAAGTGGACACTCCAGGAAGAACCCCCATGTTCATTTACACTGTGGCTGTGTTCCCTGGAGGTACATGTGTCCTTGTCAGAAAAGCATAAGATGGAAAAGGATTCAGGATCGTGTTCATTATACTGGAATTTTTTACTCAAAAAAATTCATCGTACTTTTATTAGCAAAGCATTACACTGCGTACTGACATAATCATGAATATTTTAATATGAGTCTACTACATTTCATTCCCTATCCTGAACACTTTTATATGTATTATCTCATTTTATCCTTCTGCAGACCTTATGCACTATCTCACTTTTACCCCCTCTTTTAGAAATGAGGAAACTGATGTAGCTTGTCCATGGTCACAGTTTGCAAGTGGAGGAGTGAGGATTCCAACCCAGGCTGCCTGACTCTAAGCCTACACTCTGGATTGTTAGTGGACAGATAAACAATCATCTCATAGTATTGTACCAAACATTATGGTGATATTTGTTGATTTAGGAGCAGTGAAAGTAAGGAGTGAAAGCAAGTAGTAATATGAGTGTTGGACAGAGGACGCACTTCATTTTATAATTTCCAGTGATTCTTTCATACAGACTTCTTTTACCAAACCCCAAGTTTTCCCTCCATTTCATACCATAAGACCTCTAGAGGGTCAGACTGTCCTGTATCTGGCTATCTGTCTGTCCTGTGGGTTGGAGGGCTGTGTAATCCAGTGCTTAAAGGGGAGCTAATTTCCACCGGTCCTGTCTCACAGCTCACCATTAAGAAAAGCAGCCAAGAGCACAGTTTCTAGGATTTATGACTTAGGGAGGGTGGTAAAGATCTCCTAAAAAGAGGTGCTTTTTTTTTTTTTTTTTTAAGAGGTGCTTTTTTAATTGCAAGGTCTTTCTTCCATTTAGATCTAAGTGAAAATGCTCTTGCGAGAAGTATCTTTAACTTAATAGTCAATATTTATTTGTTTAAATCATTTACGGCCATGTTTTAAAAGGAATTGCCAAGTAGACATGGATATCTACTTTGGTTAACATCAAGATTTATTCTTCTAAGAAGATTCAGATATATTGATTAGAATGAGGCTGTGATGTTTGATTCATCTTAATACTTTAAAAACTTCTTCTTAAAAACCTACTATAATTCCCTGTTTAATACTGCATTAGATCAGTGTATCTCCATTTGACCTTCTAGACCTCTGGTGCTCCTCTAGCTATCCAGCCTTTCTCCCCCATCACACACCCAAATAAACTTTATTACAATTGGATCATCTCCTAACTCTCCTATAATACACTTATGCTTTCCTGCCTCCTTGCTCATGTTGGCCCCCCAACCCATTCATTCTCTATGCTTATTCAGAATAAGCCATCCCACCTCTTCTTTGAATCTTTCCCTGGTATTATAGTGGTTAAGAAGGCAAACCCTGGATTTAAAGACACTTGTGTTCAAAACCTGGCCTAGCTGTTGACTGGTGATTTATTTTACCATCCTTAGTTTATTTTTCACCTGTAAAGAGAGAGCAATGATAGTAGGGTAGTAGTAGATTTTAGTAGTGATCCCTGCTACTAGTGTCTGTGTCCATGTGTAATTCTCTCATTATGAGCATGGTCGGGGCCTGTGACTTTCTCCTAACCAATAGAATACGGCAATGTTACAAATATACATGTATACACATTCATGATTATGTTTCATATGATTGGAACATCTGTCTTGTTAGGAAACTTTCTTCCTTGCTGGCTTGAAGAAGCAAGCTGCCGTGTTGTGAGTTGCCATATGGAGAGGGTCATGCAGCAAGGAACTGAGAGTGGCTGACAGCCAATGAGAAACCGTGACCCTCAGTTACAGCCTGCAAAGAACTGAAATTGAGAAGGATCATGTGATCTTGGAAGCTGACCCTTCCCCTGTCAAGCCTCAGATGAGAACCCAGTCCTGGCCCACACCTTGATTGCAGGGGACCTAGCTAAGCCTCATCCTGACTCTTGACCCATGAAACCATGAGATAATACATGTGTGTTGTTTTAGGCTACTAAGGTAATGGTAATATTCTTATATTCAGCACTGAATATCCAATAGGTAGATATTCAGTGCAATAGGTAACTAATAAAGATATTATCTACCTATCACATGGTAAGAGATTATATATTGTGTTGGCCAAAATGTGCGTTCTGGTTTTTCTGTAACATCTTACGGAAAAACCCGAATGAACTTTTTGGCCAACCTAATATTTGGTCTCTGCCCCTATTTCCTGGCACACAGCTCCTAAACCTCTTGGAATCTTCAAAGCGACAAGTGTCTTTTTGTATGCCAGTGAGATGACTGGTGGCTGAGAGCCCCTAGATACTCAGGATGGGGGCTGGATGTCAGGAGAGACAACCATATAATTAGAAGGTTAGAACTTTCAGCCCTACTTCTCCACCTCTGGGAAGGACAGAGGGGCTGGAGGTTGAGCTAACCACCAATGGTCAATGATTTAATCAGCCATTCCTAAATATGAAGCCTCCATAAAAATCCTAAGTGAAGAGATTTAGAGAGATTCTGGGTCGGTGAGCACATTCATGTGCTGGGAGGGTGGCACACTCCAACTCCACGGGGACAGAGGCTACTGCACTTGGAACACTTCTGGACCTTGCCATTTCTTCATCTGGCTGTTCATCTGTATCCTTTATTATATCCTATATAATAAACTGGAAAACATAAGTAACTGTTTCTCTCAATTCTGTGAGCCATGCTAGCAAATTATATAACCCAAGGAGGAGGTCACTGGAACCCCAATTATTAGTTGGTTGATTAGAAGTATGGGTGACAACTTGGGACTTGCCACTGGCATCTTAAGTGGAGGCAGTCTTGTGGGACTTGAGCCCTTAACTTGTGGGATCTGATGCTGATTCCAGGATGAGGGTGTCAGAACTGAACTGAATTGTAGGACATCCAGCTGGTATCTGAGAATTGGTCATTGTGGGACCCCCCCCCCCAATATTTGGTGCCCAGAAATATGTTGTATGTAGAAAGAAAGAAAATGGAGAGATTTTTTTCTTACATATCTTATATAATTATTGTGAGAAGTAAATTAATTAATGGATGTAAAGCTTAGTGCAGCCCTTGGAGCACAATAGGTACTCAAAAATTAAAAGCTTCTTCCTCTAACTTCCACCCTCTGCCTTCCAGTTCTTACTGATCTACCAATAGCTGAATCCCTGTAGCATTTACCAGTGTTGGAAGAGACACTTAGACTTCACCTTCCAGCTGGATTTATATTTCTTTACACATTTCCTTTGTGTCCAATCCTGCTTAAATAGCTCCAGTGACAGCAAGCTCACTCTTGAGCTTTCCCCTTTTACAAAAGTCATCGCCTCAGTATCCTTAGCTAATCAGGATGTAAATAGATAGACTTTTGGAGGCCTGCAGGATCAAACCTACATCCTGATTGTTTGAAACCTCAGCCCATCTCAAACATATCTGTTGGAGCTTTATTACAAAAGAGGATATTCAAATAGTCAATGAGCACATAAAAAGTGTTCAACATCACTGGTTATTAGAGAGTTGCAAATTAAAGCCACAATATCTCACTAGTATAGCTACAATTAAAAGACCAACAATATCCAATGTTGGCTAGTATGTAAGGCATGTGAAACTCCATCTCTAGTGGGTACAGTGGTTGGTAAAACTACTTGAAAAACTGGTAGAATCTGCCAAGGCTAAACAGATACTTACTCAGTAATTCCACTCCTTGGTTTATGCTTAACAGAAATGTGTGCTTATGTCCACCAAAAGACAGGTACAAGAATGTTTATACATAATGTGGAGAGAAAGAAGCCAGCCATCAAAGGGTAGCACATTCTATGACTTCATTTATATGAAGTTCAAATACAGGCAAAACTAATCTCTTGTGGTAGAATTAAGAATGATGGTTACCTTTGGGGCAGTATTGACTGGGGGAGCATGCGTGAGTATTGGAACTTTCTATATCTTGATCTGTGTGGTGTTTACATGGATATACACTACATAAGTGAAAATTTCACTGAGCTATATATCATTACAATTTGTGCACTTTATAAAAAGTTATACTTCAATAAAATAGTTTTAAAAAGTATATCTTAGGTACTAAGTATCTGGATTTTTCCATCCACCAATCTAGAGAACAGCAGATTATCATTAAAGAAGCTAGGTATCTCCACAAAATAAATGAATTGGCTTTCAGTATTAGTTTTCAGATCTTTAGTTTTTATATTGTAGTCTCTTGTTTGTCACTAACTGGTTGATGCATATCATCTTTTCTATATTGTTGACAAATTAGAAACAATACTTGTGCAGCCAAAGCACCTAGCAAGGAGCAGGACACCTTTATATGCTCAATAAAGATTTCCTGAGAGAGACACTAAGGGGAGGCAAATTGTGTCTTGCCAATATTTTGTAGCTCAACAATCACCTTGTGTTACACAGGAGTCTTTATCTCTCTCTAAAAGCAGTCTTTTTTTTTTTTTTTTGCATGATTTTTTCTTAAAATTGATTTAATATGAATTGAGATTCTATTTAATCCCTAAACATCCCTGCCCCTGCCTGACCATCATACTGTTCATTTAAATGTCACCACAGAGATTGGAGATAATAAGTAAACTCAGATTTCTTTTAAGGCAACTTGGAACTTTTTATCTCAGAAACCCTCTCAGAAACAAATGAACAAAACCGAGACAGAACACAACAAGAAGCTGGAGTCAGTTTTCAGGTTAAGACCTCATATCATTCCTATGCAATGTGGGCTCTTTGTTTGTTTTGAGTTTTCAGACACAGCCTTAATCCTGGAGGCATAGCTGCCAGCTTAGGAGCTGCTGGTCCCACTCTGCTCCCTTAGCAAACATCTGAGCTGGGATTTGAATGTCTATCCTCACTGAGAATCTTTTTGTTTAACAGGGGAAAGAAAACAATATCTAGTCTTGTAGATATGTGCAAATCCACCAGGGACTCTTTTAGGATAATATGAACCTCTGAGTATCTGTTTCCATGCAGTCTTCAAGTACCACAACAGGAGTATCTAGTGGATAAAGGGACTTTCTTTTCAACTGAGCAGTAAGTAGGAAAGAGGGCAGAAACCCTCCCCTGGTTCCTAAGGGATGGAATTCCTTTTCTTGCTGTTATATTGGCTATCTAATTCCCTGATTTACTGACGGTGTTGTTACAGATGCCTCTGGTGCCTGATGTCACTGTTCCATTAGTATGTTTTGCACATTTTATTGCTAAGCAACAATTAGCAGTGTGAGTCCTGCCTTCTGTGATTTCAATTTTGGCTTCACACATGGAATTTTGCTTTCATCTTTGCAACACAGCAACAGTGTTCACTGTTCAGCTAAAGTGGTTTTAGGAGAACCTGTCAGAAAAGATGGAGGAGGGAACTGCAGGTATTTGGCTATTCAGTGGTACAGTTTTAAAATGTTATTTATGAAAAAATTCTTCTCTAGTTAGACACCCAATAATTTGAAAGTTATACTGAAGTTTGGAGATAAACTCAAAGCGATTCAATTTGGCCTTAAGGGGGGTACTGATAACAGTGGAATAATTATGAAAATCCTGAAAGAGAGCAAACTAAAGGTCCAGAGGAAAAAGAAAAAAATTTTTGCCAAAAAATTTCTTATGATAGTAATAAAAGAAAATGTTTTCCTTCCAACCTCAATACCACACAAAATCCTTTTTATTGAGTTAATGGGATATTATGAAAATTAAATGGGAATAATAGATCCAGGAGAAGAAGTAAAAGAGTAGAGCAAACAGGGGATAAAAGCCCATTAAATTAAATATAAATTGGTTCCCCTTTACCCTTAAGAGTAGAAAAATGATGATGCTTCAGCTTAGATATTGCTTTTATGGATATGCAGTTTCTTGTGAAATACTCTTGTTAGAAAAATAAAACTATTAACATTTAAGAATTTGGTAAGCAGAAAAATATTTTTCTACACATATAAGAATAATGTTTAAAAAATTCTACTGGGTAATCATATTCACTCTTTTTCATTGAAGAAGAGAAAACTGTGGTTAAATCATTTAGAGAAAATGGAATCTAGACATTTTACTCTTTTCATGATGAGAGGTCTAATTTCTAGTATCTTCTTAGAATCTTGAAGAAAGACCCAGGGAGGATCATATTAAGGAAGAGCTATAACTGAAGAAGGAGAGAACATTATATTTTTGGAATTCCTTTTCTTGCTGTTATGTTGGCTCTCTAATTCCCTGAGAATTTATGTAGGCTAAAGTTGCAGAAACAGAAAGGTCCAGAAAATCAGTAAGTTAAAGAACGAAGAAGCTTCTTTCTCTTTCATGTAACAGTCAGTGGTGAACATTCCAGGTGGGTAATCATCTTCTTGGTTGATGCTGGGTAGCAGCCATGTATGGGTTCTGGATGGAGAGATAGGAAAGGACAGCAAGGAGAAGACAGACCCATCGTGGGCTTCCAGTTAGGTTCCAATGGCAAGAAAGTAATACGGCTACACCCACTACAAGAGAGGCTGAGAAATGTAGTCTATTTGGGCGGCCATGTGACTTGTTACAATTCAATTACAATGGAGGAAGGGAAGAATGGATTTTATTAGCTACCTAACAGTTTATGCCATACACCTCAAAATTACATTAGCCTTCCTTAAAAAAACTCACATTTCTCATTTATTAGATCACATTGAGTTTATAATAAATTATTTCTAAAAATGTTTTTGGTTTTGCATTGTCTTGGTATGGTTTATTCTCTCAAAAGTTATTATGCAATTAATTTTACATAAAAATATTACATCAATTTATATCATTTCAAATTAGGTCCTGATTCTTCTAAAAATGTGTATTTCTATATTGCAGTCATTTTTATGTATCTTTCTCACTTAACATTATTTCAGGGACACATTTTCTTCTAATTTTACAGCCCATATAGTTGCTCTTTATGCCATGTAATAGCACTCCATTATCTCTATGGCTGCATATTTCAAGCTATTAATTTGTTTCTTTTTGTAATTTTCCAGGTTCTTTCCCCCAATTCAAGCAAGTAGCCTGCACTCCCCCTGTGCCTCCGGGGAGGTATATATCAAGGCAGAAAGTAGAAGCCATGTATGTAGACTTCTGGATTTTGTTTCTCTAAGCCTCAACCCACAGTGGAACTTAGAATGTTTATTGAGGTGGTGTAAGGGCCAAGGAGATTTGCTAAGGAGAAAACAGAAAGTGCCTCTGAGGGTAGGACTTCCCAAGACCAAAAAGGAGTTTAGAGAATAGGAGGGAGTATAAGAAAGAAGTATGTGTTCCTGAGTAGCAGGGATCCCATCCTACTGCTTGGCAGCAGAGCCAGGGAGGTGGAAAGTAGGGAGAGCTCGGGCACAGAGTCTTTGCAAAGACCCTATGGCCCAACAGTGCCTGGAGTGGCAGGGCTCCTGCGTCCATGCAGGTTGTGTAGGTAGATGACAGGGGACAGGTGGGGCCACCCTATTCCCCATGTCTCACCACTGTATATGTTTCCTTGAACCTTCCTGGGGTGGTAAAGAATCTTCAAGAATGACTTCGATTAAATTCTCTGCCTGCTTGGCAGATTGAGGTCTCCAGGTTAGAAGTTAAACTGAGTTATAGAAAATAACCAGACATTTCTTGCACATCTAAGTTTGGTGACTGACATTCATATCTGCTGCACAAGAGTGATTTGCTTAATCATTCTTTGGCTGCATCCAGGCTTTTTCCATAAGCTAAGAAGAAAATGAAGCCCCCATTCTAAATTTATATTATTAAGTTTTAGGACTTAAATTCAGACTTTATATTAAATCCTACTAAATTTAATCTTGTTGGTTTTGTGTCATTATTTCCATCCACTGGAAAAATTTTAAAGACTGATTTTGTCATCTGAAATATTATTTACCTCTACCAGTTTAGTGTTATCTTCAGAAATGATCAGCATGTTTTCCGTTTTCATTGAAACGGTTATGAGAAATGTTGAACAGTCCAGAAGCAGGGACAGAGCTATGTGGCATGCTATTATGGCCCAGTCTCCAGTTTTAACATTTATTAATTATTCCTTTCTGGGCTTTATTACTTATTCAGTTTTGATTCTACGTATCTGTATTCTTATCCAGTCTACAGTTCTTTATTTTGATCATGGACATTGTGAATGATGTTGTTTATTGCTTTGGTGGTAAATATCTGCTTATCCATCATCTGTTAATATTGAACAAAACATGAGTGTTTGTGGTGGTGTAGGAAAGGAAATGTGAGTAAACAATGTACCAGTGTAATGGCAATGCCCTGAAGGGAGAACAGTTATTCTCATAAAATGCCAAAAATTCATGGAATAAGCCACATGTGTAAAGTATGTGACACTGCCCAATAAATTTCACGTTGTAAGGGACAGTTAGAAAACTGCTGAAAATTATTTTCTCTGGGCGAGGTGGTGGTAGGATTATGGACAACTTTTACTTTATAAATTGCATATTTATGAAATATTTGAATTTTATACTTGAATTATGTTTATCCATTCATTTATTTGTTCAAAAATTTAATGAAATATTGTATGTGCTAGGCACTCAGGATACAGTGGTGAGCAAAGTCAGATACTGTTTATTCCCTCATGGACTTTTGTGAAGTAATTAAGTTACTCTCGCTGAGTTCTGGAATCAGAGTGCTTGGACTTAAATTCCAGTCTCTCCCTTATTAGCTATGGAATCTTGGTCAAGTCCCTTGACCACTTTATGCCCCAGTTTCATTTATAAAATAGGGATAATAATTGTACCTCTAAACCTTTATGCTTAGTTGGGTTGTGGTGAGGATTAAATGGAAAAAAATGTGAAACATTTAACGAAGCATGTGGAACATAGTAATTTATTGTGTATTTGTATTAGTGAGGGAGATAGATATTAATTATGTGTTCATACAAATAAACATAAAATGGTACTTGTAATAGGTACCTCGTGGAGAGGTACATGGTACCATAGAGTGTATGGTACTTCTTATGGGGATAAGATGGAGGATTTGATCAGATCAAGGAGATGTTCCTGAAGAAGTGAAGAGTAAGCTGAGATGTGAGTTAATCATCAAGAAAAACCAAAGATGTTATGATTCCTTCTAAAAAAAAAAATCCCTGGATAAGATAGGGAGGGAGCAATCCTGGATGACAGATTGTTTGACTGATCGCCTCTTTGCTAACATCTGCTGGATGTCTGAGTTCTTGTGTAGAGTGGTCTTTGGTGAATATTACACAGGATAAGAGAAGCAGATAACTCAGGAGAAGGAGTCAGAAGGAATAAAGGGAGAGGACCAGGGCCCCAGTCTGTTGTTTGCAGGAGGGTGGGTTCATTTCCATTTGGGCAGGTTGGACACACATCATGAGATGATACAGAAGCTGCAGCTTGATGCTCTCAAATGGCCTCAGTGTGCTAATTCCAACATCAGGATATTAGATAAAGGCATGGGAACTGCAAATTATTTCTAGGCCATAAGTGTTACTGGGGAGGAAGCTTCTAACGTAGTTCTTGCCAAAGTGTGCTCCTAGATCACTAAGTTATTAGATTTAATAGGATTTTTAAAAAAAGTTTTCACAAAAGAAGTTATTAAACATGGTCAGATTTAAACAAGTTTCTTTATTGTAGGTATTGTCATAACCTTTAATATGTGAATGGACATTATGAATCTCCTAAAGGGAGTTTCTCAAATTTTAAATAATCAAATCCCCTTGGCCATGGAATGTCATGGATGTCTTTCAGGGATGGTTATGAGAAGCATGCATTGGAAAACATCCTACTATGTTGTCAGGGCTGGTTCTCAGTGGTCCATGTCAAATAGAGCTGTGACAGAAGGAGTGGATTGGGGTAGACTAGACCACTGTTGAGACCGGAAAAGGCCAGTGGAGGGAGACTGCAGAATGCTGCGAGGACAGGGAGGAGTTCTGGGAGAAAAAGCTGGCTGGGGCGGGGGAGGGGTGGGCCGGGGACTGAACTTATGCCCCAACTCCCAGATGCCATCAATTATAAGTAGACTGCACTGAGACCCACAGATCACAGGGCTGGGGTCTGTGCGGGCACTGCGTCTTGTTTCTACTGGGTTTTGGTAACAGTCATGGGCAGGACAAAACTCATGTTTAGGTGAATGGTTAGCAGAAAAAGCTAAACCTCTTCCTTTTCTATCACCTTTTCCAGGATTTCAAAGCTATTGGGTCAAGATTTCTCCTGAGATATTGTGCCCAAGGGTTTAAGGTTCTCATAATTTTGAAAACAAGAGCTTCCTGGCCTCTTACATAATGTTTGTGAGTCCTCAAGTATTACTGATACTGATTCCCTCATTGCAACTCCTGGGCCTGGAATCTTGGCCTCATTTAATACTGGCTTGAAGCTGCTCTATAATAGCCTCAAGTATCTTGGGCTCCTGCTTTTGTGCTTCTTTTTGCTTTTATACTTCTATGTTCTGATTATAAAAGTAACAAATGTTTGTTGTTTGAAGGCTCATAAAAATATAGCATAGAAAAAAATACCCGTAATCTTACCAATCAGAGGCAACCAGTGTTATTCTGGCATATAATCATCTGGTATTTTTTCTCTGATTTTATTTTTTCGTAAATCAAGATTGTCTGTGATTCAATTTTGAATCCTGCTTTCCTCTCCACTTAATCTTATGCTGTGTTTTTTTCCCCATGCCATTAACAACTCTTCAGAAACGTAATTTTTAGTGGCTTTCTAATATGCTAAAGATGGAAATACTGTGGTTTACGTTGCTGTTCAATTTCTTCTTAACCATAAATATTTTTTCCCCAATCTGAATGTCTTTCTTTTTGGTGAAGACGGGTGCTGTCAAGGACTTGTGTTCTCTTCTTTCTCAGTCATTTATTACTGTTATACAGTCTTTCTCAAGAAGTAGGCTTATCCCTTCCATTTTCATTGATTTATCGAACACGGTTAACCTTTGTGTTGTCTTAGCATTTTCTCCTAAGCTTCGGCTCACTGTGCTATTTAACTTTCCTGTCCTAATCTTACAGATGCTACTCACTTGCCCTTTTTCCTTTCTTTGGTACATGCCCTTTCAAAGCATCAATCTATCAGAAGTTTTCCTGTACAGAGAGGCTGGACGGTTTTAGTTGTTACTGAGAAAGTTCCTGCCTTGAACAGTCCTGCACAACTGCCTGAAACTTTCAGCCACTTGCCATGTAACACACTTCTTCGTCCATGAAAAGATGGACCCCTAGACAAATCATTATGAGGACAGTTTGAATTTGCAGGGATTGGGTTGTTTTGTACCCTCAGGAAAATGTACATGCATTTCAAAAAAAAGAAGTGGTATTGGTCGACCTGGGCTGCCATAAAATATCACAGACTGGGAAGCTTAAACAAGAGAAATTAATTTTCTCACAGTTCAGGAGGCTAGAAGTCCAAGGAAAATTTGATTTCTGGTGAGGTTTCTCTTCCTGGTCTGAAGACAGCCACTTTTCTCTGAGTTGTCACACGACGTGCCGAAGCGCAGAAGGAGAGGTCTCTGCTTTCTCTTTCTCTTCTTATAAGGACATCAGTCCTATTAGATTAGGACCTCACACTTATGATCTCACTTAACCTTAATTATCACTTTAAAGGTCCTATTCCCAAATACAGTCTTATTGGGGGTTAGGCCTTCAATGCATGAATTGGGTCGGGGCTGGGGGAAGAGCACAAGTCAGTCCATAACAAGCAGAAACACAATATCATGATGTTCTGCAGTTTTTGTATTTACTCTGTGTCATGAGAAATTTTGTTGGCTTGCTATGCGGAATACTGTTTTTTTAATGAAAGGAAAGAATAACCTTACCTCTCATTGGCCACAAATAAAAGGATGATGTTGTCATTGGATGTTAGTAGCACTGCCAATCATCTGAAAGATAAAGCTTCCCACCTAACCTAAACCACAGTCCTAACAAGTCTAGAGAGCTTGACCATGGACAAGCCTGTTTTCTTCACTTTTTCTAACTGAGAATATAGGGAGGGATTTTAAATCCTTGGATATATGGAATATTTCAAGGAAAAGCATCACTAGTAGAGCTAGAAACCAATGTGGGTTATTTAGAGTATTTAATCACTGCATATTTTTGGAGGCCTACTATGTGACAAGCACTGCTCCAGGCACTCAGGATAAAGAGGTGAACAAATAAAATCCCCGGACGTCAGTGGGCCAACACTCTAGCGAGGAAACAGGCAGTAAACAGATAAACACGTAATGATATACTATGTAGGTGGATAAGTGCCATAAAGCATAAAGCAAGACAAGTGGCTAGAGAGTTACAGGAGTTGTCACAGTAGACAAGAAAAGTCCTCCAAGGAGATGTGGTTTGAGAGATGACCTGAGGGAAGAGAGGGAGGGAGCCGTGCAGACATCTGGGGAAAAGTATTCTGGAGAGATGGGCTTGTTGACAAAATGTTACTGCTGTTTGTCTCTTAGATGTCTTTACCATTCACTTATTGCAATATAAATAGAATCGATCATTAAATATAGGGTGTTTCTAGATATTTGACCAAGAACTTCCCCTGCGCAAGATCCTTTTCCAATTTTCTGATAAGGACATGAACTTTGTAATTTTTCTTCTGGGAGGCCCTGTGGCCTATGTGTTTGCAAAGCACAAGCATCTTCAGGTACTTATAACAATTTCTTCTTCTTCTTCTTCTTCTTATCTTTACACTGAGTGAGCCCTGAATAAACTTTGTGCTTTTTCCTCACACTCTAAACAAGTATTTCACAAACTTTGAATTGTGATTCCCTGTCTACTGAGAGGCATCCCCCTTAAAAAGTGTCCTGTGATAAAATGGAGTGGACTCTATCCGTCTCTTGGTCATCACCATGCACACTAGCATAGTAAAGGCTCTGAGAAGTCTTTTAGTAAAATGTTTAATTTTGCTTAATATTTTTCAAGCTTATTGACTGTGAAGCCCTAAATATGGGACCCTGATATTTAGCATAGATTCTTTAATTAGAGTTTAGACTTCTGCGCTAAAGCAATGTAAAACCTAATACCAGTCAGATGAAATACAAATATAACATCACTTAGAATTGTTTTATTTCAAATTGGCAGCAAACAGGGGATCAGTAGCTTTTCTAAACTGGTCGTGCAAGCTAACATGCTGGTTAACATCACAAACACAGCTCTTATTAGGAGGACCCATGTATCTGTGAGGTCATAGTCAAGACCTAGTGGTTTTACACATAGCGCTGTCTGGTACTCTGTTCCCACTGAGTCTCCCTATATGGCTTCTTTGTTAGGCTTTGTTTTGTGCTTTCCTTGTCCTAATCCTATTCCTTTTCACCTTTTCTTATTATTGTCCGGAGTCTCTTTAGCTAAATCTGTCAAGATTCTCCAAGTGAATGACCCATACTTTCATTTTCTTTGCTCCATTCTTGGGAGATGCTAATACCAATAGTAGCTTCAGAAATGTAGTAGCAAAATTGCATCTTTTTGATGCCTGGGCTTGATTCCCAGCCCTGCCACATACTTCACACACAGTGAACCATGGGGGAACCTCACATTGGGGCAGCAAATCTCTGTGGAAATGGTGTGTGTGTGTGTGTGTGTGTGTGTGTGTGTGTGTACAAACTTCAAAATTCTGCTGCTGACATTTTATAGAGTAGGTGTTAGGATTAAACGAGTCACTTAGCCAGGCCCTCAAATGGTAGTTTTAACATTTTGTCCTCTAAATCAGATTACAAGATTTTCTATTGTTGAAGTTGAAAATCCTTTTAACTGATGAAAACCCTTTCTTTTTGTAGAGTTTCTTTATAATGTGTCCCCTTTTCTCTACATTCAGTAGTGTTCTCTGTTATTTCATGCCTATCCTTTGTTGTATCATGAGATCTTGAGTAGGTAATTTGATATTATTTATCACAGAAGTTGTGGTGGGATTTAGTGAATAAGAGAGTGTTGGGCAAAATTGTAAAAATGGTTAAGTATTTGTTTTTTCCTTTTCTTTCCTTTTTTTCTCTTTCTTTTTTTCAGCTCCTGGGTCCTTTTCTCCAGGCACCCAGGCCCTTCATGCTGTACGCCCCCAGCCTCACCTCAAAGGCTGAGATGTCTCAACCAGCCTGGGTCTTTCCCCCTCCCATCTCCTCCACCAATCAATGTTCTTTTTCCTCAAGATTCCACTGACTTCAAGTGTAGTATAGATAAACTAATATAGCATAACTTATTAGGCTGCTGCGCTCAGCCTTGATCATTCATACTGAGTAGATATCCGTTAATTTGAGCCTGAGGTTGCCTTCAAATTTTATCCCATTTTCTTTAAACTTAGCCTTACTTTCAAATATCTTTTTCTATTATTGCTTAAAATATTTTTTACTGAAGTAAGTTGACACACAATATTATATTAGTTTCAAGTATACAACATAGAGATTCGACATTTATGTACATTATGGATTGATCACCACAATAAGTCGGTCACTGTACAAAGTTATTACATTATTATTGACTATATTCCTTATGCTGTTACATACCGATGACTTATTTATTCCATAAATTTGTACTTCTTAATTCCCTTCACTTACTTTGCCCAACCCCCCACCTCCCTCCCCTCTGGTGACCACCAGTTTGTTTTCTGTATCTAAGTCTGTTTCTGTTTTGTTTTGTTTGTTTAGTTTTTTTTAGATTCCACATATAAGTGAAATCATATGGTATTTGTTTTTCTCAGTCCGACTTATTTCATTTAGCATTATACCCTCTAGGCCTATCCATGTTGTCACAAATGGCAACATTTCATTCTTTTTTATGGCTGAATAATATTCCATTTTGTATATATATCACATCTTCTTATCCATTCATCTATTGATGGGCACCTAGGTTGCTTCTATATCTTGACTATTGTAGATAATGCTGCTATGAACATTGGGGTGCACATATCTTTTTGAATTAGTGTTTTTGTTTTTTTGAATAAATACCCAGAAGTGGGAATGCTGGATGATATGGTAGTTCTATTTTTAATTTTTTGAGGAGCCTCCAAACTAGTTTCCATAGTAGTGGCACCAATTTACATTCCCACCAGCAATAAATGAGGATGCCTTTTTCTTCACATTCTCACCAACACTTGTTATTTGTTGTCTTTTTGATAATAGCCATTCTGACGATTGGGAGGTGATATCTCACTGTGGTTTTGATTTGCATATCCCTGATGGTTAGCGACATTGAGCATCTTTTCATCTGTCTGTTGGCCATCTATATGTTTTCCTTAAAAAATGTCTATTCAGGTCCTTTGACTATTTTTTAATTGGATTTTTTTTTTTTATTTTGAGTTGTGTGAGTTCTTTATATATTTTGAATATTAACCCCATACTGGATATGTCATTTACAAATATATTTTCCCATTCAGTAGGTTGCTTTTTCATTTTCTTGATGGTTTCCTTCACCGTGCAAAAGCTTTTCAGTTTGATGTAGTCCCCTTTGTTTATTTTAGCTTTTGTTTCCCTTGTCTGAGGAGAGAGATGCCAAAAAATACATTGCTAAGACTGAGATCAAAGGATGTACTGCCTATGTTTTCTTCTAGGAGTTTTATGGTTTTAGGTCTTACATTCCAGTCTGTAATCCATTTTGAGTACATTTTTGTATATAGTGTAAGAAAACAGTCCAGTTTCATTCTTTGCATGTAACAGTCCAGTTTTCCAGCACCATTTATTGAAGAGACTGTCATTTCCCCACTATATATTCTTGGTTCCTTTATTGTAAATTAATTCACCATATAAGTGTGGGTTTATTTCTGGGCTCTCTCTTCTGTTCCATTGATCTATGTGTCTGTTTTTGTGCCAGTACCAGACAGTTTCTGTAGCTTTGTAGTATAGTTTGAAATCAGGGCGTGTGATACCTCCAGCTTTGTTCTTCTTTCTTAAAATTTCTTTGTCTATTTGTGGTCTTTTTGTGGTTCCATACAAATTTTAGGATTATTTGTTCCAGTTTTGTGTAAAATGTCATTGGTATTTTGGTAGTGTATAGAAACACAGCAGATTTCTGTATCCTGCAATTTTACTGAATTTATTAGTTATAATAGTTTTTTTTTTTGGTGGAGTTTTTAGAGTTTTCAATATATAGTATCATGTCATCTGCAAACAGTTTTACTTCTTTTTTAATTTGGATTTAAAAAAAAAATCTCTTTTTCTTGACTGATTGCTGTGGCTAGGACTTCCAATACTATATTGAATAAAAGTGGTGATAGTGGATATCCTTGTCTTATTCCTGATTTTAGAGGAAAAGCTTTAAGATTTTCACTGTTGAGTATAATGTTAGCTGTGGGTTTGCCATATATGGCCTTTATTATGCTGAGATATGTTTTCTCTATACCCACTTTGTTGAGAGTTTTTATCATGCATGTTTAATTTTGTCAGAAGTTTTTCTGCATTATTGCATATAATTTTTATGATTATATATATAATATGTATATATATGATCATATAATTTTTGTCCTTTGTTTTGTACTGTATCATGTTGATTGATTTATGGATTTTGAGCCATACTTGTACCTCTAGAATAAATCCCACTTGATCATTGTGTATGCTCCTTTTAATGTAATGTTGTATTTGGTTTGCTAATATTTTGTTGAGAATTTTTGCATCTATGTTCACGAGGGATACTATCCTGTAATTTTCTTTTTTTGTAGTGTCTTTCTCTGATTTTAGTATCAGGGTAATGTTGGCCTTGTAGAATGAGTTTGGAAGTGTACCTTCCTCTTTAATTTTTTATAACTGTTTGAGAAGGATAGGTGTTAATTTTTCTTTAAATGTTTGGTAGAATCCACCTGTGAGCCATCTGATCCTGGACTTTCGTTATATTTGTGAGTTTTTTGATAACTAATTCAATTTCATTAGTAGTGATTAGTCTGTTCAGATTTTCTATTTCTTCTTGATTCAGTCTTAAAAGAGTATATGTTTCTAGGAATTTATCCGTTTCTTTTAGCTTGTCCAGTTTGTTGGCATGTAATTGTTTATAGTAATCTCTTATGATCCTTTATATTTCTGTGGTGTTGGTTGTAATTTCTCTTTCACTTTTGATTTTATTTATTTGGAACCTCTTCTTTTTTTCTTGATGAGTCTGGCTAAAGGTTTATCAATTTTATATTTTCAAAGAACCAGCTCTTAGTTTCATTGATCTTTTTTATTTTTTTAAGTCTCTATTTCATTTATTTCCACTCTGATCTTTAATATTTCTCTCCTTCTACTAACTTTGGGCTTTATTTATTCTTCTTTTTCTAGTTCTTTTAGGTGTAAGTTTAGATTGTTTATCTGAGATTTTCCTTGTTTCCTGAGGTAGGCCTATATTGCTATAAACTTCGCTCTGACAACTGCTTTTGCTGCATCCATATATTTTGGAACATTTTATCCATTTTCATTTGTCTCCAGGTATTTTAAAATTTCCTCTTTGATTTCTTCTGTGATGATTGGTTGTTTAAAAGCATGTTGTTAGCTTCCACCTGTCTGTGATTTTTCCATTTTTCTCCTTGAAGTTGATTTTTAGTTTCACACCCCTGTGGTTTAAAAAAGATGTTTGATATGATTTCAGTCTTCTTAAATTTATTGAGACTTGTTTTATGGCTTAACATGTATCCTTTCTGGAGAATGTTTCATGTGTGTTTGAAAAGAAGTTGTTGTATTCTTCTGTTTTTGGGTAGAATGTTCTCTCTATTTATATCTATTAAATTCATCTGGTCTAAAGTGTTGTTTAAGGCCAAATTTTCCTTATTGATTTTCTGTATGGATGATCTACTCATTGATGTAAGTGGGTGTTAAGGTCCCCTACTATATTGCAGGGGATTGTCAATATCTCCCTCTATGTCTGTTAATATTTGCTTTAGGTATTTAGGTGCACCTATGCTGAGTTATAGATATTTACAAGTGTTATATCCTCTTTTTGGATTAAATTCCTTTATCATAGTGTAATGCCCTTCTTTGTCTTTTGTTACAAACCTTATTTTAAAGTATTTAGTCTGATGTAAGTATTGCTACTCCAACTTTCTTTTTGTTTCCATTTGCATGGAATATCTTTTTCCATCGCCTCACTTTCAATCTGTATGTGGCTTTAGATCCAAAGTGAGTCTCTTGTATGCAGATATACGGGTCTTGTTTTTTAATCAATTTAGCCACCTTATGTCTTTTGTTTGGAGCTTTTAGCCCACTCACATTTAAAGTAATTATTGATAGGTGTGTACTTACCACTATTTTGTTAATTGTTTTTTGTTTGTTTATGTAGTTCTCTATTCTTTTCTTCTTCTCTTGTTCCCCTCCTTTGTGATTTGATGACTTTCTTTAGTGTTATGTTTGTATTCCTTTCTATTTATTTTTTGTGTATCTGTTATGTTTTCAGTTTATGGTTATGATGAGGTTCATTTATAACAATCTATATATATAGCAGTCTATTTTAAGTTGATGCTCTCTTAAGTTTGAATGCATTCTAAAAGCACTGCATTTTTACTTCCCCACCCATGTTTTATGGGGTTTTTTTCTGTCATATTTTACATCTTTTTACTTTGTGTATAGCTTAACTAATTATTTTAGATATAAATGATTTTACTGCTCCTGTCTTTTAACCTTCATAACTAGCATTATTGTTGGTTGATCTGCTATATTTACTATATGTTTGCCTTTACCAGTGAAATTTTTTCTTTCATAATATTCTTGTTTCTAGTTACAGCCTTTCAGAAGTCCCTTGAACATTTCTTGTAAGGCCAGTTTAGTGGTGATGAACTCCATTTGCTTTTGCTTGTCTGGGAAATTATTTTCTCTCCTTCAATTCTGAATGATAAACTTGCCAGGTATCATTTTGTGATAAAGTATTCTTGATTGTAAGTTTTCTTCCTTTCAGCACTTTGAATGTATTGTGCCACTCCCTTCTGGCCTGTAAAGTTTCTGCTGGAAAATCAGCTGAGAGTCTTATGGAATTCCCTTGTATGTAACTGATTGTTTTTCTCTTGCTGCTTTTAAGATTCTCTCTTTATCAATTCTCTCCTTATTGTTATATTTTGACAGTTTAATTATAATGTATCTTGGTGTGGGTCTCTTTGGGTTCACTTTGTTTGGGACTCTATGTGCTTCATGGACTTGGATGTCTGTTTCCTTTGCCAGGTTAGGAAAGTTTTCAGCCATTATTTCTTCAAATAATTTTTCTGTTCCTGTCTCTCTCTTCTCCTTCTGGGGTCCCTATAGTGTGAATGCTAGTACGCTTGATGTTGTCCCAGTGGTCCCTTAAACTATCCTCATTTTTTTGGATTCTTTTTTCTTTTTTGCTGTTCTGATTGGCCAGGACTGCTGTGGGCACACTGGTGGGTAGAGCTGTCCTCTGGCCTGGCTGGCTGTGAGGCCAGGTCACAACTTCTGTGGACACGCTGGTGTGTGGGGCAGCATCCCACAGCAAAACTCACTTTGGAGTGGCACTGGTGTCAGATGGGGTTGCCTGCTGGGTGGGACAGGGTAGGGGCTGCTTTGGAGGGGACAGCTGGGGTGGGTGGGATGGGCAGTGCTGGTGTTCAGGGGAACACTGGAGCAAGGGGTGCACACCATTAGCTAGGTTGATGGAAAGTGACAGAAATGGCACCTGCCAGTGATTCCATCCCCGGAGAAAGTGCCACCAGATCCCTGCCCCTCTGGCACATACCCTAAAATTAATCAATGAATCTCCTTCTTTTATGAATCCTAGGCACTTTTCAAGCTGCTGCCTCTGTGCTGGATGTTGTGTGAGTGAGTTTGTGCACAAGATCTTCAAGAGTGGAGTCTCTGTTCCCCACAGCCTTCTGGCTCTCCTGGAGATAAGCCCCACTGGTTTTCAAAGCCAGGCATTGTGAAGGTTTGTCTTCCTGGTGCAGGTCCTCCAGACTGGGGAGCCGGACATGGGGCTCAGACCCCTCACTCCTCAGGGGGAACCTCTGCCATTGTGATATCCCTCCCACTTGTGGATCATTGCACAAATCGTGTTGATTCTGACTAGATTGTATCTCTGTCCCACTTAATTGTCTTGAAGTGGCCTTTTCTTTATATCCTTAGTTGTAGAAAATCTGTTCTGTTAGTCTTCAGGTTGTTCTCAGAGATAATTGTTTTAGATGCAATTGTAGTTTTGGTGTGTCTGTGGGAGGAGGTGAGCTCAGAATGTTCCTAGTCTGCCATTTTGATCCAGACTCCTCTCTTATCATTTTATTTGCAGCTCTTGAACCTAAATGTTAGAAAGTTCAGATTGCAAAGAGCTTTGATACTTTTTTTTTTCACTTTCTCAAAATGGATCTTTTTATGCGAATTAAGAATACACTCAACTGTGAGCAACAAAGATCTGAAAAATAATGGTTTAAATCAAGATGCATTTTATTTTTCTTCCATGTAAAAGAATCCTAGAAGAGTGGTCCAGGATTTGAGAGTGGTTCCACATTTATCAGAGAGCCAGTTTCCTTCTCTCCTGTTCTGCCATGTGTTGTTTCCATTCTTAGAAAAGTGTGCTCCTTCCTAGAGGTACTACAAACATTTCCACTTGCCTCTGCTTCAGAGCTTGGTCTCAAGGCCACACCAAAATGAGTGGGAGGCTGTGTGAAGCCTCTTCTGGTTGGCCAGTAAGGAGCCCACATAAAACATCAGGGTTCTTTTGTCAAGGAAGAAGGGGTGACTGGCTATGGAAAGCAATTGGCTGTCTCTGGCACAAGTTCATTTTACTAATTATGAAAGAAATATACATGTATAGTATAAACATACAGAAAACAGAAAAGTAAAAAGAGGAAAATGCTTTCAGATATAAGCTCTCTTAACACTGTGGTTTACTTTTTCAGTCTCACTCTCTTCACCCCACTCTCAAAACTTCAACTTTTAGAGACTTGTGAGAAAAGTTGTATCATATATATATAATTTTAAACACATACATAACCAAAGTGGGCTATTAATATATAGATTTATTTCTTCACAATTACAATTTTGTTATATTGCTCTAATATATATCTTTATATGGATTCACCTTTCTGCTCATCCATCAATTCATCTTTTTTTGAAGCATTTTAAATTTGCAGATAATAGTAACTTAAGCCATTAGGCACTTTGACATGCATATCTTAAACTGGAGTACAATATTTTTTTCTTTCTTTTTTGAGGTAAAATTAAATACAGTGAAATGTACATGCTCTAAATTCAATTAGTTTACATAACAGTTTTAAACTTGATTTCTTTTTCCAGTGAAGATACCCTTATTGTGATTAGTATGTGAGGTCTGTATATGTTAATAATGTAGATCAAAATTCTAATGGCTTATATATAAATCTAACCAGTTCCTTATTGTTGGACATTTTGGTTATCCCTTAGTTTTTACTATTTTTTTTTAGAAATTCACGTTCATTTATTTATTTATTTATGTATGACTGTGTTGCGTCTTCATTTCTGTGCGAGGGCTTTCTCTAGTTGTGGCAAGTGGGGACCACTCTTCATCGCGGTGCGCGGGCCTCTCACCATCGCGGCCTCTCTTGTTGCGGAGCACAGGCTCCAGACGCGCAGGCTCAGCAATTGTGGCTCACGGGCCCAGTCGCTCCGCGGCATGTGGGATCTTCCCAGACCAGGGCTCGAACCCGTGTCCCCTGCATTGGCAGGCAGATTCCCAACCACTGCGCCACCAGGGAAGCCCGTGTTTTTACTATTTTAAACAACCTTGTGTTAAACATTTTATATCTATCTATCTATCATCTATTATTTACTTATTTCCTTAGGCTAAATTCTTTTTTTTTTTTTTTAAATTGAGTAGATTAGTTGATACTTTTTTTAAAAAAATTATTTATTTATTTATTTTTGGCTGTGTTGGGTCCTCATCTCCGTGCGAGGGCCCCCCCCAGCTGCGGCGAGTGGGGGCCACTCCTCATCGTGGTGCGCGGGCCTCTCACCACCGCGGCCTCTCTTGCTGCGGAGCACAGGCTCCAGACTCGCAGGCTCAGTAGCTGTGGCCCACGGGCCCAGCCGCTCCGCGGCATGCGGGATCTTCCCAGACCAGGGCTCGAACCCGTGTTCCCTGCACTGGCAGGCAGACTCTCAACCACTGTGCCACCAGGGAAGCCCAGGCTAAATTCTTAAATGTAGAATTTTTGGTTCAAATGTATATGCAGATGTTTAGGGTGGTTGATCTGTATTGCCAGATTGCAGTTCAGAATCATAGTACTATTTACTCTCCCACCAGCAGGGCATGTAATTGACTATCTCTAATTCTTTTTCATCTAGAGCTTTTAGGTTATACAGAGAATTTCGTAATAAATGCTACAGTATTACATAATCTGTAGTTGGTTGAATCCACAGATGTGGAACCACACATATGGAGGGTCGACTATAAAGTTATACGTGGATTTTCAACTGCATGGCAGTCAGCACTCCGTAACTCCGGCATTGTTTAAGGTCAACTGTAACAACTTTGATAAATTCCCTTTTTTGTTGTTAACTACATAACTGTTAATGAAAGTGTGACTTTTCCTTTAACCTTAAAGCATTTGCTCTGGTAGTATCCAACACTCTAAATTGTTTTCACATTTAAAAAATGTTTTCCTTCCTTTCAAAGTGGCTTATTTCTGAAATTCATTCTATATATTCTCTTTTTTATAGGCTTACTATTGTGCACTGATGCAGCAGTAGGGACTAAGATCATGGGGTCCAACAGCTCATATTAAAGATGAGAAAACTGGGCTTCCCTGGTGGTGCAGTGGTTGAGAATCTGCCTGCCAATGCAGGGGACACGGGTTCGAGCCCTGGTCTGGGAAGATCCCACATGCCACGGAGCAACTGGGCCCGTGAGCCACAACTACTGAGCCTGCGCATCTGGAGCTAGTGCTCCGCAACAAGCGAGGCCATGACAGTGAGAGGCCCGCGCACCACGATGAAGAGTGGCCCCCGCTCGCTGCAACTAGAGAAAGCCCTCGCACAGAAACGAAGACCCAACACAGCCAAAGATAAAAATAAATAAATTAATTAATTAAAAAAAAAATGAGAAAACTAAAACCCAGAGAGCGGTATAAGGAATTTGATCAGATGTCAAAGGAGGGGGATTTTCACTAAACTGACCTGAAAAGATTCTTGCTAAAACTGGACTCAATGGGCCAAAGACAGAGCCCAAAGGCAAGGTCTAGTCAAAAAGAAGACTCAGAGAAGACTGACTAAAGTTTGGTCAAAAGAGAGCGTCTTTATCAGAGAGAGGTACTAATATCTCCACTTAAAAAAAATTATGGGTCACATTTTCCAGATTGCCTCATATTTTAAAATATTACATGCTGACTGAAGTAGATAATATTTGCCCAGAAGAGTAGTAGCCCCTCCTTGTGTACCACTAGGATGAGGGTGATTCTTTGGTGGACTCCAGAGCTGAGATGGGTAGGGCTGGGCTGCACGCTCTAGTCAGTTTAGATAATCAGTGGTTTCTCGGTGGTTGTGTAGGTGGACTCTGGCCCCTCCCTCCAGCAGGCTTGAGATCCAAGCACCCAGGAGTTTGTGGAGCCTCCCCTTGACATCGAGCTCTGCCCCCAGCTTTCTGTGCCCCTGAAGGTCTCTGTGCCCGGCCGTGGGTCCTCAGCGTTCCACAGCTTTGCATCCTCTGAAGGCCTCATGCAGAAGAATGGATGGGCCATGTGTCTTTTGGGCTTCTCCTTGTTCCAATCCACATGCCAGCTCAGGCATGGCTATTAACAGCTCACTGGTTCCTCATTACCCTCCTGAAGTCCTGTAGCAGGTGCCTTTACCTGCCCTGCTCCCAGGGACAAAAGCAGCCACCCTATTCTCACGTGGAAAAAGCTCATCCCTTTTTGTCTTGTGACCTTTTACAGCCTAACTGAAAGCAGAACTCTTTTGTTTCTTCTTGACCCTCATTTCTCATCACCCCTGGCCTTATACTTTATGCTCTCCTGATGGAGCTTTAGTTTATGGCCCGCTTCACCTTTCCCCTCCCTGCCTGAGTCCAGACCCTTCCTTCTGTGTTCTGATAGTATCCAGGCTACTTAAAAAGGTACACCCTGTTACATATTATTACTTGTTTGTTTCCCAATAAATTGCTAAGCTCCTCAGTGGCAAAGGCTGCTCCTAGCACATGGTTCTTACTCCAAAGACCGGTTTCCTGCTTTTAAGGGACTAGCTCCGTGTGTGTGTGTGTGTGTGTGTGTGTGTGTGTGTGTGTGTGTGTATTTCTTTTCTACTGACAAGGCTCAGCAAAAACTCTTCTAACAGAGGTCTCTGTGCTCCAGGACTTATCTGCTGCATTTCTGGGGCTCTGTTGAATGTTAGAGTGTGGGTGAATGTCCCCATGGGGCAGGGGGCAGGCAGCAAGGTGGGGAAGTGTTCAGCAGACTTCTGGGAGGCTGGGCAAGAGCTTCCTAGGAGGCGAAGGCCCTTTGGATCATGACGTCCTGATCTAAGCTGTCCATACTTTGATTCTCTTCCTCCAGAAAAAAAACATTTTTAGTTTTTAAACAAAGTAATTACAAATGACAACATTCATAATTACGAGTTACAGAGACAAACTAATAATAAAATAATTAAACAATAAATTAAAGATGTGAAAAAAGCATCCCCTTCCAAACCTCTGCATGGGAATTTAAAATCAATTTCAAATTCTGCACACATATTATATTTTTGCTTTCTAGGCATACAGGCATATTATCCCCTTCCAATCCCCCTACCCCCAAAATACATAGTGTTGAAAATGGTTTAGGAGACTTAGCAAGAAACAAAATCATGCCAGACAAATAACATTAACATTAAGCATCTGCCTGTAGGAACTTGCCCCCTCAAAAGCACAAAGGTGCTAGGCAAGGAAAAGAAAGACAAACGTAAACAGAATCCATGGAGTCTCTAGATATTCACGGGCACTTTAAACATATGGATGCTTGAGGAACTAGGCTGGTGGGCGTGGTCTGGGGAAAGGTATGGCTCGGGGTGTGCCAGGTGGGCACGCTGTGGGCAAGGAACCGGTAACGGTTGTAGTCAGATTGGAGAAGAGATGCAGGCTCCTTAAAAACCTCGGTGCTTTGTGACCACCTAGAGGGCTAGGATAGGGAGGGAGGGAGAGGGGGAGACGCAAGAGGGAGGAGATATGGGGGTATATGTATATGTATAGCTGATTCACTTTGTTATAAAGCAGAAACTAACACACCATTGCAAAGCAATTATACTCCAATAAGGATGTTAACAACAACAAAAAAAAAGGCACTTAGACCGGGAAAACAGGAGGCAGAACGCCACCGCGATGATGCGAGGGCAGGGCTAGGGGCGGCGCCAGCATGGAGGCGGCGGCGGGGCTGCGTGGGGCTCAGAGGGGGTGCGCCCCGCTGCTCCTCCCGCTGCCTCGGCGGGCGGGGGCCTCGAAGGCCGAGCGCCGGGAAGCGTGCGCCCCCTGAAGCCGGCAGAGCGCCGCATTCTTATTGATTTACTAGTCTTTGCAGATTTCGCTGAAACGCAGTGCTAATAACCTTGGTAAACAAAACTCTGCGCCTCTTTGCGGACAGGTTGGGGCAACGCCATTTGAATGTTCAGCAGAGCTTTTCCCATTCACTTTAAAAATGGAACAAGAGGTTTTGGATGAGGTCGGATTAGGAATGAAGAGGTGCTGATGGTGGCAGCTGTGGAGCTGAGGGTGGGGACTCACCAAATTCTGACACCTCAATTCTGAGAGTCTGGTTCGTCTGCCAGCTTCTTTTTCAGAGCCTGAGGAGTACGGCCACTAATTTCCAGATACTGCCATCCTGTTTCCAGTTGCACTTAGGGATTTCGGCTGCTGAGTTATGAGCTACTAGACTAGTGTGATGCACTCGTCCTTGCGCATCTTGGAAAATTCTCTCTGTGTGACTGCAGTACAATCAGGGGAACTACTTGACCAAATCTTTCCTACTAAGCTCGGTCGAACTGATCATATCGTTATTTTTACGAATGCATTAGTGAATTTTAAAATTAATCTTGTCAAGCCCCCCCAAAAATCACCATATATTTTTTGATTAACAACTACATTTCTTTACTAAAAGCTCTGAAGTTAAATGTAAGCAACTCTTGATTTTCCCCTGGAAAGGCGGTTTGGATGTCTATCACCTGCATGCTTATAGTGTTGTATTGGACAAGGAGATTTAAATTCTAAGCTGCTCTCAGAGGACCTACTAAATACTAAGCATATCTTAAAGACGATGCAGAGATGTTCATTATAATCATTAAATACCCAAATTCAGAAAGTAAAAGTGTAACTGGAAATTATACAGCAAATTGTTAATAACCAGATATTCAAATAAGATACATGAGGGCAGGTCTGTGGGTTTTCTTCTTTTCTTTTCCTCTTCTTTATTTTTTTCTCGGTATATTGTGTTCCCTGCACTATCACTACAGGGTCTGTGGAACAATGCCTAGTGCACAGAAGGACTTCAATAAATATTTATTGAATAAATGGATGGAATACGTTCTTGTCTCCAAAGTGGTTTCTTAAGATTCAAAACACATTTTAATAATACTGTCATTGCTCAAACTATTTTTTGGAAGGATTTTTTCTTTGGAAATTTCCTTTAAGACTGGTCCCATTCCTTTAGAGCCATACTTCACTTTTTGGATCAAATCAATACACTTTTAATGAGTGAGCTTACTTATGTTATTTATCAGGTGTGGATCCAAATAGCTTTCTCAGTTCATTCTCAAAGGGTGAATTTACCATCCTGGAGGTTATAAAAAGAATGCCATAGGCTCTGAAAGCAATTCTCCAAGAGGCATACCAAAATGTTTGCATTAATAAAAGCTTCATTGGAAAAAATGTCTAACTTCCTGAGATGAATACCTTGAAGGGAATAGAACTCATCTGATTTATTCTTGTATGTTTGATAAAAAATCAATTCTATTACTCATATTTACATTATACTCCTGGAAGGAGCTTGTGTTTTTGATCGAGTAAAGAAAAAGGCATAAGAATTGTTTGTTCTTTATCACTACTCTTCCACAGGTTTTAAGCTGGCTGAGAATAGGAGTTATTTCTTCCTTATTGATTCAAATTTCATTCTCTATCATTTCCAGAATCTTTCATTTCCCAAGTTTCACAAGTTATTGTTTTTAACCACAAAATAATACATGATTATTGTTTTAAAAACACACATAGTGTAGAAATATATAGAGTAAAATGTTTTAGTCTGTTTGGAATAAAGAGAGCAGATTCAACACATAGCCACAACCCAAATTCCACTAAAATGAAAACAAAGGGATTTTTTTTTCACCCCAAGCATTTCTATTTTGAAATAAGCCTTACTTATGAAAATGTGCTTACAAATGTAAAAAATTTAAAAATTGTTATAAAATTAATGCCAGGTAACTATTACCTAAAAAAGTGAGCATTGCCAGTGCCTTAGAAGTTCCCCTGGGTACCCGTTCCTTTCCTTTTCTTTCCTTCCCCACTAAAGAGAACAAATATCCTCTTGTTCTGGGGGCAATCATTTTCTTGCTTCTCTCTATACTTTTCCATATAAGTAGCCATCTATAAACAGCATGGATTAGTTTTGCCTATTTTTGAACTTCATGGAATTAAGACCTCTTTCAGTCAATATTATGTTTGAGATTTATCCATGCTTTTGATTGTTGCTTAAAATTCCATTGCATGAATCTGCTACAATTTATCTCTTCTATTGCTGATGAACATTTGGGTTGCTTCCAGTTTTTGGTTATTATGATTAGTACTGCTTTGAACATGCTTGTATATACCTCCTGGTGCACATGTGCCTGTATTCCTGTTGGTATATAACCAGTAGTGGAATTGCTGGGTCACAAGGTATGCAATGTATACTTCCCAAAATGCCATCCTGTTACTTTATTTCCTTTTCAATAGTGGGTATTTCAATTAAAAAAATTTTTGTGTTCTGGTGGGTGTCCTTTTCAAAGTTGTTTTGTCTCTTCTTGGTCCTTTGCATTCCATATGAATTTTAGAATCTGCTTGTCTATTTCTACAAAAAGATACTGCTGGAATTTTGAATGGTAATGCCTTGAATCTATATATTACTTTGAGGGAGAATTAGCATCTATTATTGTCATGTATTTTTCTTTCACATATGTTATAAATCCTACTATACATTATGATTTTTGTTTAATCAATTATTTAAAATATTTATTGTTTGCACTGAGATATAATTCACATACCATAAAACTTACCATTTAAGGCTTACAATTCAGTGGTTTTTAGAATATTCATAAATTTGTACAACTTTCAACACTATCTAATTGCAGAATATTTTCATCACCCCAAAAAAGAAACCCCATACCTGTTAGGAGTCATCTATTATTGTTTAAAGAGATATAAATAATAATTAAAAATGTCATATATTTACTAATATAGACATCTCTTTCAGTGCTCTTACTTGTGTAGATCCATAGTTCCATCTGGTATCATTTACCTTCTGCCTGAAGCACATCCTTTAACATTTCTTATAATATGGTAGTATTTTTTAAATCCTTGTAATATGGGTCTGTTCATGATAAATTTATTCAGCTATTTTATGTCTCTAAAAGCCTATTTTGCCTTAATTTTTGAAAGCTATTTTCACTAGGTATAAAAATATAGGTTAATAATTTTCTTTTCTTTTAGTACTTTAAAGATTTTGCTCCACTATTTTCTTACTTGCACTGTTTCTAATGAGAAATCTGCCCTTACCCTTTTCTTTGAACATTTTGTTCTCTGTAGGTAGCATATCTTTTTAAATCTGGCTGATTTAAAGATTTTCTCTTCATCACTGGCTTTAAGCAATTTGATTATAATGTGCTTTGGCATAGTTTCTTTATGTTTCTTGCAGTTGTGTTTCTTTGAGCTTCTTGGATCTGTAGGTTTATAATTTTCATCAAATTTAGGAACTATTTGACCATTATTTCTTCAAAAAGTTTTTTCTCCATTTCCTCTTTTCCATTTTCTTCTGAGACCCCCAATTATATACTTATTAGGCTGATAACTTATTTGGCTGATAAAATTGTCCCACAGAACATGGATGCTCTTTTCTTTCTTTCTCTTTCTTTCTTTCTTTCTTTCTCTCTTTCTCTTTTTCTCTCTTTCTCTCTCTCTCTCTGTCTCTCTGCCTCCCTCCCTCCCTCCTTTCCTTCCTTCCTTCCTTCATTTTCAGAATTCTTTTTTTCTCTCTGTGTTTCATTTTTAAATGTTTCTATTGGGGTGTTTTCAAGTTAACTAATGTTTTATCTTACCTTTTCTAATTTGCTGTTGATCCTATGCAGTTTATGTTTCTCTGAGACATTATAGTTTTTATCTCTAAAATTTGAGTCTTTAAATATGTCCCATGTCTTTACATAATTTTTTGAACCTAAGGAACAGTTAAATAACTGTTTTAGTGTCCTTATCTGCTATTTTTGTTATGTGGTAATGTGGCACACATTTTGAACTGTAGAAGGCATTTTATTATTCTTTTACAATACTTATTTTTACAATCAGTGTTCACTTAGATTTACACATATGTTTGCTACTTATTTATCTTTTTAAACATTTAGGTAGTATTTTTTAAATCCTAGAAATATTTAAATTTGTTAATAGTTGAATCTATCAGTCATTTTCTTTAGGCCTCTGGGTCTTGCTTAGGAAGGCCTTCCCAAATCAAGATTATAAAAATACTGTTAGATAATTTTACCTGTATTTTTATAAATTTTATTTTTTAATATTTAGACTCAATTCATCCAGATTTGTTGTTCTATATTTTGTGAAGCTAAGGATCTTAATTTTTTTCTAGGTGATTAGCAAAATGACTCACTATTATTTATTGAATTTCTATTCTCTTCCTCTGATTTGTAATATAACCTTATTATATAATTATTTCTTTATAAACATGGGTCTTCTGTTTTCTTGCACCAATGCCCCAACTGTTCTAATTACTATAATATGCAATAATTAATATGGAACTACAATGTGACAAAAATATTGCCTTGTATTCTGTAATGATAGGCCATTGCAGATGGATAAGAATCTAGCTTCTGGCTCTATTAATTACAGACACATAGCCTGAACGAGATAAGCAGCAGGGCCTCCTGGACAAAACTATGATGTAGGTGAAAGAGGCAGTCCTTTCTCCTTTTTTCTGAATAGGTTTTCCAGATCTCTGGTTCCAGGGTCTTCATGCAATCCCAGGCTACATAGGGCTCTCCTCAAGGCCTGCTCCCTTGAGGGAAATATCTGTTTCTCTAAACCTACTTTTTAACCTTCTCCTCCAAATTCTACTCTTATCTGGTCTATATTGAAAAGTCTTGAGAAGATAATTTATACTAAGGTGTTGATGACTGATATGTCAGTTTAATGCAGTCGGGGCAAATGCTTGGCTTAATATCAACATGTATCCTCCAGCACCTAAAGTAAGCAGCCATGGTGTACTTTTTTGCTGATCTTGGGCTTGACCTGAGAACCTTTCTCAACACAGAACTCCAGGAGTTCCTAACACTTCATCAGAATTGGCATGTAGGTTGGAATTAGTTTTCCACCCCTGGAATAATGTTTTCTTTTCCCAGGAGAAACAGGCATTGGAGAAATGGAGTCATGATAGTGGCTGTATTGGTTTCCTAGGCCTGCACAACAAAATACCAAAGACTGAGTGCCTTAAAACAACAGAACTTTATTGTCTCACAGTTACAGAATCTAGAAGTCTGAAATTAAGGTGTCAGCCAGGCCATGCTTTCTCCAGTGGTTCTAGGGGAGAATCCTTCCTTGCCTCTTTTGGTGTTTGCTGGCAATCCTTGGCATTTCTTGACTTGTAGATGCATCATTCTAATCACTTGACCATCTTCTCCCTGTGTGTCTTCACACTGTCTTTCCTCTGTGTGTGTGTGTGTGTGTGTGTGTGTGTGTGTGTGTGTGTATCTATATATGTCCAGATTTCCCTTTTTTATAAAGACACCAGTCAGATAGGAGGTTACCTTAATGACAAGTTTTAACTCGATTGCCTCTGTAATGACCCTATTTCCAAATAAGGTCACATTCTGAGGTACTAGGGGTTAGGACTTCAACATATGAATTTTTGGGGGACACAAATCAACTGTTTGCAGTGGCACTCAGATAAAGCTGTGGATGGAAAACTCTTCATCTGTGTGTAAGAGCAGTCCTGTCAGGGTCAACCAGTCCTGCACTAAAAACATAACATTGCCTGATAGTGGAAGGGCACTGAAGGCAGTCATTACTATTTATTTGTGTGGTTGAAGAGATCCTGGGCTGAGAGTCATAATCCAAAATTAAACCCTTGACAATTTCCAGAGGATTTAACAGGATTATTTCATCTTTATTCTTGTTTAGCTCTATTTTAAAGGGATTTTGAGGGCAGTGTGTATTGCTCACTAAATTTTTTCCATGCCTTTTCACTGTAGACATAGCAATGTAAACAAGATCTAGGTCTGAACACACTGATACATTTCTAGAACAGGTGTTTGTTCATTTGTTTGTTTTTAATGAAACTGGAAAGTTTTGAGCTTATGAAGGAAGAATCTAATTCTGTTGTATTGACTTGTTCGTATCACAAATTACAGGCCAACTGAAATTTATGAGCACGGGCTCAACACGCTTCATGTGTGATTTGAGTTCATCTGTGGAAAATGAGCAGAGGCAGGAAGTAAATTACGAGGTAAGGAGCAGTATTCACTAGGCATTTGTGAGATTTCTTGGTCAGCAGATTAGTTGATTCATGGTTAAAATAGAACTTATTAGACTGTGCTTTATGAAGTATTAGCTTTTTATTACTTATATGAAATAGGTATATTCTAATTTTATTATTAGTGCAGAACAAATGTGCTAAGTCTTGAAAGGTGTGCTCATCCAGGAATGGATGAAAACTGTTCAGGAGGTCGAAGTCATTTGGTGCCTTTTGGGAAACTGTTGCAGGTGATGAGTCAGACACTTGGGTGACGCCACCCAGTGATTTGCTGTTTCTCTATCAGTTAAAAATAAATCCAATATTGTCCCTTTATTAAGGAAATTGTGACAAAAGAACACAGTCTTTTAATCACTAACAGTACACTGATGTCTCTTACTTTGCAGGTGGTTTGTTATGGGCAAGTAACTTAAAAAGTTGTTTGGTTTGTAGTAGGCAGGGAGACTACATAGCACAGTGGGAGTGCAAGCACTTTGGAGACACACAGTCTTAAATCCAAATTTCCGGGCCATTTCTGGGCTCTCACAAGAACCTCAGATTTCTCACTTTTTAAATGTGGGAAATGAAACCTCTCTTTCAGCATTGTGAGGATTAAATTAAATCAGATTATCATTGTAAAGTGCCAGCCCAAAATTAAATTTGCAACAAAATTTGTTTCCTCTCCTTTCTCTCAAATCCATTTTTTTGGTTGCATGATCTTGTGATTTGATTTTCATAACTTAAAACTAAAACCTAGCTCTATTTGGAGGAAAAGTTGGTCAGGTAATTTTTTTTATGTCTTGTGACTCCCTAGAAGAGGGCACTGTTAAAATTGTTTGGGTTTGGCATTTTAAATAAAACCACCTCTTTGCAGGAGAGACGCTAGTGTAAAATATGTTAGGAGAAAGGACAAAAATATTCTAAAAGCTTATACTCATGTGCATAGTTCTTGTTCCAAGGAGTTACATTAGGCTTCTTAAGTAATTTGGAATGAGAGGAGGTCTAATATTATTTCCTTCTCTGTTTCACTCTAATCTGTGAGTAGTTCTGAGGTCATTCGTTGGCCGTTTTATGTCACTCCTGCACTATTAGAGAGAAATTAAGTTTGACTCTGTTTGCCAAATTTGAGACAGTTAGGATGACGGAAAAAGGAGCCCTCAGTTTCTTGCTTTAATTTTATAAAACTTTGTAGTTTTGCTTGGATAATTAAATTGACAATAGGATTTTAAAACCTTAAATTCTCTAGTGTTCAAAATCTTTATTGAAACCATCGACCTTGAAAATATTATCTTCTTATGATGGGAGTGACAAGCTTGGGTACAAGCTTTAAAAAACAAACTGCACGGATTGCAATTTTTGTTTTAATGACACAAAAATTAATGGGTTGCCTTATATATGGCTGTCATGTAGTATCCTGTGTTTTTTTTTTTCCCTGCAGAGTTGTTATGTATGCATGCTCACTGGTTTTATTGTTTGACTCACAAATACCTACCTTTGGTTTCAAAATGTGTGGTAGTATTAACCATCTGTAATTTTCTTCATTTCTCAATAAAGAAATGGCATTGGATGGTCAACAATTAATTGCTTAGCCACACAGTATTTTTAAGCAATCTGCTGCTTTTCAGGACAGAGGGGAAAATCCTATCCATGTGCTTGGTCTATGATTGGGACAGAATTTTGCTGCCATAACTCTTCATAACAGCAATGGATGCCAGCAGGTTTATGACTCCATCTCTAGAGTTATTGCCCCAAGAAATAATATTTCAATTGTAGCTATCTCTGTGAGATGTCTCTATACAGATTCTTTTACCTTTTGCTTTGAAACTGTCCATGGACCAACGCTTCTTATGACCAAAACTGTCAATGATGTAGATAGCAGAGGCGTATATATCAGTAAAGATTTTTAACAATTGAAATATGGAATGAAAACAGTGAGGTCTGCTGGAACCCACAGCAATATCTAAGGCTCAAGCATTTTCCAAAATCTATATATTGCCAGAAAATAAGAAATATTTGAGATAATCTAGAGTATCTTTAGGTTTAGTTGAGAGATTTTCCACTCCAAATCAATCATACAATTCCAAACCTTCTCTAAGTCGGCCTGATGATCTATGAAAGTCTTAATTTAGACATGTTGTACAAACAAGTACTATATTCTCAAGCATACATTGCTTGAGAAGTGTGTTTTAAAAGTGTGGTGCAAGCTGACACCTTGGTACAAATGTGTGAAAATGATAAATGTAGCAGACAGCTAAAGTGCTACTCTGCTCAACACTTGATATATAATTTCCAGTGCAGTTATCTTTAGTAATTAACCTCTGATGTTTCTTCAAAAGGTCTGCTAATCTGAATCTTTTTTTGGGTGCCTTGGAGATTTAGATGATTGTTTCAGACACTTAGAATTACTGCTGTTCTTCTGAGGCCTGTCTGAAGAGGGCCTGGTTTTCCTAATTCCTAATGCAGCAGCAATAAGAACAATATTTAGCACTTATGAGGCTCCACTTCTCAGTTTCAAAGCACTTTACAAATATCAATTAATTGCTTTGAATGGGGAGTTCTGCAGCTGCTGGAGAAAAAAAGGAGCACACAGTGATTGGCTCATTATCATTTACAGCTGTTGAAAAATGGTCTTCAAAGAAATAATTACAGATTTTCATATATATTTAAGGGAAAAAAAGGAGCAAGGGGAAGGTTACTAAGGATCTTTTTAAACAAATGACTCTTGTCTTTCCATTCTGTTTTGAGAGCAGCAGCTTTATTGCAAACAATTATCCTTCCCTAGACAAAAAGAAGAGAGGCACTTTGATACTCCCTCTCCAAGAAAACGTGAGACAGTAAATCTTCTTTTTGGAAATAATCTCAATCTCACTGCTTTTCAATTTGGGGCTATTTAGAATTTTTGTTTATCAGCAGTAGGACCGCTGCCGGACTTTGCTTGATACAGCCTTATTTAACGTCTGATCCAGTGTTGGCTTTGTCCCTCTTTAATTATGCATGAAAACAGAACAAGTAGACAATAATTGATAGTGCTTCTTGCATTGTTTTCCACAGAGCTTTATCACCATAGGGGGCCAAAAAAAAAAAACTATCCAAATGGTCTCCCTGTCACCAGGAAGAAAAAGAGGCAGCTCGGGCCATGGAAACAGTTTTCTTCCTTCCTCTTTTCTTTTTCATTCTCTTTTCCCCCCCTTTTCTTCTTTTCATAATGTGAATCTCCTGGTCGGGCAGATAAGCTGCTAATTCTATTAATTTTCTTATCAAAATCAGTGAGGTTAAGCGAAGCTTCCAATTTAGTGATTTATTATCCTGAGCAAGCTGTGCGAAGTGCACCTTTCATATTCTGTAATTGGCACGAGAGGGGAAGAGACTTTCAAGGGAGATGCACTCAGCTAACCGTTTCCATTTCAATTGACTATTGAGCAAACAAATGCAATGTCCTTTCATTGGCTTAAATAATTTAAAATGATAAAGCTAGCAATTCTGCATTTGAATATACGCTAGCGGATATCTGTGTGCAAGATGCTAACCCCTAAGACATTAAAATATCAGCACGATAACATCTCTCTATAGGATTTCTCATCGATAAAACATCCAAGAGTGATATGTTAATTGACAAGCAAAAGGCCAAAATTGATCACACATGAAATCTGACCCTTATTATTATACCATTCCCCCAAGCTGCTGGAAATAAACATCTTTCCTTTGCATATTGAGTGCTGGATTCTTTTATATATACAAGGTGGCTGCAAACAGTGGACTCCACTATTTAAGCATTGAAATAGGAACCAGTATCAAAGGCAGGAACATCAGCAGTTGGAAGGAAAACAAAGTGGTGAGGTGTTGGCTGCCAAGGGTGAGTGGGACTGGTTCAGATGAAAATATAGAAGGTAGACTAGATTTTGGGTGGGCAAAGTAGCTACTTCTTTTTAAATGTCATTTGGAAAGCTTGAGAAGCCTCCTCTGCCCCAAACATTACCCTCAGTAAAACAGAATTTGAATGGTAGGGATCCATTTCTTTATGACCATAATTTTCCTTTAAAGTTAGCTATCATATAATTAGTATCAACTAGTTTAATGATTGCATATAATACTCATATATGTTGCCTTATTTAAATTTAAGAGCAAAGTGTTAATTCTCCCATTTCATAGACGATGCTTAGAGAGCCTTGAGAAATTAAATGTCATACATAATACTTAGAGGCTTGGGAAGTTAAGTAATTTGTCTGATTTCACTTGGTTAGAAAGTGTTCAAGCTGGGATTTGGATTCAGAACCATGAGATTTGAAACTCTTTTCTCTCATCATTGTACTATTCTTCTTCTAGATTTGTGTGTCTGGAAGAATTAACACCCCAGGCCCTTAAATCTTCAATATACATCACACTTTGAATTACACCATACACAAACCTTTGAATTAGTTTTTTGGTACTTAAAACTTCAAAGATAACTCATATTAAAAATGAGATCACTCTTTCTCATGAAATATAGTTTTGACAATTTGGAATTTCCCTTCTAATTCTTTGGGATCTTTTCCCCTTACATTTTCTGGGAGGAACAGGCCAGGGATTATTTTCCCTTGTAGAGTGCTGTCCATGGTGCCTATGACTGGGAGAGGTACAGCAGCAGCATGCACGATGATTTAGACATTTGTTTGGGCTTTAATCTTTTCTCATCTACACGCACCACCAAAATAAAAACCAGTGAAGTATGTACCCTATAAATCTGCTTGTTCTCTCACTCCCCAGAAATATTTCAGGAAGAACTTGACACTTGTAATCAGAACTGGGCTTAGATGCTGCCACCTTTTGATTCAGCGATCCTGTACCCCTTCCTTTTCCATTTTAAACACCATGGAAATAGTGGAGGCCAGAAGGGCATGGGCTGGGGTGGTGCTGCTGTTGGAAGGATGTAGAATCTACTTATGTGAAGTGAATTTCCATCTGACTTCAAGTGTATAGATTGTTGAATTTAGAGAACAAGCTGTGAGGGCAGTAAGTGTTGTAGATTACACAGGTGGGGAGAAGCCACTGAGCTTCACAGGGAGTGCAAAGAAAAGGCAGGTATACGAGGACAGTGACACAGGGCAAATGTTCTTTGATAATAGAGTTGCAAAGGACGACTGGATATTATTTACAGACAGAAGAGGCTTGACAATAATTAGCAAGATTTGGGTCTAAAGAAAGACAATGTGAGACCTTGTTAAAAAGAAAAGAGGAAAGTAAATAATAATTATTATGGGATAATAATTCTCTGGGTTCCTGGGAGGTACATACTATGTAAGAGTAGGACAGAATAATGACCTGGTGAGGGGAAATATGGAAAGGTGGACCAAAGGAAGGAGGGAAAAGACAAAACTATATTTGTGATAATGATTACTATTTACAAAACACTGTGTTATGCACTGTGCTATGTGATTTCCCTGTATTATCTCATAAGATTATTTCCATTTTGTGGATGAAGAAGTTGTCCAGTTGTCATTCTATGCTCTAGATTGTTTTGCAAGGACATAACAATTAACTTAGTAGTTTCTGAATTAACTATAGAGGCATGGATATTGTGGATTGAAAAGAGAAAGAATTTACATATGGAACAAAAAAGTTCCATAGAACAGCTTATTCAGTGGTTTGAATAATGCACTAAGATTATATAAACCCTGATTACTAATAGTATAATGTTAGTCAAGTCACAGAAATTCTCTAATCTTCAGTATAAAATGGAATAAAGTTTCTGCTGTCATCTATTCTACAAAAATATTTTGAAAATAATCAAAACAGGCATAATAACGCAAAGCATAATTGTGAAGAAAGGCATTTATGAGACAAATTATTTGTGATTTTAAAATGACCATGGATGCTTTTCATTAAGGTAGTTAGGATGAAACTAGAACTTGATTCTCCGCTTGCTTCCAAGTTTCCATCTGTATCTTCTGTGTACAAAGGTGACTTTGACTTCAAAGGGCAACGGGAATTGGATCTGGTATGAAAATGGGACTAGGAAATATATGGTCTTTCAGGAAAAGGTCATTATATACTGTACAGAAGCTCAACTTTTATTTTGATTAAATACTTTTCCAGTGGGATTTACTAGCTAATTACTTCCCCAGCTTTGTGCCTTGACAAGACTTACCTGATCTATAATGTCTACTGAAGGACTTTGAAGCCTCAAGGTTTGTGTGCCTTTATGTAAAATTATTAATATTAACAATAATTAACCACAAGTGGTAACTAGGGTGGGCCAGATGGCCTTTCCTTCTTTCAAAAACTTCTTTATGTTCTTAGTTTCAAAAGGTAAAGGTGATAATGGAAAGATATCAGTGACATTTTAAATGAAATTATTGATCTTGGAGTGAAGTTTAAATAATTAACTCAACAAGGGGACTACCTTTCACTTGTGTCAAATTGGAAGCTTTAAAAACCATCTGCTTATGTCCCAGGAAAACTTTTTGTCTGTTTGTAGTCATGCTGAGTTTGGGGTTCCTGTTGGCCTTATTTTTAAGACCCTCATCCATTAATCTTAGTAGATATTAGTCAGTATCACTGGTAATTAGTCTTTTAAGTTGCATCCAGATGGAAGGTATAAATTATTAGGAGTTTCCTGCCGGGCACAAGTGTAGATGATTCATGGACCTATAGTACTTTCCTCTCTCTCTGTTAAGAAGCTGGGAAGAGTGTGTAATTGGAAAGACTACCTTTCACGCTTTGTCTTGATTTTAACAATTGCTGGCCATTACATCTGTTGTATCTGGAAACACAACAGGCTGAGTTCTTTTTAATTTTTTTAGACTTATTTTACATTCTTTAATTCTCCCCCATCTCTTTTGGTTCCCTTTGCTATTCTTCCTTCTCTAATGTCAGTAGCATGTCTCTCTAGAAGTAGCCTTGCCTGCAGTAAATGTAGTTTTGCCAGCAATCTCCTGCCTTGGCCAGTGGTAGTGGAGTTGGGGGTGGTAGGGGTAGGAGGGGTGATCACATTAGATTTTTCTCAATGAGGATTTAACCTTGAATACATGTGGCATCCAATTGTAATTCTAACCTCAGGCATATTAAATCAGGCATATAGATTAAAGGAAAGAAAATTGGCCACCAGGCTTATATGATTCTCTTGTGCCTTTTACTTATTATTGAACTTTCCTGGCAGAACTTTTCCCCTAGATAAACCCTGGTAGGCACCCACATTTTTCTGTGCCTATATTTAAACAGTGAAGCATTTCTGGAGAAAGTGCGATGAGATTGGTAGGGCTAAAAATTTATGACTACTTCATAATTAATATATGTTAGAAACCAACCTAAGCTAGCTTAAGCAAAAATGGGAATTTATTGGCTTATGTAAGTGGAAAGCTAAAGGGACGGTCAAGATTTTGCCATGGCTGGATCTGAACATTCAAACAGTATCATCAGGGCTCTGCTTTTCTCTTCAGCTTGATGACAAGATGACATCTAGCAGCCTTAACTAAGCTTACATTGTCTTTGTACTTTTAATAACAGTGAGAGGGAAAGAACGTTCTTTCTGATGACAGTAGAAATTTTCAGGCTGTTTTCTGATTGGCCAAGTTTGGGTCACATGCCCATCCTTAGACCAGTGACTCAAGTCTTAGTCCTAAGTCTACACCTAGGGTCAAGGTCCAGGCTAGGTCCACTTAAATCTCTTGGGCTGAGCAGGCTTGCTGTAGAGTGGGAGAGGGGAACACCCATGTCAATAATCAAATTCAGAAGTGTTCTCAAAACTTCTTAGCACCTCCTACTGCAATCTTCTGGTCCAAGCTGCACTTCTGCTCTTAACAACAAATATTTCAAGCCATCTCTACTGTTATCAAACCTCTGATCTCCCCCCAACTCACCTCAGTGTTTTCTCTTTCTGTGATGAATGACCTTTCCTATCTTACAAACAAAGCTCATCAGTTTCCTGCTACCTGACACTTATGCAAATGCAAGAGCTTACATTTACATCTATCCTCTTCCCTTCTGTTTCACTAGAACAGGGACTCCTCTTTCTATTTATGACCAGTGCCATTATCTGTGTTATTTCCTGCCCTCTGACACCTAAATACCAACCATCCACCATATTTTTCATGCATATTCTACTGCATTCTCCTACCTGGAATAACCCATTCTCTTTCTATTTTACTTTTTAATAAAGTTTGTTATTAATCATATATTCCTTCTCTAGCTACTTCCCTAAAACTTTCCCTCCTTCTAAGTCAAACTTCTTATGAATAATGACAATTCTTATCTCCACTTTTGCATTCCTCATTTGTTTTTTGACCCACTCTAGTCTAACTCTGGTCAAAACAGAAAATCCTATTATGTTCCTTCTGCTTAGAACCATTCAATGTTTGTCCACTGTTCTTAGGACAAGAATCCAAATTCTCAAAACCATTATTCAAAAAGATACATGCACCCAATGTTGATTGCAGCACTATTTACAATAGCCAGGACAGGGAAGCAACCTAAATGTCCATCAACAGAGGAATAGATAAAGAAGATATGGTATATATATACAATGGAATATTACTCAGCCATAAAAAGGAATGAAAATGGGTCATTTGTAGAGATGTGAATGGACCCAGAAACTGTCATACAGAGTGAAGTAAGTCAGAAAGAGAAAAACAAATATTGTATATTAATGCATATATGTGGAATCTAGAGAAATGGTATAGATGAACTTGTTTGCAAAGCAGAAATAGAGACACAGATGTAGAGAACAAATGTATGGATACCAAGGGGAGAAGGGGAGTGGGATGGACTGGGAAATTGGGATTGACACATATACACTACTATGTATAAAATAGATAACTGATGAGAACATACTGTACAGCACAGGGAACTCCTCTCAATGCTCTGTGGTGACCTAAAAGGGAAGGAAATCCAAGGAAGAGGAGATATATGTGTACGTGTGGCTGATTCACTTTGCTGTACAGCAGAAACTAATACAACATTGTAAAGCAACTATACTCTAAAAAAAATAAATAAATGAAAAGAGAAAATAGGTAAATTATAAAAAAAGAATCCAAATTCTCAAAATGGCTTACAAGGCCCTAGACAGTCTGACTCCTATGGAGATCTCTGGCCACATCTCACGCTACTCTCCTCATTTCACATTACAACTATCATGTTTCAATTTCTAATACATATTGTATCACATTCAGCAGGAACTAGCTGATACATTCCAACTGTGTGATTGAGGAGAGTTTATGAAGGACTAGTTACAAAGGTATAGTCAGGGTTAAGAGAAAACAAGAGATGATGAAGCAAGCATCTGAGAGCTGTTACCAAGAATGTAGATACCTGTAGGTACCAGCTGAAGGAATAACTACAGGTTCCTGAGATGGCCCTTGCTGTAGCTCTGGGATAAGACAACCCATCAGGAGCTGTTGTCTTAGAGAGACTATCACAGCAATTGCCAACCCAAGGACCAGCAGAGAGAGAACCAGGAGAATAAATGCCTCAAACTCTTGGCTAAAAGTTAGCAGAATCCAGAGGACAAAGAACCTGAGTTACACATAGGAGTTAACCTTTTGGGGTATAGAGCAGGGTAAAGAAGGGTGGAGAGTGGATTAGGAAGAGTAATGGATAACCTCCAGCTCCTTCTCACCATGGCAATTTTGCATATTCTGTTCCTCTGTCTAGATACCCCTTTTTGATGCTGATCCTCTTCAGATAGTTAATTCTTTTTCATCCTTCAAACCTCAACTCAAGTGTCTGTTTCTAAGGGAAGTGATCTTTAATCAACTCATAGATCAAGGCCCTTCATTTATACTCTCATGGGGTCTTGTTCTTTTCCTCCTCAGCACTTATCTCAGTTTGTAATTATCTCACGATTAGTGTGATAAATTAAATTTAACTAATGTCTGTCTCCTCCATAAGGCTCCATACTTCATATGACTGGGGACTATGTCTAATCTGACTCATGTTACAATCCTTAAGCCCTAACACACAATGCCTGGCATATAGCAGGAACTCACTAAATACCCGCTGAATGAATAAATAGATTGGAAATGTAATCAGAGCACATGAAAACATTTACCAAATCTCATTTACAACTGCTTTGTGACCTCTTTCTTCACTCTATTGCCTTTGGTTTAGGCATGTGCTGTTTTGCTGGGTTGACAGACTCTTGGGTACTTTGGCCAGATGGGTGTAATCCTGCCTATTGGTAAGGCAACTTCAGATTCATAATTCTCTCATGACATTTTAGGTAAATACATTATTTTTAAACTTGTGCTTGGTTAGTCACCTTCACTAAATGCAAAATGCCTGATTGATACCAACATGCTTTCCTTTCTATGGTGGGAAGGGATTTAATGCTTTTAAAATGACATATATGCCAGACAGTGTTAAGTACTGGAGATACAAAAATGAATAGGATATAATCTTACTTCTAAAAAGTTTAGAGTCTGGAGGGGGAAACAGACATAATTAATTAATTGATATACAATCTGGTAAATGCAGTGATTAGAAATGGATTGTCTGTGAAGTTAATGAAGCTTAAGCTACAACACTCTCACTTGCTGGGCTTGCTCCAAACTCCTAGCAATGTATTCGCATGGTCATTTGCTTTTGTAAAATATGTGAATGTCAGCTATTTTCAGTGCACTTGGGTAGGAGTGAATTCTCTCTCTACACTGGCTTCCCCTGCACCTCACTTCCCCTTGTATTATGTAGCATAAGACGAGCAGCAGACATTTTTGGGATTTAGATAAGGAGAAGTTGAGTTGATACATTTTATTTGGGTTTCGTGAGATATATTTATGTGTTTTTCAGTCACTTCCATGTATAGTTAAGTGATTACTAATCATCTTGGTATTTTAGGAATGCTTTATTGCCTATTGTGTCAACTCACCTGACATTGTGACATGAGGGTTTGAGGCTAGAGTTTGTAGGATGATATGAATGTGTTCCACTGTCCTGTCATGAAAAGAACGTGGGTGGAGAAAAAACAAAATTTGAAACAAATGGAGCCAGAAGGTAGTCTGTGGAAAAATTTTCCAGTCATCCAATGTGTAAAACTATAAGCAAAGGCTTTGATTTTCACTGATGTCTGGTTAAAATGGAAGATCTTTCATATACAATTATAAACACACCATGTGTTGTATTTTGGATGAGAATTGTGTGAAACAGAATTATCAGAAATTCTGTGTTTGTAGCGGTACAGAGAACTTGTCTGTGTATAATGTAGCATGTTTTATGAAGCCCAGCTATCAATAATAAAAAACAAATATTGGTCAACTGTGGCAAAAGAAAGACTGAATTACATTTCTCCTCTCTATGGAAAAATATTACAAAATCATGTTCATACAAAGAGGTGATAAAGAGTATGCAGTCAATAAGTAGGAAAACACATAGGAAAGGTATGCTAAAGGTATCAGGTGGCTAATCAACTAAATATGATGTTATTTTTTCTGTTTTTTTGATAGATGGTTTATTTTTTGACTTTTCAAAATTTATAATTTGATGTGATTTTTGCATCCAACTTTATATTTGTAATTTTGTATTCTTTTGCTTAAGGAGGGTCACAGAAATTGTATTAGTTTCAAGCCCCCCAAACCTGAAGCTGCCCTGGTGGTGACAGAGGTAGCATCTGCTGTTGAGGGCATCTGTAGTTTTGGATGGGGTAGTAATGGAAAGGCAGGGGTCAAATGCTTCCCTAAAGAGGAAACATGTAAGCTGAGGCCTAGAGGATGAGTAAGACTTTGCCAGATAAACTCTCCAGTTGCAGAGGGGCTTGTCCAAATCATTGGAATTTCTTTTTAGTCTGGTACTTTTTTAGGGCATGCTTGGTTACCTGCTTCATTCTAATGCACAGGTGTCTTTATTATTTTATAGCTGATTGTAGAGAGAGGAAGTTTGGGATGAAGTCTACCGAGTGCTGTGGATTAATTTTGAGTTTCTTACAGAGAAAGGAGGCCAAGAACTTGTGGAACCTCAAGGGTGTTTGGGACTCCAGGCACAGACAGAACTGTTTTAGAGCTTAGGTGGTCATTTTCCCGTATCTACTTGGAACCAAGCTGCATTCTGGGTTCAGGTCTTTGGCATGGACAATGGTGTGAACTTGATAGTGAGTGATAGTCAGAATGTTTCTCTGAGTGTCTATTCAGGCTTCAGAGGTGGGTAAGCAGAAACCAGAGCCAAAGAAAAAGACAGGTAAACATCTAGCCCTGTGGTGACTTCAGCTGGCAGATTGGTTTGTGGGTTTACTTATTTATACAATAAATATTTATTGAGTTCCTACTGTGTGCCAGATCCTATTCTAGGTTCTGGGACTACAGAACCTAGAATAGGTTTTTATGTGCACAAAACATATAAAACTGGCTTCTGTGGAATACACTGAAGATATTCCTTGAAAATAATAAGAAGTAAATACAATTTTGCAGGGGAAGGAGGTTATGCTAACTCACAGGTATGGGCCACTAAATTTTGCATTGTATTCTACTATATAATGGTGCTTATTTTCATAAAAAATAAAGTTTGCCCTGCCAACTCTTTGAGAAAAACTAATATTCCGGGAAGGTATGGTGTGTGTAGCCTGGTACATAAACACCCAGTGTGAGCTTTATAGTTAATTGAAGAGAAACCATTTGAAGGTTTTCAAAAAAGGGAATGTGAGAATCAAGTTTGTATTGATCCAGATCATTCTTACTTCTCCGTGAGCTTGAAGTAAGGAGACAGGGAGACTAATTAGGAGGCTAATGTAACACTCCAGACTGGAGATGATGCAGGCTTGAGGCAGAACTGGGGAAACTGGAAGGAAAGAGAAGGGTCCGATTCAAACAATACTTGGGAAGTATTGATAAAATGAACAGAACTTGGAAACTGATTGCTTGGGAGTGGCCACAGGAGTTAGAGAAGTTGAGGAATATTCCCAGGATTTTTAGAGTGGATGGTCAGGCCACCAACTGAGATAGAACATGAGGATGGAAGAACACTTTAGGGATAAAATAATGAATTCAGTATTGGATGTGTGGAGTTTGAGATGCCCATGTATGGCTGATGGAAATGACCATTAGAAAGTTGAATTTTCAAGTCTGTTGAGGGAAGTGCCGTAGACTGGGAATAAATATTGGCAATTACTGGAATGCAGGTGATGCTTGTAGTGGAAGTAATGGATGAGATGCCGGAGAGGAGTGGAGATAGGAGTTGGGAAGAACAGTAGCCAAAGGATGGACACTAGGGCAGAGCTCTAAGAGCCACACTTAGAGTGTGGGCAGAGGTATGGGGGCCTTCGGGACATTGAAAGGGGCCCAGAGAAGTATAAGAAGCTTCTCTATTATTCTCTTGTGGAGCAAACAAATGTGTAGTTGCGGAGCCTCATTTATTCATTCAAGAAATATTTATTAAATATCCCTGGACATGTTGCAACATTTCCCTCTAATTACTTCGTGACTGGCGTCGGATGCCCAGATGGTTGTATTGTTGAAAACACATATGATTAACTCCTTGGTGGGAAGAAATGGCTCAAATAAGGTCCCTTAGCCCATAGCAGGAAGGCCCAAGACATTGAGCATGAAGTCAGCAAAGCTGTTGTGAAGCCCGGCCAGATGGTGACTGGGGATGAGGGGCGTGTGTGGCAACAGGCCGGCCTGAGGGACACACGTGTTGGGTACTGGAGGCGTGCTGTGTAGCTTCTGTCACTGACCCACAAGCATGTCTGGCACGTGGCTGGCAAGCACTGCCTCTAGCACAAGTGCCTGAATCCCTCCTTAAGCCACGAGGCTGTGGCTTGCAGGTTTCTTCCCCCAAAGCAGCCTTCACAATCTGTTCAGCGCCGTCTCTGTGCTTGGGAGGAGCTGGAGGTCTGTGAGGCTATGGCAAAGAAAGGAGGGCTAATGGCCTACTTTGGAAGGTGATGAAGAAAGGAAAGAGTCTCATCATTTTAGAAGTGGGGTTTAATTCATATAGTCAGTAAGAGGACACCTAACTGCTGGCAATAATCATCAATTTACTCCCACCAAATATGTTTACAGGGATTTCAAGGTGGATAAAGTTCTCAAACAGAAAATGTTAAAGGGTCTAAGAAAAATTACAACAGTCTTAGAAAAGGACTTAAATAATTAAGAACAGTCTCAAAGAAATATAGAACACCAGAGAAAAGTTTTGGACATGCTTGTGTTTTAAATAAGAAAGTCTTAAGACAAATATGGCTTTTCTTTAAAAAAACAAGTGAACAGTTGTTGATTTCTATTGTAAGCACCCTTCCATTTTTGTTTCTTGCACTGGACTCCTCTAAAAAACTTTTTATAGAAGAGATGGCCATGTGTTAACTGCTTTAAATACATTCTTTGGATCCTCAGATACTTGTGATACTGGCATTATTATCTCTACAAAGGAGAAGACAGAAGCTCAGAGAGGCCATGTACAGTACTCTTTTCTCTAAGTGACAGAACCCACGGAGCAGATCACGAGCTTGGTGTCCGAGTTATTGTACCATAGCTGCACTTTTTTGCTTCCCATTTCCCACACTAGCTACTACTATATATATTTTTGGATTTGGGGGCCATGACTCCTAATCAATTTCACATCTGAGTCGAGAACCTGGTATGGGACTGTCAGGAGACAGGGTGGCCGCATAGGTGGTCTCTCAGGCTGTCTCTGTCAGGTACACAGTGGGAGGGAGGTAGAGTTTACAGCGCTTGGCTCATCCCCCTTCTTGTTTCTCCCCACCATCAAAGATCCACCGTGGGAGACTGTGAGTGGCGGGGAGGAGGAGGAGAGCAGGCCCCCACTGTCAGCCTCGGGCACTGAGTCACCGCCACGGGGTGGCATGGGGCAGGATCAGGAGGACGGGTGTAGGATCACGTTGTGCTAGGCTCCTTGGGGTACAATACGTCAAGGCCTGTCTTTAGCCTTCAAGTTGAACCAGGGAAGACAAAATGAGACTCTACAAGAAGGCATGTAAATTCATTTCAGCACGCAGTTTAAGTAAAGCTTGTTCTCATCGGAAAATAGAGTTATACTGACAGCTGCTAATTAGATCCATCACCTGCATCCCCTGTTGGTGATGGCACTAGGTGGGGCGGATGATGGCATTTGGAGATTTCCTGGAGTAGATTGATCTTTGATTTTTATGTTGACTTGTCCCCCCCCCGCCGCCCTTCTTTTTTTTTTTTTTTCAACATTGTTATAGGAAGACAAATTGTGAGCAGAGTCTATTTCTGCCCTCAGTTCCTAATGAAAGTATATCATGAAACCTCAAACAAAATGATAAGCTAAGTATGTGTAGCTGTTTGTTTACTTCATTACGGAAACCTAAGTGTAAATTCTGCTGACTGCTAAGTGTACATTTTAAAAAGCCGTCATCCCATAGCATCTTCAAGGTACACAGTACTGTAATTGTTTTCAATGTTTGCTTGTTGTAGAGATTCCCTATCGCCATATGGAAGTTACCTTACTAAAAGCTGCTTGACCTAGTTGAGCCGTAACCTATTCTGGGCGAATAAATAAGTCTTTGGTTCACTCTTTTTGTTGTCCTTGTAACACTTTAGGGCCTTAGAAAAAGTGGTCTGGCAAAAATTTTTTTTTTTTGTTTCTATTTGCAAAACTGAATATGTAATGTGGTTTTGCAGATCTGATGGCAAGAGACTGGCTAGCTTCCACACTCATTTAAAAATCACTATTGGTGCCTCTGCTGGAGGGGTTTTCGATTCACCATCTCTAATCTGCACTTCTGAAAGATTTAGTGACCAGATGTCCAGGGTCAGTGAGGAAGATCTTGCCTGCCAGAGTCAATACTTTTTCCCTGTCATCCTGCTGGCCCAGAGATTTGGAAATCCCCATCAGGAGTAGCTAGTTGTGTATGTCTTTAGTAGAAGTATTGCTAAACAGAGTCTAGGTTACTAGGCTAACCCAGTTCTGATATATTTAAAACTCCTTTGACATTTTCATCTTTATAAATTCTTTTCCTAATCAACTTTCTCTTTTTAACTATCTTTTCTGTTCTTCCATTTCAAGTCTGTTCATAACTCTTATCTTTGGCTTTATTTCTTCCCACCAGCGGAGATATTTCTACGATTCCATTTTGCTATTGCTTTCTTGACTTGCTTGTTGTAATCTTGCCAAGCAAGTGGCCTTGATGCTCAAAGTGTGGTCCTTGGACCACCAGCAACCGCATCACCTGTAAGCCTGTTAGAAGTGCAGAGGGAAATGGGATGTTGGTCAAAGGGTACAAAGTTTCGGTTATGCAAGAGGAATAATTTCTGGAGATCTAATGTACAGCAATGTGACTATAATTAACACCACTCTATTGAATACTTGCAATTTCCTAAGAGGGCAGATCTTAAGTGTTCTCACCACACACACACACACACACATGAAAATGGTAACTACTTGAGGTGATGGATATGTTAATTAACTTGATTGTGGGGATTATTTCACAATGCACATGTATATTAAAAAGTCAAGTTGTACACCTTAAATATACAATTTACATTTATCAGTTTTACCTCAATAAAGCTTTAAAAGAAGAAAAAAAGAAATGCAGGATCTCAGCCCTCACATTAGGTCTATTGATACAGAATGTGTCTTTTTACAAGATCTCCAAGTAATATGTATATATGTTAAAGTTTGAGAAGCTCTCTCCAGTGTGGCCTTGCAAACTCAGTTTCTCCTAGCAACCTGGACACAGAAGGGAGAGTTACCAAATATTTTTTACTTTGTGATGAGCTGGGGTAACCATTGACATTTGCAGCTGTGGAGTGGAGTACCAGAGGGAAAAATTGCTTGGTTGGGCTGGAACTGTGTTCCTAAGGTAGTGGTCCTGCCATGGCTTTGGATAAGTGAATGATCTGCTGATTTTCATTATCTGCACCAATCTGGTTCTCCCCTTCTGTACTCTCAAGTTAAGGCAATGAAGCCACTGCAGTAGGAAGCTACATTTCAAATGAGAAAGAAAGTGTCACTTTAGAGCAAAAGTCCACAGAATGGTGGGGAGACAAACAGATGTCTCAATTTCAAGTACAAGTGCTAAGTGACACATTTCACAAGGCAACCAGATGCTCCATTTCATCCGTGTAACATTATTCCCCCTGAGACCGGGAAGTGGGTGAGCGAGTCCCACAACTCAGGGGCTGGCGAGTGCCTCGATGTGACAGCCTTATCATAGGAAGCAGAGTTCATAGTTAGTTTTTTTTCAACTTAACATAACAGTTTCAGCAGTTATATACCCACATTTTCACAAACTGCAGAAGTTCAACAGAAATTTACCATGACAGTGCATCTCAAACTTTAATATGAAGTTTAAAGGCATATGAATCTCCTGGGGATTTTGGTAAAAGTGCATATTCTGGTTCTGTAGGTCTGGGATTCTGGGCCTGAGGTTCTGTGTTTCAAATAGGCTACCAGGTGATGCTGATGTGGCACTTTGAGTAACAAGGAACTGTGGTAAGCTCTTGCCTGTTCTTCCCTAAACAGGACTTTCTAACTGAGGAACAATGAGCATTTTCAGGTTCAATGTCACCTGAGCTACTTTTCCATTTCAGAAAGAGCTTGGAAAGTTTAATAAGATTTAGGAGAGTACTTGTAGTGCTGCATTTTCTTTTTTTAAATTAAACTTCATATATCTTGCTACCATAGATTCATCCAGAACAGAAAGACAAAGTACATCAGCCCTCAGTCTCTTTTACCTCCAATCCATCCAGCATACTGTCACCGACACAATCTCTCTGAAACACTGCTTTCACCATGTCACTTCTCTGCTCAGGAATTTACAGTTGTTTCCTATTTCCTATTGGATCAAGTCTAAATGCATCTGCCAAGTTTTCAAGGACTCTCATAAATTGGCTTCACTCTGTTTATCTTCTCCCACTCCTCAGTGGGAACTTCCCCCGTCACTCAGGTCTGCCTCTCTGTCCCTCCCCTTCCATTGCCAGATCGTGCTGTGCTAAGGGTCACCTGAGTTGTACTTAGTTTCAGTAGCAGAACTCAAGAGCTAATCGTCCAGTGACACTGTCTCTAACTTTTCAGATCACAGTGATCACATCTTTCTTTGAATTCCTGTGGCTAAACAATTCAGCACTTAATTTAAATTTAAAATTGCCTTGTGTAGTGGGTTGAATAGTGTCCCTCACCCAAATTCATGTCCACCTGGAACCTCAGTTGTGACCTTATTTGTAATTTACAAATAATACAACTTTGCCGATGTACCTAGTTAACATGAGTTCATACTGGATTAGAGTGAGTTCCCAAATCAAGTGACTGTTAATCTTAAAAGAAAAGGAGACACACACAGGGAAGAAGGCCATATAAGACAGTCATTGGAAATTGATTCAACCTCCAGCCCCTCTCCCTCCCCAGAGGTCAAGGGGTGGGACTGAAAGTTACAACCCTCTAAACACCTGGTTGGCTCCACAGACAAGCAGCCTCCATTCTTAAGTGCTGTTTGGCCACAAGCCAAGGAATGTCAGGAGCTTCCAGAAACCCTAGAAGAAGCAAGGAAGGAACAAGGAAGGAAGGAAGCGAGGAAGGAACCTACCCTAGAACCAGGCAGGAGGCAGTGTGGCCCTGCTAATACTTTGATTATGACCTTCTGACCTAAAGAACTGTGGGAGAATAAATTTCTATAGTTTAAAGTCATCAAATTTGTATTAATTTGGTATAGCAGCCATGGGAAACTAATACACCTTGTATTAGTTTTTGTTTAACATATGCATGTTAGCCTTGGCTGTTTAACTACATCCTATGTCTCTAGAGAATAGGGACCTCTATACTCTTCTAATATTCTCTATAATACTTTACATGGAGCTAAAACAGGAAAGGAAAAATATCAATTGTTCCAGAAACATTTGTTGAAAAGACTATCCTTTCTTTATTAAATTACATTGACATCTTTGTTGAAAATCAACTGACTTTACATGTGTGGTCTATTTCTAGAGTCTCTATTCTGTTCCACCCATCTGTTTGTCTATTCTCACAGAGTACCACATTCTCTTTATTACTACATCTTTCAAATAAGTCCTAAAATTTAAAAAAAAGTAATAAAACAAACAAAAAACAAACAAACAAATAAACAAAAAGGAACTGAATTCTGTGAGCTAATAAATGGGTGTTTTGGTTTTTTTTTAACATCTTTATTGGAGTATAATTGCTTTACAATGGTGTGTTAGTTTCTGCTTTATAACAAAGTGAATCAGTTATATATATACATATGTCCCCATATCTCTTCCCTCTTGCGTCTCCCTGCCTCCCACCCTCCCTAACCCACCCCTCTAGGTGGTCACAAAGCACCGAGCTGATCTCCCTGTGCTATGCAGCTGCTTCCCACTAGCTATCTATTTTAGGTTTGGTAGTGTATATATGTCCATGCCACTCTCTCACTTTGTCCCAGATTACCCTTCCACCTTGCCGTATCCTCAAGTCCATTCTCTAGTTGGTCTGTGTCTTTATTCCTGTCTTGCCCCTAGGTTCTTCATGACCATTTTTTTTTTTTTTAGATTCCATATATATGTGTTAGCATACGGTATTTGTTTTTCTCTTTCTGACTTACTTCACTCTGTATGACAAATTCAAGGTCCATCCACCTCACTACAAATAATTCAATTTCGTTTCTTTTTATGGCTGAGTAATATTCTATTATATATATGTGCCACATCTTCTTTATCCATTCATCTGTTGATGGACACTTAGGTTGCTTCCATGTCCTGGCTATTGTAAATAGAGGTGCAATGAACATTTTGGTACATGACTTTTTTGAATTATGGTTTTCTCAGGGTATATGCCCAGTAGTGGGATTGCTGGGTCGTATGGTAGTTCTATTTTTAGTTTTTTAAGGAACCTCCATACGGTTCTCCATAGTGGTTATATCAGTTTACACTCCCACTAACAGTGCAAGAGGGTCCACTTTTCTCCACACCCTCTCCAGCATTTATTGTTTGTAGATTTTTTGATGATGGCCATTCTGACTGGTGTGAGGTGATACCTCATTGTAGTTTTGATTTGCATTTCTCTAATGAATAGTGATGTTGAGCATTCTTTCATGTGTTTGTTGGCAATCTATATATCTTCTTTGGAGAAATGTCTATTTAGGTCTTCTGCCCATTTTTGGATTCGGTTGTTTGTTTTTTTGATATTGAGCTGCATGAGCTGCTTGTAAATTTTGGAGATTAATCCTTTGTCAGTTGCTTCATTGGCAACTATTTTCTCCCATTCTGAGGGTTGTCTTTTCGTCTTCTTTATGGTTTCCTTTGCTGTGCAAAAGCTTTTAAGTTTCATTAGGTCCCATTTGTTTATTTTTTTAATTTCCATTTCTCTAGGAGGTGGGTCAAAAAGGATCTTGCTGTAATTTATGTCATAGGGTGTTCTGCCTATGTTTTCTTCTAAGAGTTTGATAGTGTCTGGCCTTATATTTAAGTCTTTAATCCATTTTGAGTTTATTTTTGTGTATGGTGTTAGGGAGTGCTCTGATTTCATTCTTTTACATATAGCTGTCCAGTTTTCCCAGCACCACTTATTGAAGAGACTGTCTTTTTTCCACTGTATATTCTTGCCTCCTTTATCAAAGATAAGGTGACCATATGTGCATGGGTTTATCTCTGGGCTTTCTATCCTGTTCCATTGATCTATATTTCTGTTTTTGTGCCAGTACCATACTGTCTTGATTACTGCAGCTTTGTAGTATAGTCTGAAGACAGGGAGCCTGATTCCTCCAACTCCATTTTTCGTTCTCAAGATTGCTTTGGCTATTCGGGGTCTTTTGTGTTTCCATACAAATTGTGAAATTTTTTTGTTCTAGTTCTGTGAAAAATGCCAGTGGTAGTTTGATAGGGATTGCATTGAATCTGTAGATTGCTTTGGGTAGTAGATTCATTTTCACAATGTTGATTCTTCCAATCCAAGAACATGGTATATCTCTCCATCTATCTGTATCATCTTTAATTTCTTTCTTCAGTGTCTTATAATTTTCTGCATACAGGTCTTTTGTCTCCATAACTAGGTTTATTCCTAGATATTTTATTCTTTTTGTTGCAATGGTAAATGGGAGTGTTTCCATAATTATTCTTTCAGATTTTTCATTGTTAGTGTATAGGAAGGCAAGAGATTTCTGTGCATTAATTTTGTATCCTGCTACTTTACCGAATTCATTGATTAGCTCTAGTAGTTTTCTGGTAGTATCTTTAGGATTCTCTATGTATAGTATCATGTCATCTGCAAACAGTGACAGCTTTACTTCTTTTCTGATTTGGATTCCTTTTATTTCTTTTTCTTCTATGATTGCTGTGCCTAAAACTTCCAAAACTATGTTGAAAAATAGTGGTGAGAGTGGGCAACCTTGTCTTGTTCCTGATCTTAGTGGAAATGGTTTCAGTTTTTCACCATTGAGGACGATGTTGGCTGTGGGTTTGTCATATATGGCCTTTATTATGTTGAGGTAAATTGCCTCTATGTTTACTTTCTGGAGGGTTTTTATCATAAATGGGTGTTGAATTTTGTCAAAAGCTTTCTCTGCATCTATTGAGATGATCATATGGATTTTCTCCTTCAATTTGCTAATATGGTGTATCACATTGATTGATCTGCGTATATTGAAGAATCCTTGCATTCCTGGGATAAACCCCACCTGATCATGGTGTATGATCCTTTTATTTTGTTGGATTCTGTTTGCTAGTATTCTTTTGAGGATTTTTGCATCTATGTTCATCAGTGATATTGGCCTGTAGTTTTCTTTCTTTGTGACGTCTTTGTCTGGGTTTGTTATCAGGGTGATGGTGGCCTCGTAGAATGAGTTTGGGAGTGTTCCTCCCTCTGCTATATTTTGGAAGAGTTTGAGAAGGATAGGTGTTAGTTCTTCTCTAAATGTTTGATAGAATTCGGCTGTGAAGCCACCTGGTCCTGGGCTTTTGTTTGTTGGAAGATTTTTAATCACAGTTTCAATTTCAGTGCTTGTGATTGGTCTGTTCATATTTTCTATTTCTTCCTGGTTCAGTCTCGGCAGGTTGTGCATTTCTAAGAATCTGTCCATTTCTTCCAGGTTGTCCATTTTATTGGCATATAGTTGCTTGTAGTAATCTCTCATGATCCTTTGTATTTCTGCAGTGTCAGTTGTTACTTCTCCTTTTTCATTTTTAATTCTATTAATTTGAGTCTTCTCCCTTTTTTTCTTGATGATTCTGGCTCATGGTTTATCAGTTTTGTTTATCTTCTCAAAGAACCAGCTTTTAGTTTTATTGATCTTTGCTATCGTTTCCTTCATTTCTTTTTCATTTATTTCTGATCTGATCTTTATGATTTCTTTCCTTCTGCTAAGTTTGGGGTTTTTTTGTTCTTCTTTCTCTAATTGCTTCAGGTGTAAGGTTAGGTTGTTTATTTGAGATGTTTCTTGTTTCTTAAGGTAGGATTGTATTGCTATAAACTTCCCTCTTAGAACTGCTTTTGCTGCATCCCATAGGTTTCGGGCATCGTGTTTTGATTGTCATTTGTTTCTAGGTATTTGTTGATTTCCTCTTTGATTTCTTCAGTGATCTCTTGGTTATTAAGTAGTGTATTTTTTAGCCTCCATGTGTTTGCATTTTTTACAGATATTTCCCTGTAATTGATATCTAGTCTCATAGTGTTATTGTCGGAAAAGATACTTGATACGATTTCAATTTTCTTAAATTTATCAAGGCTTAAGTTGTAACCCAAGATATGATCTATCCTGGAGAATGTTCTGAGAGCAATTGAGAAGAATGTGTATTCTGTTGTTTTTGTATAGAATGTCCTATAAATATCAATTAAGTCCACCTTGTTTAATGTATCATTTAAAGCTTGTGTTTCCTTATTTATTTTCATTTTGGATGATCTATCCATTGGTGAAAGTACGGTGTTATGTCCTCCACTATGATTGTGTTACTGTCGATTTCCCCTTTTATGGCTGTTTGTATTTGCCTTATGTATTGAGGTGCTCCTATGTTGGGTGCATAAGTATTTACAATTGTTATATCTTCTTCTTGGATTGATCCCTTGATCATTATGTAGTGTCCTTCTTTGTCTCTTGTAATAGTCTTTGTTTTAAAGTCTATATTGTCTGATATGAGAATTGCTGCTCCAGCTTTCTTTTCATTTCCGTTTGCATGGAATATCTTTTTCCATCCCCTCACTTTCAGTCTGTATGTGTCCCTAGGTCTGAAGTGGGTCTCTTGTAGACAGCACATATATGGGGCTTGTTTTTGTATCCATTCAGCCAGTCTATGTCTTTTGGTTGGAGCATTTAATCCATTTACATTTAAGGTAATTATTGATATGTATGTTCCTATTACCATTTTCTTAATTGTTTTGTGTTTGTTATTGTAGGTCTTTTCCTGCTCTTGTGTTTCCTGCCTAGAGAAGTTCCTTTAGCATTTATTGTAAAGCTGGTTTGGTGGTGCTGAATTTTCTTAGCTTTTGCTTGTCTGTAAAGGTTTTAATTTCTCCGTCAATTCTGAATGAGATCCTTGCTGAGTATAGTAATCTTGTTTGTAGATTTTTGTCTTTCATCACTTTAAATATGTCCTGCCACTCCCTTCTGGCTTGCAGAATTTCTGCTGAAAAATCAACTGTTAACCTTATGGGGATTCCCTTGTGTGTTATTTGTTGTTTTTCCTTGCTGCTTTTAATATTTTTTGTCTGTATTTAATTTTTGATAGTTTGATTAATATATGTCTTGGCATGTTTCTCCTTGGATTTATCTTGTATGGGACTCTCTGTTCTTCCTGGACTTGATCAACTATTTCCTTTCCCATATTAGGGAAGTTTTCAACTATAATCTCTTCAAATATTTTCTCAGTCCCTTTCTTTTTTTCTTCTTCTTCTGGGACCCCTATAATTCGAATGTTGGTGCTTTTAATGTTGTCCCAGAGGTCTCTGAGACTGTCCTCAATTCTTTTCATTCTTTTTTCTTTATTCTACTCCTCGGCAGTTATTTCCACCATTTTATTTTCCAGCTCACTTATTCGTTCTTCTGCCTCAGTTATTCTGCTATTGATCCCTTCTAGAGAATTTTAAATTTCAGTTATTGTGTTGTTCATCTCTGTTTGTTTGTTCTTTAGTTCTTCTAGATCTTTGTAAAACATTTCTTGTATTTTCTCCATCCGTGCCTCCATTCTATTTCCGAGATTCTGGATCATCTTTACTATCATTACTCTGAATTCTTTTTCAGGTAGGTTGCCTATTTCCTCTTCATTTATTTGGTCTTATAGGTTTTTACCTTGCTCCTTCATCTGTGACTTTTTTTTTGTTGTTGTCTCCTTTTTTTTTTGATGGGCGGGATTGTGTTGCTGTCTTACTGTTTGTTTGGCCTGAGGCTTCCAGCCCTGTAGTTTGTAGGCTATTGGGTAGAGGTGGGTCTTGGTGCTGAGATTAAGACCTGCAGGAGACCTCACTCTGATGAATATTCCCTGGGTTCTGAGATTCTCTGTTAGTCCAGTGGTCCAGACTCAGAGCTTGTACCACAGGAGCTCAGGCCCAACCCCCACTTCATGAATCTAGATTCCACAAGCCATGCATGGTGGCAAAAAAAAAAGGTAGCAGAACAATAACAAAGAGTAAAAAATAAAATAAGATTAGAAAACTAACAGATATGTTAGAAAAAATAAAAATATAGATGAATCAACAACTGCAATGTAAAACAGAAGCACAATAGCAAAATTAAAAAGGAAAAATGTAAAAGAAAAAAAAGCTGGGAAATGCCTTCTTTGTTGGGGGGCAGAGCTTAGGTAGGGACAGGTTTAGGTGGGGGTGGGGCCTATGCTTAGGACCCACAGGGCCGGAAAAGGCTCTGGGCGTGTGGGGGATGGGACTTGGGCTCCTCCCCCCTGGAGGGGCCTAGGAATGCCTCTGGCCTTGGAGGGTAGGGAACAGGTCCAGGACCCCAGCAGGCTCCCCAGGCCTGAGCGTGCAGGGGAAACACCCTCCATGCCTCCCTTGATCCTCTGATCCCAGAGGGACCACCACCATTGTCTGCCTCTCCTCCTCTTCCCCCCCTCCTCCCTCCCTCCCACAGCCCTAGGGCCCATGCTGCTGGCAGGGACCCTGGAGGGTGGAGAACGAGGTCCGGGAGCTCAGCAGTCTCCCCGGGGCCGAGTGGGCAAGGGAAATGCTAGATGTGTTCCCCCTCGATCCTCCAATCCTGGAGGGCCCTTTCCTGTCCACCTCTCCTCTTCTTCCCCCCGCCCATGCCCCTAGGACCAACATGGGTGGAGGGGGCCTTGGAGAGTGGAGGACCTGGCCCAGAAGCCCAACTGGCTTCCCAGGGCCAGAATGGGTGGGGGAAATGCCTGTCGTGCTTCCCCGATCCTCCGATCCAGAGGGCCCCACTGTCTGTCATTCCTCTTCTTCCCCCCCCTCCCTCCTATGCCCCTAGGACCAATGCAGCTGCAGGAGGCTTCAGAGGGTGGAGGACCTGGCCTGGGAGCCCAGCAGGCTTCCCATGGTCCAACTGGACAGGGGAAATACTAGCCTTGCTCCCTCCTGATTCTTCGAGCCCCTGAGAGTCCCCACAGGCATGGGAAAACCACCCCTCTCCCAGCCACCCTTCAGGGACACCAGTCCTGTCTGGCCTTCACTCCCCCTCCCCCCCTCCTCCCCCCCATGTCCTACCCGGTTGCTTGGGGTTTCCTCCCATCTCCTTGGGCATCAAGGTCCCCTATGAGCATCTGGTAGGTGCCCTAGTTGTGGGGAGACATGAACTCCACATCCTCCCACTCCACTATTTTGACTCCGCCCTCAAGCATTGCTTTTATTTATGTCCAATGAAAACTCATTGATAAGGTGGGTTTTGAGAAGAACTCTGAATGGAAATGAAGGAATGAGACATGCATATATTATGGGCAATAGCAGAGGTGGGGGCAGGCTTGGTGTGTTTCTTGTTCAGCTCTACCTTCCAAAGGAAGGTCGAGTTTGCTGGAGTGGAGTGAATGAGGGTGAGAGAAGAGAGGACTTATACTTTTGCTCTGAGCAAGTTAGGACACTATTTATCAAGTAATCATATAATGTCAGGCTCTATCATTAGTGCTATGTAAATATAAACTAATTTAACCCTTATAACAAACCTAGGAGGTAGGTTTTATTCTTTCCATTTTACAGATGAGAGACCTGAGGCATGGGGCACAGTTTAAGGGAGCTCGGATTTAACTCAAACCTGCTTAGAGTCCATGCTCTTAGCCACTATACTATGCTGTTGGAGGGATTTGAGCACAGAAATGATGTGATTTGTATTCTAAAAAGATCACTCTGAATGCTCTGTGGACAATAGACTGTCAGGTACAAGAGTGGAGGGGATACTATTTTAATAGTGAAGGCAGAAATAATGATGCATTGGACTAGGGTAATAGAAGTAGACATTGGAGAAGGGTTAATTTGTAATATACTTTGAAGGCAGAGCTGATTAGATTTCTTGACAGATTCTATGTGTCGAGTGCAAAAGAATGAGAGAAATAAAGAATGAATCCAAGGCTTATGGTATGAACAACTAGAAGGGTATAATTGACATTTACTGAGATGGAGAAAGTGTAGGTATAAAAAAGGAAGCATATTTAGGCTGGAGTGTAGGTCATTAATTGTAAGTCTGGCTTTGCACATTTTAAATTTGAGATGCCTCTAGACATCCAAATGCGTATATTGAAAAGGCAGTTGCGTATATGAATTTAGGATTTGGAGAGAAGTCAAGGTTGCAGATATAAACTTTGGAGTGTCAGCTATGGACGATACCACCCAGAGAATGATTATAGATGAAGAAGTGGAAGAGGTTCAAGGATCAATTTCTGGGGAAACTCGAAAATGTAGAGATCAGAGAGCAAAGGAGGACGAAGTAGTAAAAAAAGGTAAAGGGGCAGTGAAGGTAAAGAACTGAGAAAGTGTTGTCCTGGAAGCAAAGAGGAGACAGTGTTCTAAGAAGGAAATCATCAATTATGTCAAATATAGCTCATTGTGTGAGTAAGATGAATACTGAATACTGACATTTAAGGTTAGGAATATGAAGATCATTTGTGACGAAGAGCTATTTTGTTGGAGTGGTGGACATGAAAATTTTGTTGGTGTAGGTTCAAGAGAGAACAAAAGTCAGAGTCTGAGACAGCAAATTTAGATGACTATTTCAAGGAGATTATAGAAGAGAAATCATGTAGTAGTTAGAGAGAATGTTAGCCTGAGTTTTTTTAGAAGCAGAGACTGAGATAGAGTTTTGGGTGTATGTGATTTACAGATGGAATGTCTTGGGATGGAGGGGTGAAGAAAGCAGGAGAGGGAAGGGGAAGGAGCTGTGTAAGATGAGGTTTCAGTTGAGTTTGCTTCACTTTGATCCCATGGGGTAATCTGGAATATGAATTACACCACAAAGTTGGTCCTACCTTAAAGCAAGGGGCTGGACTTCTGTGCTCCCATGTCAGTCTGTCATGGGTGGTGATATAACTCATGGGTGGTGATTTGGGCAAGGCAGCTCCCTTTTGGCCAAGGTCAAGGTGGAAGACGGTGCTCTATTATCAACCAACATAGCACCTAGAGAAGGGTCCACCAACTTGGTTAAATAAGGGATGGAGGAGAGGAAAAAATAGCATTCACTGTAGGTCAGTGGAATTATTTTAAGTAGGAGAGATTATAGTGTGTTTCTCATGGATGGGAAAGACCTAACTAAGAAGAAAAATTAATAATTCATGATGAGGAAAGCAACCAATCCCACCTCTATAATCCAGGCTTTAAACATTGACCATAAATCCATATATAGCAATAAGACAACATACTCTGAAAAATCATCCTTATAATAAAGCACCTAAAATGCTGGACAAATTTTTTTTTTTTTTTAAATCTTCATTATTATTTATTTTTTTTTTAAATTTTATTTATTTATTTATTTATTTATTTATTTATGGCTGTGTTGGGTCTTAGTTTCTGTGTGAGGGCTTTCTCTGGTTGCGGCAAGTGGGGGCCACTCTTCATTGCGGTGCGCGGGCCTCTCACTATCGTGGCCTCTCCCGTTGCGGAGCACAGGCTCCAGACGTGCAGGCTCAGCAATTGTGGCTCACGGGCTTAGTCGCTCCGCAGCATGTGGGATCTTCCCAGACCAGGGCTCGAACCCGTGTCCCCTGCATTGGCAGGCAGACTCTCAACCACTGCGCCACCAGGGAAGCCCTGGACAAATTTTTAAAAACTTAAAAAAATACATTAATAAATGAGTCAAAAAGTTGTAAGCCTCCACTTATAAAATAAGTCATGGGGTTGTAAGGTACAGCATGGTGACTATAGTTAAGTATACTGTATTGTATATTTGAAAGTTGCTAAGAGAGTAGATCTTAAAAGTTATTCATTACAAAAATATTGTGTAAATATGTATAGTGGTGGATGTTAACTAGGGTTATTGTAATCATCTTACAATATATACAAATATTGAATCATTATGTTGTACACCTGAAACTAATATGTCAATTATACCTCAATAAAAAAGTAAAATAGCAAAACCCCTATTGCTAAGCATGGAAATTTCAGAAGCCAAACAAACATGTCTACCAATTTTCTTTTCCTTGAACAACTTAATTTACCTTTCTGTGCCTCAGGTTTTTCATTTGTAAAATGAAAAATTATTGTAATACACTTATCTGATAAGATTTTTATGATACTTATATGAGATAACATGAAAAATGCTAAATAGTGCTTGGCTGCTCTCCTCTTTCTCCTCCTTCCCCACCCTTCTTAGCTCAACTTCCCTCATGTGCCTCTTGCACTTTTCTCTTTACCATTATTGAAAGACTTATTCTCTGTACAAATCACATAATTTAAAGCTTCTATGTCTTTTTTGGATGTGCTTACTTCCCTAAAATACTCACACCCACCTTGACCTTATTCTCCTGTGTCCTGATCTTTATTAAAAATAATGCTCAGGGAATTGGTGGCCATGACAGTGGAGTAGGAACACCCTGAGTTCACTACCTCCCATGGGCACACCAACATTACAACTATATACAGAGCAACTATTGATGAGAAAGACCAGAATCTAGCAGAAAACATGTTCTGAAACTAAAGATATAAAGAAGGAACCACAATGAGATAGGTAGGAGGGGTAGAGACACAGTGTAGTCAAGACCCTTACTGCCAGGTGGGTGATCCAGAAATGGGAGGAAATGTACAACTGCAGAGGTTCTCCCCAAGGAACCAGGGGTCTGAGCTCAACGTTGGGCTCCCCAGCCTGGGGATCCTGCACCAGGAAGATGAGTTCCCAGAACATCTGTCTTTGAAGGCCAATGGGGCTTACTTTCTGGAGAATCAAAGGACTGTGGGAAATAGAGACTCTACTCTTAAAGGGTGCATACAAAATCTCACATGCTCTGGGACCCAGGGCAGAAGCAGTAATTTGAAAGGAGGCTGGGTCAGACCCATCAGCTGATCTTGGAGAGCCTTCCAGAGAGGCAACTAGAGCTCACCCTGGGGACACAGACACTGGTGGTAGCCATTTTGGGGACCACCTTTTACCATGTGGACACTGGTGCTTGTAAGCATCATTTTAGAATCCTCTCTCCAGCTTATTAGCACCGAGACTCGGATTAACCCACTAGCCTGTCAGCACGAGTACTGGCATACCTCAAGGAATCAGTTAGCTGGGCAGGAACATGGCCCCACCCACCAGTAGACCAGCTGCCTTACTCCCTGAACCCATAGTCACCTCTGAACCTGGCTCTGCCCACCAGAGGGCATAAGATCCAGCGCCACACACCAGTGCACCAGCACTGGCTCCAGGACCCCCAGGACCCTGCAGCCAGAGACACTGAGACCTGGCTCCACCCAACAGTGAGCTGGCACTAGCCCTGGGACCCCTGAGTCCAAACCCTGCCCACCAGCAGACTGACACCAGCTCTGGGACCTACTGGGCCTCAGTCCCACCCACCATCAGGCCAACATCAGCTCTGAGACACCTTGGACACCTCAGCCAGCCACACCAGGATCCAGCCCCACTCATCTGTGAACTAGCACCAGGTTTGGGACACCCTGGAAACTGCAGCCAACCATGTCAGGAATTGGCCCAACCCATGATCTTAAAGCCTTGTCCAGCAACCACCCATTACACATCCTGGCTCCACCCAGTGGTGGGCCAGTACTAGACCTGGGACCACCTGGGGCTCTACAGCCAGGTGCCTTGTGACCTGGTCTTGCCAACCAGTGGCCGGCAGCCTCCACACAAGGCAGGGCCTTGAAACCAACCAGACTAGGGGCCAGCCACACCTACCAGACAGCCCACAATAGTTCACCCACCACAACCGAAAGACCCATGCAGCCAACAGTAGGGGCACCCCTAGAACATAGAGCTCTGGTGACCAAAGGGGAGTGCACTGCTGGGAATCATAGGATGTCCCCTACAAAAGGCCACTTCTCCAAGGTCTGGAAATGTAACTAACCTACTAAAGACATGGAAATAAAAACAGCAAATTAAGCAAAAGGAGGTGACTGACAGAAGTACATGTTCCAAATGAAAGATAAAAACCACAGAAGAAGAACTAAGTGAAGTGGACATAGGCAATCTATGTGATAAAGAGTACAAGATGATCATGAAGATAATCAGAGAACTTGGGAGACAATTGGATGAATGGAGTGAGAAGTTAGAAGTTTTTAACAAAAAGTTAGAAAACATAAAGAACCAAACTGAGATAAAGAACACAATAAATGAAATGAAGAATACATTAGAAAGAATCAACAGTAGATTAGATGATATAGAAGAATGGATCTGCAGCTTGGAAGGCACAGTAGTTTCCACTACTGTTCACTGAAGCTGAACAGAAAAAAGATAGAATTAAAAAAAAATGAGGACAGTTTAAGAGACCTCTAGGAAAACGTCAAGCATCATAACATTCACTTTATAGTGGTCCCAGAAGGAGAAGAGAGAGAAAGGGGAAGAGAATGTATTTGAGAACATAATAGCTGAAAAATTCTCTAACCTGGGAAAGGAAACAGACATCCAGGTCCAGGAAGCCCAGAGAGTTCTAAACAGGATCAACCCAAAGAGGAAAACAACAAGGCACATTGTAAGTAAATGGCAAACATTAAAGATAAAGAGAGAATATTAAAGGCAGCAAGGGAAAAGCAACAAGTTACATACAAAGGAATTCCCATAAGGCTATCAGCTGACTTTTCAGCAGAAACCCTGCACGCCAGAAGGAAGTGGCACAATATATTCAAAGTGATGAAAGGGATAAACCTGAAACCAAGAATACTCTCAGGCTTCTCTGGTGGCGCAGTGGTTAAGAATCCACCTGCCAATGCAGGGGATACAGGTTTGAGCCCTGGTCCAGGAAGATACCACATGCCGCGGAGCAGGTAAGCCCATGTGCCACAACTACTGAGCCTGTGCTCTAGAGCTGCGAGCCACAACTACTGAGCCCACGTGTTGCAACTACTGAAGCCTGCTCACCTAGAGCCCATGTTCCGCAACAAGAGAAACCATGGCAATGAGAAGCCCACACACCACAAGGAAGAGTAGCCCCTGCTCGCTGCAACTAGAGAAAAGCCCATGCACAACAACAAAGACCCAATGCAGCCAAAAATAAAATAAATAAATTTTTAAAAAATTCAAAAAAAAAAAAAGAATACCCTAACTCAAGGGTCCCCAGTCCCCAGGCCATGGACTGATACCAGTCCATGGCCTGTTAGGAACCGGGCCGCACAGCAGGAGGTGAGCAGCAGGCAAGTGAGTCAAGCTTCATCTGTTGCTCCCCATTGCTCGCATTACCGCCTGAACCATCACTCGCATTACCGCCTGAACCATTCTCCCCCCTTGTCTGTGAAAAAATTGTCTTCCACGAAACTGGTCCCTGGTGGCAAAAAGGTTGGGGACTGCTGCTCTAACTGGCAAAGCTTTTATTCAGGTTTAATGGAGAGATCAAAAGTTTTACAGACAAGCAAAAGCTAAAAGAGTTCAGCATCACCAAACCAGCTTTACAACAAATGTTAAAGGGACTCCTCTCAGGGAAAAAGTAAAGCCTACAACTAGAAACATGAAAATTAAGAAAGGAAAAATGTTATTTGTACAGGCAAGTATACAGTAAAGTAGATCAATCACATATAAAGCAAGTAAGAAAGTTAAAAGAGAAAAGCAGTAAAATCATCGATATCTGCATAAGTAGTTAAGGGATACACAAAACAAAAAGATGTGGGGCTTCCCTGGTGGCGCAGTGGTTGAGAATCTGCCTGCTAATGCAGGGGACACGGGTTCGAGCCCTGGCCTGGGAAGATCCCACATGCCGCAGAGCGGCTGGGCCCGTGAGCCACAACTGCTGAGCCTGCGCGTCTGGAGCCTGTGCTCCGCAACGAGAGAGGCCCGCGCATCGCGATGAAGAGTGGCCCCCGCTTGCCACAACTGGAGAAAGCCCTCGCACAGAAACGAAGACCCAACACAGCCAAAATCAATCAATCAATCAATCAATCAAACATACGCATCTGATTCAAGATCCTCATTAAAAAAAAAAAAAAAAAAAAAAAAAAAAGAAGTAAAAAAGATGTGAAACACAATATCACAAATAGTAAACATGGGGGGAGAGGAGTAAGAAATGCAGGGTTAAAATGCATTTGAACTCAAGAGATCAGCAACTTAAAATAACCACATATATAAATTAGATTGCTATATATAAACTTATGTTAATCATGAAACAAAAATCTATAATATATACACACACAAAAAAGAGAAAGGAATCCATACATAACACTAAAGACAGTCATCAAATCACAAGGGAAGAGAACAAAGGGAGAAGAAAGGAACAAAACAGAACTACAAATGACCCAAAAACAATTAATAAAATTGCATTAAATACCCATTTATCAGAATTACTTTAGAGTAAGTGGACTAAATGCTCCAATAAAAAGACACAGAGTGGTTGAATGGATTAAAAAACAAGACCCATATATACATTGCCTACAAGAGACTCACTGTGTATCTAAAGACACACAGAGACTGAAAATGAGGAGAAGGAAAATATATTCTATGTAAATAGAAATAAAAAGAAAGCTGGGGTAGCAATACATATATCAGGCAAAATAGACTTTAAAACAAAGACTGTAACAGGAGACAAAGTGAGATATTACATAATAATCAAGAGATCAATCCAAGAAGAAGATATAACAATTGTAAATATATATGTACCAACACAGGAGCACCTAAATACATAAAGCAGATATTAACAGATGTAAAGGGAGAAATTGACAGTAACACTATAATAGTAGGGGGCTTTAACCCCCCATTTATATCAATGGACAGATCATCCAGACAGAATACCAATAAGGAAACACTAGCCTTAAATGACACATCAGTACAAACGGGTGTATGTATATATATACACACACACACACCATTGAAAAGCAGCAGAACACACACTCACACATATTCTTTTCAAGTGCACATGGAACTTTCTCCAGGTTAGATCACATGTTAGGCCACAAAACCAGTTTCAGTAAGTTTAAGAAAATTGAAATCATATCAAGCATCTTTTCTGAACACAATGCTATGAGACTAGAAATGAACTACAAGAACAAAAAACTGCAAAAAAAAAAACCTCTCCACAAACATGTGGAGGCTAAAAAATATGCTACTAAGTAACTAATGGATCACTGAAGAAATCAAAGAAGAAATTAAAAAAAAAACTGGGAACAAATGAAAATGAAAACACAATGATCCAAAATCTATGAGACACAGAAAAAAGAATTCTAAGAAGGAAGTTTATAGCAACAAAAGCCTACTTCAGGAAACATGAAAAATCTCAAATGAACAACCTAACCTTATACCTAACTGAACTAGAAAAAGAAGAACAAACAAAACCTAAAGTTAGTAGAGGGAAAGAATTTATAAAGATCAGAGCAGAAATAAATGAAACAGGCCAAAAAAAAAGAAAAGATCAATAAAACTAAGAGCTGATTCTTTGAAAACATAAAAAAAATTGATAAACCTTTAAGCTAGGCCCATCAAGAAAGAAAGAGAGATGGCTCAAATCAATAAAATCAGAAATGAAAAAAGAAAAGCTACAACTGATACCAGAGAAATGCAAAGCATTGTAAGAGATCACTACAAATAATTATAGGCCAACAAAATGGACAACCTAGAAGAAATGGACAAATTCCTAGAAATGTAAATCTCCCAAAACTCAACCAGGAAGAAATAGAAAATATGAACAGACAAATTACCAGTAATGAAACTGAATTAGTAATAAACTCCCAACAAACGAAATCCAGGACCAGATGTTTTCAAAGGTGAATTCTACCAAACATTTAGAGAAGAGTTAATAACTATCCTTCTCAAAATATTCCAAAAAATTGCAGAGGAAAGATTGCTTCTGAACTCAATCTACCAGGTGAGCATCACCCTGATAAGAAAACCAGAAAAAGATAGCACAAAAAAGAAAATTACAGTCCAGTAATACTGATGAACATAGATGAAAAACCCTCAACAAAATATTAGAAAATCAAATTCAATAATACATTGAAAAGATCATACACATGATCAAATGGGATTTATCCCAGGGATACAAGAATGGTTCAATATCTGCAAATCAATCAATATGATACACCATCTTAACAAATTCAAGATTAAAAGCACATGATCATCTCAATGGATACAGAAAAAGCTTTTGACAAAATTCGACATCCATTTATAAAAACTCTCCACAAAGTTGGTGTAGAGAGAACATACCTCAACATAATAAAAGCCATATTTGATAAGTCCACAGCTAACATCATACTCAATGATGAAAAGCTGAAAGTATTTCCTTTAAGATCAGGAAAAAAACAAGGATGCCCACCCTCTCCACTTTTATTCAACATAGTATTGGAATTCATAGCTGCAACAATCAGACAAGAAAAATAAATGGAAGGAATCCAAATTGGAAAAGAAGTAAAACTGTAACTGTTTGCAGATGATGTGATACTATATAGAGAAAATCCTGGGGCTTTCCTGGTGATGCAGTGGTTAAGAATCTGCCTGCCAATGCAGGAGAGACAGGTTCAAGCCCTGGTCCGGGAAGATCTCACATGCTGTGGAGAAGCTAAGCCCATGCACCACAACTACTGAGGCTGTGCTCTAGAACCTGCAAGCCACAACTACTGAGCTCACATGCCACAAGTACTGAAGCCCATTTGCCTAGAGCCTGTGCTCCGCAACAAGAGAAGCCACTGCAATAAGAAGCCTGCACACCATAACGAAGAGTAACCCCCACTCGCCGCAAGTAGAGAAAGCCTGTGCTCAGCAACAAAGACCCAACGCAGCCAAAAATAAATAAATAAATAAATAAATAAAAGAATTAATACTGTTAAAATAACCATACTATCCAAGGCAATCTACAGATTCAATGCAATCCCTACCAAAATACCAATGCCATTTTTCATAGAACTAGAGCAAATAATTCTAAAATGTGTGTAGAACACAAAAGACCCTGAATAGACAAGCAATCTTGAGAATGAAAAACAAAGCTGGAGGTATTGTGCTTCCTGACTATACTACAAAGCTACAGTAATCAAAACAGCATGGTACTGGCACAAAAACAGACACATAGATCAACAAGACAAAATAGAGAGCCTAGAGATAAACCCACACTTATATGGACAATTAATCTGTGATGAAGGAGGCAAAAATATACAATGGAGAAAAGACAGACTCTTCAACAAGTGGTGCTAGGAGGGCTAAATGAAAAGAATCAAATTGGACTACTCTCTCACACCACATACAAAAATAAATTCAAAATGGATTAAAGAGTAAATGGAAGACCTGAAAGCATAACATTCCTAGAAGAAAACATAGGCAGTATGTACTTTGACATCAGTCTCAGTAATATTTTTTAGGATCTCTCTCCTCAGGCAAGGAAAAGAAAAGAAAAAATAAACAAACAAGACTACATCAAACTAAGAAGCTTTTGCAAAGTGAAGGAAACTATGAACAAAATGAAAAGGCCACTTAACAGAACAGGAGAAGATACTTGCAAGTGATATATCTGATGAGTGATATATCTAAAATATACAAAGAACTCATGCAACTCAACATCAAAAACCCCAAACAACCCAATTAAAAAATGGGCAGAGAATCTGAATATACATTTTTGCAAAGAAGACACACAGATGGCCATCAGGCACATGCAAAAGGTGCTCAACATCACTCATCGTTAGGAAAATGCAAATCAAAGTCACAGTGAAATATCACCTCACACCTGTCAGAATGGCTATTATCAAAAAGACATCAAAATACAAGTGTTGGTGAGGATGTGGAAAAAAGGGAACTCTTGTGCACTGTTGGTGAGAATGTAGATAGGTGTAGCCACTATGGAAAACAGTATGGAGATTCCTCAAAAAATTAAAAATAGAACCACCACATGATCCAGAAATACAACTCCTGGGTATTTATCAAAAGAAAACAAAAATACTAATTCAAAAAGATACACACATCACTATGTTTATGGAAGCATTATTTACAATAGCCAAGATAAGGAAAAATTCCAATACTCATCAATACATGAATGGATAAAGAAGACATAATAAATATATGTATGTATATATATGTGTGTGTGTGTGTGTGTATACACACACAGTGGAATATTAGCCATAGAAAAGAATGAAATCTTGCCATTTGCAACAACGTGGATGGACCTAGAGGGATTATGCTAAGTGAAATAAGTCAGACAAAGAAAGTCAAATACTGTATGATATCACTTATATGTGTAATCTAAAAAAACAAAACAATTGAACAAAAATTACAAAACATAGTTATAGGTAAGTGAACAAATAGGTGTTTGACAGGGGGGGAGGGGGTTAGAGGGAGGAAAGAAATATGTGAGGGAGATTAAGAGGTACAAGTTTCCAGTTGTGAAATAAATAAGTCAGGGGTATGAAATGCACAGGGTGGGGAATATAGTCAATAACTATGTAATATCTTTGTATGGTAGCACATCGTAACTAGACTTATGATGATCAGTTTGAAATACATAGAAATATAGAATTACTATACTTCAGCATAGTGTTATAACACAGTGCTATAGGTCCTTATATTTTAAGAACCAACCAACCAACAAACAAACAGAGAAAATGATATCTGATTACTAGAGGTGGGGAGATGGGGAATTGGATCAAGGCAGTCAAAGGTACAAATTCTAGTTATAAGATAAAGTAGTACTAGGGATGTACAACATGATAAATGTAATTAATGCTGCTGTATGTTATATACAAACATTGTTAATAGAGTAAATCTCAAGTTCTCATCACAAGAAAAAAAAATGTCTTATTTCTTTAATTTCATACCTGTATGAGATGATAGATGTTCACTAAACTTATTGTTATAATCACTTCATGATGTGTGTAAATCAAATCATTATGCTGTCTGTATACCTTAAATTTATACAGTGCTGTGTGTCAATTTTATCTCAATAAAACTGGAAGAAACACATACACACACACACACATACACACAAACAAAAAACACAGTGATGCTCAGGTATCCTCTTTATCTTCCCCTCTGTTTTAGCAGTGTCATTCACTTCTTGCCCTGTTCTTTACTTCTTTTCTTGTATTCAATATATTCTTGTAGTTCATTCACTCATTCATTCATTCAACAAGTATTGAGTGTTCCAGGTACAGTTCTAGTCATTGTATCATGTAGTGATATATCATATTGTGTTATAACTACTTCTTTAAATGTTCTACCTTATCACCTATAATGTAAACTCCTGGACTTGCAGAAGCCATGTCTGTCATTGTATTCTCAATGCCTGCAATACATGGCCCATTTAGAACCATTCGGTACCAGACACTTTGAAGGGCACTTTCACCTGTGCTTCTAAGCTATACTATGAGATGGGTAGTAACCAACATAAATTCAGAATTTTCATTGGAATAGAATATTTGAAATAATGAAATACCTCCCAATTCAGAAAACAATATATTCAAATTTTAACAAAGTATCTCATAGAGTAAGGAGACTTGACAAGGCATGGTTGAGAAACATAAGTTAGATTACAAATACAATTCAATAAATGGCACAAAGAGACTTCTACCAATAGTTCTTATGATCAGTAATAATAGATAAACCCAGGTTGTTTCTAAAGACTGTGAGAATATTTTTTCTTCCTCTTGACTTCAGAAGGATTGTTGAGGATGGCAGGTGATAGATTTTGCTGATAGGAGGCTGGTGGAATCATAAATGCCTGGATCCCCCTTTTATTAGCTACCTCTTCCTGAACTATTGTACAAGAATACAAGCAAAGGGGAATTAAATAAGGCAAAGTATTTTTTTCTAAACCTTTTGTGGCTTTGACACTAAACCTCAAGTAGAACTTCTGATAGAGTAACTAGATAAAGCTAGGCTAGATTCCATGGAGAATGATTTCTACCTTCACAAAGTTGGTCTCAGAGGCCTAAAACCAATGTAAGACAAGAGAATGTAAGAAAAGAATATATTTCCACAGAAGTCTATTGCAGAGCTAAGATGGACCCCCACCTTAAGCCTTTAGGGATGAGAGAAGAAGTGGCAGAAAATCAGAAAAAAAAACCCCAGGGCCAGTTTACCTTATGGAGTGAGAGAACAGAAAAAAGAGAAAGTAAGGTGTGGGGGAGAAGCTTACTGAGAAGGAGAGGAGTAATAATAATGGGCATTTATTGAGAGCTTACTATGTGTTGAACCCTGTTCTCAGTGCTTTATGTATTAACTCTTAATCCTTGATTGCTCTTTTAATCGTTTTTGAATAATTTTTCTGTTTAATTTTTTTTGACTAATCTTTTAATCCTGGGAGATAAGTACTATTATTAACCTTATTCTACATATGAGGAAACTGAAGTGCAGAATGTTTAAGTAACTAACTTGTTCAAGGTCACACAACAAATCAGTATCAAAGAGTTTGGCCAGTCATAAAAGGCTTCCTCTTCTTGGAGGAAAGGGGAGATGGGAAAGGGATGGAGAGGAACATTGACACTAGTTCTGAAATTGCTATCCATTAGAGATGAATCAGAAAGGAGAATTACTCACATAACTGAAAATGGATCTGCATAGGTGCGAGTGAGGCAGCAGCATGATGCCGACAACAGATGCTCTGCTATGCTCACCATCATGCTTTCTCTCCCACTTTAGCCTCTTGTCCTTGTATGAGTGAAACTTTTGCTCCTCTGTCCTCATGGCTTAGGATTTTCTTCTCAGGAGGTTCTTGGTTGTCTTACATGAAGATAATTTTTCTGGGTTTGTCTCACCAGTCCTTTAGACACACCTAAATCCTAGAATCAATGTAGCTCAGCTCAAGCTCCAGGGTCAAAACTTTTAAAACATGCATTTTAGGGAATAAGAAAATACTAGATGTCATAAGGGCTTTTGGTTCAAGAAGAGCAGTAACATTAGATTTTCAGAACGTTATTAAAGATGTTTGCAGTCTACTTACCTGGTCTGGTTATGTAACAAATGAAAGACTTTGTTATGTCCCACCAAACCCTCTAAATATTTTAGCCTTGTATTGATAAGTCATTATTGCTTTTATTATTTACATAGGTTTCTCCTCCTAAAAGACGATGGTTTTATCTTTGTTTTCCTCAAGTCCCTGATATGTTACCAGCATATGTATAAAACTTAGCAAATAACAAATGATTGATTTGAATTTTAGAATTTCTCAAAATTTCTAGAAATGGATTTCACATAGTCAACTTTAAGAGAAGCATGTTGGAAGAAAAATAAGATGTAATTTAAAAAGCAGAATGGATTAAAACAATTATGATTTGGATCTAATAAGTATTTGCTTTCAGTTATCAGATACTTCAGCTAGTGCTGCTTTTATAACCTATATCTATAGCAGGTGCTAGAGAAATTTTTTTTCTCAACCATAAAATATTTTTTTGGTGGATGGAGCTGACAAGAATTTTAAAAAATAAATTTGTCTTGAAAATTTAGTGTCCAAGAAGATTAATTAATTCCACAGATGGAAGTAGCTTTATAGAATATAACACATAATAAAATGAAGAAAAGAAGAACATAGCTCAATTCAACAAACATTTCTGAGTATTTCCTATGTACAAGGACTGCATTAGATGCTGGAAGTATAAAGAAGAATAAATATTGGCTCCGTCATAGGAAAGCTTGCAGAAAAGGCACATGTTTGAAAAGGTTGTCTCTGTCTAATTGATGTGGAAGGTATAATTGGAGAATGGGGGGACAGGGGAGAGAAGCCTACCTAAGGTTTCAGGAAAGGTTAGTAAGCAAGTAATTTTGACTGAGCTGTATTCTGAAGGACGAGTAAGAGTTACTCAAGAAGGAGGGCAGGATGTTCCAGGAAGAGGAAAGAAAAATATCCAAGCTGTGCTCCAGAATTGTGTGTGTTTGGAATTATCTACATTTGGTTTTACTAAAATCTAAAAGACAAGGGGCTAAATGATAGGCGAGGAGGCTGGGAAAAAAATGAAGCTCACATCTTAGAGATTCTTCTATCTCATGTCTTGGGCATGTCCTATACACATTGCTAAGTAATGTTAAAAAATATGGTAAAAACAGATGCCAAAGGCATGATGAAAACTGTGTGGTGTACTTTAGTGGAAATCAGTGCAACAGAGAGATCAGACAGATCTATGTATCACCTGTAGAAATTTAGGTGATAATAAGGATGGTATTTCAAATCCATAGGGGAATGCATAAGCCATGCAATAAGCAGTGTTAGAAAAATTAGTTACTGATTCAGAAAAAAGAAAAAGTAGACTGTTACCTTAACCATCCATAAAAATAAACTTCAGATGGGCTAAGCAATTGAATATAAAAGAAATTATTAAAGTATTTGGAGACCATAATGTAGCAAATTTTTATAAAATTGGAGGTGGAAAAGGCCTTCTTAAATAAGACATAAATACCAGAAGCCATAAAAGAAAAAGATTGACAGATATAATCTCAAAAAAATTAAAAATTATCTCAGCATAATGAAAGGCATGATAAAGTTAAAAGGTGAGTAACATACAGAGAAAACTATTTGCAGTAAATTTATGGATGATTGGTTATTGTGTAGATTGTATACAGAGCTTCTATAAGTATTTCAAAAATAGAAATATGGGTAGAGGTTATAAATAGGTAACTTATAGGAGAAATATAAAAGGCTAATAAACACATGAAAAGATGCTCATCAACAAATTTCGTAAATATGAATAAAATATAAATAATAGATGGGACTTCCCTAGTGGTGCAGTGGTTAAGAATCCACCTGCCAATGCAGGGGACATGGGTTTGAGCCCTGGTCTGGGAAGATCTCACATGCCATGGAGCAACTAAGCCCATGCGCCACAACTACTGAGCCTGTGCTCTACAGCCCGTGAGCCACAACTGCTGAGCCTGCATGCCACAACTACTGATGCCCACATGCCTACAGCCTGTGCTCCACAACAAGAGAAGCCACCACAATGAGAAGCCAGTGCACTGCAATGAGAAGTAGCCCCCGCTTGCCACAACTAGAGAAAGTCCGCATGCAGCAATGAAGACCCAATGCAGCCAAAAATATAAATAAATAAATAAATTTATTTTTTAAAAAAGAAAATATTGGTGGGGATATTGAGAAACAGCCACTTTCATACATGGTTGGTGTAGTGTAAATTTTTGGAAGCAATTTAGCAATGATTTATTCAAATAAATAATTCACTCTGGTGGACATCCATCCTAACCATCTATGATTTCTGTTTGGGAATCAAAACACTTCCAGGTAAGCTGGCTCCACCTATAGCTTCAGAGGAGTGACATATGACTTAAGCCAGTCAAGACATTCTATTTCTCTAGCCACAATGGTTGATGGTGCAGGAGAGGACATGTGATCTAAGCTAATCAAATCAGAGAGAATCTCAGGACTTTTGCTTAGAGCTCAGGGCCAAAGCCACTCTCCCTTCTTGCTTGATGTAGATGGGGAAACACGATGCCACAGAAGCTGTTGGGAGCTAACTGGGATCAATGAGGTGAATTACCCTTGGGAGGAATTGAATATTAGGGAAGGAAGAAGAGAAAGACGGAAAAAAGTGGGATCCATTGGATCAAGCCTTTCCAAAAACAAGTTCCTCACCTGGAGTTTGAATTTTAAACCAGCTTATAATTTCTCTGTTCACATATGCTGGTCTGAATTGAGTTTTCTATCACTTGCAGCCCAAAGATTCCTAACTGATACAAGCACATATACTTTAACTGAATAATTTAATTTCTATGAATCTACTGTAAAGAAATACTTCGACAAAAGCACAAGAATGTTCATTGCAGCATTGCTTGTAATAAGTGAAAAGTTGGAAACAACCTAAATATCTATCAACTGGGAGTCATTAAATAAATTGTCATAGGTCTACACATACGGTATCATACAGCTATTAAACAGAATGAAGTAGACCTCTATTACTTTTAATATATGCATATTATATGTGTGTATGAGTAGGCATATAGACATCTAAATAAACAGAAAGAAAACTGAATGAATGCCCACTAAATATTGACATTAGTTATCTCTAGAGGATTGAGAGTTGGAGGATTGTGAAGAGGAACTTTCATTGTTCACTATGTATATTCTGAATTATATATTACCCAATATTAACATATTACATGGGTAATTATAAAAATATAATTACATGGTAATTATATTTTTTTATTTAAAAATGGGATACTATGATGCATCTGAAAGATGTTATGCCTTTATCTAACAGGCTGGTGTTTCTAAAACTCTAGTCTGTACAATGATCATCCAAAGTGAAGTTTCCTGGACCCCAACCCACTGAATTTGAGTTGATAGGGCATAAACTGTGTTACATGGCTTGAAGTTTTCAGAGCACAACTAGATGTTCATTTACATGCTATACTGTGTGGAGTAGAAATTTGAGTGGGACATAGTCAAATTGGGAGACAAATTAGGAAGCCATTGAGGTAGTTTAGGTGAAAGACAAGGGCTTGAGCAAGGATAGGGCTTGAGAGATAATGAGATAATCCAGCTAAAGAACTTAGAACATTATCTGACACATAGTAGACACTCAGTAAATGTTAGCTTCCACCTAACACCATGTGGCAGAATGAAATTGCACCCCTATCTTATACCACTCACAAAAATAACTCAAACTGCATTAAAGACCTAAACACAAGACCAGAAACTGTAAAACTCCCAGAAGAAAACACACAGAAAAAGCTCCTTGACATTGGTCTTGCCAGTAATTACCTGGCTATGACACCAAAAGTACAAGCAACAAAAGCAAGGATAAACAAGAGGGACTACATCAAACCAAAAAGCTTTACACAACAAAAGAAAAAATCAACAAAATAAGAAGGCAACCTATGGAATGGGAGAAAATATTTGCAAACCATATATCGGATAAGGGGTTAGTATCCAAAAGACATAAGAAACTCATATAAGTCAGTAGCAAAAACAAACAAATGACCTGATTAAACAATTGGCAGACATTTTTCTAAAGAATATGTACAAGTGGTCACTAGATACATGAAAAAATGGTCAGCACCATTAATCATCAGGGAAATGCAAATCAAAACCACATGAGATATCACCTCACACATGTTAGAATGACCATGGTCAAAATGACAAAAGATAAGTGTTGATGAGAATATAGAGAAAAGGGAATGCTTGTACAGTGTTAGTGGGAATGTAAATTGGTGTAGCCTCTTTTGAAAACTGTATGGAGGTTCCTCAAAAAACTACCATATGATCCAACAATATACTTCTGGGTATATATTCAAGGGAAATGAAAAAGGATCTTGAAGAGATATTTTCACTCCCATGTTCATTGCACCATTACTCACAATAGCCAAGATATGGAAACAACTTAAGTGTTCATCCACAGATGAATGGATAAAGAGGCTATGATATTCCACACAGTGAAATATTATTTAGTGATGAAAAAGAAGAAAATGCTGCTCTTTGTGACAACCTGGATGCACCTGGAGGGTATTATGCTAAGTGAAAGGTCAGACAGAGAAAGACAAATACTGTATGGTATCACTTATATGTGAAATCTAAAAAAGCTGAACTTAGAGAAACAGAGAAACAGAGAAACCCAGTGCAGCAGGGGGGCAGGGAAAATGGGGAGATGTTGGTTAAAGGGTATAAACCTACAGTTATAAGATTAAGAAGTCCTGGGGATATAATGTACAGCATGGTGATTATAGTTATTAATACTGTATTATATACTTGAAAGTTGCAAAGAGAGTAGATCTTAAATGTTTTCACCACAAAAAAGAAATGGGAGTTATGTGACAGAATGGAGGTGTTAGCTAATGCTATAGTGGTTAATATTTTGCTATATATAAGTGTACCAAATCAACACATTGTACACCTTAAACTTACACAATGTTATGTGTCAATTCTATCTCAATAAATCTGGGGAAAAAAGTCTGCATTTAACATGTAAATGTTATAAGCAATAAATGTTGTTTTCAAATCCTAAAAAAAAGTTAGCCTCCACCATTAACTACTACTTCTATTACTACTACTATGAAGGGTTCTAAAAACATTTGAAAATAAGAATCAGCAAATAAGTAAGAACGTAGGAGACCTTAATAATATATTAAGTGAACCTAATTCATATATGTATATTAATATCAATATTAATGTTTTATATCTGTAAATAAATTTGTGCAAATTCTATACCACAAAAATATAGAACATACTTTCTTTTCAAATACCCACAAACCAGTGTCAAAAATTGACAAAGACAATTACAGTAAAGTAAAAAAGTAAAAATTATGCAAACATTCTTCAATAAGTTCGAAAAACTAGAAATTAACAAAAGAAATCTCAGAAAACAAAAGCCTTTACCATTTAGAAAATAAGACATTATTTTCTAAAGAACTCTTGGTTCAAAGACAAGATATAAATAAAGACTGTAGAACATCCAGAAAATAATGATAATGAAAACCTTGTGTATTAGAAACTATGGGGTACACCTAAGCAGTACTTACAGGAGATACACCTTTAAATACTTATATAAAAAACAGAATGAAATGTAATTGAATTAACATTCAACTCAAGGAGTTTGAAAATGACAACAAAATAAATGAAAAGAAAGTGCACAGAAGAGTTAATAAAGATACAAAAATGAATGAATGAGTTAGAAAATAGGAAAGTGGGACTTCCCTGGTGGTCCAGTGGTAAAGAATCTGCTTTCCAATGCAGGAGACCCAGGTTTGATCCCTGGACAGGGAACTAAGATCCCACACACTGAAGGGAAACTAAGTCTGCATGCCACAACTACTGAGCTTGTGCACCTCAACTAGAGAGCCTGAGTGCCACAAACTACAGAACCCACCTGCCCTGGAGCCTGTGCACCACAACTAGAGAAGAGAAAACTGAACGCCACAACTAGAAAGAAGCCTGCGCACCACAACAAAAAATCCCACATACCTCAACGAAGATCCCGTGTGCCAAAACTAAGACCTGATGCAGCCAAAAATAAATAAATAAATCTTTTTAAAAAATAGGAAAGTAGCAACTAATAAAATAAAAAGCTTATTCTTTGAAATGAGCAATAAATTAGATAAACAAAGCCAACTGAGTCAAGAAAAAGGGGAGAAAGTGCAAATACGAAAAATGAGCAATGATTTAGGGCCAAATAACCACCACCACCACCCCCACACACGCGGAAATTAAAAGGCAAGAGACTACTTTGTTCACATCTCTGCAAACAAATTGGAAAATTTGATAAAAAGGACAAATTTCTAGGAAAATAAAATTTACTTAAGTCCAGAAAAGACTGGAACTCTGAACAGAATGATTTTAATGGGAGATATAAAGTTGTCAAAGATCTTTCCTTTGGAAAAACATCCTGTGAAGTCTACCTCATCTTTAAAATATAAATAATTCCAAAGCTCTTTAAACTGTTCCAGCTCACAGAAAAATTCACAAATACTGAGGCAAAATCCTAAGTTAAATACTAGCAGAGAGTTCTACAGCACATTAAAATAATGAGATAACATGATCAATAGGAGTTTATTCTAGGATCCAAAATGTGGTTCGATACGAGGAGAAAATCATGTGACCATCTTCACTTATGCTGAAAAGGCATGGGACAAAATTCATGATCCATTCTTAATAAAAACACTCAAAAATGGAAAATAAACAAAATAGAAAGTCCAGAAATAGATCCAAGTATACAATGTCAATAGGATATTCTAAAGGTGTCATCTCAAATCAGAGGAATAACAATAAATGGTGAATCCACTGGGACAGTGGTACATGATTATAACTATTCTTTAAACTCTACATATCAATATATGCTTTGTGCATATGTCTCTACATATGATATGTTCACAATAAAATAATATACAATGGTGAGAATCCTGTTTTAGCAACTAAGGGGTCTTTTGGCCATTATACAGCTTCCTTCATCTATGAATATCTTTGTTACCTAATGCACAAAGGACTCCTAGAATCAGTAAGAAAACCATAGGAAATGCAATAAAAAAATAAGCAAGACATACAAATAGGAAATTCATAGAAGGGAAAATATGAATAGCTATCAAGTGTATAAAGAAATGTTTGTCAGTAATCAGAGAAATTAAAACCACAAAGGAATACTGGCTTACACCTATCTGCGTGGCCAACCTTAGGAAGTGGAAAAGTACCAAGAGCTGATGGAGAATGTGAGGAACCAAGGTTCATGAGGGCAGGGACATTGTCCAGTTTTGAATCTCCACTATAAAAGGTTTTTTGCAGGCATAGATGCCAATTTGCAGGCATAAATGCCTTATATTTATGTGCTTGGGTGGTACACTTCCACACTGATTCTGGACTTGGCCGTGTGACTTGTTTTGACTGCTGAAAAATAATAAAAGTGATTCAATCAGAGATTTGCAAAGTATTTGTTCTTTGGCACTTAACCTCTCTTGCTGTTTTTTGGGCCCTGAGATGTCCATGTGAAGAAGACCAGGCCAGCCTCCTAGATGATGAGAGACCTGTGGAGCAGAGACATGAGATGTCCCAGCTAAGGCTCCAGTGATTTGAGAGAATCAGCCTCCAGCTGACCTGGTGGAGCATGGGAGAGCCCAGCAGAGATCACCTAAGACTAGCAGAAAACTGCTCGGCTGAGTGCAGCTTAAAATACTGATTTACATAATTATGGACGAAATAAATGATAATTTTTAAGCCACTAAATTTTGGGGTAATTTGTTATGCAGGAAAGCTAACTATTATACCTGCTTCTAGGACTGTACATGGAAAATAAAAGGGGTGCTTAATAATATTTTGTTGAATAAATGAATGAAAACACCTTTCAAGGATATATACATATCTAAAAATATATTTAATGCATTAGAAAGGGTGACTTTGTGGGGCAAGAGAGCATGGGAATGGGAAGGGGGAATTATAGGGAAGAAAGTGTCAAGGATTTGGAAGGCTAGAGGTTCACAGGAAGGGAAGTCAGATTTAGATGGAAGATGATTTGCATTTTGTATATGTTGAAGTTAGTAGAAAATCTATGTGGAGAGGAAGGTAACAAAATAGCTATAGTATTTATTAGAATTTGTAGTTTTTTAGTCTGTGATTTTAAACAAATGGAACAGGAAAAAAAAAGAACAGAGTAATTATTACATTTAGTTTCTTACCAATTGTGAAACTACATTGAGCAATGTTGTGTTTAGTCCCAGGTTGCCCAGCTACAAATATGGATACTTACTCTTGTGGACAAAGATTTACATGCACTGAAAAAATTCAAAGACTATCCTATAGATTTGGAAGAGCCACTGGCTTACACATATGTAATTTTGTTCATATAGCACAAATAGCTGTCACTGTCTAAGTATCGATCTGTGACCACTGGGAAGGAAATGTAATAATCATTCAGATGTAAAAATCCTGGTACGTTTTTAAAAACGTGGATCTGGCTCATTTCTTAAAGTCAGTGGAAAGGACCACGTACTTTGGATTAAAAGTGTTAGTAGTTCTGAGATCTTGGGCTCACCAGACTCTCAGTGTCTCACTTAAAAAGGAGATCATAATATCTGCTTTGAAAACTTATAGATTTGTTCTGAGAATTTTATGAGACAATAGAATGAAAGTGATTTGTCAAATGGGAGACCACACAAGGTAATTGGAGGGCCTATGTGCTGACTGCTCTGTTTGATCCATTTTCTGTATCTTATGTGTAATGGCATAACAGGCCTTATTCTACAACACAGGCAATGTCACTCTTCATCTAATTATCACTTAGGCCATTCTGAGCTCTTTGGGACATAGTAGGCCTTTGAAAAAGCTTCTGTTTTTATTCATTGTAACTGTCAGATGCAGCATTCCGTAACTAACCCTGTTACAGAATGTTTTCTAATTGTGTAAGGAGTTTAAATGATGTGAAGAGGGGCATAATGAATAGAGCAACTTGTGAACAAAATGAAATTTCTTACTCAGTCCTCCGGCTGGCTCTAGTTAACATGCTCATAACTACAGTGTTAGTTCTAAGAAGGTCATTTGTGATTAAAGGAATACTGAAGAATATTTGTTTCATAAAAGAGATGACATTGTAATAAGTGGCTTCCCAGGCCTGCACTCCCTTGGGTAGAAACGTTTTGCTAGGCAGAGTCCTTGGAGAGAGTCTGTTTGGTGATGATATATAAAAAGTTATTTATAACTATTAAGAAACTCCATATTGAGATTGTTTTGTATGTAAAATTGGTTGGTTTAACTCTTCAGGCACTTCTGTTAATGTTTTTACCACTGAAACTGTAGATTCTGCTGTCTACTCTCTCACCTAGAGTAGGGGTCCCTTTAGCAATATCCTGGCTGGGCTTCATCTAGCCTCACTTTACCAATCCCAGTAATGGGAGACGTCACTTTCCAGGCCAGTCCCTCTGAAAGCATTCTCCTATGGTAATTGTTCAAATGAAACACCCACGTTTGGCCCCAATTCTACCCTCTTGGGCAAAATAGAGTATGTGTACTTTTCTCCCTGGCTCAAATGTAGGGTTTACAGAAAAAACCCTTTGTAGATATTGCATTCCTCTCCCTAACCACTGCCCCTTCCTCCCCTTTCTGCTACCCTGATGAAAATCACACATGTAATGATTCAATCACATTTTTACTTTCCCTAAGTTCCATGCCCCCTGCCAGCTCTCTCCTCAGATATCTCCATGGTTATACCTGAAGTTGGAAAAAGGTCCTTAGCCTAACACTTCAAATATTTCCACTTGCCCTTCCTACAAGCTTCTCTAGGGTCTTCAAACTTTAGCCAGTGTATTCAGGATGATATTAAATAGATTTGGAATTTTTCTGAAGATGTGATCAATGATAAATATTTACACATATTTTTCATTACTAAAACAGATTATACATTAGTATGATTCTAAGAGTACCACCTGAATGGATCAATTCAGCCCTTATAAACCCTTGTTGAGTAGGAACTTTGTGTCCTATAGGCTTCTTTCACCATAATGCAGGGCACATAGTAGCTGCTCAAAGTAATGTTGAATGAACTAAATGCAAAAACTCGGGCAAAGAAAAATTTCTACACATGTACTTGTGTTCCTGAACTCCCTTGGGTAGAAACATTTTGCTAGGCAGAACAAGGTCAAAAAAATTGGAAAATAGCAGGCACTTGGGATAATGGGAAAGCAGCAGGATCTGTTTAGCCTCTGCCAGGAAGGAAAAAATCTTGATGAGATAAGCTTATTTCCATGACATGTAACCTCTTAGTTGCATTGGAGGTATGGCTAAGAGGGATTTGAACTGAATGCTTCTTCCTTGGGTGAGTCTGCCAATGAAGAGAAAATAAGAAAAAAAGTTATTAGAAATGCAGTCATATAGTAAAAAAAATCCCCATGCTAGAGTGCTACCGCATAGACTACCTATGCTCCGTGATTATTTCTTGGAAGGAGAACGAGTCCATTTCTGTCATTGTTAACCCTCTCCCCTCTCCTCAGAGGGCTCTGATTCTCTATGGCTAAGACCTCTAATTATCATCTTTGACTGCTAAAATTGCTCTATTTAATAAAACTTCTACTCTTCAAGTGTGCTGGTCACCGGAGAAATCACTGGAGTGTGAAGAATGGCAGGAAATAAGGTAGTGGGGGAGTGGTAGGGGGTATTCCCCAAATCAGTGGCTCCAAGTCTGCTGGAATCCTTGAGTTACCAAAAAAAATAGTTTTCAAATAATGATATTAAAATCCTGTTTAATTACGATCTTCATTCATCGTTATTTCATAAAAGATTGGACTTTTTTGGAGTAAAAGTAGTATGGAACATACTTATTTTAACAAAGGCCAATTAATGCCCCCTCCCAGCTTTACTGAGGTATAATTGACAAATAAAATTTTAAGATATTTAAAGTGTACAATGTGGTGATTTGATATATGTATACATTGGGAAAGTATTCCCCCCATCAAGTTAATTAACACATCCATCACCTCATGTATTTACCTTTTTTTTTAAATAAATTTTTTTTAAAAAATTAATTAATTAATTAATTAATTTTTGGCTGTGTTGGGTCCTCGTTTCTGTTTCTGTGCGAGGGCTTTCTCCAGTTGCAGCAAGCGGGGGCCACTCTTCATCGCGGTGCGCGGGCCTCTTACTATCGCGGCCTCTCTTGTTGCAGAGCACAGGCTCCAGACGCACAGGCTCAGTAGTTGTGGCTCACGGGCCTAGTTACTCCGCGGCATGTGGGATCTTCCCAGACCAGGGCTCGAATCCGTGTCCCCTGCATTGGCAGGCAGATTCTCAACCACTGCGCCACCAGGGAAGCCGTACCTTTTTCTTTTTTGCGTACAACATTTAAGTTCTACTCTCTCAGCAAATTTCAATTATACAGTACAATGTTATAAACTATAGTCACCGTGATCCTCAGATCATATTCATCCATAACTGAAAGTTTGTACCTTTTTGCTAACCTTTCCCTATTCCTTTCCTTCCCAGCCCCTGGCAGCCACTTTCCTCCTCTCTGTTTCTATGAGTTTGACTTTTTCTTAGATTCTGCATATAGGTGATACCACGCAGCACTTGTCTTTCCTCATCTGGCTTATTTCACTTAGCATAATGCCCTCAAGTTCCATCCATGTCATCAAAAATGACAGAATTTCCTTCTTTTTTAAGGTTGAATAATATTCCATTGCCTATATACCATATATATTTTTTATCCATTCATCCCTCAGTGGACATTTAGGTTGTTTTAATACTTAGGTTATTGTGAATAGTGCTACAACGAACATAGGAGTACAAATACTTCTTTGAGATAATGATTTCGTTTCCTTTGGGTACATGCCCAGAAGTGGGATTGCTGAATCATATAATAGTTCTATTTTTAATTTCTTGAGGAATTTCTATACTGTTTTCCATAGTGGAAAGGCTGAGTCTTTAAACAAAATAAATTCAGCTTTATGAAAATATCAGTTTTTAAAAAATGTAACAGCAGCAACACTTTTAGAATAGACTAGTAACTATAGGGTAACCTCTCCAGTGCTGAACTGGATGGCTGGGAGGTACACTGGTGGCAGGAGGGCTGTCCCAGGCAGGGATTCAGGGGCTCACAGGACATCACTTGGATGAGAGTGTGGTTAGTCAGCTGGCTGTCTAAGCTAACAGGAATTTGTACATATTTGCGGATTTGATGAATTGTACAGTACTTCTCTTGGCTGATGATATTCTGATCAGTAATATCACCACAATTATCCTGCTAAGGGCAAGTAAAGTCAGATGAAAATTGTTGAGTCTGGAGAAATATTTATGACCTGGCAATTCAGTTGACAGTATAATTCTGTGGTCCATTCTATAAATAGAGCCTGTAGTTTTGAACCAAATTTAAATTGTCATTTTCAAAGTATCTGTTATTGTTGTTTTATTTTTCTGTTTATGAGGAAGACCCAAATAAGTTGCTTTCATGTTTCAAGTATAATCCAGGTGACCTGATTGTACCAATTAAGATTTTTTGTTATAACAATAGAAACAAACTTGTGTTAACTTAAGTAGATAAGGAAATTTTATTGAAGAACACTGGACCCAGAAATGTTGGAAAGTCTAAAGAGCTAGGCTTGGGACAGGGATAGAAATGCAGGGAGGCTGGGCAACCAGGACCAAAGTCAAAGTCACACCCTGGAACGTGTTGCTGGGGACTGTTGTCATCAGCATCTCAGTCTGGGCTCCCAGGGGTGTTGTGTGTTGCTGTTAACTCTTCCAGAGTCAATCTTTCCTGCTTTACTTCTTTTATTGTCAGATAAAGAGTTACAGGTGAGGACATTCAGACCAGCTGAAGTCACACAATTTGTCACTAGAGTTTAGGGGTAGGGAAGGCACTACGTTTTAGGGATAAGGAAGGCAATATTTGGACTTGAAGGAATCCCTCAAACATTGGCAATGGGGCTAGACAGCCCAAAAGGTGAATATCTACATGTGACCATGGAATAAGGCCATGCTTCCATTTTATGCCCAGATCTTTAGGATACAAGTTCCTATCCTGCTTGCTATGCCTTTTACCACAGTCTTCGATTCACCTGTCCCTAGAAATCCTCAGGACATGTGTTCAGGCTCCTCAGATTTTTCTGGTTGTTTCTTGCCCCCTTAGCCCATCCTCTGGCTCTGGGTCTTTGTTCTTTCTTCAAAAGATCATCCCTCCCACAATTAGGTTGAGATGAGGCTGTAAAGTTAAAGAGATTTAATGGAATAATCAAAACTAATCAAAAGTGATTGTAATTGAGAAAAATGAAATGTATACCAGACATGGCTGCTGTTTGAGTGAAGCCGTGTCCGTGAGCTACCATCTGCGACTCCATCATCAGCCCCAGACTGCTGTCCTGTCACCAATGCCTCCTCATCTCCCTGCCCTTGAGCTTGTTTCTCTTTCTTTCCTAAAATGAAATAATCTGTGAGATGAAACTTGGTCAACAGAGAATAACAAGCTAGTAAATATATAGAGATCATCATTTTCTAGGTTCCATTCTAAATTTCTTATGTATCAACCCACATAATCCTCAGGTTACCCACGAAGAGGACTATTATCCAGTTTTACAGATGAAAACCGAGGCAAAAAGATATTAGTAAACTGTGAAGAAGTTGAGACAGTCTGGGACCTGGGACCCTCTGCTGCAGTGCTGCAATGCTGCACCTGGACACACCTTTCCTCGAGCAACAAAATACAAAGAAACTGTATGGGACTAAAAATAACTGCGTCCAGGTGCCTTTGGGGCAAATTCTGGACAAAAGATAAAAAAAGACCAAAAAAAAATCCCAACTGCCACTTCTGAAAAGCTGGGAGCAAAAGCAGGGTACTGCACATGCCTCCTGCACTCAACACCATCTAAGGGATGGGCAAAACACCTAAGCCACCCCTTCTGGCTGGACCCCTGGACACACCCCAACCTTTACCCCGTATAAGGAGCAAGCTTGCCACACCTCCACCCCCCAGGGAGCGAGCAAGGGAACCTGTTACTTGTTCTCACCTCCCTGCTGCAGCAGGGGTCCCAATACAGCCTTGTCTGAATTTGTTGTCTGGCCTCTAGTCAATTTCTAATGATTGGGGATGGCCAAGAACCTGGTCAGTATCAAAGTCACATGGCTAGTGAACAGAAGAAGCTAGGATTTGAACCTAGGTAATATTAACTCCATGATCTGAGTGTATAACCACTGAACTATGCTTTATAGTTTCCTATAAAAATACTGATCAGAGTAAACAGCTCAGCCCGTTAGCAGCACCGAGTCTGTCACCTCTATTCCAGAATAAGTTCTTTGCTTTATCTTTGCGTAAACAGAAAGTTTACTGAAAGGATTTTCTCAAATCATAGGAGCAGTTTGCACCCAAGGAATTGAAGACTTCCTCTCCAGAAAAGTAGAAAAACCACTTGCAGACTTAAAAATAACAGTTTTCTTTACCTTCAACCAACAATTCTTTTTTTTTTTAATGGTAAGTTTTTTAAAATTAAGTTTATTTATTTATTTATTTATTTATTTATTTATGGCTGCATTGGGTCTTCATTGCTGCGCGCAGGCTTTCTCTAGTTGCGGCGAGCAGGAGCTACTCTTGGATGTGGTGTGTGGGCTTCTCATTGCTGTGGCTTCGCTTGTTGCAGAGCATGGGCTCTAGGCGAGAGGGCTTCAGTAGTTGTGGCATACGGGCTTAGGTGCTCCGCGACATGTGGGATCTTCCCGGACCAGGGCTCAAACCTGTATCCCCTGCATTGGCAGGTGGAGTCTTAACCACCGTGCCACCAGGGAAGTCCCAACCAACAATTCTTCACCAACAAAAAAATATCCTTGGCTCAGTTGGAGTCTTATCACCCTGTTAAACACAGCGGGCTTTTCTCCAAATGGTAAATGAAAAAACCTAAAAGGTGTACAGTAGCCATTAGGCAGCGAGAAGTCAAGATATAAATAAGGTATGGTCTATTTCACTAAAATTCTTTTATTTAATTGAAGGACAAAAGTTTCCATGCCTGACATTTCCCCTTTGTGTGTAGTACTGATTGCTGGAAGTTTTATGCTAAAGCCCACTCATGTGCTTGCATTGAAATATTGCCTTGCTTTAGTGATTTAATACATTCAGATACCAATACCATGCATACGATTCATCAATTTGAAATCACCATGCTGTGTTTTGAGTGTGACATGTAGTTCCATTGTCAAAAGACTGCTAGCAAAAATGGTCTTTGAGCTGTGTGAAGAAAACTAGGAAATCTGGAACGGCAAGCCTCTCTTTTAATCTTTTAATCTTTATTCTTTGGTTAACAAACACTGAGTTGCATGTGAGGCTGTTTAAGATTCGCCTTCCTGTTTAAATTTTGAGAACTGGCTTTTGCATTTGTTTTTAAGAGCCCTTCTTTCTTAGATGGGTCCCTTGGATAGACTCTTGCTTTAGTGTGAATAGCGGTCCTGGCTTCTTTGAAATCCTTTGATCATGTTAATGTTCAAGAGGGCCCATAAATGAAAGGGTTTCAGAGCGGACAGTATAGCTTCTCATTAATCCCACACAGGATTCATCCCATCTCAACCGTCAGAGACAATTCATGAAGGAGTCTGGCATTAAGAAGGAAAATGAGCACACTTCTCACACTTGATAAAGATCTGTATTAACTGTATAAAGAATGAGTTAGGCACCCTGGTGATGACTCTGACAACAAAATAGCAATAAAACCGATGATTAAAAATGAAGAAGACTGGCACTCTTTAGTAATTGGAATCAGAGCTCTTAACCTTTGTGGTCATATACATATTTGTCTCGAGATATTAAGTTGAAAAGTCATTATTTGCTGGTGTTTTGGTAGCTCTGTGGATTTGCTTTACGGGGAGACACAGAGTCTAATTCTGTGTTTGGAGCTGGGCTCAATATATCCTCAAAGTTCAATAAATGTTTGCAATTACTGCAGTTATTTAGAGGACTGTGAAGTTGGTGGAGGCAGGCAAACCACCCAGCTACTCCTCTGGTTCCACGTTGCAGGTGGGAGAGGCAGTAGAAGTGGCAGGTCTGAAATAGCTGAAGGGTCCTTGTCCAATACATCGTAAGGGCTCCTGTATCTCCTGCTTATTGTCTCACTTTGTTAGAGCCAACTCCTTTCCTTCCTTCTCAGCACCCTTACTTATTTTTTATTTTTTATTTTTTTTAGGAATTCCTTTATTTTTATTATTTATTTATTTATTTATGGCTGTGTTGGGTCTTCGTTTCTGTGCGAAGGCTTTCTCCAGTTGCGGCAAGTGGGGACCACTCTTCATCGCGGTGCGCGGGCCTCTCACTATCGCGGCCTCTCTTGTTGCGGAGCACAGGCTCCAGACGCGCAGGCTCAGTAGTTGTGGCTCACGGGCTTAGTTGCTCCGCAGCATGTGGAATCTTCCTGGACCAGGGCTCGAACCCGTGTCCCCTGCATTAGCAGGCAGATTCTCAACCACTGTGCCACCAGGGAAGCCCACCCTTACTTATTTATTTATTATTTATTTGTCTTTTTTGTTCATTCAACAAATATTTAGTGGATGTATTTTTAAAATCAGGCACTGTATGGTGAGTTGACAATTCACTGATGAAGAAAGCAGACATACTTTTTTTTTTTTGGAAGGTTTTGATTAACCTAAAGTATCTTTTTAAAAATTAATTAATTAAAAAATTAATTAATTAATTTTTGGCTGCGTTGGGTCTCCGTCGCTGCACGCGGGCTTCCTCTAGTTGTGGTGAGTATGGGTTACTCTTCATTGCGGTGCGTGGGCTTGTCACCACAGTGGCTTCTCTTGTTGCAGAGCACAGGCTCTAGGTGCACGGGCTTCAGTAGTTGTGGCTTACGGGCTTAGTTGTTGCATGGCATGTGGGATCTTCCCAGACCAGGGCTTGAACCCGTGTGCCCTGCATTGGCAGGCGGATTCTTAACCACTGCGCCAACAGGGAAGCCCAGACATACTTCTTATGTTCATGGAGCTTACATTTTCCTCAGTGAATGAGTCAGAACCAAGGAGGATTATTCAACCACCTGTGCCAAAGAGGATTATTCCACCTGTGGAATTGGGTCATATTGCATAGTATTTGAGCCTGGATAGCTGTCTTATATTTAGATATGTTCATAGAGATAACTTACAATGTAACATAATTACTCATAGATCTTTAATTTTTAGATGTTAGTAGACCACAGATGTCAGATTTTAGGTGGTAAAAAGATTCCTTTTGGTTTGTTTGCCTCACACTCAAGTTCATCAAATACAAAGGCTTTCTTCACTAAAACTGAGGCAGAGACTTTATGTTATAATTATTTTTCTTTTATGGTTATGTTTCTTCTTCACATATACACTTTAGACATTTCTTTACTGTAATAAATTGGTAGTAAAATTTCTTAATTTTTGTTCATCTGTACCTGTTCAATTTGACCCTTTTTATAGAATAAAATTTATTATGTTATTAAAAAAATGAGGCAGAGGATAATTACAAGATGATTTCCCAGGCAGATACATCAATATACCAATAATGCTGTCCCCAGCAGCCTTCAAGCAGCTGAGGATGGGGTGGAGGGTAAACAGAAACTCAAGAAAACCCAGAAGTTAAGACCTCTTTACTCACTAGAATTCTGCCAGTTTGAGTAAAGTAGTTTATAGCATTATTAAGAACTCCCAAACATGTACAATATTACATTAAGAAACAATACCAACTCTGGCCCACCTGATGACCAAAACCCAAGTGGGATGAAAGAACTACTCTGCCTGCTTCCATCCCAAAGTTTTGATATTGCTGCTCCAATGTGTGGAAGAACCACCTAAAATATCCCCCAGCAGAGAGAATAGCAGAGGGAAACTGATGAGAGAGTTTTCCAAAGGCCTAAGGAGGAGGCGTCCGGTTGTCTGTCTCAGACGTTTCCAGCGGAAGTTCCTCTTCTTCTATGTAACCCTGTACTCATCCACTTGATTCCTTAGAACACTTTACTCACTAGACTGAGTCATAGTGCCTTGTCCTAGAATGAGATCGATCCAGAGAAGGATCTTCCTTCTTGGGGAAAGAGGAGAGTAAGAAGGAGAGGGTAGAAGTCTTGAGTTTTCCCTGGAATCATCTAAACTACCACTGGGTAAGGATTATTACTAAATTTTAACACAGTTTCTGAAGAGTTCTCACATGATTTGGTCCAGTGATTTCCAAACTGGAGGATACAACCTATTTGTGGGGTCGTGAAATCAATTTAGTGAGTCACAGTCTACATTGAAAAACAAATGGGAAACATACTAGGCCAAGATATGAAATAAATCTTTCTTTGTTGCCTGGAGTCAAAAAGTTTGAAAAGCATAGTTCTGATGATCTGTGTAGGCAATTGGTATAAGTGACAGACATCAAGAAAGAGACAGAGTAGGGGAAATAACTCTGGTTGGTGCTTCCTCCTCTTCTCTTTCTTCTTAGGTATAAATGCTGTTTGGTCAGCTGTAGAACTACTTAATTTGCTATTGACAAAGGGAAAATGGAACCTTTCTGATATTGTTTGACTGGGACTGATGTTTCCAGCTTGGTCATTATCTAGCATCATTTCCATTTGGCTTTTTTTTTATTATGTTGAGAGTCTTGAAGAAAATGCCCACCAGCCATGGACAAGTACCTTATTCAATCTCCCAAAAGACTATTGGCATGATAATAGCAGAAGCCCAATGACTTCATCAACTAAAAACCCAAACAAAAGCCAAACATGCTCCCTCCCTCCCCCACACTGGCCCTGGCCACTATCTTAATACCAGTTGATTTGGGTATTATATTCATACAAATTGAATAACAAAATACATGGATCTTGCCTTTGAGGCACTTATTCTCTACAAATGTCAAGTTAGAGTTTAGAAATGTTGAAAGAATTATGTGAATCAAATTGTATTAAAACAGTGGCTGGAATAATTTATTTCCAGTTCTATGTTATTTTCTTTATCATTCTTACTTTCTTCATTTTACAGGTGAGAAAACTGGGATCAAGATGGAATGAGCAGGGTGGGAGAGGAAGCTCCATAGATTAGACTTGGTCTCTGAGGAAGGACACAGGACTGTCAGATCTGTGAGAGAACCTGACTTTGGCTGTGGAGAATATTGACAGACAGCCTCACCCTGAAGTGTGGAGACATGGCTAGTGGGAGCTCCTGGACAGAAAACTCAGGAGGACAATAGGAACGAATAACCTGGTATATAACTGGTATAACCAGGGTGTTCTTATGTCATTGATGCTTCATCCTTTTCTAATACAAACAATTTTCTAAATATATAGAGTACCTTATAGCTGAATTGCCCCTCTACACTCCACAGTGGTTGGCATCAGTTCAAGTTGACAATCAAATGCACAAGGCACGATTGGCTTTAATCTACTACTATATTTATTTAGCTTTATAGAAGGGTGAAGGGCAGGATGCAGCAGTGGGGCATCTTCAATTCATTGGAAGTCCTGGCAGCTACTGAAGCACACCATTTCCTTTGTCCCCTCCCCTTCATGGAGCTATATGAATGCTACAGGTGATTTCCCATCATCATTTTTTACCACGCTAAACATGAAAGCCCAAGGCCTGCATGCCAACCCACAGCTCCTCCAGCCCAGGGGATGCCTCTTGGACCAGGGCTTGCACAGCAAACCACACAGACACAGGATAAATTCCACATTTATCCTAACTTGACCACTTCCAAAAAACAATACTCTGAGAAGGCAGACTCAGAAGTCATTTCCCAGGCAGATTAGGGTTAACCGTTTCCTTACTTTCTGGAAACCAGGGGCCTCAGTGTAAAAGAGCTGGGTCGTCTTGCCAAAAAGTATTGTCACTTGCCTGGGAATCCCTGCTTTGGTGGATTGTCAAGTTAATTAACCTAGGGCCTTATTATTTATTTTTGAGATCTCCAGAATGAAAAGGAATGTTCAATATGCCTACCAGTTGACAACCTGCTGCAGTTTAGCACTGAGAATTACCAGCAGGGGTAAGAATAAGGCCTGTGAGCCATGGGTGAGGGTTGAAGTGAGCAGGAATCAGCCTGATCCCCTCATCAGCAGTGAAATGGAGCAGACCTGCTAACACCAAGGTCATGTTCAGGAACACGGCAGCCCTGGACAATCCGAGGTGAGCAGCCCATGTGCTTAGGGGAGCACCTCCTGCCAGGGCTCCGGAAGTGACCCTCCCACTAGGAGGACACGGGAGTAGACAAGGGCCTTGGTAGATTTATTCTTGCATCTGCCAAAGAAAATTTAAACTATTTAGAAGAAAGCAAATGGCCAGGGAAAAAAATAATTCTTGGAATAAAGGGAATAAGGAAAGAAAGAATCATGTAGCGTTGTTAAGGTGGCTATAAAGACATGGGCTGAAGTGGAAGGAAATTGACAAGACTCCTACAAAAGACGCATTGACAAGTCATCAGAGGTTGGGAGAAATCTAATCTAGCACCAACAGCTGCCATTGCTAAGATATCCTGTCAGGTCCATTGCTGTATCCCATCCTGTAAAAATGCAAGCCCAAGGATGACAAAACAGAATGGGAAACAAATTTGGGCCAAGATGTTAAATTTACTCCTCTGTTAAAACAGTTGAACCCAAAGCCAATTGGCTCGAAGGCCAGTATCTTTTTCTAACCTCCAGCAGGAGATTCAAGGCCATATGCTGTGGTTAAAATGGAATGGCCTGGGGGCAGAGAACAAAGCTCTTTGAGATTACAGATCTTCCTTGATTTATGATGAGGTTACATCCCGATAAACCATCATAAGTTGAAAATATTATAAGTTGAAAATGCATTTAGGACTTCCCTGGTGGTTAAGAAGCTGCCTGTCAATTCAGGGGACACGGGTTCGAGCCCTGGCCCAAGAAGATCCCTCATGCTGAGGAGCAACTAAGCCCGTGTGCCGCCACTACTGAATCCTCATACCACAACTACTGAAGCCCATGTGCCTAGAGCCCGTGCTCCACAACAAGAGAAGACACCACAATGAGAAGACTGCGCACTGCAACAAAGAGTAGCCCCCGCTCTCTGCAACTGTAGAAAGCCCGTGCACAGCAACGAAGACCCAATGCAGATAAAAATAAATTAATTAATTAAAAAAATTTTTTAAAGAAAAAAAAAGAAAATGCATTTAATGCACCTAGCCTACTGAACATCGTAGCTTAGCCAAGCCTACCTCAGAACACTTACATTAACCTACAGTTGAGCAAAATCCTCATACAAGAGCTATTTTATAACAAAATACTGAATACCTTGTGTAAGTTATTGAATACTGTACTGAAAGTGAAAAACAGAATGGTTGTGTGGGTACAGAATGGTTGTAAATGTATCAGTTGATCGCCTGGCTGACTGGGAGCTGCGGCTGCTGACCTGCCCAGTATCACAGGAGAGAGTACTATACCGCATACCACTAGCCCTGCAAAAGATCCAAATTCAAACTTCCAAGTATAGTTTCTAGTGAATGTGTATAGCTTTAGCACCATCGTAGTCAAAAAAATTGTAAGTCATACTATCATAAGTCGGGGACCATCTGTATTGGATATTGATGCATGATGTTCTGTAATATATGCTGGAAAAAAAGAAGGCAATATTTGGGACCAAGAGTGAAACTTGGTGGGAGCATAGTGATACCATGGTAGAAGGTAACGGGATCACAGTAAAACTTCATACAGGAAAAGGAGAATGTATGAAATGTGCTGAAGAGGCATCATCTGCACCTGGATGTTTAAGTGGAATGTTTGTGATCTATGAGTGGAGAACCATGTCATTACCAACTCATAGCCAAGTATAAGGCAAAGCATATATCAACTCTCTGCATCCTAAGGGAGCTGTGTGCCCATAGGTGATACCAAGAGCTAGCAGGAGCATTCCTCTGTCCCTCCCAAACATCTCTCCCATTGATACAGTGAGTCTATAAATCCCAGTTCCACATATTCACTCCTTTGGTTTCTAGAACAGAGACTTGCCCTTAAGAAGGGCTCAATAAATACTCACTGACTTCTGTTAAAGAATGGTATCTGGAAAGCTTGCAAAATAATGTTGGGAGCCTCTATCACATCTTTAGGTAAATGTCTGTATCAGTTAGGAATAGTTTATGCCTATAAGCAGCAAAATACCCAACTAATAATGTAAATAATATTAATAACTAATATTTATTATTTAACTATTATTTAGGAAATCTACTGTTGACATGTATTAACTCATTGAAATGTCACATCAACCTTATGAGGTAAGTGGTATTGCTATTGACATTATTTGAATGAAGAAATATGTACAAAGAGGTTAAATAGCTTGTTCAAGGTCACACAGCTAGTAAATTGCAGAACCAGAATTCAAGTGGCTAAATAATAGAGATAATTTTTTCACATAAGAAATCTGGAAAGTGGTGCATCTATAGTTGGTTCATTCAGGGGACCTGCCATGTCAGGACATTGGGTTGGTGCCTCTGATATCCTTCTTCATGCTCACAACATGGCTGCCATAATATTAAGCATCACATCCCCACACAACTGTGTCCCAAGCAGGTGTCAGAGGGAAGTTGGAAGAAGGTCCCAATAAAGAAGGAAATGATTTAGAATGGAGAGATGGTGCCTGTCAGTGAAATGCTCCCAACTTTATGCCTTTTAAAAATCAGGCTAGCTGTGACTGCAGTTAGCAGCTTGGCCCTGCACAGGTAGCAAACATCAACATGCAGTACAAAGGCGGAAGGGTGTGAAGGCAGGAACGCAGAGGCTCTCCACATACCACTGGATATAGTACTATTACAGCACCTATTTATAGTTGTCATTATATGTCTGGTCTCTCCTGCCAGATGGTGCACTTCTTATGGAGAGATACTGGGACTTGGTCACCTTTGTAGCCCCTGACATGTGTGGGCTCTGTTCCTTTGGTGGGGTTCCATTGGAGACAGTGGGCTTCACTGGCTCATCCACCAAGTCCTGGAGTCTGTCTACTCTGTTCTCTGTACTGGGTGGACTGATGGATGATTCATTATTGTGGGTAATAAAAGCCACAACCCAACTGTTTTGTCTTTTAAAGAAAAAGACTTCATTCTCTTTAGTTTTAGCTTTAACAGGGTAACATATTAATGTTAGCACATTTTGAATTGTCTCAACACTGTGTTGAATTAAAAAAACATTAGCCTAATATCCAAAAAATCACAAGAAAATTCGTTTAGACTTCACTTATGTCTCTTAACAAGGGTCCTAATGGAAATTCTTTTACATAGAGCAAAACTACCTAAAATCCTCTTTCCCATCTCCCTAGCACCTTGCATATCATAGTATGGCAGCTACCCCCAATCTCTCCCTATCTCGTCCTCAGAGTCTTTAAAGGCTCAACGTGTGCTGGCTGCTATCTTTCTCTTTCCCTGAGGTTCTATTCCCACCCCCTTCTGTCCTTTGCCCCTCTTCTCATGAATGTAGTTTCTCTAGAATTTTTTTCAGTTCTCCTGATGAACACAACCCCAAACACAAATGAGCCTTCTTCTTTTGAATTGGGAAAGAAATACCTGTGCATCAACATTTTTGATCTTCATTACAATGGAAAAGGTTAGAAGACTGCAGGAACGTGACTTGAAAATGAAAGGAATGTTCCAAATCAACTGCTTTGCTGTGCAGGTTTCTCAAAAACTTCTTTTCTAGGTCAAATTTCACAACCTCTCTTTGTTTCAAATGTTCTCATCTGGTAAATGGGCATAATGATTGTACTTGCCTTAAGAAAAGAAGGTTATTGTGAGAGTTAAAATAATTGATAAGTGTAAAGTACTATACGTAAAGAACAGTCCCAGATAAAATGTAAGCACTCAGAATACGTTATAAATGTAGCTAGAGACGGAACTAGAGGTAGGCTCTTTGTGGGATCTTAGGCCTGGAGCTTCAAGAGAGGTTTTATATGAATCCAGGGTTTATTATTGCTTCCATATTTACAGCCTCCATTTAAGCTGATTTCTGCACTCAGTAGTGTGCTGGAACAGGCTTGCACTGGCTTGAGAGTGTGACTTTAGTTTTTTGTAAGATGAGAGATAAATTGGGAAAATGTGTAGAGTATGCTGTTCTGTTGAGGGAAAGATCAGTGCATTTAAAAATGTGAACTTTTGGTTACTGTGTTCATATCATAGTGTATGGGCATCATTTATAGTTTGATTTTGAGAGTTCTTCTGGCATTAATTTGGTAAAGCATGTATAAAAGATACTGTTTGAAATTTTGATTGTATTTTTATACTTTCAAAGTAAAAGTTTGATTAAAATGGTCACTGTGTTTGATTTGATTTGATCATCATTTCAATAACAAATTAAAGCAGACAAGCAAAAGACTATCTCCAGTGTGACATCTCTCCCCAACTCCAAAGTCAGGGATAGCTTGAAATGGTGGCAGTGCTCACACTATGGAAATCAGTATCTGCTACAAATAAGGACTTTTTCCTCCAGAGGGCCAGCTGTTTAACTTTTACTAGTACACTATTGCCTATGACTCATTTTTTGGTTGGGTTGGACCAGGGGTAGGCAAACTTTCTGTAAAGGGTCAGATAGTAAATATTTTAGGTTTTGTGAGCCATACTGTCTCTGTCACAACCACTTGACTCTGACCTTGCAGGGCAAAAGAAAGTAGGTAAACAACGGGCATGGCTGCATTCCAATAAACTTTATTTATGGAAACAGGCAGTGGGCTGGCTTCGGCCAATGGAACATAATTTGCCAACTTCTGGTCTGGGCAGTTTCTGCAATCTCTTCTTCAGTTGCTAGGAGTTAGAGAGCGAATAACAGAGTCAGCTGTGAGGTAGGGGAGTAGGTAGTTACAAGGCCAAAAGCATGGGCAATAGGAATTCCTTAACCAGCGCCACTTGTACACCAGACCTGCCTAATCAACTCTCCCTTTGACTGATGCCCAGGGCTGCTGAACGCTGGGGGGCCTGTGGGCTCTACTCAAGCAAATGGTTTCTTACCCAAGAGTCAATTTTGTTTGTTTCTAAACTTGTTTGTGTTCACTGTACTTATTATTATAAATATGTTATTAAATTAAATATTACTAAAATGGATACTTAAGAGAGTGAAGCAAACAGTGTTATTGTTGAATAACTTAATGTAGATGAAAGACAAAGATGAATCACTATAAAAGAACATCTACTGAGTTAAGTGTAGGTAAGACAATTGGAAAAGATTTCGTTGTACTCGGGAACTTTGCAAGCATCTTGATGTTCTTTTGTTACACTTTCAAAAAAGCAAAATGTCAGTGGTAAACATGCATTCTAGGTGTGGTCGTTTAGGAATGATGCAGAATTATAATCATCAGGACCACCAAATATTAGTCCCATTTTATCAGATAAGAGGGCTTCTACCATGTTCAACTGAGCATCAGCCCACAAGACAAATAATACATAATGGACCTCTTCTTTATCTCACGCCATGAATCCTGCCTCTCTTTCTCATGAAAGGAAATAAATTTTTTTTCTTTCTGGCCACTGGAGTGGCCACTTACATAGACCAAAGAGCAGCGTACTTACTCCATGTAACAGAGAAAAGTTAACTTTCTTCAACCACTGCAAGTTCCAAATAAATGTTTGCTGAATGAATGAAGGCTGTAGAAACTCCAGGAAATTTGTTCACAGCAAGGTCCCGTTCCTGTATTGAATAACAACTATTTCAGGGAGAACACATTCTATAGGTATTGATGGAGTAAATGTTGAGGATCGGTGAGTTGGCCAACTTTATCAGCAGATGCCTGGGAGGAGGGCTGCAGGATGGGATTAGGGGAAATACAGGTTCTGGCGTAATTTAATTTTCCACTTAAAGGAAAAATGGGTATTAGGCAGGTGGGTATTACAGAGCTTTCCACAGAGAGTCATCGTCCCCAAGTCACACTGATGTGCTAGGTGATTCCAGAGTTCCAGAACCAGTTTATTAGATGTTATAGAGTTCCCTCCCAAAAAATTCTCATTGCAGAACATTTGAAGAATTCAGAAAAATTGAACACTGACTATTGAAAAATTCAGAAAATATAGAGAATAAAATAAAAATCACCTATGATCTCATTGCCTGGAATGAGTACTGTTAAAATGTTGGTATTTGTCCTTGCAGTCTTTTATTCTATATTCCACCCATATATTCCAGTCATTATCTGGTGATTTTCTAACTGATGGGAGCAAAGTGTCATTTGTGATAGCTACGCCCTGATACAGCGTGGGATCCTTGGTTTCCTAACCCTGACTCTCATATCCACTCTTTGCCGTATCCTGACACCCAGAGGCTTCCTCTTCATGGTCCCTACCATCCTGCACAGTCCATTTGTCTGTTTCTTGCCTCACTTTCCCAGTCTAGCTTCTGAGATGTCTTTTGTCATTTATCTCATTTTAGATCACTACACTGATTCATTCTTCTTAACATACCAGTTATATTCGGTCTTCCTATACCACTTGCAAGGACCTTTAGAGTTGAGCTCATGACCACTGTTTCTCTTATATTTTCCCCTAGTTCAAAGCAGCTGGCAACAGTTTATTTATTTATTTATTTATTATTTATGGCTGTGTTGGGTCTCCGTTTCTGCGCGAGGGCCCCCTCCAGTTGCAGCAAGCGGGGGCCACTCCTCATCGCAGTGCGCGGGCCTCTCACTATCGCGGCCTCTTGTTGCAGAGCACAGGCTCCAGATGCGCAGGCTCAGCAATTGTGGCTCACGGGCCCAGTTGCTCCGCGGCATGTGGGATCCTCTCAGACCAGGGCCCTAACCCGTGTCCCCTGCACCGGCAGGCAGACTCCCAACTACTGCGCCACCAGGGAAGTCCCTGGCAACAGTTTAGAGTCTCAGTACCTTGCTCAACAAAGAAGCTAGGAGGTCAGGGGAGGTAGGTGCCGGATTCTCTTCTAGCACTGGGGGAGGGGGCAGTCTGCGGTCATAGTGGGAAAGATTATGATCTTGAAGTCATAACAGGACACTCACGACGTGGACTTACTCTGATACAGGTTTTTTAAAAAAAAATATTTATTTATTTATTTTGATGCGGACCATTTTTAAAGTCTTTATTCAATGTGTTACAATATTGCTTCTGTTTCGTGTGTTGGTTTTTTGGTCCTGAGGCATGTGGGATCATAGCTCCCTAACCAGGGTTCAAACCCGCACCCCCTGCATTGGAAGGCGAAGTCTTAACCACTGGTCCGCCAGGGAAGTCCTCTGACACAGTTTTGAGTGTTGTATTAAGTGCATTTGTCTGCCTTATGGTACTCATTGTACGTTGTCCTCCATAAGGGGACATTTAAGGGAAATATTCCCAGGAATTAGAGATGAACTTGGTTAATTTAGTTATTTGTTTAGAAGTCACAGAAAATGACTCTGTATATTTTAAGCAAAAATAGAATTCCTTAGAAGGAGATGTAGCTCTCACAAAATTGACAGGAAGAATGAAGAACCAGGGCCGGGAAGTACAAGCCCAGGCATCTCTGCTGGGTCTCTTTAATTGGACCTGTTCAGTAATCTTCCCGCCTGAGGCCTAGAATGCATTAACTCCAGTGGTTTCTATGGTGTTTGAGGCCCTTTGGAGATTCAGAGCCCTGGGAGAGAGAGGTTGACTGAGCTGAGCTTTGCTCCAGGCCAGCCCCTGACTATACTGAGAGGAAAGACTCAGATGGAAGGAACATCGGAAACTCTTGGCTTCAGCAATGGGAAAGCCAGCATACTGTCAGGAAGGAGGAAATGAAGCCTAGGCATCCAAAGCACACTACAGTAATTTTCTTAATTGAGCAGTGGATAAGATGAAAAACATTAGCTTGGATTTGGCCCCATACATGAAGTGGAAACAGCTGCCAACACAATGTCATAATGGCAGCTAAAAGCAAAGGTTCTGGAGTCAGAAAAACTTCGTGAAAATCTCACTCGATCACCTATGTATCGTGTGACTCAAAACAAATTATTTAATCCATCTAAGCCTCAGTTTCTTACTTGGTAAGAATGGACATTGACTTGTGGTCAAGATTAAATGAAATAATGTACATGAAGTACTTACCCAAGCCTGATGCACTGCCCATAAATGCCAGCATTATTATTGGAACTTTGTTGGACTGCCAGCTCTGAAATCTGTCATCTCTCTTTGTCTGTTCCTCAAAGTGGGTAAAGGATGAACAACAAGCTTTCTGAGCTCTTGCTCAGTTGATATTATACATGTGGACACATTTGTTTATAGAAAAGTTTAATTAATGATCTCTTTATGAATAAGTGCACAATTCATCTAATACATAACTTCCATGTCATTTTTTTTTTTTTTAATTTATTTATTTTATTTATTTTTGGCTGTGTTGGGTCTTCGTTTCTGTGGGAGGGCTTTCTCTAGTTGTGGCAAGCGGGGGCCACTCTTCATCACGGCGCGCGGGCCTCTCACTACGCGGGCCTCTCACTATCGCGGCCTCTCTTGCTGCGGAGCACAGGCTCCAGATGCGCAGGCTCAGTAATTGTGGCTCACGGGCCCAGTTGCTCCGCGGCATGTGGGATCCTCCCAGACCAGGGCTCGAACCCGTGTCCCCTGCATTAGCAGGCAGATTCTCAACCACTGCGCCACCAGGGAAGCCCCATGTCATTTTAAGAAACATTTATTAGCACACAGCAGTCCCTGGATGAGTGCCTTAAGGCCTTTCTTAGAAGCTCGCAGTCTGTTGCCGTGGAATAGCTTTTTGAAGGTTGGGAGACTGTAAATGACACATGTCCCATGGTGGAAATGAAGACGGGGCTTAGGGGCACACCGCAGTACATGTGAAAGGAAATTACCATCAACATAATTGCAATCAGCTTCCTGCCTAATATTAGACCCTGTTATAGCTTAGTATTACACATGTTAAGACATATCACTATTTAAATCATATCCCTTGATATAAGGCAACAACACATGCTGAAACCTTGTTAGAACATTGCAATACCTTTCTTAACTTGATTTCTTGCCTCTAGTTTCCATTTTATGCAGTTTCAAGCACAGACATCAGATTTTCTTCATCTCTCCTTATCACAAATACTCAGTTGTTCTCAATTGCTATAGAATTAGTTCCACTCTTCAATTCATTCTTTCAGTCAACATTTATTAAGCTCCTACTGTGTTGTGCACTGGGGATACAAAGATGACTAGAATACAGACCCTCCTTCCCAGAAATATACAGAATAGTAGGGGGACATACCTGAAAAAAATGACAATGAATTGTGTAAGCATTTTAGTAGCATTATACACAATGTCTTCCGGGAGCAGAGAAGAGGAAGCATTTATTTCTGCTTGATGAGGAAAGAGGAGGTTTCCAGTCCAGGCAAGAAAAAAAAAAAAGGCATAGACCTCATAGGTAACTGCAAAAAGCATGGTGCCTTCAGGAATCTGCAGTAGTGTGCCAGGGCTGACCTGTGGGGAGCATAGGGAGTGAGTGGGGAGTGGCAGAAAATGAGGCTGGGCAAAAGCCAGACTTACACGCCTAGCTAAAGAGCTTGGATTTCATTTTTAGAGATGATAAAGTGCTTAAGGAGTGGTTGGGTGTGATTTATATACAGAAAAATCATTCTGGTGGTATGGGGAAGAGTAGCTAGGAAGTGCAATAGGCAGACAGAGATTAGTTAGGACAAACTGTATGCAAGTGCTCATAATAACTGCTAGAAAAATATTTTAAGGCAGAAAGAGATTATAGTGGAAAAACATAAATTCCCGTTAGTAAACAATGGACACCTACACTGTACTATAATCATGTGATGGAATATCACACAGCAGATAAAAATGATTGAACTACATCTATGTATGTGAAAATGGATAACCTTCAAAATCATGAGAAAAAACAAGTTGGAAATAGATCTATAGAGTCAAACATCATTTATGTAACTTATAAACATACATTCAATGCCATGTATTATTCATGTGTCTGTATAAATGTAATAAAAATATAAAAACAAGGATATAAAAGATACATGCCCAACTCTTAAGGGTGGTTTCCTTCAAGAGGGAGGGAGTCTACTGGGGTCAGTTAGGAGCGTTCACTGTATTATTTTATTTCCTAAAAGAATACCCAATGATTTGAAACAAATAAAGTGAAATAAAATATAATTAAACATGAGGTATATGGGTACCACTATGTTTATACTTGTTTATGCTTTACAATTTTCATACTAAAAAGAAGTTCATCTTCACAACATCTCTGTGAAGTGATTCTGTTATTATCCCTTTTTCATAGATGAGGCACAGAGTGTTTAACTTGGCCAAGTCCCCACAGCTAGGAAGTGGCAGGGCCGAGATGTGAGCCCATGTTTTGGCTCTGGAGTCTGTTTTAACCCGTGTTCTCTGAATTGCTTCTCCCATGACTAAAAACAGTAGCAGATACATTGTAAATAATAATGAATTGAAGCCTTTCAGAAAATCATAAAAATATAAGCCAAATTCTCCTTCTACATCCCTCTCCCATCTGTAGTGCATTGCCCCACAGAAATACTTCTCATAACCATTTTTGTTTTAAGTTTTATTTCTTAATCTATCAACTTTAAGACTCATCAAATTTTCACTAGGAAAGATGACGAGGAAATGATTACACTCACATTTTCCTTTCCTTCCTTTCCTTCCTCACATCACCTCCTCTTCATCACACATGACCTTCTTTCATATAGATTGATACATTATTTTGTATTATTGAAGCCTCTCACATTTATACTCTATTTTGTAACTATGTATTTTCATGCTTTAATAAGTTATCCAAAAACTACAAAATGAATTAAGAGCATTATATTAGTATGACATGTTAATATATTATTCATCATAGAACCAAAAATGGTTTGAACCCCAGGGAAGGAGATTCATGTTACTTTTTTAAAAGATTATTTAATTTATTTATTTTTGGCTGCATCGGATCTTCGTTGCTGTGCGTGGGCTTTCTCTAGTTGCAGTGAGCGGGGGCTACTCTTCGTTGTGGTGAACGGACTTCTCAGTGTGGTGGCTCCTCTTGCTGCAGAGCATGGGCTCTAGGCGCGTGGGCTTCAGTAGTTGTGGCATGCAGGCTTCAGTAGTTGTGGTGCACAGGCTCAGTAGTTGTGGCTCACAGGCTCTAGAGCGCAGGCTCAGTAGTTGTGTCGCACAGGCTTAGTTGCTCTGTGGCATGTGGGATCTTCCCAGGCCAGGGATTGAACCCGTGTCCCCAGCATTGGCAGGCGGATTCTCAACCACCGAGGCACCAGGGAAGCCCATGCTATTTTGTTAGACCTGTGCACCCAGGAGTTAAGACAAGTAAGGCTTAAATGTTAAGACAATTAAGGGCAAATAAATTCTCATAGCTTATCAGAGAATACCACATTTTAATTTGCTTTTCATTTTGCCATCAGGTTTCTCATAGAGTTTTTAAGTTTTCTGATGTTTCTTTCTTTCTGTAAATGAGAGAAGTAAGCAAATGCCTTCAGTTTATCACCAAAATAATCCAACTTTCTAACCATACTATATGTTAACTGTATGCTAAGGTGATTGTCTTCTTTTCCTTATGGTTTTTAGCCTGGTACCCCTTCCCCTCATCTCCTGCTTTGATTCTGGCTAGCTGCCCTTTATGCCAGTGGTATGGTCCTCAGCCTAATATTACTCTCTATGCCACTTGTGGGTTAGATACATTCTTTACTTGTGTGTGTGGGGTGGGGTGGGAGGTCTCATACCTTTTTGTTCTTGGATCTAAAAAGAGTGGATATTTTTCATTTTGTTGGAGCACAACCTCAAGTAAGTTTTTTAGAGACAATGCCTGAGAGGTAAACATTTCTTTGTTGTTGAGTATCTTTATTTTGTTCCCCGTTTGATTAGTAGTTTAAACTGAGTCCAGAATTCTAGACTTTTGGAGTTATTTTTTCCTCAAACTATGGAAGGCATTGATTTGAAGTTTTCATTACCTTCTAACATCTATTGTTATTAATAGAATTCTGAATCCAATATAATTTTTATTTCTTTCTAGACATGTTTATATCTCTGGAAGTCCTTGGGATCTTTGTCTAAGGTGTTCTGAAATTCCATGAGGCTGTGTCTAGGTGGAGGTCCTTTTTCATTCCTTGTCCTTGGCATTTACTAGACTTTCTTTCTAAAGAAGCATTTCTTTCTTTAGCTTTAGGCAATTTTCTCAAGTTCTGTCTCTTTGTTTTCCCTATTTTACTAGAACCTCAGTATTGGATGTCTTCACAGATTCTCTGTGTTTCTGTTCTTCTCTTGCTCTTTATTTCTTTTTATTATTATTTTATAGTCTAGGAGAGTTCTTTGACTTTTTCTTCCAGTCTTTCTATTGCATTTAAAATTTTATCGTTTAATTCTCATCTCACATTTTGTTTCACATTTAATTCTTGTTTTCACACTTATTTCTTGTTTTTAACATTTAATTCTTGTTTTCTGATCCTCTCCTTATGGCAGCCTGTTCTTGTTTTCTGGATGCAAATTGTTTTCAAATGTGTGTGAGGATATTCAACATATTGAAAAGTCCTTTTATGCTGCCTAACTGCTATTTCTGCTGAAATCTAGTGTTCTACTCATTCCTCTTTATTTTTCTCATTTGTCTTGTTTTTTTCTTTAAATTATGTTTCTTGGTTGTCTATTGATATTTTGAGTGTAGTTCAATGGGTTTTTCCATCATCTCACCCAAATTCAGGAGGTGACTATAAACAGCTTCAAATTTCCAACTCCTTTCTTATCTCTGCCAGCAAATTTTATAGACTGAATGTAGGTGGTCAGTGAAGGGTCGTACAACTTTCTTGAGCACTTCTTTTGTAAATCTTATAGGTGATCAAGTAGTCATTTTGGAATGTGGGAGTCATGGGTTTCTATTGTCTTGGGACCTCAGTTCAAAATGAGATAAAAAGAAAAATCTGACATTCTCTAACTCAGGAGCACAGAGTCAAAGTTTGAGGAAAGATAGTTAAAAGTTGCAATAATTGAATGTAATCCTTAGCAGATTTCTCATGAAGACTGTCAATTGTTAACAGTGGTCCAGAATGGGTCCATTTTGAGGTGAACCCACCTGCTCCTCATAGACCACGGTAGCCTGAGGGGCTGGGTTTGAGATTATTCAAGCAGGAAACCACTGCACTTTGGATGGAATGTCTCTTCCCTTGTTCTCTCTTCCCCTCACTGAAATAACGGAGGGGTATTTTAACTGCGAAAGGTTAAGCAATTTCCATTTTAAATATGGAACAAATTGCATTCTGTCCATAGACTGGACCAGGTTTGAGGGATTAATAAGAGCAAAGATAGAGTTGATCATTCAGAGATTCAGAGAGGGCTTTAAATATTTTGAAGACCAAATATCTTCACTGGGTGTTTATTCAGCCTTTTAGAATCAGCTGTGCTATGGGGTTGGCCAAAAAGTTCCTTTGGTTTTTAAGTAAAAATGAAAGACACATTTTTCATTTTCACCAAGAACTTTATTGAACAATGTATTCACCGTTTTGTTCCACTACCTTCTTCCATTTTTCCAACAACTTCATAATTCCATCTTCCCAAAACTTTATCTTTTTGAGCAAAGAACTGTTCCAGGTGCCTTTTACAGTCTTCCAGGGAATTGAATTTTTTTCCATTAAGAGAATTTTGTAAAGACTGAAATAAATGGAAATCTGAAGATGCAATGTCTGGTGAATACAGCGGATGAATCAGAACTTCCCAGCCAAGCTGTAACAGTTTTTCTCTGTTCCTCAGCTATTAATTAAAATAACAACAATTTCACAGCTAATCACAGGCTGTTTCACAACAATACTTGCACTGTTGTTTTACATCACACGAACTTAATTTATATAGTGCAATAGAATATGTATAGCTCCTACTATATTCCAGAAAATATTTTGGAGATTAACAGGTGATTTGAAAACAATACTCAAAGTTATTTAATTTTATGTATGTTTAGCTTTCCTACCATTTTGAAAAAGTTCTTCAAGGGCAATGTACTTATGCAACTGTCTCTCACAATACAATGTATTCTACAAAGTAGGTATAGAGTAAATACTTTTTGATTAATAATCCATATAACTATGAGATGGGTTGTTTTCATTTTTATCCTGAATGCCAGTATTATTTACATGCTTCCCAAATAACATACATCATAGGAGGTTAAAAACGCCCTCCTAATTTTAAGGGCATTTGTTCACAAGATAACAAAACATTTGTCTCGCATGTTAGTTTCCTTTTGCTGCTGTAAGAGATTACCACAAATTTAGGGACTTAAAGCAACACAAATTTATTATCTTACAGTTTGGGAGGTCAGAGGTCTGAAATCAGTTTCACTGGGCTAAAGTCAAGATGTTGGCAGGGCTGGCTCTTTCTGGAAGCTACGAGGGGAGAATTCATTTTCTTGCCTTTTTCAGATTCGCGGCTACCTACATTCCTTGTCTTGTGGTCCCTTCCTCCATCTTCAACATGCTTTCTGCCGGTCTCTGCTGCCGGCATCACATCACCTGCTCCTTTTTGGTCATAGTCTCTCCCTCTGCCTCTCTCTCGTGAGGACCCGTGTGATTACATCATTCGGCTCAACAAGATAGTCTAGGATACTATCTCTATCTCAAGATCCTTAATTTACTCACATATGCAAAAATTGTTTTTCCATATAAGGAAACATCTTCACAGAGTCTGGGGATGAGGATACGAACAGCTTGGGGGTAGGTGGGCATTATTTTTCTTACAACACCTGGCTAATGTTAATTCAAACAAAAAGTCAAAATGAAGGAAAAGTTACTTGAGATGCAGAATCACTCAATTGTGCAGTATTCTGAAGGTTAAATGAATTCACAGATGAAGAAATGCGGGGAAACCATGAGGGTTGCAGAGGGTTCATCTGTTAGGCAGTGAGTGGAGCTTGGTGATGTATGATGATTAATTACTATCCACATAGGCTGCCCCAGGTGTAAACAGCTCATAAAGCCAGAGATGGCATCAATGGTTTATTAGTTCCCATGATGGAGACATCTTAAATGGATGTGGTCTAATTGTCCATTTTTCATCTTTCTGAGTTTAACAAGGGTGGGTGTTCGCATGTACGTGTGGCAAACCTCTCTTTATTCAAAAAAATTTTTTTCTTAAAAAGTTGTGTGCACATTAATTTTTTACATAAAAAATACTTGAATGGACTTTCTTTACTCTCAATCTTTACCAAGAACCTTAAAGTAAAATTTTCTAAAATGTCTATTATCAAGATTAGTTAAGGAGGGCTCATCTAGGTGCTCTGAAAGGTAAGTTAGGAAAAATTTATATCTTTATTTAGATTAGAAGCTATTATTTTCTAATGAGTACACTCTATGGCATCCAGGTGTTTGCAGGAGGCAGTGTCCTCTGTAGCAGGACTTGTCAGGTACTGGGCTGCAGGGTGCAGGAACACCCGTAATTAGGTCATTCTTGATAATTAAGCTCAATCCTCCCCCACCCCGAGGTGACACAAGTCACTATTGCCTTGAAAAGAGAGGGTTATCTAGGTTGCTTCCTGCTGTGACTACAGGGGCTGGGCACTGAGACGGCCTTGAGGCGGAAGGAGGTGTTGATAAGGAGGATGCAGGAGGACTGTACTGGGGCACAGGGCACTAGCTTCACCCACTGTCCACACCAAGTGCAGGTGACAGGGGCCTCAACTGGGGAGGAAGCAGGGGTCAAGGAATTGCCCAGGTCTCCTAAAATCTCCCAAATCTGCATTACCTTAAATTTGGGTTCTCAGTGGAATAATCCCCCAGAGTAACACACTTATTTATTCCCAGCTCGTAAACACGGATGAAAAGAAATCTCTACACACGGCTCAAACTCATTTCTTGCTGAGTCTCCTATGGATGAATGATCCGTGTAGTTCTTTCTCTCCTTCTCTCCTCATTGCTCTGTCAGAAAGCTTATTAATGTATGTATATTCCTGGCTTTTCTCCTGTATGAATGATTCAGAAACAAATTGAAATGTCAAGTTCTCTATGGCTTCCTGGTGAAATTGAAACCTACCAGTTCCTATTAAATTTCTATCATCTAATATTATTCAGGGACAAAAGATCAGTTAATCCCTGTTCTTCTCCTCCTGAAAAACACTGGTCACATGAAACCCTGCTATGTGAGCTCTTTAATCAATGGAGTCAACGAAGCACCGGAACATGGGGGAAAATGGGACCCAGGCACAGAAACAGGGGCCATGCCTCTTTATTAACTCCGCATATTATATGAGGAAGGGAAGTTCAGAAGATTTGATTGATAATCACTCAAGTATGCCTTTTCATAAGGAAGAAGAAGTTACTTCCAGGTTTGAGTGAACAGCTTTGGAAAAAATATATGACTTTATTTTATGTGACATAATCTACCTTTATAGAAAGAGTAACCACCCCTTTTATGGCAGAATTAATATAAAAGAAAAAGACTTTTTCATCATTACTTCCAACTACTCCCTTGGCACTTTTACAAGGAGAGCTGGGCAGTTATTGTTTCTGTCTCAAGATAAAAGTAACGAGAAGCATCAATAAAAAAGTAATTATCATAATAATAATTATAATAACCCAAGCCAAAATAATAACAATGGAAGTAATAATCATAAAAAACATTATTGCATCTTTCCCTTTAGGTCTTTCACCCACTGAATCTTTTTAATGTGTAGGAGCTGTGGGTTTTCATCCATTCTGCCTTAAGCGGTAATTGCATTTGATTCGGCCTGCACAATTTTACCCATAATATTAGAAGTAAAAGAGAGTCGTGCAGTGTGCTTATTATTGGTTATTATTAAAGATGGGGATCAGTGCCTTATCATGGGAAGCCATCAGGCTGTCACAAACAACTTCCTTTCACTCACTTTCACACCGCTGTGATATTCAATCCAACCCTGATTTCAACTTTGCTGTTTTAACTGAGAAAACCACTTATTGGTTTCTACTTCTTAGGATCTGATTTTGCCTTCTTTTGTGACTTATTCTGTTAGTTTTACCCCCTGCATTCGGTAAGTGTCATAATCAGAATAGAAACTATGTTGCATCCAGACAGAAATGTATCTTTGTAATAGATATCAATAATTTTCCTTCTCTGGAATGGCTCTGGTTTGTAAAGTTGTCTGTCCCCTGGAACACAAACCCTGTGGCCCTTGCTGATTGGATTGGGGGTAGACATCTGACAGAAGTGCTGCCAATCGCTTTCTCCATGGATTTTCACGTGGTAACCAAGGGACAGCGACCCCTCTCTGGCTGTGAGAGCCACAGGAGCTCAGAGGGCCACCTTCTGTACAATGTGGAAGAAACTGGTTTCCAGGAAAGAATGAAGCAGATACAAAAGACAAGGCGAGTCCAGACAGCATGAAACTTGTCTCTGGAGCCCAGATTTACCCTGCTCCTTTCCTGCATTCGTGTGAAGTTCCCTCATATACTCTCAACAAACTCCCCTTTTCCCAAGTTAGTTTGATTTGGGTTTTTGTCCTTTGTAAACTGATGAATCTTGGTGAATTGAGTCTTATTCAGGTAGTGGGTCTTAGTGTCATAGGAACGTGACGCATTCAGTGGCCAAAACAACAGTGGTACAGTGGTGGCAGTAGTGTTTTCTTTATAAGGAAGAACTAAAACCTGTGACTGTTTTCCTACTTTAGTAGATTAGTGAACTGTCGAGGTTATATTTATGATTAACCACCATGTATACTTTCTTACATTCGAACACATTTTCTTGAGTAGGAGAGAAGGGGTGACGTTGTGTGGGTGCTCGGAATTGTGTGGACTCTGGATGTATCCCGTGTCAGCATCACGAAGATGCAGCCTTGAAAGAGAGTTTGATAACATGGCCTAAAGCTTACTGAGTATTGTAGGCTCTTCCAGGTCCCAGAGCTTTTGTCCCATGTATCCACTGGATCCACCTGGTTCAGACATCCATCTTCAGAGCAGTATGAAGTGTTTTTTAAGCTCTGCGTTTCATAAAGCCAACAATATGTAATGAAATGTTTTAGGGGGAGTTTCTCCTCGAATACAAGTGGCTTCATTTTGGGGACTCAGACATATCTAGATTTGTCTAATGGACTAGGAGTGTTTGCAACAGAAGCTGAGATTATCCTAAGGAAACAAACAGTCTAGCTGGGCCCAATAACAAAATGTCAGTCTGAGGAGAGGGGCTGAGCCCCATGCAGTGTGGTGATCTAGTTCCCAGTGCTGGGACTTCCCTGGTGGTGCAGTGGTTAAGAATCTGCCTGTCAATGCCGGGGACATGGGTTTGATCCCTGGTCCAGGAAGATCCCACATGCAGCAGAGCAACTAAGTCCGTGTGTCACAGCTACTGAGCCTGCGCTCTAGAGCCCATGAGCCACAATTACTGAGCCCGTGTGCCACAACTAATGAAGCCCACGTGCCTAGAGTCCGTGCTCCACAGCAAGAGAAGCCACCGTAGTGAGACGTCCACGCACCACAATGAAGAGTAGCCTCGGCTCGCCGCAACTAGAGAAAGCCCACACGCAGCAACAAAGACCTGACGCAGCCATAAATAAATAAATAAATTTATTTAAAAAATAAATGAAAAGTTACAATGTTTATTAGCCCAGTGTCTCAGGGATGATGGATCAGTACATGGCAGAAAATTCCAAATATCCTCTGAGGATTATAGGAATAGCTGGGAAAGATCTTGAGGAGGTTCAGAGGTCTTGCAAAGTGGGTGGGTCAACAGCCAGGAAGGGGAAAATAGCTAATATTTATTGTGTGCTTGTTATTCACGTGATTTATATGTTTAATAACTTCCTATCCTGCAACATGCAAATTCAGATATTAGGGGGTTTATGTTTCTCTCCTGTCCTCTGCTCAGCCCATGTTCTCAATAAAAAGGATGGGATAGAGTTCTCCTCTTCAAAGAGAGGGGGAAAATGGAAGAGAGGGTCATGCTAAGTTAGGAAACAGAAGTCAATCTTGGCTCAGTAAGCAAGAAGGTAGAGACCCAAGACTTTTCCAACCTAGCTTCTCCATGGGTGACAAAATGGGCACCAACTAACTATTTGTGTTGGAAGTCCTGGCTATCCATATAATCCAGAATTATTATACTATAATTATATTATATTATAATTGGATTCCATTATATTCAAACCAATGCCTACATTTGCCAGGACTGGGATGGATTTGAATTGTATAGTTGGACTCCTAGAGCCCCCAGGTGGTGAGTTGCACAGGACTGCCTTGCCATTTGATTAACCTTTCAATGTGACTTATATTTATACCTAGTTGAATTTGGGGGCCCCTATTTATTACATTATGGTGGAGTTTTAATCTTGTCTATAGTTATTTGAAGTAGATACTACTTTTATTCCCAATTTATCAGCATGAAATTCTAAGATTAGTTAATCTACTGAAAATCATGCAGCTAGTGAATGTGAAATTAGGCAGTCTCAATCCATAACTTACTCTAAAAAAACTCTTTACTAATGTGTAATATACATACAGAAAAGTGCTCATATTTTAATTGTACAAATTAACATTTACAGACCACACATGCATGTGTAATCAGTACTCAGAGGAAGAAACAGATCACGACCAGTGTCCCAGATCTCTCATGTCTCTTTCCAGTTGCTATTGACTTCCAATTGCATAGAGTAGCTTTAACTGTTTTTGTACCCTTTATAAGTAAAATTATACAGTATTCTCTTTTATGTCTGGCTTTTTTTTTTTTTACACAACACTATGTTTGCCAGTTTTATCTATATTTTTGCATGCTAGTTCATTCCTATTGCTGTATAGTATTTGATTCATTGTACTATTGGTAGGCATTTGGGTAGTTTTCAGTTTTGACTATTGATGATAGTACTGCTATAAATATTCCAGTACATGTCTTTAGGTAAATCTATTTATACATTTCTGTTGGGTATTTACCTAGGAGTGGAACTGCTGTGTCACAGAGTAGATGTATGTTATCTTTAGTAGGTACTGTCAAATAGTTTTCCACACTGGTTGAACCAGTTTGCTTTTGCACCAGCAGCATGTGAGAGTCAGGGTTGCTTCATATTCTTGTCAGCACTTGTTATTTCCTATCTTTCTCATTTTAACCATTTTGGCACGATTGGAGCAGTAACATGCTGTGGGTCATTTTAATTCTCTTTACCCTGTACATTTTCATGTTTATTGGTTATTTGTTTATCCTCTTTTGTGAAAAGTATGCTCAAGACTTTTGCCCATTTTCCTATTGTGTTATATGTCTTTTTATTACCACTGTACTGGAGTTCTTTCTATACTCTTGATATGAATCCTTAGTTGGATATGTGTTGTGATATGTCCTCTTTTTTTTGGATTGCCTTTAACTTTCTTATGTTCCTATGAAGACTATGGTGTCTTTATGATGTTTCTTATGATATTCTATGAAGACATCATGAAGAACAGTGACAGTCTTAACTTTAACATAGTTCAGTTTATCAATTATTTTCTTTCATGGCTAGTGTTTATACATTCTCTTTCAGAAATCTTTGCCTACCCTAAGATCATGAATGTGTTCTCTTATGTTTATTGCTTACATTTCACATTTTGATCTGTAATTTATCTTGACTTAATTTAAATGTATGGTGTGAAGTTGGGGGTCAAGGTACATTTTTTTCCCATATGAATATCCAATTGCTCCAACACCATTAACTGAAAGGGCCTTCTTTCCCGCATAGCGCTGCAGTGTTACCTTTGTCTTAAATTGGATGACCATATATGTATGAGACTGTTTCTGAACTCTCTATGCTAATTTTTGGTTAGATAGTCTGTCCACAGCCTGTTCTTTTCTACCACTATGCTGTTTATATTAACTGATTTGTATTTGCAGGTTTGTGTGACCTGGAGAAATATGGGTTACATACCATATTTTAAATATTGTCTTATAAATGGATTTACACATAACAAAGTAGAAATAATATACAGTGTAGTATATTATTATTAATTAATTTTAATCTTTTTCACTGAATAATCAGGCACATACTTTGTTACATTTGCTTAAGAGAAATGTCTGTGTTATAATTCTTCCTGAGTTTTCTCTTCTTTTTCAAGGGGTTTTTGATCATCTGTCAGTTACTTCCTCTCTTTCCATGCTGGTCCAAATTTCACTCATTCCTGGACACAGAATTCTCAGAAACTCTACATTTATTTGTTGAAAACTCACACTTTAACTATAGGGAGTTATTAATGTTATTTATGAATTTCTAAATTTTCTATTGTGTGGATCTATGCAACAATGAGATGCTGAAAACTGTTTCAGTGAACTTTCTGAAAAATGCCTGATGTAGGGTCTTAACACCTGAAGGGAGTTCTTTATTTTCTGTGATGTATCAGCGGGAGGGATTATATAGATAATTTTTGCTTTTGGTGGAAAGTAGAAAACTTCCAATTTGATGGTTAACTGAAAACATCTCCCCTTTTGCAGAAGTCACTGAGTCACTGTTGCTTTACTACAGTTGCTCTCTTCTCTCACTCCCATTCATAGTAGTCTGCAATTTACCCAATGAGCCATTTAAAACTTGCTTACTTGGGTGTTACACTTGGAAGTATATTCCATATATTATATAAAAAAAAAAGAAAAGAAAAAACTGCCACTCATTAGACACATACAGTCTAAGGATAAGTAAAATTAAGAAAGTGGCAAGATGTGAGTAAACCTAAAATGAGCTTTCCCACCCCTCACTTTCTCTCTGACCACAGAGGATTTTCTTTGTTAAAGAGCATAATGAATCTTTATATGGACTCCATTCAGATTATAAATGTTAGTGAGAGAAGGATGCTCAACACTGGAATTTAACTTGGATCCAAATTTGAAAACAAATCAATGCTTCTTCCAGGCTTAGGTATAACTAAAATGGTCATCAGATAATACAGTTTTGCTTCTGGCAAGACATTGCTATGAGTCCTGTTTTTATGAGAGGCCTAAGGTATTGATAAAATAATTGGTACCATAATGTAAAACCTGATTTCTTTTATGGGCAGGGAAATTTGTGAAATTTTGGCCAATGACATGTAAATGGAAGAGTTATATAAAATTTTCCAGAGGTGTCCTTTCAAAGGGAGGGCCAGGAACTCAGATGTGATGGCTGAAGCTCAAGCATCTATCTTGTTACCATGAGGATGAAGCCAGATCTTGGGGACGTGGGGAGTTGGAAAGAGCGTGGGCCCTAACCAGACCAGTTCAGGACTGCTGATTTCCAGACTATGATAAAGAAAGAAACCTCTACCTTGTTAAAGTCACTTCTTTAGGTCTTTGGTTATATGCAGCTGATTCTTATCTTAATGGATATACTATTTTAATATGGACTTAATGTGTACTGTCTTTGGAAATAGAGTAAGTCCCTTACATACTAGCGAGTTCCATTCTGAGAGCACGTTTGTAAATGCAATTTGTGCATAAGTCCAACAAAGTTAGCCCAGGTACCCAACTAACACAATCAGCTATATATATATATATATACACACATACACACAGTATACATACAGTATTATACTATATATACAGTCTAGTATAGTACTATATTGTAATAAGTTTATAATACTTTTCACACAAATAATACATAAAAACAAACACAAAAAATAAAGAAAACATTTTTAATCTTAGAATACAGTGCCTTGGAAAGTACAGTAGTACAGTACAACAGCTGGAATACAGGGGCTGGCATCGAGTGAACAGGCAAGAAGAGCTACTGACTGGAGGAGGGAGAGGAGGTGGGAGGTGGTAGAGCAGAAGGATCATCAGCAATAGGAAATGGAGGGCAAGCTGTAATTTCACTCACGCCTGACGTTGATGGCACAGGTTCTGGTTCCTTGCTGGAACCAGAGGCACGTTCGCATCTTTAAAAGTTCTCAACTTGAAGGTTCATATGTAGGGGACTTACTGTAATTTTTTTCTTTAAAAGGAGTGAGTGTGTGTGTGTGTGTCTGTGTGTGTGCGTGCTTGGTCCAATATGTACCACTATAAGACTACAGGGAGAAGGGGATGAATATAAACATAATTCACTGGCAGAGAGATCTTGAATGGTACAAGACTTAAGGTAACAAAGCCAATTTGGACTGTTTACCTGGAGCCTTTCATGATGTTATTCTCAATTAATTAATTTAAGCTTGAGGAAAGGTATTACTGATGGTAATTTTTTGCCTTGGAATGCCCCCCACAGAGAGAGAGGACATGGCTATCCCTTCTGAGTAGATTAAATTTTCCAAATGCAGCAATGGATGGAGATTCGCACTGGAAAAAATAAGGATGGATTTGTTTCAGACAGGAAGAGAGGAGGCTGATTCTTGAGACAGGGGCAAGTGTGTCCACTATGGCACCCAAGGAAGATTCTAAATTTTTGCCTGTTTTATTCAGCTTTTTCTTTGGATTGTGGGAATAGTGCAGTTTCAAGTTTTTACCTCTGCTTTGCAATTTCTCTGGTTGTCTATAGCATCTTAGAACCTAAAACCTGTTATTGCAATGCCTCATGTTGGGGTAGTTGAAGGGAATTAAGGATTAGACCACAAAGGAAAGTATAGGATTTTCCCATTTCAGCCTCTCAGTGAGGCCAGCACTATCAAGGATAAGAATAGTTTGGAATTCAAGGTGTGACCATGATGAAGCTGGCAGATGCCCAAGGAGGAGTGACAGGATGAGCAGGAACAGCTACTTAGCTGAGACTTGGGTGGGTATGAAACAAGTTCCATTTCCCCTAGATTTGCCAGAGCTATAAACTTTCTTTCTCCCAATTTACAAAAGAGTCAAATCTCTCACCCATTAAAATCTTACTGTGATGCACTGCTTGGTACATTGTCCTTGGGTGTTTAAACTTTAGGTCAAAGGAGCACTTTGAAATATTGGAAGCAGCAAAAGCAGTTCTAAGAGGGAAGTTTAGAGTGATACAAGCTTACTTTAGGAAACAAGAAAAATCTCAAACAACCTAACCTTACAACTAAAGGAACTAGAAAAATAACAAAAAACCCAAAGTAGTAGAAGGAAAGACATAATAAAGATCAGAGAGGAAATAAATAAAATAGAGACAAAACACAACAACAACAGAAAAGATCAATGAAACCAAGACTTGTTTTTTTTGAAAAGGTAAACAAAATTGATAAATCTTTAGCCAGGCTCATTGAGAAAAAAAGCATACCCAAATAAAAAAAATAAGAAGTGAAAGAGGAGAAATAACAACCAATATTACAGAAATCATAAGATAATACTATGAACAATTTTATGCCAACAAATTGGACAATCCAGAAGAAATGGACAAATCTCTAGAAACATACAACCTGCCAAGACTGAACCAGGAAGAAATAGACAATCTAATCAGACTGATCACTAGTAGTGAAATTTAAATTGTAATAAAAACACTCCCAGAAAATAAAAGTCCAGGACTAGACAGCTTCACAGGGGAATTCTACCAAATATATAAGGAAGAGCTACCTATCCTTATTAAAATATTCCAAGAAATTGAAGAGGAGGGAACATTCCTAAATTCATTCTATGAGGCCACCATTACCCCGACACCAAAACCAAAGACACTACAAAAAAAGAAAACTACAGACCAATATCTCTGATGAATATAGATGCAAAAATTCTCAACAAGTTATTAGCAAACTGAATCCAACAATGTATAAAAAGGATCATACACCATGATCAAATGGAATTTATTCCAGGAATGTAAGGATGGTTCAATACCCCAAATCAATCAGTGTGATACATCACATTAACAAAAAGAAAGATAAAACTCACATGATCCTTTCAATAGAAACAGAAAAAGCACTTGACAAAAATTCAACATTCATTCATGATAAAAACTCTCATCAAAGTTGGTATAGAGGGAAACATTTCTCAGCATAATAAAGACCATTCATGACAAATCCACAGCTGACATCATACTCAATGGTGAAAAGCTGAAAGCTTTAAAAGTTCTAAAATTGTGCTTCCCTGGTGGTGCAGTGGTTGGGAATCCAACTGCCAATGCAGGGGACACGGGTTCGAGCCCTGGTCCGGGAAGATCCTACATGCCACAGAGCAGCTAAGCCCATGTGCCACAACTACTGAGCCTGCACTCTAAAGCCTGTGAGCCCCAACTACTGAGCCCACGTTTCACAACTACTGAAGCCCGCGCACCTAGAGCCTGTGCTCTGCAACAAGAGAAGCCACCACAAGGAGAAGCCCGCACACCACAACAAAGAGTAGCCCCCACTCACCGCAACTAGAGAAAGCCTGTGCGCAGCAATGAAGACCCAACACAGCCAAAAATAAAATAAATAAATAAAAATAAATAAATTTTTTTAAAAAAGCTCTAAAATCAGGAACAAGACAAGGATGCCCTCTCTTGCCACTTCTTTTTAACATAATATTGGAAGTCCTAGCCACAGCAAGCAGAAATAGAAATAAAAACCAACCAAATCGAAAAGGGAGGATTAAAACTCTCACTATTTGCTTTTTTTTTATTCAAACAGAAAGTCCCCAAAATTATAATCATCCTCATCAGTTCACTCATTCCCATGTAATTAATTTTTTTTAATCTTGATCTTTTGTTAGCACTTTTATGAATTTATCAGTTTTCCGTTAGAGTTCTGAAAATGCTTATTCATTCAGTTCAGCAGTATAGTCAGTTACCAGAAACTGGTACTTGTCAGAGTCTTTTCCATGAATTCCTTGAAAATGAAACCCTTTTACAGGAACATTTTTGCAAAAGCATCAGAGTACACCCAGAACTGTCTGTAAATGACAAAAGACTTAAAAATGACCACGGTTAAAGATTTGATGAAAGTTCATAATAATGAAATTGATGAGGAAATTTAGTTATTTCTGAGATATACATAAAACTCTCGCTATTTGTAAATGACATTATACTATACATAGAAAATCCTCAAGACAGCACTAAAAATAAAACTTCTAGAACCCGATGAATTTGGTGAAGTTGTAGGATACAAAATTAATATATAAAAATCTGTTTCATTTCTATACACTAACAACAAACTATCAGAAAGAGAAATTAAGAAATCAATCTCATTTACAATCATATCAAAAAGAAAAACAATACCTAGGAATAAATCTAACTAAGGAGGTAAAAGACCTCTACTTGGAAAACTATAAACATTGATGAAAGAAATTGAAGATGACACAAACAGATTGAAAGATATATCATATTCATGGATTGGGAGAATTTATATTGTTAAAATGATCATATTACCCAAGGCAATCTACAGATTCAAAGCAATCCCAGTCAAAATACCAATGGCACTTTTTTTTCACAGAACTAGAACAAATAATTTTAAAATTTGTATGGAAAACTAAAGACCCCAAACAGCCAAAATAATTTTGAGATAGAAGAACCAGAGTTGGAGGTATCATGCTGGCTGACTTCAGACTATACCACAAAGCTACAGTAATCAAAACAGTATGGCGCTGGCACAAAAACAGACACATAGATCAATGGAACAGAATAGGAAGCCCAGAAATAAACCCATGCACTTATTTTCAATTAATCTATAACAAAGGAGGCAAGAATATACAGTGAGGAAAAGGTAGTCTCTTCAGTAAGTGGTGCTGGGAAAACTGGACCGTTACATGTAAAAGAATGAGATTAGAACATTCTCTAATACCATACACAAACATAAACTCAAAATGGACTAAAGACCTAAATGTAAGATTGGAAACCATAAAACTCCTAGAGGCAAACATTGACAGAACACTCTTTGACATAAATCATAGTGATATTTTCATGAATCTATCTCCCAAGGCAAAGGAAACAAAAATAAACAAATGGGACCTAATTAAACTTAAAAGCTTTTGCACAGGGGCTTCCCTGGTGGCGCAGTGGTTGAGAGTCTGCCTGCTAATGCAGGGGACACGGGTTCGAGCCCTGGTCTGGGAAGATCCCACATGCCGCGGAGCAACTGGGCCTGTGGGCCACAACTGCTGAGCCTGCGCGTCTGGAGCCTGTGCTCCGCAGCAAGAGGGGCCACGATGGTGAGAAGCCCATGCACCGCGATGAAGAATGGTCCCCGCTTGCCACAACTAGAGAAGGCCCTCACACAGAAACGAAGACCCAACACAGCCAAAAATAAATAAACAAATAAATAAATAAATAGAATACCATGGCCAAAAATTAGTAAAAAAAAAAAAAAAAAAAAAAAAAAAAGCTTTTGCACAGCAAAGGAAACCATTAACAAAGAAAAATATAGCCTACTGAATGGGATAAAATATTTGCAAATGATATGATCAATAAGGGGTTAATATCCAAAATATATAAACAGCTCATACAACTCAATATGAAAACAACAAACAACCTGATTATAAAATGGGCAGAAGACATCAATAGACATTTTTCCAAAGAAGACATACAGATGGACACCTAGCACATGTAAAGATGCTCAGCATTGCTAATCATCAGAAAAATGCAAATCAAACTACAATGGGATATCACTTCATACCTGTCAGAATGGCTATCGTCAAAAAGACAGCAAATAACAAATGTTGGTGAAGATGTAGAGAAAAGGGAACCCTACTACACTGTTGGTGTGAATGTAAATTGGTTCAGCCACTATGGAAAGCAGTGTGGAGGTTCCTCAAAAAAACTAAAATTAGAACTACCATACGATCCAGCAATTGCTTTTCTGGGTATACATCCAAAGAAAACAAAAACATTAATTTGAAAAGATACATTCATCCAATCTTCATAGCAGTTCACTAAAATTCTAAAGTAATACCAATTTCATTTGAAAGTTAAAATGATTTGACTTGTAAATAATCCCTTTCTTAATATTTATGAAATCTATAACCCACTTATGTTGTTTTGATCAAATGTGTAATACTGTTATTGATAACTCAATCTAGAAGAAATTTTAACACCTAGGTCTTTATGATAATAGGAAATTTATGTTTCAATTTATATTATTTTTTGTAGAAGATTATGATAAATAATCAAAAATTTTTAAACAAAAAATATTTTTATGTTAGGTTAATTCTTGTGGGAGAAGTGGAATGGAAATAGCTGTAAAGAAAGCATTTTTAAAACAATGTGGAGGTTCCTAAAAAAATTAAACATAATATTACCATATGATCCAGCAATTCCACTTCAGGTTAGATACCCAAAAGAATTGAAAGCAGGGATCTGAACAGATATTTGCACACCAATGTTCATAGCAGTATTGTTCGCAATATCCAAAAGGTAGAGATAACCCAATGTCCCTCAATGGATGAATGGATGAACAAAAGGTGGTACGTACATACAATGGAATATTATTCAGCCTTAAAATGAGGGAAATTCTGATACATATTACAACATGGAAGAACCTTGAAGGCATTATGCTAAGTGAAATTAGCCAGATACAAAAGGACAAATATTGTACAATGCCACTTATATGAGGTCCCTGGAATAGTCAAATTCATAGAGATAGAAAGTAGAATAGTGGTTACCGGGGGTTAGGGAGGAGGGAAAATGGGGAGTTATTATTTAGTGGGTACAGAGTGGCAGTTTGGGATGATGAAAATGTTCTGGAGATGGATACAGGTGATGATTGTGCAACAAAGCAAATGTACTTAATGCCACTGAACTGTACACTAAAAATAGTTATAATGGTAAATTTTGTGTTATGTATATTTTACCACATAAAAAGAAGAGTTTATTCATGTAACTTTAAAAAAGTGAATATCTGTGGGTATTAAATCATTAGTCTCATACTTTATTAAATCTTAGATACCACTGATTGTTTAGATGCACTATTACTTTTGTATAACTAAGCCAGAAAAAATCTGTAACAAACTATGATGGTTTTTATCACTTACAAATTTTGTTCTATTATTACTGAAACAGATCTTTTAGACTTATTTGGATCTTTACCATCAAATACACTCATGTATATGTGGAAATATGAACAGAAAAAATTAATTAAGATACTACTTGTGATATTGTGATTTATTAGAAATATATATTTGGTCTTCGTCCACTATTCCTGGCACAGAGCTCTGAAAACACTTGAAACTTCCTAAGTGATGAGAGCAACAAAGGTGTCTTTTGTTATGTTAATGGGATAACTTTGGACCCCGCCTAAGTATGGAGGCTGGTTGCCAGGAGAACCAACCATATTATTGGAGGGTTGGAACTTTCAGTTCCACCCCCCCACCACCCGACCTCCTAAGAGTAGGGAGAGGGGCTGGAGGTTAAATCAATCACCAATGTCCAATGATTTAATCAATCATGCCTATGTAATGACATCTCAATAAAAACCCATAAGGATGGGGTTGGGAGAGCTTCTGGGTTGGTGAATAGGTGGAGATTTGAGGAGAGTGGCAGGCTCAGAGAGGGCATGGAAGCTCTTTACCCTTTCCCCAGACCTTGCCCGATGCATCTCTTCCATCTGACTGTTCCTGAGTTATACCTTCTGTATCCATGGGTTCTGCACCTGCAGATATGAAGGGCTGATTGCACTATGCCATTTTATGTAAGAGAATTGAGCATCTGAGGATTTTCACATCAGAGAAGGGTCCTGGAACCAATGCCCCAAAGATACAAGGGATGACTGTATCCTTTTATAATAAACCTGTGATCAAGTAAGTGAAATGTTTCTCTGAGTTTTGTGAGCTGCTCTAGCAAATTAATCAGACCCAAAGAGGGTGTCCTTGGAACCTCAGATCGACAGCCTGTCGTTCAGAAGTCACAACCTGGATTTGTGACTGGTGTCTGAAGTAGGGGGATGGGGGGGCTGTCTTGTAGGACTGAGACCTTAACCTGTGGAATCTGATGCTGTGTCCAGGTAGATAGTGTCAGAATTGAATTGAAATGTAGGACTCCCATCTGGTGTCGGAGAATTGCTTGGTGGTGTGGCACTCTATCCCCCTGACCACACCCCCACCACATTAGAACTAGTACTAGATTATTTTATTACTAAAATTTTTTAATCTTCAGAGTCTCAGTCTTTGAATAAACTTTTTTGCTTAGCTGTCAGAGTCTGGGTGAGTCATCAAAAGCCTTGGTACAGCATTTCTTAAATGCTATTTTCTCTAGAATTTTCTTCCTAGTGACTGACACAGGCACACCTGCTACCTGATCAGAGCAATAATGAGATTCATTTCAATTTCTGAGATGTTAAAATTTGAAAAAAACACCCCAAATCATAATACTTAGGATCTGTTGGATATGTTTAAAAGAGTGCAGTAACAATTATATCTATAAATGTTAATATTTTTAACGTACTGGAAAGTAGATCCTTTGCAATCATGAAAAGTTATAAAAAAGTTAATTTTAAACTAAACAAATAGGTGAGGGGGGTACATCATTTTTCAAAATTCCTTTAAAGGATAAATGAGCAAAAAAAAAAATACATGAGCAATCTGACAAAGAAGGTGACCCATGAAGTGAGGGAAGACTGGAAATTGGGTTACATGGTAGTTTGTTTAAATACTATCTACATATTTTGGTTGTTTTTTGGCTGGGGTCTGTAGCTTAAGATAAGTTATCAGTTTTCAGGGGACATGAAAAAAATTAGACAAATTCAGACAGAGGAAACATATATTTAACCAAGTATTTTCTTCCTTCCTGCATTTCTCTCAACTGTCTCACTTGCTGTGTGTTTTTGTCAACTTTCTCTTGTGTTTCCATAGGTGTTCTGACACCGGCTTGAACCTCCCCATTTTTAAAATAGAAAACAAGTCACTATTTTTTTTTTGCTGAGTCCAAATGGAGGAAGAATTTCTATTTAAAGACTTATTTGCTTCTAACCTTAAAAGTTTCTTTTCTTTAGTAATGAAATCTTGTTTAGAAACCAGATTCTGAATATTTGAACCTCCATAAAGAAATGGAAAATGTATTCTAATTTTTATATGTGAGCATAATTGGTTCATAAGATGGTTTTTGTAAATCATATTATGCAATTATGATTGGGAAAGATAAAAATGTATCCATGACTGGAATTAGAACTGATGAAATGTGTAAGTGTATAGGGGCAGGTGCCAAGCTTACTTTGTCCCCCTCTCTCCTTCCATCCAATCTGGCAACCTGAACTTCTCAAAACTCGATGCTTCAGAGAGGGATCTTCTCTTGAGTTTGAGGGACTCACTCTTCTAGGACCTAGGTGGTCACGGTTGTCCCCTCTTGTGCATAGGCTCTTTGTGTTTGGGCTCTGTGTGTAAAGTTGGTGACCAAGATTGTCCCTTTGGTCTTCACCTTGGACCAAAAGATTTAGCATATTACTTTGAAAGTTTGTAAACTTCCAGTAACCATAATCCTAAATATTACTCAGGAACTACTAAGAGTTGCCCCAGAGAATCCCCTGAGTTCCAGACATAGTCCATCTTACCCACAAAGTGGAGCAGTAACCCAATTTCCCCTTGTTAATAATGATAATTTCCCAGGCCAATACTGTAGTCCCTTTTTTGCCTGTTGGTTCAGTAGCCTGGAGAGGTCAGAGTGGCTCAGTGGTAGTAATAACTTCCAGTTCACTGGACCATCATGGTAGCCCCTGTTGGAAACATTTGTTTGGGGGGGGGGGGGTTGAGACTTCTAAACCAACACAGATGAGAGTCGTAAGGATGGTAAAGAAACATTATTTTGCTGATGAATCTGCAATGTGGGGAGGCCTCCGTGGGGAAGGCTCATCTTTGCTCCACGTGGCTCCATCAGGTGTCTGGCAGTTGAGAATGCTGGTTGACTGGGGAGACTGAAACAGCTGCGGCTGTAGCTGGAACATGGCTTTTTCATGTGTCTGCTTGATTTCCTCACATCACGGGGCTGGGTTCTTAGAGTGAGCATCGCAGGGTGAGAAATCACCAGGTGGAAGTTGTATCCTTTCTGTAACTTAGCTATGAAAGTCATAAAGCATAGCTTCTTCATATTTTATTGGTCAAAGTAGTCACATGTTCCAACCCAGATTCGTAGTGTTAAAAAACAAAATTCAGCTGAGTCAATTTGAAGATCTAATTGGTGTTATTGAATGATTCACGAATCGGGCAGCTTCCCATCTAGTAAATATAAGGGCTCTCTGAAGGGTTGTACAAAATGGAAGATTTTATTCTTATGCCTTAATGCTATTTCTGAGCAAAGAAAAAAATTTAATTCTTTTGAAGATGGGTGTTTCTCTTTTCCCTACTCAGTGTTCTTTTTTTCTTTCCAGGATCCTTTCATGTATCCCATGATTTTTCTTTTTCTTTTTTTCTTTAAACTTTTTAAAAATTGAGGTATAATTGATGTACAATATTATATAAGTTTCAGGTGGACAACATAGTGATTCACAGTGTTTAAAAGCTATAGCCCATTAATAGTTATTATACCCATTATTTGACTCATTCTTTTGGTGGTGGGTCTATGTTTACCCAATATTGCTTTATAATTTGTAAAATTATCTGAGTCAAGTTGTGATGTGAACTATATCAGAGAGGTCCAACACCCATCCCCTCTTTGACCTAGATGCAGCATGAAGGGAAAAAAGAACAAGTTATGATAACTAGGCAACTAAGGTAAAGCTACCACCAAAAGCCCTGCTGGAGTTCCAGGAGCTGGGGAGGAAGGAGGAAGCCAGGGCCAAAGTGTTTACCTGTAGGCTACCATTATGGATCAAAAAATCGGGAACCCTTTTACCAATCCCCCCTCCCCTAAATTGGGTCAGTTTCTGTGTTGGGTGTAGCCCTTTGCACTTAGAGCAAGCTATAGGGGTTATCTACATTACTGAGGATACTCAGTGTTACAGGCATACCGAAAAAAAAAAAAAAAAAAAACAGCAAAGTGACCTAGATGAAATTGGACAAAAAATGACTTCAAGCAGGTTTGGACTTTAAAAGATGAAGTCAGTAGTAATGCTGGGCTCTAAACGAGTGAGGGCAGTTTGCAAACCACCACACAGTCATTACAAAGATTGTATAAAAAGAGGATAGCAATCCCACTCCTGGGCATATATCCAGACAAAACTATAATTCAAAAGGATACATGCACCCCTATGTTCATAGCAGCACTATTTACAATAGCCAGGACATGGAAACAACTGCCAGATGAATGAAGATGTGCTGTGTATACACACACACACACACACACACACAAAGGAATACTACTCAGCCATACAAAAATGAAATAATGTCATTTGCAGCAACATGGATAGACCTAGACATTATCATACTAAGTGAAGTAAGTCAGAAAGGGAAAGACAAATACCATATGATATCACTTACATGTGGAATCTAAAATATGACACGAATGAACTTATCTATGAAACAGAAACAGACTCACAGACATAGAGAACAGACTTGTGGTTGCCATGGGGGAGGGGGGTGGGGGAGGGGTGGATTGGGAGTTTGGGTTTAGCCGATGCAAACTATTATGTATAGAGTGGATAAACAACAATGTCTTACTATAAAGTACAGGGAACTATGTTTAATATTCTGTGATAAGCCATAATGGAAAATAATATGAAAATGAATGTATATATATATGTATAACTGAATTACTTTGCTGTACAGCAGAAATTAACACAACATTGTAAATCAACTATACTTCAATAAAAAAAATTTAAAAAACGAGGATAGCAAAACCCTCTATATACTGGAGTATCAGGAGCACCACCCTCAGATGTGAAGGACATGATAGAAAAACACATAGGAATAGATGGCGAGAGATAAATATTTATGTTTTAAAAAATTAGTCAGTAATATTCTCAGCTAATTCCTTTCATAATTATTATTCAAAGGTTAACATAAAAGTGTGAAAATTTTTACAAAGCTTAAAAATCATTATATATAGTTTATTCGAGCAACAATCCCCTCAGAATTGGTTATTACCACTATTAATGACTTGCTAGTTAGAGTGGTAATGGCCCATAGGAAAAACTGCTGGTAATGACTGATTTCAAAGGGATTATTGCTTAATTAATGGCACTCCACCTATCTTTAGTCATTCTTGTTAAGTATCATTTTTATTGCTTATTTCAAGACCATGAACCTTAGTTTATTACATTTGGAAGAATATCACCAAGGCAGATAAAATAGATAATAATTTTCTGATTTTGGTTAGCTTTGCAATGTGTGGGCATTTCACCAAATTATTTCAATATTTCTTCATCCCTTGCTTATAAAATGTCACTTATAACTTTTGGGTCGCTTACAAGAATATAACTTAAAAAAACTGACATACTTGTTTCTGGAAGAAAAAAAGTCTAAAATGCTTCTAAATTAGTGGACACATTTTTGCACATCTCCAATTTGGATTGGGTGATAAATGGAAAATACAAAGCTGAGATAAGATAATATTTTTGAGAACCTTCTTTGTCTATGCAGAGAATACGGGGCAAGATGCCACGTAATCTGGATTTTGGTTTCAGCTCTGCCTCAGAGTAGATACGTAGCTTTGATTTTCTGATTTTCACTTTTATGATTTGTACAATTAGAACATTAGACTAGATTGCCTCTTAGTTCTTTATAGCTCTTCAATTCTACAATTGTAAATCACAGTTTAAAAAGAGAACAGACAGGAATGTTTGCATTAGAGCTATAGAAAATCCTTTTCCAGTAAACGCTGTAGGATATCCACATTATTCCTAATACTAACCACGGTCCTTTTGTACATTTCTTGAAGTAAATGGGCCCCATGTGGGGTTTAGAAAATAAAAATATTTTTGTTGTGACAGTGCTAAATTTTGTGGACTTTGACCCAGCTTGGTTTCTAACTGGCTGTGTGATTTAGGGCAACTCTAGCACCTAAAATGGGCCAACGTCATGAACTGTCTTATATGATGTAAGGGGATGAAACTTGACATTAATCAGTACACCTGACAGCAGAAAGAATTCATTGAAATGTATTTTTCCACAAAAGCTGCTAAAGTAGCTGAAATTATTAAGTTCCTAAATGATATGCTTTGTGTTGCTTAATTTGAAAACATGTCTTATAAAACTTGACTCTGAAAGACTTTTAGCTTATCCTCTAAGTCTGGGTTCGCAAAGTGTGGTCTGGGGACTCTGGGGTTCCTGAGACTCTTTTAGGGGGGTCAATAAAGTCAAACCTGTTTTTAACTAATAATACTGAGACATTATTTGTCTTTTTTCTTTTACTCTCATGAGAGTACAGTGGAGTTTTCCAGAGGTTTCATGGCACGTGATACCATTATATAATGAAATGTATTGATATTTGGAAGATCTGCACAACTCAGTGAATTGATAGTTTCCAAATAGCCAATGCATGATGCTACAAAATTATGCATGGATAAAGAATTCTTTCAAAGTGCAAGTTAGACCAAGGGATATTAATGTAATAGAATATGAAAAGCTTATTGATATGGTTTCAGATTTCACTATGCAACTAATCATTAAGAAACTACCACTTGTTGAGTTTAGTAAAGTGTCAAAGAAGAATATCATAATTATTTGAAAAAACTCTTAAAATAATCCTTCTTTCCCAGCTACATATGTGTGAGTCTGGATTTTCTTCATATACTTCATTTAAAATTACATTGTAACAGATTGAAAGCAGAAACAGATATAAAAATCCAGCTGTGTTATATTGGTCAGACATTAAAATTATTTACAAAAAAAACGTAAAATAGTGCTACTTTTCTCACAAAAGATTTTTGTTTGAGAAAACATAGTGATTATTTTTATAAAAATTTAATGGGTTTATTATTTTAAAATGAACTAGTCAATAAAAAAATTTTAAATTTCTATTTTAATTTCTAACATGGTAAATATTTATACTGTAAAACAATTTACATAAACAGTTTCTGAATCCTCAATAATTTTTACCTGTGTGAAAGGATCCTGAGACCAAAAATTTTGAGACCTGCTGCTTTAAGTCAATTAAATTCCTAAAGACTTACTTGCTACCACTCTGAACTTAAAAAAAAAAAAAAATGTACTCTAGGCCCTGAAGACAATTCCAAGGACCTCTGAAAATGTTCTGAAATATGGTACATCAGTGGAATGAATCTTTGGCTTCCCAAGATAAGTATTTAATTGAGTAAAACTTATTTGGATAGAGAATTCTATTGTGTTGAATCAAAGCAAAATCCTCCTTATGGTGTGTAGATTCTAATCTTTTGGGTCGTCACTGGAAAGTGAGAAAAAGTAGTATATGCAGAAGAAAAACAAACTGACCTGAAAATGGATGAAACAGGTAATGAAAGGTGACCTTGTTACTTCCAGAAACCTGTATTGTAAGTCCTGAGACCTGACTCTTGGGCTTCTGCAACCTTGGATCACTCTGAGTCCTTAGCCCTGAATCTATATTAGGGGCAGAAGAGCTGCCTGATCTTCCATTTAGAAGGGAAGTGATTTTAAGAATGCACCACAGCAGTGTCTGTGTGGGAGGACTTTCCGTATATACTAGCTTTCATCTCTTTCAGAGCAAGTAGATATAAGAGTGTATCAGCAAAAGCAAGCCATGCCACTCACTTATTTCCTCTTCTTTTAAAAATACTGAATCATTGGTACACTTGAATATATGACACTGACTCCAAATGGGGATCATACAGATATGAGGCAAACTCTGTCAAGAGCTTCACTACCTTGTTATTAAAATCAGTTTTCAGGGACTTCCCTGGTTGTCCAGTGGGTAAGACTTCACACTCCCAATGCAGGGGGCCTGGGTTCAATCCCTGGTCAGGGAACTAGATTCCACAGCATGCCACAACTAAGGGTCTGCATGCCGCAATTAAACATGCCTCAATGAAGATCCCACGTGCTGCAAGTAAGACCCGGTGTAGCCAAAATAAATAAATAAATATTAAAAAAAAACAACAACAAGGACCTACTGTATAGCACAGGGAACTATAGTCAATATCTTGTAATAACCTATAAAAAATAAAATAAAATAAAATCGGTTTTCAATCCTTAGAAAAGTAAAAATAGAGTTACCATATGATCTAGCAATCCTACTCCTGGGCATATATCCAGAGAAAACTCTAATTGGAAAAGATACATGCACCCCAATGTTCATAGTGTAAGCCTTGACATTTACCAAAGAATGAGGAAGAAGAATGAGAAAGAAGGTGGTCTTCTCCCTTCCCCCCCCCCCTTTTCTTTGATTATAAAAATGTAGCCCGCTTTTTTCTCTGGGCTGTGCTCCCTTGCCTGCCTGCTTGTATCTCTCACAAGCATCCTATACTAATAAACTCACTCTTGCCTATCAGTTTGCCTCACACTGAATTCATTCTGTGCTGAAACAAAAGAACCTGAGCTTCAGTAAGTCCTGACTCCAGGTGAGCAGTTTCAATTAAAAGACACTAGGTTCAAGTCCCCACCTAAGTCAGGGGTTGTGGGTTCAAGTCCCAATCTGAGGTGCGGCTGTGTTCGATCCCCATCTGAAGGAGTGTGGTTTCAATAGCAGCACTATTTACACGAGCCAAGACATGGAAGCAACCTAAATGTCCATCGACAGATGAATGGATAAAAAAGATGCGGTACATATATACAATGGAATACTACTCAGCCATAAAAAGGAATGAAATAATGCCATTTGCAGCAACATGGATGGACCTAGAGTTTATCATACTGAGTGAAGTAAGTCAGACAGAGAGAGACAAATGTCATATGATATCACTTATATGTGGAATCTAAAATATTGATACAAATGAACTTATTTATAAAACAGAAATGGACTCATGGACATAGAAAACAAACTTATGATTACTGAAGTGGAAAAGGGAGTGGGAGGGATAACTTAGGAATTTGGGATTAATAGATACACACTACTATATATAAAATAGATAACCAACAAGGACCTACTGTATAGCACAGGGAACTATACTCAATATCTTGTAATAACCTATAATGGAAAAGAACTTGAAAAAGAATATATATGTATAAATAACTGAATGTATATAACTGAATCACTCTACTGTTCACCTGAAACATTGTAAATAAACTATATTTCAATGAAAAAGAAAAACTCAGTTTTCAAAAAAGAAAAAAAGGCTAAGTTGAAAGTTCCATATTTACTCTCAGCCTTTGTGTAAATGCAAATATGAAAGAGAAGATCAAATTCATCATTCATCATATGAAACATTCGTAGCTGGAATCCTGTAGAGAGATTTATCTCTTTTTTCTGTGTTTTGGCATTTAAACAGAGTGAGGAGATGATTAAACCACACAAGAAATTCACACTAAGATACTGATCACATAATGTGTGCCACCCCTCTATAGAGTGTTCGCATTTTAAAAGAGGACTGAAGTGGCCATCCAACCAGAATAAACAATCTGGAAAAGTTTTTTGAATAAAGGAATGGATAATTTTAAATTGTTAGGAGAAGATTGGGTACTGTCTTTCCAACGCTATTCGCATCACATAATATGGGGGACAGCCTAGTACTAACACAATCAGAAAAAAAAAGAAAAAATGTTAAAACAAAAAAGCTTACTAAAAAATCAGCAAACCCACCACCCCCCCCACACACACACACTTATCTAAGTTGATTCTAAATCCTTCTCTAACCGTATAGGTATTTTCTTTCATTCCCTAGTCCAGTGCCCAAACCTGGCTACACATCAGAGCTGCTAGGAGAGCATTTACATTTTTTTATTAGAAAATAATACATTTTCATGGAAAAATATGTTCAAATGGTCCAGAATAGCATAAATAAAGTGTAAAATTCTGCCATCCTTATTCTACTCCCCAGGAGTATCTACCATTACATATGCCTCCCTCCTTCCTTCCCTCCCTTGTTCCCTCCCTCCCTCCCTCCTTCCCTCCCCTTTTCCCTCCCTCCCTCCCTCCCTTCCTTCCTCCCTCATTCCCTCCCCCTCCCTTCCTCCCTCCCTTCCTTCTTTCCTTCCTTCCTTCCTCTTTCCCTCTCTCCCTCCCTTCCTCCTTCCCTCTCTTCCTCCCTTCCTTCCTTCCCTCCTTCCTTCCTTCCTTCCTCCTTCCCTCTCTCCCTTTCTCCCTCCCTCCATCCCTTCCTTCCTTCCTCCCTCCCTTCCTTCTTTCCTCCCTCCCTCCCTCCCTTCCTTCCTTCCTTCCTTCCTTCCTTCTTCAAAAATTTATTAAACACCTGCTATATACAGGCACTGTTCCAATTGTGGGGACACAAAGAACAGGACAGACAAGATCCTTGCCTAATGGGCCTTGCTATAACTTTAGAAATAAACAAATAAAAATATATTATCAAATAGAAAGTATAAAGAATTGCAGAGGGCTTCCCTGGTGGTGCAGTGGTTGAGAATCTGCCTGTTAATGCAGGAGACATGGGTTCGAGCCCTGGTCTGGGAAGATCCCACATGCTGCGGAGCAACTAGGCCCGTGAGCCACAACTGCTGAGACTGTGCATCTGGAGCCTGTGTTCCACAACAAGAGAGGCCATGATGGTGAGAAGCTCGTGCACCGTGATGAAGAGTGGCCCCCACTCACCACAACTATAGAAAGCCCTCGCACAGAAATGAAGACCCAACACAGCCAAAAATAAATAAAATAAATAAATAAAAATTAAAAAAAAAAAAAGAATTGCAGAAAAAAGAGCATAATGGGCAGGAAAAGACTAGTTAATTGGGCCAGAACCTTGAAAAGATACAGTTTTAGTTTTTCCAGATGGTTGCTGCCATAATTCTGAGTGATAAGGCTTATAAGTCCATTTGTAGATTTACCATCTTTAGTCCTTATCTATTGAGCCCTCATCATGAAAGATGAAGTATTTAGCTTTCTTACGATAGTTCCCTACTCCACAACACTTCTCCCAAGTTTTGTTAGTTATATTTTACGTTAATCTTTTTATTGCTTACCTTTGTAACTTGAACCTCCATTCTTATTTGGTCAGTTTGGACAGTCTTTTTTGATTCTGCTAAGCATTATAAAAGCTCATATTTCTGGGCTATATGCTAGATATATAAAGTAAGTTTCTCTGAGGGACTTGGAATCTATATTTAAAATCAGAAGCTCTTGGAATGTTCTAATGATCATCTGATTGGTAACCATTGCCCTAGGCTCTCTTCTCTGCCTCCAGAAATTGAGTAGATCCATTCTCCATACTCTAACTCAGTGTTTTTTCACACTTCTGCACCTCACACAGTTCATAAGTATGCAACTGAGATCAATATTTACAATATATTTAACATTCCTAAATATATATATTTAAAATATATTTTTGCTTTAAATGAAGATACATATGTATTACAATTTGTTTTGTTTGTTTTTTGCTTTAAGTGAAGATATACATAAGATGTAAGACACACACTGTCATGGCAGAGTATCATCAAGCCAAGCGACTAACATGGTCTTGTACAGGGTGAGGTACCATTTGGGGTAAGAAGGAAAATATATAGAAACAATGGAAGGTTGGCTGCTTCCTGGAATAGGTGAGAACTTTAGACAAAGATAGCAAAGAGCTCTAACTCAGATAGCAATATTGTCAGTCAGCGTTTTCAGTGCAATCACAGAAAAACTCTGGTTGATTTTGAACAGAAAATGAATTTGTTAAAAGGATTTGGGGGGGAGGAGTCAAGATGGCAATGTGGGAAGACGCGGAGTTAGTGCCTCCCCACAACTAGGGCATCTGCTGGCCGCTGGTGGGGGACTCTGACCCCCAAGGAGACAGGATGAACCCCAAAGTGAACTGGTAGGATGTAGGGGGACCGAGGAGGGAGGAGAAGTGGAGGCCAGACAAGATCAGCGCCCCTGAGGCCAGGGAGATCAGGAGAGGCAGGTGGGCAGGACTCTCTGGGGAGAGCGGGAGAGGAGCAGAGGGCGATCGCCTGGCCCACTTGGGCAGGGGAGCCTGCTGAGCTCCCAAGCTGCTTCCGCCTCATCCAAAGCCCCATCCAGGCTGTGTGGGTCCTGTGAGCATAGGAGGGAGGCCAGGGAGATCAGGAGTGGCAGGCAGGAGGGGCCATCCAGGAAGAGCAGGAGAGGAGAGGAGGGCGGTCGCCCTGCCCACTGGGGTCCGGGGAGCCTGCTGACCTCTCAGGCCAATCCCCTGCCCTCCAAAGCCCCCTCTAGGTTGTGTGGGTCCTTGGAGGCATAGGAAGGAGGCTGAGAGTAGAACAGGAGAGGCAGCAGGAGGGGCCCTCAGGGAGGAGTGGGAGAGGAGCAGAGGGTGATTGCCCCGCCCAATTGGGCAAGGGGAGCCTGCTGAGCTCCCAGGCAGGTCCCCTGCCCTGCAAGGTCCCCCTCCCCCCTCCCCAGCCATATTGGTCCTGGGGGAATAGGAGGGAGGCTGGGGAGATCAGGAGAAGCAGGAGGGAGGGGCCCTCTCAGACCCCACACCAGAGGAGCAGGAGAGGAGAGGAGGACACTTGCTCCACCCACTCGAGCCCAGGAAGTTTGCTAGGCTCCCAGGTGAGGTCCCCTGCCCCTGAGACTGGGCTGGGGGGCATGCCTGGGCCCCTTCTGTTCCTTGACCTTAAGCCCCACCCCCCACAGCCCCCAGGGCCTTTTCCAGCTCTGTGGGTCCTGAGCATTGGCCCTGCCCACCGCCCAAACCCTGCTCTCCACAGCCAAGGCCTTCCCCTCCCCTTTTTTTTTTTTCTTTCCCCCCCTCCTCTTTTTTAATATTGTGGTACTGATGTACCTTCTGGTTGTCAATTCATCTATATTTTTATTTTTACATTCTTTCTAACATATCTGTTAGTTTCCTAGTCTAATTTTATTTTTTACTTTGTTATTTTTCTCTCTCTTTTTTTTTTTTGCCACCCCATGTGGCTTGCAGGATCTTGATTCACAGCCTGGGGTCGGGGGGAAGCTCCTGTGGGGGGAGCTCTGGGTCCAAACCACTGGACTAACAGAGAACCGCAGATCCCAGGGAATATTCATTGGAGTGAGGTCTCACAGACTTCCTCATCTCAGCACCAAGACCCAACTCTACCCAATAGCCTACAAATTCCAGTGTTGGAAGCCTCAAGTCAAACAACCAGTAAAACAGGGACACAATCCCACTCATGAAAAAAAAGAAAAAAATGAGACAACAAAAAAATATGTCACAGGTGAAGGAGTAAGGTAAAAACCTACAAGAACAAGTAAATGAAGAGGAAATAGTCAATCTACCTGAAAAAGAATTCAGAGTAATGACAGTAAAGATGATCTAGAATCTCAGAAATAGAATGGAAGCACGGATTGAGGAAATACAAGAAATGTTTAACAAAGATCTACAAGAACTAAAGAACAAACAGAGATGAACATCACAATAACTGAAATGAAAAATATACTAGAAGGAATCAATAACAGAATAACGGAGGCAACAGAACGAATAAGTGAGCTGGAAGACAAAATGGTGGTATTTCCTGCAAGGAGCAGAATAAAGAAAAAAGAATGAAAAGAATTGAAGACAATTTCAGAGACTTCTGGGACAACACTAAATGCACCAACATTTGAATTATAGGGGTCCCAGAAGAAGAAGAGAAAAAAAACGGTCTGAGAAAATATTTGAAGAGATTAGAGTGGAAAACTTCCCTAACATGGGAAAGGAAATAGTCACCCAAGTCCAGGAAGCACAGAGAGTCACATACAGGATAAACTCTAGGAAAAACACACTGAGACACATATTAATCAAACTAACAAAAATTAAATTCAAAGAAAAAATATTAAAAGCAGCAAGGGAAAAACAAAAAATAACATACAAAGGAATCCCCATAAGATTATCAGTTGATTTTTCAGTGGAAACTCTGCAGGCCAGAAGGGAGTGGCAAGACATATTTAAAGTGATGAAAGAGAAAAATCTACTACCAAGATTACTCTACCCAGCAAGGATCTCATTCAGATTCCATGGAGAAGTCAAAAGCTTTTCAGACAAACAAAAGCTAAGAGAATTCAGCACCACCAAACCAGCTTTACAACAAGTGCTAAAGAAACTTCCCTAAGCCAGAAACACAAGAGAAGAAAAAGACCCACAAAAGCAAACCCAAAACAATTAAGAAAATGGTAATAGGAACATACATATTGATAATAACCTTGAAGGTAAATGGATTAAATGCCCCAACCAAAAGACACAGACTGGCTAAATGGATACAAAAACAAGACCCATATATATGCTGTCTACAAGAGACCCACTTCAGACCTAGGGACACATACAGACTGAAAGTGAAGGGATGGAAAAAGATATTCCATGCAAATGGAAATCAAAAGAAAGCTGGCGTAGCAATACTCATATCAGATGAAAGAGACTTTAAAATAAAGACTGTTACAAGAGATAAAGAGAGACACTACATAATGATCAAGGGATCAATCCAAGAAGAAGTTATAACAATTATAAATGTTTATGTACCCAACATAGGAGCACCCCAATACATAAGACAAATGCTAACAACCATGAAAGGAGAAATCGACAGTAACATAATAATAGTAGGGAACTCTAACGCCCCACTTACACCAATGGACAGATCATCCAAACAGAAAATAAATAAGGAAACACAAACATTAAATGACACAATAGACCAGATAGATCTAATAGATATTTACAGAAAATTCCACCCAAAAGTAGCAGAATATACTTTCTTCTCAAGTGCACATGGAACATTCTCCAGGATAGATTCCATCTTGGATCACAAATCAAGCCTCAGTAAATTTAAGAATATTGAAATCATATCAAGCATATTTTCTGACCACAATGCTGTGAGATTGGAAATCAATTACAGGCAAAAAAACTGTAAAAAACACAAATACATGGAGGCTAAACAGGGCATTACTAAATAACCAAGAGATCACTGAAGAAATCAAAGAAGAAATTAAAAAATACATAGAAACAAGTGACAATGAAAACATGATGACCCAAAACCTATGGGATGCAGCAAAAGCAGTTCTAAGACGGAAGTTTGTAGCAATTCAATCTCACCTCAAGAAACAAGAAAAATCTCAAATAAACAATCTAACCTTACACCTAAAGCAACTAGAGAAAGAAGAACAAAGAAAACCCAAAGTCAATAGAAGGAGAGAAATCATAAAGATCAGAGCAGAAATAAATGAAATAGAAATGAAGAAAACAATAGCAAAGATCAATAAAACTAAAAGCTGGTTCTTTGAGAAGATAAACAAAAATGATAAACCTTTAGCCAGACTCATGAAGAAAAAAAGGGAGAGGATGCAAATCAATAAAATTAGAAATGAAAAAGGAGAAATCACAACTGACACTGCAGAAATACAAAGGATATAAAAGACTACTACAAACAACTATATAGACCAATAAAATGGACAACCATGAAGAAATGGACAAATTCTTGGAAATGTACAATTTTCCAAGACTGAACTAGGAAGAATTAGAAAATATAAACAGACCTATCACAAGTAATGAAATTGAAACCATAATTAAAAATCTTCCAACAAGCAAAACTCCAGGACCAGATGGCTTCACAGGCTATTTCTATCAAACATTTAGAGGAGAGCTAACACCGATCTGTCTCAAACTCTTCCCAAAAATTGAGAGGGAGAAACACTCCCAAATTCATTCTACGAGGCCACCATCACCCTGATACCAAAACCAGAAAAAGATAGCACAAAAAAAGAAAATTACAGACCACTATCACTGATGAACATAGATGCAAAAATCCTCAACAAAATACTAGCAAACAGAATCCAACAACACATTAAAAGTATCATACACCATGATCAAGTGGGATTTATCCCAGGGATGCAAGGCTTCTTCAATATATGCAAATCAATCAATGTGATACACCACATTAACAAATTAAGGAATAAAAACCATATGATCATCTCAATAGACAGAAAAAGCTTTTGACAAAATTCAACACCCATTTATGATAAAAACTCTCCAGAAAATGGGCATAGAGGGAACCTACCTCAACATAATAAAGGCCATATATGACAAACCCACAGCAAGGATCATACTCAATGGTTAAAAACTGAAAGCATTTCCACTAGGATGAGGCACAAGACAAGGATATCCACTCTTGCCACTCTTATTCAACATAGTTTTGGAAGTCCTAGCCACAGCAGTCAGAGAAGAAAAAGAAATAAAAGTAATACAAATTGGAAAAGAAGTAAAGCTGTCACTATTTGCCGATGACATGATACTATACATAGAAAATCCTGAAGATGCCACCAGAAAACTACTAGAACTAATCAATGAATTTGGTAAGGTTGCAGGATATAAAGTTAATACACAGAAATCTCTGGCATTCCTACACACCAACAATGAAAAATCAGAAAGAGAAAATAAGGAAACACTCCCATTTACCATTGCAATAAAAAGAATAAAATACCTAGGAATAAACCTGCCTAAGGAGGTGAAAGACTTGTACTCAGAGAACTATAAAACACTGATGAAAGAAATCAAAGATGACATAAACAGATGGAGAAATACACCATATTCTTGGATTGGAAGAACTAACATTGTGAAAATGACTATACTACCCAAAGCAATCTACAGATTCAGTGCAATCCCTATCAAACTACCAATGGCATTCTTCAAAGAATTAGAACAAAAAATCTTACAATTCATATGAAAACACAAAAGACCCCAAATAGCCAAAGCAATCTTGAGAAAGAAAAACCGAGTTGGAAGAATCAGACTCCCCGACTTCAAACTATACCATAAACCTACAGTAATCAAGACAGTATGGTACTGGCACAAAAACAGAAGTATAGATCAATAGTACAAGATAGAATGCCCAGATATAAACCCATGCACATATGGGCACCTAATTTATGCCAAAGGAGGCAAGAACATACAATGGAGAAAAGACAGCCTCTTCAACAAGTGGTGCTGGGAAAACTGGACAGCTACAGGTAAAAGAATGAAATTAGAACACTACTTAACACCATACACAAAAATAAACTCCAAATGGATTAAAGACTTATATGTAAGACAAGACACTAAAAACTCTTAGAGGAAACATAGGAAAAACACTCTTTGACATAAACCACAGAAAGATCTTTTTCGACACACCTCCTAGAGTAATGGAAATAAAAACAAAAATAAACAAATGGGACCTAATGAAACTTAAAAGCTTTTGCACAGCAAAGGAAACCATAAACAAGACAAAAAGACAACCCTCAGAATGGGAGAAAATATTTGCAAATGAAACAACAGACAAAGGATTAATCTCCAAAATGTACAAACAGCTCATGGAACTCAATATCAAAAAAAGAAACAATCCAGTTAAAAAATGGGCAGAAGACCTAAATAGACATTTCACCAAGGAAGACATACAGATGGCCAAGAGGCACATGAAAAGATGCTCAACATCACTAATTATTAGAGAAATGCAAATCAAAACTACAATGAGTTATCACCTCACACTAGTCAGAATGGCCATTATCAAAAAAGCTAGAAACAATAAATGCTGGAAAGGGTGTGGTGAAAAGGGAACCCTCCTACACTGTTGGTGGGAATGTAAATTGATACAATCACTATGGAAGACAGTATGGAGGTTCCTTAAAAAACTAAAAATAGAACTACCATATGACCCAGCAACCCCACTGCTGGGTATATACCCTGAGAAAACCATAATTCAAAAAGAGACATGCACCACAGTGTTCATTGCAGCACTATTTACAATAGCCAGGACATGGAACCAACCTAGATGTCCATCAACAGATGGAAAGATGAGTAAGATGTGGCACATATATACAATGGAATATTACTCAGCCATAAAAAGAAACAAAATTGAGTTATTTGTAGTGAGTTGTATAGACCTAGAGTCTGTCATACAGAGTGAAGTAAGTCAGAAAGAGAAAAACAAATATCGTATGCTAATGCATATATATGGAATCTAAGAAAAAAAATGGTACTGATAAACCTAGTTGCAGAGCAAGAATAAAGAGGTAGACATAGAGAATGGGCTTGATGACATAGGGTGGGAGGGCAAAGCTGGGGCAAAGTGAGAGTAGCATCGGCATATGTACACTACTGAATGTAAAATAGTTGGCTGGTGGGAAGCAGCAGCATAGCACAGGGAGATTGGAGATCAGCTCCATGCTTTGCGATGACCTAGAGAGGTGGATAGGGAGGATGGGAGGGAGGCTCAAGAGGGAGGAGATATGGGGACATGTGTATGCATATGGCTGATTTGCTTTGTTGTGCAACAGAAACTAACATGGTATTGTGAAGCAATTATACTCCAATAAAGATCTATTAAAAAAAAAAAAGGATTTGGGGCAGCTCGTGCAATTACTTGGAGGCTGGGCATTGAGGTAAGAGGCTGGGCAGCGACCAGGAGTGTCACTTGGACTCACACAGCAGGGCTGATCCTGCCAGGCCCGATCCAAACACTGTAGCTTACACTGGGGGCCCGGCTGACGTCTGGCTCTCCTGGTGCAGCAGGCACTGCCGCCACTGTCCACCCCCGGAACATCTGCTACTGCCTGTGACTGCCACCACTTCCAGAGAGGGACCTCAGTTCTGCCTTGTTTGTGTTACTAGCTACAGACTTAGGCCAGGCAGGTGTGTGGGGGTAGCAGAATTTGGGTCTCCTCCCACATCCAGCTGCAAAGAAGGCTGAGAAGGCAAACGCCTGGCACGACCAGCTTCTCACAGAAATCTTTCTTCCGGTCACTCATCCCTTGTGTGTCTCTGTGTGCCCTAATCTCCTCTTCTCATAAAGACACCAGTCTGATTGGATTAAGGGCTCTCCCACATGGCCACATTTAACCTTAATTACCTCTTCAAAGACCCTTCTGCAAACGCAGTCACATTCTGAGGTACCGGTGGTTAGAGTTTCAACATATGACTTTGATGGGGCAGGCGGGTGTGTGTGTGTGTGTGTGTGTTGTGTATGTACATGTGCGTGAGATGCACAGCTTTCTGACTTTTTGCCATGCATTTTAATTGAGCTCCATTTCAATCACTGACTTACATGTTTCAATGCACTGTGGAGGAGATAAGAGGGAAAATCTGATTCACCCTTAGGGAGGATTTCATAAAGAAATTAGAAATTTCTTTAGAATTATTGATCAGTACCTATTCTGAACATAATTACACTCAGATATTTTCCTATTTCATGCATTCGTGGGACATTTCTTTCTTACTTCACTTGTTTCTCTATTCTTTCTTGAAGTCTCATTATTTCATAACTTTTCGGTGGTATTTTATCTTTCCTGATTTGTAAGGAGTCTTTGAAAAGACATTCTGTATAATCTCACTATTTATAGATTCACTTCGTTTTTATAATCTTTCACTGCTGGTGGGTACCCACATTGACTATTTTCCCAGGAAGAGATGAGCTTTGGTTCTTCAAGTGGGTACCTAGGGAATGTATGGGATCTGTGACTTGAGGTCCTGGAGAGGGACCTCTTTGCCAAAGGATACTTGGCACTTTGGAATGGATTTTGAAGATACTGGATGCTTGCTTTTAAAATTTTTTTTAATGTAGTGTATCAGTTCCTAGTACTGCTGGAACAAATTACCACAAACTTGGTGGCTTAAAACATCATGCATGTATTCTCTTATAGTTCTGAAGGTCAGAAGTCCTAGGCCAGTTTCACTGGGCTGAAATCAAGGTGCTGGTAAGGTCATGCTCCCTCTGGAGGTTCTACGGGAGAATCCATTCCTCGTCTCTTCCAGCTTCTGATGGCTGTATCACTCCAATCTCTGCCTTCCTGGTCACATTGCCTTCTACAGTTAAATCTATAGTTAAATCTCTTTCTGTCTCCTTCTTATATGGAAACATATGATAGAAGTTAAGGGTCACCTGGATAACCCAGGATAATCTCCTCATTTCAAAATCCTTAGCTTAATCTCATCTAACCAGATCTTTTTTCCATATAAATTAACATTCACATGTCCCAGGGATTAGGGCTTGAATATCTTTGGGGGCCATTGTCCAGCCTACCACATTGGGATAAAAAAATCTCGACACTTAGCTTTTTAGTGATCTAAGGCCAAGACAGTGACTCTCATTTTCTTTTGTATCCATTCATAATATTACCAATAGAAAAGCTCATCACTCAACAGAAAATCTCATCAATTAAATGAACAAACACATAGAAAAACTAATGAAGGTTTTGCAGTCCCTACATGCGTCAGGCATGTGAGAAGTGATTTACTCTGCACTTTGCTTGTTGGCCCTCTTTCCTTCTCCCTTCCTTCATTCTTCCATTTCATCTTTCTCTTTTCCATTAGCCTCCATCAATTTCCTCTCCCTCCCTCCAATGATATTTCTATTTAGCCTGGCTGGAAATAAAGCGTACCTGGCTGTTGCTGGTCATTTTCACAGCTAATTTAGATTATTGGCATATCCAGCTAGGGAAATGTAAATAAATGCTGAGGTCAAGCAACCTAATTAAATATGAAAAATTCACTCAGTTACCTAAAAGTGCCCATACTTTTGAAGGCTTTACCTGGTATAGAAAACCTCTTCAGACGATTGTTTGAAAATTTTCATTCATCAGGGTCCTTGGCATACAGCTTTTGGTTTGCCCTTGTGGATTCTCCATTGTTGATGAGGAATAGAACAATTTCTGAAACTCAAATTAAAAGTAAACAGAGGAGGGCCTCTCATGTGTAACTAATAAGTTGTGGCCAATTATGATATCAGGGCATTTGTGTCCTTCAGTGTATTAGGTGCTGTCAGGTGGTGTGATGTCAGGAGAGGGAAAGAGGATCAGGCTATTAGTACTAGATATTCCTGATTTAAATGCAGCATACCACATCCAGCTCTCAATTATCCATGCCAATCGGGAAGACAGGAGGCATGGGTGAATGAAAACCAGGATGATAATAGTAATAATAAAAAATAATCTCAGCTATTCCTTTGAATATTCTCTACCATTTAGCCAGAGGAGTAGAAAGGGCTGAATTATCTATTCTTTCCTTTGGAAATGGTGGGGAAGATTTAGCAAGCACAGTACTGGTTACATCAAGGGCTCCAGAGGGCTATGTGGGCAATGAGGAAGTCGGTCTGCAATTTTGCCTGTCTGTTTGTTTCACATTTTACCTTCAGGGCTGCTTTTACCTATTAATAGTACTGACATGTTAGTTATGATGCCATCCTAACATAAAAGATGGTCACTTCTTTGAGGTTAGTTTAAGATCTCTGTTTCAGCACAGATTCTTATTTATTTATTTATTTATTTTAATTGAAGTATAGTTGATGTACAATGTTGTGTTAGTATCTGGTGTACAGCAAAGTGATTCAGTTACATATATATATATTCAGTTACATATATATACACATACATATATATGTATTCTTTTTCATATTCTTTTCCATTATGGTTTATTACAGGATATTGAATATAGTTCCCTGTGCTATACAATAGGACCTGTTGTTTATCCATTCTACATATAATAGTTTACATATGCTAATCCCAAACTCCCAATCCATCCCTCCCTCCCCCCCCTGCTTTGGCAACCATAAGTCTGTTCTCTATGTCTGTGAATCTGCTTCTGTTTTGTAGATAAGTTCATTTGTGTCATATCTTAGATTCCACATATAAGTGAGGTCATATGGTATTTGTCTTTCTCTTTCTGACTTACTTTGCTTAGTATGATAATTTCTAGGTCCATCCATGTTGCTGCAAATGGCATTATTTCTTTTTTTTTTATGGCTGAGTAATATTCTGTTGTATATATGTACCACATCTTCTTTATCCATTCAAGCACAGATTTTCCTTATGCTGAGTAGTTCCCATCCTGAACCACTGCCAGGATGAGAAGCACCATTTGTACTCACTGTTAGCTTCCATTAGGTGAGAGGAGGCAGATCCTTGGATCTCCTGTGGAATCTGAAAGTTCAGTCAAGGCCATTCTAAACACAAATTGTCTGATATGCCACCCATCTTCATTGTAAAGCTTTGAATCTATGATTAGATGCCACAAATTGGCTTCTGAACCCTGAGTTTGTTTTCTGTATTTCTAAGCAGCTTATAGGGATCTTGGTTAAGCTTGAGTTTCCCAGATCTCATTTAGTTTTTATGTTTCTGTGAACAATCTAAAGGCATTTCCCATCCAAATTCTACTCTCTTATCGAGATTTAACTCAAATATTTCTTGAAGTCTTATCTAGTCTCTCATGATGGAGATGAGGTTTCTTTTCTGATAGTCACCTTGGTCTACCATGTAATTGATAATTAGTATAAAGGGATTTCTTGGAGCAGCTCTTATTTTTTTTGCAATAAGCTATTTTTTCTTTTATGGTTGTTTTTAGTGTTTTATATTTGTGTAGCGGGTTGTGTTAATAGGCATTCAATGCCCAGAACAAGGAAGATATTATCTTGCCCAAGGCTCTACTGGTCAAATCATTCCTGTGGTATTATGTTTAGTTTGGGGCCCTTTCTGAGGGACATTGACAAACTAGATGGTGTGCAAAGAATCAGGAAAGCACAGACTCTGGAAACTCTGATGTAAAAAGAACCAGGGAAAAATCTGAGACTGTTCAGCACAGAGCAGCAATACCCAAAGTGTGTACCCATGGAACTGCACTTCCCCAACAACTCCTATGTTAACTTTTTATGTTGTTTTTTGCTTAATCATTCATTTTTCATGCTAGACTTTAAGCTCTCGGACATCAAGAATCATTTCTGTTTTTTCTACTATAGCGTTCTAGCACATACCACGATGGTGCAAAATGGATGCTTACTGAATATTTGTTGAATGAGTGAATGAATAGATAAAATTTCCATTGAACCATAGATCTGTGTGATATTAAAAGGGTAAAATTGGGAGAAATCAAATTTCTGTGGTCAAATTGGTTTGGAAAGTGCAGTGCAGTCAGATGGGTTTCCTTACTGCTCAAACCTTCAGAGCTTCAAAAAAGTTGTATTTTCAAGACAAGATTAAAGTATGTTCTATTTTATAAGAGTATTTCCCCATGGAATGCTCTCTTTTCCCTTTCATGAAACATACTAGGACAATACTGCCAATAAAAAAGAAGACAGAAATATGATATGGCACTTTAAATACTTGAAGGTCTATTATTTGTAAAGGAAGACACAAAAAGGAACAGTGAGTAGAAATTATAAGCGTGCATTTTTTGATTTAACATAAAGATCTTGTTAAAAATCAAAGCAGTACAAACATGGAATAGACAGGATCCCGAGGTAGTGAATTATCTGTTCCTGTTTAAGCAGCTTTAAGCAGAAGCTGAATATTCACAGGGACAGTTGCAGAAGCTGAATAATCCATCAGCTAGAAGATTAGATTACGTGACCTCTAAGGTTCTTCCAAAGCTAAAGTTGTAGTATTCTGTATGTTCTCTCTCTCTCACTCTCTCTCATTTGCAAGTTCCTTGCCAAGAAGACATGGTTATTTCTTCAACACCCAAGCCCCTCACCTAGTGCTTTGTTTCCTAGTAGACATTGAATAAGCATTTGCATATTACTCGATCGGTCTGTAGGTTCTTACAGAATTTAAAGAATTGTAATGGAAACATATTGGCTATAACATAGAAAAATTCTGTATGCAAACTAGTTTTCTTATGATTAGAAAAGAGACAACATTAATAGGAAACCTGTCTTATGGAAATACACAGAAATGTACAATTTAAGTGTATGGTATAATTGCTGATGCTATCTTACTATATTTCTTCCTCTGAAACCCCAAATCCAGAATTCTCACTCTGTTTTACTGGTGAACCTTGACTCATAACAAATGAGTTGTAATCATTTGGATAACTTTGCTGTGAAATTTGAAAGCATATTGAATGACTCAGACATCATAAGCTAATTATCTGCAACTGTTAGATTGAATTTAGAGGGATATTCTTTTATCTGGCTTTGCTGTTTATGTGTTTCTGTTATTTTGTTTGCCATCTGGCTCTACAATAGCATGTTGGGACGTGAGGAAGTATACAGAGGTTGAGTTCTTTGGTGTCAAACTCAGGTTAGTGCTGGTTCTCCAGACATTTTTACATTAGTGTTTTAACTTCAGGTTTCTACTCTGCTTGCTGTTGCTTTGGTATCCAGTAATTTGTTCTTACTAAACTATCCAGAGTTGGTTTTTGTTACGTGCTACCAAATGCACAATAACTAAAGCAATGTATTTGGATGAAGAACCTGGCTATTGAGGGTATAAGAAATCAGAGCCCAGAGCAGCATGGTGTGATAGAAATAGAATGCAAGCTACATAAGTACTTTAAACGTTTCTAGTGGCCACACTGACAAAAAAAGCAGGTGAAATTAATTTTAATAATACCTTTAGTTTAACTCAATATATCCCAAATAGTATCATTTTAACATATTATCATTGTGAAAAATTATTAATGAGATGTTTACATTCTTTTTCAAAAATGTGAAGCTTCCAAAATCCAGCATGTATCTTATAGCATATCTCAATTTGTATGCAACCTTTTCATCAGAGATAATTCATCTCTATATAGATGTCATAAAATGTGCAGTTAAAAGAGTACATTCACTTACTTAAGTTGTTCTAAACATAACCAAACTGAATACCAAAAAATGACTTACATTCAGTCCCAGAGTCATACTAGCCATCTTTCAAAGACTACCCTATTGGACATTAGGACATCACTATTGGACATCACTATTGGACACCACTGATCCACAGCCTCACTTTTAGCTGATCCTCCAACAAGTGGAAAACCTTGACTTCTCCATAAACCCAGGTTTCCTTTACCCTTGTCCCCTCCCTTCCTCCTTAGCGTGGAGAGAAAACAGGTAAATAACAAACTGGCACAGCCAGGTTGAAATGCTCCTCCTTCCCACTGTGAAGCACCAGCTAACTTAACCTGGTGGCTTCCTCAGTTCACCAGAGGGTCTTCCTGTTGGCTTTGGCCCCACCCAGTTAGAACCTTTGGAAGAGGAACTTCTTGTGTTCATCTGAGTTTTAAAAGCAGGTCCGCTAGCCGTCTAGGTGTAGACTAAAATAAGTCCAGGGCTCAACTCAGATTGAAATTGTTTCCAGCTGGCTTGATATTGGTAAGTGTTTGGCCTTGATGAACAAATATTTTTCTTGTGCCAAACCTGGTGTGGCCAATCTACTTTTAGGGGCAGCTTTTTTTTTTTGCAAATGGTACCCGATGGCTATTCACTATGTTCCATAGTCCCTGTGGATTTTGCTGCCCCTTCCTGTAAATGGGCACAAAGGGGATTATCAGTCTTCATATACTCCTTTTTATGGGACAGGGGATCATATTTCCTTCTCTTCAAAAATGAATTTTAAAGTGAATACACTTGTGTCTTTGTCCCTGAAGCCTGCGATTGCACAGAGCACCCTAAAGAGACTTTCAATGTACCTCCCGGTCTTGAAGAGTAAGGCTCTAGCATGGTTGTGCTTTTTTTCTGAAAGGGAGATCAATGCAGTGGAAGACGCTCTAAGGAGGCTGCAGGAACTGGGCACCGTACTGCAGGTGAGCAAACCACCGGGAGGCACCGTCCACGCGCCTCGACTCAAAGGCCCCGTTTCCTCATCCACATTCCGAGGCAAGGGGGATTATTTGAAAGAAAGATATAGCTGTCGAATTAATGCTGCATATGTTTGAACTCTTTCCAAAACGAGGTATTCATCAACGCTTAAAACATTTTGAAAGCTCTGCGTAATGGGAGGCTGCATTAGCCGTTTCCTGGCAATGCGATGTGTTTGTGTTTGGGTACAGTTCGGTTCTTGGCTTCCTCATCACACAGCAGTTGGAATGAGTCTTTGAATTAGCATGAAATGACACGGTTTATTTTGTTTTGTGGATTTGGTCTCTCCAAAGCTGGTGCTCGCTTCTCCAGAGCCTGTTGCGAACCTTCGGCTCTGACAGGCTGAAGAGGAAGAAAGGAGAAATCCTGACGGTGGTTTTGACACTGGGCTTCTCATTAAAAAAGAAAACGACCAATTCCCTTGCCACCCTCCCTTCCTGCCACCCAGCAAAAATCTAGCCATGGCAGGAATCCACGCAGAAGAATAAACTCTCATTAAAGAGGATTATTTTTGTATTTGAGTTTAGTAGTTCCCCTGCCCCACCCCAGCCCTTGGAAATAGAAAAACAAAATTAGGCTCTTTACATTTTCTGGCTTTGCCTATGATTTTACCAAATAAAGCCAACGTAGGTGAATTAGAATGTCCCCCTTTGGGGTATGGAGATAATCAAGACATAAATTACTGGGAAGTTAATAAAGGCAGACCCTTTAGTGTTTGACACCCGAGACTTTACTCTTTAATTTGGAATCCTGAGAACACTCAGAAGCCCTTCCTTCAAGCAAGTCCCTGGCAGATGTTTTATTGTTTCTTCTGTGTCTCCTCTGGGGCTGTACATTAGGTTAAAATATCACAAATAGCTGCTATTATAATGTGAATCACAGAAGCTATAATTCTTCATGACAGCTGGAGGAAATGTGACATGTTTAGGAAACCCTGTCACTGATGCTAACACTCAGATCTTCAGGCAAATGTTTAATGACCGACTCAGCGAGCTGCACAAATTTTGCTATCTACCAAACAAAAGATTACTCCCAGGGAGCTGTAAGTACTCAGAAAAATGTCTCTAGAGAATGATGGGCTCTTTCTCTTCCCTTTCACCTCCTAATCTGTAATTGTAGGATGAATATCATATCTGAGACACATCAGACAGATCTTCTTTCTCCTGTTTATGTTTGCATAGCCAATTATGTTATTTCCAGTCAACATCCAGGAATTGGGCTAAGCAATCTTTCATGTTTTAATCTGATGTTTGTATAGGAATTTGAGACTTTCAAAATCCTTTAGGATATGGTCATTGGGAATAGTATAAGTGTTGGCAGGATTACTCAAATACCTATTAGTGATCTCAGGGTAAAGTATTAATTTTATATATCTAATAAATTATAAATCCCTCAAATGAATTTTCCACTATGTAAATACATACATGCTTTATATTGGGTTGGCCAAAAAGTTCCTTCGGCGTTTTCCATAAGATGTTATGGAAAACCCCAAAGGAACTTTTTGGCCAACTCCAATACAATATTATCTGTCTAATTCAGAGTTTCTCAAACTTGGCAGTGGTGACATTTTGGGTTGGGTAATCCCTTGTTGTGGAGGGCTGTCCTATGCACTGCAGGATTTTTAGCAGCATCCTGGGGCTCTACCCATTAGATACCGGTAATACCTCTCCATTAGTTGTGATAACCAAAAACATCGCCAAGATATTGCCAAATGTCTGCTGAAGGGCAAAATCATGTTGATTGAAAACCACTGGTCGAAATCTACGTCCCTCTCTCCTTCCCAGTCTCCGAACTACTTTAATGATTTCAAGTGAATACAGAAAAATTCCACATCCTCTCTTATATGTCAAGTATAACAGTTCTCAGTATTGTTATAAAGTGCTCACATACATATTCATGTTTTCATGCTTGAAACTCCCATGCAGTGTTATCTGTGATACTTACCACATTCTGCCTATTGCTATAGGTATAAGTGTGTATGTGGGCATCCCTTCTAGACTGTGAATCCTTAGGGTTTAGACATAGCTGGTGCTCAATATTAAACAAAAATAATTGATATTCCTTTGTAGATCACACTTCATTTAGAACTCTCATATTATTTTATTTATTTATTTATTTATTTATGGCTGTGTTGGGTCTTCGTTTCTGTGCGAGGGCTTTCTCTAGTTGCGGCAAGCAGGGGCCACTCTTCATCGCGGTGCGCGGGCCTCTCACTATCGCGGCCTCTCTTGTTGCGGAGCACAGGTTCCAGACGCGCAGGCTCAGTAGTTGTGGCTCACGGGCCCAGTTGCTCCACGGCATGTGGGATCCTCCCAGACCAGGGCTCGAACCCGCGTCCCCTGCATTGGCAGGCAGATTCTCAACCACTGTGCCACCAGGGAAGCCCCTCTTGTATTATTTTGTTTGTCATTTTCTTTCTTCAAAAATTTTTTTAAATAATGAAAGAAAAACACTAGAAAAGTATAAAGACAAAAATTCAAATGACTCAAATTTCACCACACAGAAATAACAATTATTAGCAACATAGTTAATTTTCTCCCAGTATTTTTCTGTGTATTTTTATCTAGTGCTTTTAAAAAATTTAATGTCACATCATAAGCATTTTCGTGATGAGAAAATTTTATTGGCATTACCTTAATAGCTACTCTTGTAGAAAATAAGACCACAGTCTAAGAGTTTAAGTAAGATGTCGTGTACAAGAACAGCATTGTAGGAGGAAGGAAGAAAAGCAAAGAAGCTGGCAGTGGCCCTCGCCACACCCCAGCTCCCATCAAACTGTCATACCCGAGTGCAACATAAGACTTTCTCCAAGATTGCTTTGTGACAAGCAGGGGAGGAGATACTCACTGGGGGGAGAGGAGAGCTCATGTTCGGCAGGGGAACCTTGCAATCTTAAGGCAGCCAACTTCAAAAAGGCTGCATACAGAGGGTTTCTGCCCACTCGTATTCTGAAGGGCGCTCAGAGGTTTCCTGGTAATTCTCTAGTTACAGATAGTGGCACCGATTTCTTATGGAGGGGCTGGTTTCTTTTTCATTGTGTATCCCTCCATTTTGTGAAATAACTCATTTTATTTTTTCTAATTTTAAATAATGCATCCTTTAAATCAACCAGTATTATGGAGACCTGGAAAATGCAAGGCTCTGCTGGATACCAAGGGCAGAAGGTGAACACAGAGGACAAGGTTCTGGTGCTTAGGGAGCTCACAGGTTACATCGGGGGAAGAGACAATCACCAAGTAAACAAATGAGTAAACACAATTAGTTCACGTGGGGAAAAGTGTCTTGTCTGTGGATTTTAAGTTCAATATGACGTTGGCTTTTTATCATCTCTGTCCAGTTTCTCCTTGTCTTAGATTCTTCTTTTTCTTTTTTTTTTTTTTTTTTTTAATGATTTATTTATTTATTTTTGGCTGTGTTGGGTCTTTGTTTCTGTGCAAGGGCTTTCTCTAGTTGTGGCAAGCGGGGGCCACTCTTCATCGCGGTGCGCGGGCCTCTCACTATCGCGGCCTCTCTTGTTGCGGAGCACAGGCTCCAGACGCGCAGGCTCAGTAGTTGTGGCTCACGGGCGTAGTTGCTCCGCGGCATGTGGGATCTTCCCAGACCAGGGCTCGAACCCATGTCCCCTGCATTAGCAGGCAGATTCTCAACCACTGCGCCACCAGGGAAGCCCCAGATTCTTCTTTTTCATAATGTTTTCCTCTTCTTTCATAGGTGCAGTTTCTCTAGGTGAAAATAAAAATCAGATATTATTTTGATTTTTTTGGACTTTTTAGAAAATTTATTGCAGAGGAAGTCAGTTTCCAGAGTTCTCTTCTTTTGTATTTATCTTTTGCATTGCAGAATTTTTCATGGACCTCATGACTCTTCACTCATTCTTACTAGGAAGTCTATGATAGTCCTCTTAGTGGCTTTTTAAAGTCTATTTCAGTTTCTTTATATATTTAATGTAATTTATATTTTAAATGGAATTTATATTTTATTATATATTTTATATAATTATATATTTTATTTATATATTTTAATTAATCTATATGCAATAAAGTTCACCAATTTTAAGGTATGATCCAATAACTTGTGACAAATGTATATGATTGTGTAACCACCACCACACTCATGATATAAACCATGCCCATCATTTCAAAAAGTTCTCTACCTTTGTGGTAAGTCTCTTCTTCTCTCTGGCATCCTATCACTGCTTTCTAACACTATGGTTGTGCTTTGCTTAGAAATTCATACAAATAGATTTATACAGTATAGAGCCTTTTATATCTAGTTTCTTTCACTCAAAATAATTTATTTTTTGTGTGTATCAGTAGTTTGTTCCTTTTTATTGCTGAGTGTATTCTGTTATATGGATGTATCACAATTTGTTTATCCATTTGCCAGTTGATGACATTTGGATTGCTTCTAGTTACCAGCTTTAATGAATAAAACTGCTATGAACATTTGAATACAAGTCTTTGTATGGACATATATTTTCATTTCTCTTGGATTGTAGCAGCAGAACAATGGCTCCCAAAGATGCCCATCCCCTAATCCTCAAACCTGTGAATATGCTACATAACAGGCAAAAGGGAATTAAAGTTGCAGATGGCATTAAAGTTGCTAATGAGCTTACCACCTGGATTTTCCAGGTGGACCCAACCAAATCACATAAGTTATTAAAAGAAAAGGACCTTTCCTAACTGTTGTAGAAAACCAGAGAGATAGCAGCTTGAGAAGGGCTTGATCCATTGTTACTAGCTTTGAAGATAGAAGGCGCAAAGAATACAAGCATCCTCTAGAAGCTAAAAAGGCAAGGAGACAGATTTTGCCCTTGAAATTCCGGAAAGAAATGCAGCCTTGCTAACACCTTCATTTTAGCCCAGTGAGACCTGTGTTGAATTTCTGAACTGTAAGATAATAAGTTTGGGTTGTTTTTAAGCCACTAAATTTATGATAATTTGTAACAGCATCCATAGGAGACTAATACATGGGCAAATACCTGGGAGTAGGATTTCTGGGTCGCAAGATAAGTGTATGATTAGCTTTATAAGAAACCATCTCATTGACTTTTTGTTAAGTAGGATTAGGCTGGGTTCTTAACACAGTTTGATGTATGTTTATCTGCCAATAATTTTTATAGAAAGATTTCTCTATTTAGAATGTACAGAAAGAAGTAAAGCAGGAGAGAACCATCATAGGATTAGCAGTTTTGGGGACTGGGGAGACAGCTGGACCAGGGCCATAGCTGAGAGGTTTTCAAGGACACTGACAGGGAGAGTATTTCCAGAGAAAGTTTCCCTTATGCCTCTTTTCTGACTGGTAGGATCACATGGCTATAGAGGCCAGAAGAACCAAAGTACCAAAATTCTTCATTACCCTTCTCGTTACTTTGATCTACCGTTACTGCAACTCTGGTTTTTGCAAGTGTCGGTGTCACCTTCCACTAATTTCCCAATATTGTGCTCTCCAAGGGATGCTGACAATGGTGGTCCCTGCCTTTCATCAATTCACACCACAGGGACTGCATCTAACTGAAATTCATCCAGATCTCTGGTATGTGTATGATGATCATTCCTGACTGCAGTAAGGATGAAGATGTTTCTCTCAGAACATTCTCTGATCATTCCTATGTGAATTTTGAAGAATCCTGGTGTTAGAGAAAAAAATTACTTATGGCACTTGTTAAAAATGGTGAGGAAGACTTTATTCAAGAGGGTTTCAACTCAGTGGGGGGTCTTGCAGTAGGGCAAAGAGATCAGGCTCAACTCCAAATGCAGCCAAGACAAATGGAGATTTAGAGCAAAGAAGCAGGGTGGGGTCAGTGATAGACAGTTACTAAGAGGAAACATCAGAGGTAAGGGAGGATTTTTGCTAAACTAACTTGACAGGAATTCTTGCTGAAGGCAGGCCAGGGCAATAAGGTATCCAGGGTGAGGGATAAGGAATTTGGTTAGATATTGAGAGTGGGGGATTTCCATTAAACTGACCTGGCAGGATTCTTGTTAAAACTGGACTAAGCAGGCCAAGGACAGAGCCCAAGGTCAAGACCTAGTAGAGAAATGGGCTCTGGGTAGTATAACTCAGGTTTAGTCAAAAGAGAGTCTTTGCCTAGGCTCAAGCTGCCACCTTGGTCTTTGGTAATTATTTTTAAAATACAGCTTTACCTTTTTAAGGGATTGTTGGAAAAGACTATTTTTCTATCTGTTAATTTAAAAAGACATGAATTTACATAGTCAATGTAAGGGGAAATATGATAAAGAAAATATATATTAGCCAAGCTAAAATGAAAATACTACCCACTAATTCTAATCTAAGCACATGAATTGTATAAAAAAAATCATGTTTAAAAGAAAAGCAACTTTACTACAGAATCGCTGTTAATTAGTTTGAATCTGAAAAATAATGCTCTGATTTAAGAATTTTGCTCCCCTGATCCCTGATTCTTCCACTTTCAGATAAGTGCTTCTCCATTTTATATGAAGCCCCATTTCTGGAAATAAGTAAATAGGTGAGCCGGGTTTGAGGGTCTAAGAAGATACTATACATATTGTTTTACTGAAAAGGTGTTGGAATGACCAGAATTATCCCTGTGATGTCCCACCTGTTCTGCAACGTTGCCCGGAATGTGGTCTTGATGCAGAACAGGCTTTTACAGTGCTTTGTGGCAATTATCATGGTTTTGTCTTATTTTCTGAATCGTGCGTGGCAATGACATCCAGATGGACCCCATTCCTCTGGTTTGGTTTCTGGAGTGTCGATGTATTTACTAACCTCTATTGTGGGCGTGTTATCTTGCACAAGCAGCACATGTCACGATGCCTAAGGGCTTGGCAGTCTGGGCTTCTTGGCCGTACAAGAAACATGGCAGAATTCCAAAGGTCCATCTGTGGACAGACTGTGTGCTTTCAAGTATCTGACTATTTTCACACCCAATAAATCCTCAGTGAGATAGAGTCACATCACATAAATCTTTCAGGGGTTCCCTGATGCTTTTAGGAGGATGACCACAATCTTTAACCTGGCCTGCAATGCTTTCTTTATGATAGGCTGGTGACACTGACACCATTTTTTTCTTTGATGGAAGAATTTAGAAGTACTTCCTTCACCTGTCCACTCACACCTCCATCCCTGACACTCTCTGCACTTGCTCTTGCCAACCAGTGGTTTCTAAACCAACATCACAACAGAGGTCCCAAGGGTCCCCAGGTTGGCTCTCAAAGAGGTTAAGGGGAAGTAACTGTGGTGTATGTAGGTTGAGAATTTTTTGAGCCTATCATGCCTGTCTTCCAAAACTCCACCTCTCAAAGTGAAAGTAAAATAAACCATGCCCCTTGTTCCCACATTTTTCAGCCCTCGCTGGACACTGTACCACACTTTGTTGGCATCAATGCTACGTTTCAGCTGTAACATACAGCAGTGAAAATGTAGGGGGGCGCACGGCTCTCCCTTACCTGGTACTTTGTGTTCAAACTTGGCAAACACTGAAGCTGAATTACATTCCTGTCTACAGTTTCCGAAGTTTCTCAAATTTAACCTTAACTAATGGGATGACTAGTGATAATTGAGTTCATGGGTCCTGAGCCAGATAAAGACCACTAATTGTTCACTGCCTTTATGTTAATTAAATTATTTTCCCATTAGGGATGCTTGCTACTTACAAAGAATTATTAATGTACCATATCCTTTGTCTTCCCCCCATTTAGATTTCTATAATTTGAATCTCTTAATAAATCAGTCCTAAGCCCTGAGATGTATTATTATTTGTTATTGTTATTTTATAATACTAAGTTCCCCTGAGATAAACTGGAAAATAATGCTATTTGATGTTATCTTATTTTTTGAACTGCACATGTTATTTGGAAATAAGAAAACAAAGCACATTAAAAAACCAGGCAAAATCTATTCCTTTATCACTAGTTTCTTGGGGAAATTGATCTAACATTATTTTTCCTTTTTTAGTATGCTTGTTGTAATCCATTTATTTTGTTTTCACTTCTTGTCGGGTTGTCATTCTGGAACAGCACATTTCCCATGACTATATTTCTGAATCCTCTGAGGTTTCTGACTAAATTGTGTAGAACATGTGCTGCTGTAAGATTTCATTGAAACATAGAAAGATAAGGAATTATGTTTCCTTAAATTCCCTTTAGTACGTAAAATATTTGGTGAGTTGCTGATATCTTTATTTAAACTTTTTCAAACACAGACTATTACTTAATTTTTATTTTTATGTTTGAAACCTCTAGCTATAATTTTTAATTGGGGTTTTTATATATAAAAGAATGCATGATAACTTTGTGAGTTTTTATTCTGCCTGATTATTTGAAAAATTCTAAATGTTTTTAGAGGCAACAGGCAATGACTGGTGAGTATTCTAAATGCGTGCTTCAACAATTTGAAAAACATTAGAATCGTGACTAACATATGCTATCATCCCACCCTACCCTCTACACACATACGCTTGCCCTAAATCAAGAGAACAAACCAACTAGTAAAGGGACAACAAGGGCAGGAATCTGAGTAGCCAGAGTCAAATGTCCTTAATCTGCAGATGACTGTGGCCGGACAAAAACCACACCCCTCACTCATTTGGTTCTGTGCTCATAACCTCCCAAATTCTTATAAGAATGGGACTTGCCTTGATGGCTCTCTTGTGAGAGATGTTGTCAGAAAACTGCTTGAATCAGAAACAAGATCATTGTGTGAAATAAACATTAATGCTGTTAAGATACACTCCTTGGAACTAGCCTGAGAAACTTATACAATAGTTTATAAGCCACTCCTCTAGATGGTCAGGGGTGCCTCATAAGAAGTTAGGTAAAGAGTTACCAGCTAGAGATTGAACTATGTAAGGAGGGGTCAGGAAATAGACCACCAGAGCCACTGGGGATGCAGGTATAAAGTAGACCTCATTGAGGAAAAACTCAGAAGCAGAGAGGTAGCAGAGTACACACAAATCCATCAAAATCTCATTATCCCACAGCTCATGCGGGACACGGGTGAACTGCGTGCACCATGGCCAGTGGTCCATAGAGAAGAGCCTGGGACGTGTGATGCTGTATGTACCGTAGGGACTGGAGGAGCAGGTTACAGCTGTGCTCCCTGATCAGGGCAGTGGCTTTGTTGGAAAGGCAAACCTTTGGAACTCAGGGATTTCTATCAATCCGTTCTCTTGAGCTAACTCAGAGGAGTTGAGTCAGCTCTCTCCTAACTACTAACAGATCCAAGGAGGAAATGAACCTTCAGGTTTATGGAGGTTTTCTCTCCTCTGGGTGCTGTCCAGTGAAACATTAGGACAGAATTTTTTAGGATAAGAAAGAGAAGACAGAATTAGTATACAAAGGGAATAATACAGAGGCAGTAAGCTTAGGGATGTTGATGAAATCATAAAGAATCAAAAGAAAAGCTCTCCAAAACCAGAGAGAGAACGTATGTGTTTGTGTGTATCTATACCCACAGATACATGACATGAAAACTTTAAAGAAAAAATATATTACTTTTATCAGTTAATTAAAAAATATTAGGCTCATAGCTGAGAAAATTAATTTATATAAAATATAAGGTGCATTGAAAACATCAAATTCTGATGAGGATGTGGAGCACCAAGAACTCTCATGCATTGTTGGTGGGAATCCATAATAGTGCAGCTACTTTGGAAGACCGTTTGATGGCAATTTCTTACTAAACTAAACATACTCTCACCATACGATCCAGCAATCACACTCCTGGTATTTACCCAAAGGAGTTGAAAACTTATGTCCACACAAAAACCTGCGCACAGATGTTTGTAGCAACTTCAGACAGTGGAAATGTTATTCAGAGCTAAAAGAAATGAGATATCAAGCCATGAGAAGACACAGGGGAAACTTAAATGCATAATATACTAAGTGAAAGAAGCTAATCTGAAAAAGGCTACATACTGTATGATTCCAACTACATGACATTCTGGAAAAGGCAAAACTATAGAGATGGTAAAAAGATCCATGATAGCCAGGGGTGAGGCTGGGGTCGGGGTCTGAATAGGCAGAGAACAGGATTTTTAGGGCAGTGAAAATACTCTGTATGATACCATAATGAAGAACATATGACATTATACATTTCTCCAAACCCATAGAATTTACAACCCCAGGAGTGAATTTTGATGTAAACTGTAGACTTTGGGTGATTATGACGTGTCAGTGCAGGTTCATCCATTGTAAGAAATGTACCACTGTGGCGGAGGATGCTGATATTGGGGGAGGTTATCATGTGCTGGGGTAGGGGGTATATGGATACCTCCGTACCTTCCTCTCAATTTTGTTGTGAACCTAAAACTGCTCTAAAAAAGTCTTTAAAAAAAAGAGAAAGAACATATGTATAAAGACACATATAATAATAAAACAAAAGAGTAAGTAAGATGGGGAGAGAGTACAATTTTTGATAAAATTATAAATTGAAATAAATAGACTATACAACCACATTCTGCTACTTTTGCCTCCAGAGAAAGAAATTCAAAATCCTAGCTTCCAGAGTTCAACCTAGATTCTACCCTGGGCACAAGTGACACAGTAAAACCAGTTCAGAGAAGCACATTTGGATCCCTTCCAGAACACGGGGAGACTCCTGTCCGTTTATTTTATTGTTTCTGTAAAACTGGAGTTTTGCGTGATATCCCACAGAACGTGAAAGAAGACAAATGCCCTGATTTCATTTCTGACATGCCAGCAAATGCTCCAGGAGCAGCAGAGTTAATTCTGCGATAGAGGGAAGAGCTGTGTAGCCCCTGTCATGATGGAGACATGGGAAATGGAGCAGATGCCAGCGGAGGATATGGTGGAAACTTTAGTCTCCCTTGTCACAGCTGTAGCCCTTGCTTTCTCTCTTTATATTTTTTATTTTCCAGTAACATTCTTCCTAGAAAAAGAAGCAAAAGCTCCAAAGGCAAGAAAAAAAAAAAAGTAAAATAAAATATCAAAAAGTGGGAGTGGGCTGGAGAAAGGGAATGAAAAGGACAAGAGGGCGGTGCTGCCTTCTTTAGGTCTACCCAGGAAGTCTTTCCTAGTTTAGGATTCTTCCTCTGTTGAACCACAAAGAGAAAAATGTATTAGGCCTCCAAATGCCAGGGTGTATTGTCGCTCAAAGGATTTGCCAGTTAAAGGACCAATTAATTTCCAGCTCCTACAGCTCATGAGGATATAAAAATAGGATCTTACATGGCTTTTGAAATGGAGGACATACTCTATTCTTAAAAGAAGAGAATTGAAAATGGCTTTTCTCTTTCCTTAAAAAAAAAAAAAAAGTGCAACATTTTGAGGTTTTGATGTTTTTCTTTCAGAACCTGACCCAAGGTGTGTGACGTCAGTGTGTAGGATATGTGCACATACACGCTTCTCGTGCATATTTGCATACATTGACGCAGAAGTTTACTGTAGAGTTAATGCAGACATTTTCTTCTTCCAAGCAAGTGATTATTTCCTTTCTTCTATGGTCAGATGGATGATTTGAACAGTTTGGAAGGACAAGGGCAAGAAAAGCTTTGATTTATCGGCTGCTGAACTGATTTAGAGAAATGCAGGAAGATGATACATCACTGAATTAGGGTGAGCAGGACAGTAATGAGAACCTAAAGTGGATGACAAGTGCACGCTAAAATCCGTATTACCACTAAACAAGCAGGCATGCATGTGTACCCTGCGCCTTATTTTATGTGATAGAGTGGTGCTTGTCGTGTTTCAGAATAGTTTAATGAATGCTTCAGATCGGTAATTAGCAGGGCTTTCATGTGCTCGCGAGATGCTGGCATTGGTGAGTGGTGAATTATCCAATAAATATGATACAGAAATTCAGACCCTATACAAGGAAAGAGTCAGAGAAACATGGGAAATAATTCAGTTGTAGCAAATTTTAAAGCTATGCCATCTTTGTAGTACAGAAGATATGTTACTAAAAAATGTCCCGTTTGCCTTCAAAATGAAAATGAAAAGAAATAGAAACTGTATTGGAACAAGAGTTGCTCTCTCCTTAAATTTTGCCATACTGATTGGATCAGCTAATCAGATATTTTATTCTCTTGGAGATTTATTCTTTAAGATTTCCTCCAGGTGATCTGAGATAGAGGTGAATTCCCAAAGTAAGTCAAACTGAGGATTTCCCAAACATACAAAGAAAACAGGGTTACAAGGCGAGCCCTGGAGGCAACTGTGGAGTGGTGGGAGGTGTCATTACAGGGCAGGTGGAGCCTGAGGAAGGGCTGGATGGAGGTTGAGAGGTGTTTCAGCAGCCAACCCCAGACACACCTGGACTGTCACTTCATTGACGGCTCTGGGAAAATCCTCTCTGTTTGCATTTGATAGCAAGATGCCTTTCTACTTCTTCCCTTGCTCTTCTAGTCAATGTACAGATTTTGCTCTAGAGGCCTTAAGATCAAATTTTTCTAACACTTACTTTTTCTCACTCATAGGGTTAAATATAAATGACAAAAATTTTAGTCCATTTATTAATATATTTCCTCACTCAGGTGATCCCATATGATTTATTTTAACACCTTTGATTTGTGTTTGTCACCTGTTTTCTTCTTGTGCTGAGTGTCACCTTCAGATTGACGTAGCTGTTTGTATCCAGCAAGATACCATAAGTTACATAGCTGAAACGAATTTTCAAAGAATGAGAAAAGACACAGAGATGATAAGCTAAAAAGAACTCTATGCAAATGACCTTACACAATTACACTTAAAACCAATATACCAGCAAGTTGGTAAATATCATTATTCCTCAAGGCATTTATAACCATTACCTACTATCGTGCGGCTATTACCTTAATATCTCATACAGCCCTTTTGAGAGTCTTCATTCTTATAAAAGATTCATTGTTAAATGTGCTTTGGGGTCAGCTTTGATATTTACAAAGTATACCTGTGCCTGGTCATTATGGATCCCATTGTGCCTAAATAGACTCATTACTTTGGCCCTGGTTTCTGAGGATGACTGGATAAAGCTTTGTTTTAGAGGCCTGTGATAAAAATATCAATGATATTTTTAGTAAAGTGATCTAAAATGTGATGTTCAAACCTCAGATAAGACTTCAGCTTTGTCCAGGTTTACAGTCAGGGCTGACCCAAAGCAATATTGTGAAATAGTTAGCTTCCTTCCTGCCTTTTCCCCTCTTTAGGTGTCAAATGACTCTATGGTATCCTCTTGGTCCTTAATGGGACATTCTTTTTAGGGGAGCTCTTCCATTTTACTGTCCCATTTGTTTCCAAACCAAAACTCCAATTAATTTTGGGCATCCTTGTGACTCACTAGCTAATCTGATTGACTAATTTATGCTAAATTCTCAATCCTTTAACAAAGGGTTAAATATCAGTTACCTTGTTCTTGCAGATTACTGCACATTTCAGCCATTGCCTTCCATGTCTAAATCCAAAGCTGCAAATAACTGTGGGGATTACAGGTCTGGTGGACCCATAGCTACTTGGGCCTCTAATGGAAAGATTCCCAGACTTTATTCTGAAAATTCAGGATTTGTAAAAACAAAGTTTTAAACATACAATGGGACCTATTTTGTTTTTCTATTTAAATAGCCAAAATATATACACTAAGGATTAAGGGTTTGCTCTTCATGTATAGTGCTTCCTTCTCCACATTTTTGTACTAAGTAATAGAATGAGTGCATCCAAAAGGTAAACAATTTAAACGGTACAAAATAGTATAGTGTGAAACATACAATTTCCTGGTCTCGCCACACCTCGTTTCCAGTCTTAGCTCCCAGAGGCAACTGTGGAGGCAGATTTGGTTTTTAGTGCTTCTGGAGGTTTCCATTATACACTGAAATAATATTTTTATGCCTCTATCTCTTGCTTTATCAATTTTAAACATTATATATTAACTTTCCTACGAAAGATGAGCAATTTAGTGTTCTTACCTTATTCTTTTTTTCCTCTCTTTTTTCCTTCCAGTTTTATTGAGACATAATTGTGTAAGCACTGTATAAGTTTAAGGCATACAACATAATGATTTGACTTACATACAGCATGAAAGGATTATCACATAAGTTTAGTGAACATACATCTATATGTATCCACATAGATACAAAATTAAATTTAAAAAAGTTTTTTTTCTTGGGCTTCCCTGGTGGTGCAGTGGTTGAGAATCTGCCTGCTAATGCAGGGGACATGGGTTCGAGCCCTGGTCTGGGAGGATCCCACATGCCGTGGAGCAACTGGGCCTGTGAGCCACAATTACTGAGCCTGCGCTCCGCAACGAGAGGCCACGATAGTGAGAGGCCTGTGCACCGCGATGAAGAGTGGCCCCTGCTTGCCACAACTAGAGAAAGCCCTAGCACAGAAACGAAGACCCAACATAGCAATCAATCAATCAATAAATAAATCTTTAAAAAAAAAAGTTTAAAAAAAAACGTTTTTTTTCTTGTGATAAGAACTCTTAGGATTAAGTCTCTTAACAACTTTCATATATAACATTCAGTGATGTTAATTATATTTATCATGTTGTCCATTACATCCCTATGACTTATTTATCTTATAACTGGAAGTTTGTACCTTTTGACTGCCTCCATCCAATTCCCCCTTCATGTACCCCCCTGCTTCTGGTAACTACAAGTGTGATCTCTTTTCTATGAGTTTGTTTGTTTGCTTGTTTTCAAAGTGTAATTGACCTACAACACTGTTAGTTCCTGGTACACACCATAGTGATTTGATATTTCTATATATTTCAAAATGATCACCATGATAAGTCTAGTCATGATCTACCACCATACAAAGCTAATACATAATTATTGACCATATTCCCCACACTGTAAATTTCATAACCATGACTTATTTGTTTTGCAACTGGGACCTTGTACCTCTTAATCTCCCTCACCTGTTTCTTTCTTCCTCCCATCCCCCACCTCTTTGGCCACCACCTGTTTGTTCTATGTATCTATAACTCTTTTTTTGTTTTGTTATGTTTGTTCATTTGTTCTGTTTTTTACATTCCACATATATGTGAAATCATACAGTATTTGTCTTTCTCTTTATTTCACTTAGCATAATACACTCTAGGTCCATCCATGTTGTCCCAAATGGCAAGATTTCTTTCTTTTTTTTGTGACTGAGTAATATTGCATCATACATACCAAACCTTCTTTATTCATTTATCTATCAGTGGATACTTAGGTTGCTTCTGTATCTTGGGTATTATAAATAATACTGCAATAAACATAGGGGCGCATATATCTTTTCTAATTAGTGTTTTCATTTTCTTCAGATAAATATCCAGGAGTGGAATTGCTCAACCAAGTAGTAGTTCTATTTTTAATTTTTGGAGGAATTTCCATACTGTTTTCTATAGTGGCTGCACCACTTTATATTCCCACCAATAGTGCCTGAGGGTTCCCTTTTATCCAAATTCTCACCAACACTTGTTATTGTTGTCTTTTTGATGATAGCCATTCTAACAGATGTGAGGTGATATCTCATTGTTGTCATTTACATTTCCATGATGATGAATGATGTTGAACATCTTTTCAGGTGCCTGTTGGCCATCTGTATGTCTTCTTTGGAAAAGGTGTCTATTCAGATCCTCTGACCATTTTTTAATAAGGTTGTTTGTTTTTTTTTGGTGTTGAGTTGTATGAGTTCTTTGTATATTTTGGATATTAACACTTTACCAGATATATCATTTTCAAATACCTGCTCCAGTTCATTGGTGACCTTTTTGTTGATAGTTTCCTTTGCTGTACAAAAGCTTTTTAGTTTGATATAGTCCTGTGTGTTTATTTTTGCTTTTGTTTCCTTTGCTGGAGGAGACATAGCCCCCAAAATATTACTAAGACTGATTTCAAAGAGCATACTGCCTATGTTTTCTTCTAGACGTTTTATGGTTTCAGGTCTTATATTTAAGTCTTTAATCTATTTTGAATTTTTTTTGTGCATGGTGTGAGAGAGTAGTCCAGTTTGTTTCTTCTGCATGTAGCTGTCCAGTTTTCCCAACACCATTTATTGAAGAGGCTGTCTTTCCTCTACTGTATATTCTTGCCTCTTTTGTCATATATTAATTGCCCATATAAATGTGGTTTCATTTCTGGACTCTCTTTTCTTTTCTATTCATCTGTGTGTCTGTTTTTGTGCCAGTACCATACTGTATTGATTAGCGTAGCTTTGTAGTACAGTTTGAAATTAGGTTGCATGATACTTCTAGCCTTGTTCTTCTTCCTCAAGATCGTTTTGTGTTTCTATACAAATTTTGGAATTATTTGTTCTGGGTCTGCGAAAAATGCCATTTTTCTTTTGCTAGGGATTGCACTGAATCTGTAGATTGCCTTGAGTAGTATGGTCATTTTAATAATATCAATTCTTCCAACTACATTACTCTTACTTTTTCCCATCTATTTCCTGGTTTTTATTATTGTACATTATTTATAACATTTACATTTTGTCCTGCAGTTCTGTGCCTACAATTAACTCTTTCATATTCTGTCCAGAGGCTGATTCTAAAATAAGAAAATTAATTAATGTTTTCAATATTACAATTATAAACTATTATTTACTCCAGAACTACATAGAATAATTAGATTTAAGTGAATTGAAATATAATCTAGCAAATTAAATTTTTGCTGTTTGAAATAAAATCTTCGAAGTTTAGCAGCCTAAGGAGTTTCTTTTGTTTTCCATCTCATTTCCTTTACTATTTCTGTGTCACAGTTGCTCTTGTTCCTTTTATTTTATGTCCTTTCTTTGTTGGATGTCTTTGATTTTTTACTTTTGCTGGTATATACTTCTAAGTTTTTTTTTTCATATGTGTGTGGAACATGGGTTTTAAACTTTGTGATATCCTGAATCAAAAAACTCCTCACCTGTGGTTCAGAATTTGGCTGTACTGTGCATAGATTTCTAGATTCAAGAGAACTTTCCTCTCTCGACTCTGCTCTTTATTCTGTAGTATCAACTGTGGCTTTTTCCTTTGCAGTTAGCCTGCTTTCTTTTTCTTTCTGGAAGTTTCTCAGATCTTAATTTATCTTATCTTAAAATTTCAGTAGGAAATGACCAGTTGTGTGGATCTTCAGACCTTGGCCTTTTCAACTGAGGCAAATCACCTTTTACTATTTCTTTTATATGTGTATATATTTTCCACACTAGTGTCTCTGTTTTGTGTTTTTGGAACTATCAAATGAATACTAAAGTTTTAAAATTTATCAACCTTGTCCTTTTTCTCTCATATTTTACATTATTTTGACTTTTGTTCTGCATTCTGGAGGATTTCCTGGTCTCTTTTTTTTTTTTTTTTAAAGATTGATTGATTGATTGATTGATTGATTTATTGCTATGCTGGGTCTTCGTTTCTGTGCTAGGGCCTTCTCTAGTTGCGGCAAGCAGGGACCAATCTCTTTAAGGGCTTCCCTGGTGGCGCAGTGGTTGAGAATCTGCCTGCTAATGCAGGGGACACGGGTTCGAGCCCTGGTCTGGGAAGATCCCACATGCCGTGGAGCAACTAGGCCCATAAGCCACAACTACTGAGCCTGCGCATCTGGAGCCTATGCTCCGCAACAAGAGAGACCACGATAGTGAGAGGCCTGTGCACAGCGATGGACTTTATTTTATATATCACCAGTCCTATCTTTGACTACTTTCTTATTATCATTTAATCTATCCTTTACATTAAGTTGACCATAACGTTTCCAATCTTTCCTGTTCTCGAATTGTTCCTTTATTGTAGCAATTTGTCCTTGTGGACAAGTACAACTTAGTCTTATTCTGCCCTTGTTTCTCAGATTTGTTTTTCTTTTTGTTCATCTTGGTCTTTGTTCTCCCATTCTTTTTATTTTTTTAATGTTTATTTATTTATTTATTTACTAATTAGTCATCCATTTTATACACATCAGTGTATACATGTCAATCCCAATCACCCAATTCATCACACCACAACCCCCAACCCCCGCGGCTTTCCCCCTTTGGTGTCCGTACGTTTGTTCTCTACATCTGTGTCTCTGCTTCTGCTCTGCAAACTGGTTCATCTGTACCATTTTCTACATTCCACATATATGCGTTATTATATAATATTTGATTTTTTTCTTTCTGACTTACTTCACTCTGTACGATAGTCTCTAGATCCATCCACGTCACTACAAATGACCCAATTTCGTTCCTTTTCATGGCTGAGTAATATTCCATTCTATATATGTACTACAGCTTCTTTATCCATTTGTCTGTCGATGGGCATTTAGGTTGCTTCCATGACCTGGTTATTGTAAAAAGTGCTGCAATGAACATTGGGGTGCATGTGTCTTTTTAAATTATGGTTTTCTCTGGTTATATGCCCAGTACTGGGCTTTCTGGGTCATATGGTAATTCTATTTTTAGTTCTTCAAGGAACCTCCATACTGTTCTCCATAGTGGCTGTATCAATTTACATCCCCACCAACAGTGCAAGAGGGTTCCCTTTGCTCCACACCCTCTCCAGCATTTGTTGTTTGTAGATTTTCTGATGATGCCCATTCTAACTGGTGTGAGGTGATAACTCATTGTAGCTTTGATTTGCAGTTCTCTAATAGTTAATGATGTTGAGCAGCTTTTCATGTGCTTCTTGACCATCAGTATGTCTTCTTTGGAGAAATGTCTATTTAGGTCTTCTGCCCATTTTTGGATCGGGTTGTTTGTTCTTTAATATTGAGCTGCATGAGCAGTTTATATATTTTGGAGATTAACCCTTTGTCCGATGATTCATTTGCACATATTTTCTCCCATTCTGAGGGTTGTCTTTTCGTCTTATGTTTCCTTTGTTGTGCAAAAGCTTTTAAGTTTCATTAGGTCCCATTTGTTTATTTTTGTTTTTATTTCCATTACTCTAGGAGGTGGATCAAAAAAGATCTTGCTGTGATTTATGTCAAAGAGTGTTCTTCCTATGTTTTCCTCTAAGAGTTTTATAGTGTCCAGTCTTATATTTAGGTCTCTAATCCATTTTAAGTTTATTTTTGTGTATGGTGTTAGGGAGTGTTCTAATTTCATTCTTTTACCTGTAGCTGTCCATTTTTCCCAGCACCACTTGTTGAAGAGACTGTCTTTTCTCCATTGTATATCCTTGCCTCCTTTGTCATAGATTAGTTGACCATAGGTGGGTGGGTTTATCTCTGGGCTTTCTATCCTGTTCCATTGATCTATATTTCTGTTTTTGTGTCCGTACCATGTTGTCTTGATTACTGTAGCTTTGTAGTATAGTCTGAAGTCAGGGAGTCTGATTCCTCCAGCTCCGTTTTTTTCCCTCAAGATTGCTTTGACTATTCGGGGTCTTTTATGTCTCCATACAAATTTTAAGATTTTCTGTTCTAGTTCCATAAAAAATGCCATTGGTAATATGATAGGGATTGCATTGAATCTGTAGATTGCTTTGGGTAGTAGAGTCATTTTCACAATATTGATTCTTCCAATCCAAAAACATGGTATATCTCTCCATCTGTTGGTATCATCTTTAATTTCCTTCATCAGCGTCTTATAGTTTTCTGCATACAGGTCTTTTGTCTCCCTAGGTAGGTTTATTCCTAGGTATTTTAATCTTTGTGTTGCAATGCTAAATGGGAGTGTTTCCTTAATTTCTTTTTCAGATTTTTCATCATTAGTATATAGGAATGCAAGAGATTTCTGTGCAATAATTTTGTATCCTGCAACTTTACCAAATTCATTGATTAGCTCTAGTAGTTTTCTGGTGGTATCTTTAGGATTCTCTATGTATAGTATCATATCATCTGCAAACAGTGACAGATTTACTTCTTCTTTTCCAATTTGGATTCCTTTTATTTCTTTTTCTTCTCTGATTGCCGTGGCTAGGACTTCCAAAACTATGTTGAATAATAGTGGTGAGAGTGGACATCCTTGTCTTGTTCCTGATCTTAGAGGAAATGCTTTCACTTTTTCACCATTGAGAATGATGTTTGCTGTGGGTTTGTTGTATATGGCCTTTATTTTGTTGAGCTAGGTCCCCTCTATGCCCACTTTCTGGAGAGTTTTTATCATAAATGGGTGTTGAACTTTGTCAAAAGCTTTTTCTGCATCTATTGAGATGATCATATGGTTTTTATTCTTCAAGTTGTTAATATGGTGTATCACATGGATTGATTTGCATATATTGAAGAATCCTTGCATCCCTGGGATAAATCCCACTTGATCATAGTGTATGATCCTTTTAATGTGTTGTTGGATTCTGTTTGCTGGTATTTTATTGGGGCTTTCTGCATCTATATTCATCAGTGATATTGGTCTGTAAGTTTTTTTTTTTATAGTATCTTTTTCTGGTTTTGGTATCAGGGTGATGATGGCCTCATAGAATGAGTTTGGGAGTGTTCCTTCCTCTGCAATTTTTTGGAAGAGTTTGAGAAGGATGGTGTTAGCTCTTCTCTAAATGTTTGATAGAAATAGCCTGTGAAGCCATCTGTCCTGGACTTTTGTTTGCTGGAAGATTTTTAATCACAGTTTCAATTTCATTACTTGTGATTGGTCTGTTCATATTTTCTATTTCTTCCTGAATTAGTCTTGGAAGGTTATACCTTTCTAAGAATTTGTCCATTTCTTCCAGGTTGTCCATTTTATTGGCATACAGGTGTTTGTAGTAGTCTCTTAGGACGCTTTGTATTTCTGCAGTGTCTGTTGTAACTTCTCCTTTTTCGTATCTAATTTTATTGATTCTGAGTCCTCTCCCTCTTTTTCTTGATGAGTCTGGCTAATGGCTTATCAATGTTGTTTATCTTCTCAAAGAACCAGCTTTTAGTTTTATTGATCTTTGCTATTGTTTTCTTTGTTTCTATTTCATTTATTTCTGCTCTGATCTTTATGATTTCTTTCCTTCTGCTAACTTTGGGTTTTGTTTGTTCTTCTTTCTCTAGTTCCTTTAGGTGTAACGTTAGATTGTTTGAGATTTTTTTTGTTTCTGGAGATAGGCTTGTATAGCTATAAACTTCCCTCTTAGAATGCTTTTGCTGCATCCCATAGGTTTTGGATCGTCGTGTTTTCATTGTCATTTGTCTCTAGGTATTTTTTGATTTCCTCTTTGATTTCTTCACTGATCTCTTGGTTATTTAGTAACGTATTGTTTAGCCTCCATGTGTTTGTGTTTTTTACATTTTTTTCCCTGTAATTGATTTCTGATCTCATAGATTGTGGTCAGAAAAGATGCTTGACATGATTTCAAGTTTCTTAAATTTACTGAGGCTTCATTTGTGACCCAAGATGTGATCTATCCTGGAGAATGTTCTTTGCGCACTTGAGAAGAAAGTGTAATCTGCTGTTTTTGGATGGAATGTCCTATAAATATCAATTAAATCTATCTGGTCTATTGTGTCATTTAAAGCTTGTGTTTCCTGATTAATTTTCTGTTTGGATGATCTGTCCATTGGTGTAAGTGAGGTGTTAAAGTCCCCCACTATTATTATGTTACTTTCGATTTCCTCTTTTATAGCTGCTAGCAGTTGCCTTATGTATTGAGGTGCTCCTATGTTGGGTGCATATATATTTATAATTGTTATATCTTCTCCTTGGATTGATCCCTTGATCATTACGTAGTGTCCTTCCTTGTCTCTTGTAACATTCTTTATTTAAAGTCTATTTTATCTGATATGAGTATAGCTACTCCAGCTTTCTTTTGATTTCCATTTGCATGGAATATCTTTTTCCATCCCCTCACTTTCAGTTTGTATGTGTCCCTAGGTCTGAAGTGGGTCTCTTGTAGACAGCATATGTATGGATCTTGATTTTGTATCCATTCAGCAAGCCTGTGTCTTTTGGTTGGAACATTTAATCCATTCACGTTTAAGGTAATTATTGATATGTATGTTCCTATGACCATTTTCTTAATTGTTTTGGGTTTGTTTTTGTAGGTCCTTTTCTTCTCTTGTGTTTCCCACTTAGAGCAGTTCCTTTAGCATTTGTTGTAGAGCTGGTTTGGTGGTGCTGAATTCTCTTAGCTTTTGCTTGTCTGTAAAGCTTTTGATTTCTCCATCAAATCTAAATGAGATCCTTGCTGGGTAGAGTAATCTTGGTTGTAGGTTCTTCCCTTTCATCTCTTTAAGTATATCATGCCACTCCCTTCTGGCTTGTAGAGTTTCTGCTGAGAAATCAGCTGTTAACCTTATGCGAGTTCCCTTGTATATTATTTGTCGTTTTTCCCTTGCTGCTTTCAATAATTTTTCTTTGTCTTTAATTTTTGCCAGTTTGATTATTATGTGTCTTAGTGTGTTTCTCAGTGTGTTTATCCTGTATGGGACTCTCTGTGCTTCCTGGACTTGGGTGGCTATTTCCTTTCCCATGCTAGGGAAGTTTTCAACTATAATCTCTTCAAATATTTTCTCGGGTCCTTTCTCTCTCTCTTCCCCTTCTGGGACCCCTATAATGCGAATGTTGTTGCGTTTAATGTTGTCCCAGAGGTCTCTTAGGCTGTCTTCATTTCTTTTCATTCTTTTTTCTTTAGTCTGTTCCGTAGCAGTGAGTTCAACCATTCTGTCTTCCAGGTCACTTATCCGTTATTCTGCTATTGATTCCTTCTAGTGTAGTTTTCATTTCAGTTATTGTATTGTTCATCTCTGTGTGTTTGTTCTTTAATTCTTCTAGGTCTTTGTTAAACATTTCTTGCATCTTCTCAATCTTTGCCTCCATTCTTTTCCCGAGGTCCTGGATCATCTTCACTATCATTATTCTGAATTCTTTTTCTGGAAGATTGTGTATCTCCATTTCATTTAGTTGTTTTTCTGGGGTTTTATCTTGTTTCTTCATCTGGTATATAGCCCTCTGCCTTTTCATCTTGTCTATCTTTCTGTGAATGTGGTTTTTGTTCTGCAGGCTGCAGGATTGTAGTTCTTCTTGCTTCTGCTGTCTGCCCTCTCTGTTCTCCCATTCTTTTGGATTTCTTTGGGTGTTCCATTCCTTTTTGCAAGTGGAGCGCTCTATTGATGAGTATAGGTGGCTGATGTGGGTGGCCCTGCATCCAGAAGACCTCTCTTCTGATGAGGGCTGACTGCAGGTGTGTGTATTTGGGGGCATATGAGCACAATAGATTCCTTGTAGGACACCTGAGCAGGTAACAAGATTCTGGGCATACAGAGCTCTGGTCTGTTTCACTCCTTTTCTGTTTCATTGTTTCCTGGAGGTCCAGGTTTATCTCAAACTTGGCTTCTTCCTCCAGTCCTTTCAGCCTTGTCATGTATCCTTACTTCCTCCTTAGACAGATAACACACTTTTGTTAACATGTAGTTCTTAGGCTTCAAGAGTCCAGTTCTAAGAGCAAAAATCCTATTTTGCTTTCATTTTGTTACTAATGAATTCATTCTGTCATACAATTTTTTCTCTATCATTTCTAGGGGGAGAAAGAGAGTCAAATGATGAGCGAGCAAGTCTGCCATTTCATATCCTGAGGCCTCCCCTAAACTTATTGTAATATTTGTTCCAATTAAAGCAAAGCTAGTCAAAAAATGGGCAATTATTTCATTTGAAGTGAAATCACCTACTAAAATGATGACAATAAAAAATATTAATTACCTTTTAAAACTTTATAAAAACACATTTCCCCTGCAGAGGACACTGAGATCTGAATGTCAGGTGCAGGGTGTCTGACAGGCTCCTTGGCAGGGATGCTCCTTATTTAGGGATGTTGGAAGGAAGCCACCAGGGGAAACCAGGTAGTGCTCCTCATAGAAACACCCATCTCTTTGTTGTTTCTTCTTTAACATGAACTTTGCCATTTGGTGTAGCCCTTTCTAGATGCTGAAACCCTCTTCTAGAAGTTTATTAATTGAAAATGAAGAAAAAATAACAGGAGTATTTGATCAGATTGCAAGGCATGGATCAGGCAAGGGCGCTAGGTGACCCATGGAGAGTAGAGAGAGCAGGCATGGGATGAGGTCAGCCTCTCCTCCTGAAGGTCTGGGAGCTCTTCGACCATGGTGTCTGGTGTGGGGAGGCTTGGGTCAGCTGCCTGTGGGGAAGGCTGCATCATTGTTCCCTGTGCTTGGCAGCTGCAGGGAACTCCTGTGAGCAAAGGAACTTGGAGACATACGGTAATAGAACAAGTAAAACTAATAGATCACTAGGGCCTGGAGCAGAGGCAGCTCATGGTGATGATAACAGCAGATGGGGAAATCTCAGCAGGATCTTTGGCTCAGGAAACGACTAGTGTGGGACCCTGCAGACCCAAGGGGGGACCACATCTTCCCTTTCGCAATAGTCACTTAACTTAGTTACATGAATCAAAAACATGATATGCGTAGTAAAAAAAGGAAGGCCCTTTATAGAGGTCCCACTGAACTCTCTGTTGGTCAGACCTCCATGTTCAGTTCTGGACATCACATGAAACCTTGATAAACTTTAGAAACATATCCACCAATGTTTTGATTCCCGATGTTCCTGACTTCCTTGTTGCCCCATGGCTCCTTCATCCCAAATCATTGACAATCATTGTTTCAGGGGAAGGGAAAATAACAGCCTAATAAATGGCTGTTTATTAGCCATTTATGGGAATGGGAAAAAAATTGGAAAGATAATTTTCAATATTGAGACTCAAATTTGACTATTCTTGAGAATATAGAGAGGCAATAATCTTGAAAGCCAGACAAAAAGGGGTTGTAAATTTCCATGTTTCCCTTTAGCTATCCAGGGTGGATTATGACAGTCTGAGCACAGAGTCATAAGAGAAGGCAGATCTTAAGAAGGTGGAGGATAAGGTATAAGGAGAGTTCCTGCCACACTACTGTTTAACACCGTGCAGAGCAGAAGAGCAGCAGTGTGGAGGGAGGGGTCTTGGCTATGCTGCTGGTCGCCTGCATCCTACAAAGACGGAGCAGTGTACCTAGAGGTTCTTGCCTCTTCCAGTGGGGGATGGAGGGGTTGGGAGGCCTGTGGACCAGGCAAGGTCTTGGGTCAGGTGACGGACTTTGAGAATGAAAGGTATAGGAAGGATCAGGGTTTTTAGCAGTTGGTGCTCACATAATACCTAGAGACACTAGGAAGGACGGGGCATGCTAATGGCAGCCCAGAGGACCAGAAACCAGATGAGAGGGAACATCTCCACAGAGGACAGTGATGACTCAGAGATCGTCCTGAATGAGGTCAGAGGCCCTTGCCCATCTCTACTGCCATTAGGATACAAAAGCTGCCTCTGAACTTACACACTGTTTTGGGAAAAGCAGGGCATGGGGGTGGGAGTTGCTTTGAGAAGGGAGAAACAGCCTTATGGAGAGGCTAACCTTTGAATTGATTGAATATTGACATTGCTGAGTCTCTGGGTCTTTCTGTTACAACTCCATGTACCTGTACCTGAAAAACCTCTCAATCTGTAAAATTGCTCAGGAAGAATAGCAAGTTTGTAGGAAAAATAAGTTTAGGCACAAACCACTCGAAAAACCTATGTGCCTGGTTCATAAGAGCACTAACCAAACAATCATATCTATTTAAGGGCTGAAATGGGCTGCCCAGCACTGATCCGTGACCTCAGGCTACCTTAGGGAATAAGAATTCTGAGAAACAATAGTGCAAGGGCACAGGCTTTTTGTGCAGAGGGAAGGCAGGTGAGCTGGAGTCCTGAGCACAGGGAAGAGCCCCTGGTGTTGATGCAAACAAACAAACAATTCATTAGTAGAGACCCATTTTTAATTTTCTTAAAGTGCAGAGTAGAAGGCTCCTGCTTGTGCAGGTGTCAAGCTGAGGGTGTTTTCTTTTTCTGCTGATGGTTTTAATTCTCTCCCTGCTAATTCTGCTTCCCTTGCCTAGCAGGAATGATGTATGAACCAAAGTAACTTCTGCATTATGTTGACATCATTCTCCTACTAACCAATCATGTATGAATAATTGGGGCTATAAAAATGTGCATTGTAACAGAATAATCTATATTTTAAATCAGGAGAAATAGTTGATTTATTTGGAAAGTCTAATTTTTCTTTTCATGATTAGGAAAGGGGCTTGTGAGTAAGACAAAAATAATTGTCGACAATAAAAACTTCTTAAAAAGCACATCTGTGTCAACATCTGTGAATTCTGATTCAGCCACACACCTTTTCAAAAAGACATGTATTAACTAACCAGAGGACAACGTAGGAAAGCAACTGGCATGTGGAAGGGACCGCAGCCGTGTTATCTGAGGAACAGATGTCCAAGGTGTTTAGCCTCAGAAGAGACTCAGCAGAGACATGACAGCTGTCTTCAAATATCTTAAGGGTTACGGTTTTGAAGAATAAGTTGTCTTATATTATGAGGCCATACAGCAGTGGCTTTGTCTTAAGTTGAGAAAATCTTTTTATTTTTTTTATGTCAGCAAAATCAGTTATGAAACCACCCCTGAGCCCCTCCCACAGACCTTCACTTTCCCTCTGAGGAGCCTCCAATAATCCATAGAATACAGTTTGGTAAGTCACTGCTATGGAGAGCAGAGCAAGGACCAGAAGACAGACATTTCCTCCAGCAGATTGTAACACTATTTAGAGGATACGTTTATAAATTTGAGTTACTCATTTTGGTTTTTTTTATATCTTTATTGGAGTATAATTGCTTTATGAAGTTGTGTTAGTTTCTACTGTACAACAAAGTGAATCAGCTATATGTATTCATATATCCCCATATCCCCTCCCTCTTGCGCCTCCCTCTCACCCTCCCTATCCCACCCCTCTAGGTGGTCACAAAGCACCGAGCTGATCTCCCTGTGCTATGCAGCAGCTTCCCACTAGCCATCCATTTTACATTTGGTAGTGTATACATGTCAATGTTACTCTCTCACTTTGTCCCAGCTTCCCCTTCCCCCCCGTGTCCTCAAGTCTGTTCTCTACGTCTGCATCTTTATTCCTGCCTTGACACGAGGTTCATCAGTACCGTATTTTTAGATTCCATATGTATGCATTAGCATACGGTATTTGTTTTTCTCTTTCTGACTTACTTCACTCTGTATGACAGACTCTAGGTCCATCCACCTAATTACATATATGAGTCACTCATTTTGTATCATACTCTCTACCTGCTCTACTGGCATTTAAACTCACACTTCTAAAGGAAAAAGCTTGCATGCCTACACTGTGTGAGACACTGTTAGATGTCCTTCTCAAAATCTTGCTTTGACATCCTGAAAATTCTTGCTGTGTTTTCCTGGGAGTCCCCAAGGAATGTCTGATGTGTTTCCATGTGGCTTGGGGATTTTATTCGTCTTCTCCTGGCACTGTCTTCCTCAAGTGGTTTATCAAGTCTGTCAAGCACACCGCTGTGTCTGACATTTCTGGACACGACCTCAGGGTCCACCTGGTACCTCTCACATCTAATAGGCACTTTTGCCTCTTCTGTGAGAATCATCTTGTAATACCACTGCTTCTGCAGAGAGTCACTTCTCTTCCTAGCTGAGCATCTCTGTGACTTCCAGACCCAACATCCTCTTTCTGGGCATCACAGTCTCCCACCAGATTGTTTCAGGTGCCAAGGCAGTTCCATTGTGAATGAGGGAAGAATGTTTGTCCCTGTGTTATACCTAGTTAGAGGGGTCCTGAACCTGGGCTACTTGTACCCCAGTGTCATGAAGGATGTTCAGTGATACAGAGATGTTAACATTTATCTCAGCCACACTTTCTTTAAAAAACTCAGATATGAAAGCAAAGTTGACAGACACATCCAATAACCCATATCAGGATGTATTCAGGATCATCCTTCCTTTTTTTTTTTTTTTTTTTTTTTAATATTTTATTTATTTATTTATTTATTTCTGGCTGTGTTGGGTCTTCGTTTCTGTGCGAGGGCTTTCTCCAGTTGCGGCAAGCGGGGGCCACTCTTCATCGCGGTGCGCGGGCCTCTCACTATCGCGGCCTCTCCTGTTGCGGAGCACAGGCTCCAGACGCGCAGGCTCAGTAATTGTGGCTCACGGGCCTAGTTGCTCCGCGGCATGTGGGATCTTCCCAGACCAGGGCTCGAACCCGTGTACCCTGCATTGGCAGGCAGATTCTCAACCACTGTGCCACCAGGGAAGCCCCATCCTTCCTTTTTGATGACTATGGCTTGTTTGCTGGGTCAAGACTCTCATTCTTGGCTCTGTTTTGTGACCTCTTCTCTGAGAAGTCTCTTCAATTCCTCATGCAAATACGTATCAGGAAGGCTGACCCCATTGGTTCGCCAGATATTCCCAGATATTTGAATACCTTGTGTAAAGGCTCTACTACATAATTACAAAGGAATACATTTGCATTGTAGACAGTTTGGAAAATAGAAAAATATACTCATGGTGCCACCATATTTGATGATAGAGAGTATTGAGAGAAGGAAGCCTGGAGTGAGATCATGTGTGAGGGAGAGAGATTTATTTTTACACACATAATTTTGCATCTTACTTTGGTGATTCTCTTCGTAACAGTGACTGGATGGTTGTGTGGTTCTGCGTTTGCTCTGGATTTCAAGTGATGGGATGATGGCTGGGCATTCTGACATGCGGCGAGAATATCCAAATGTTGGTGCCAGGATATAGTTTGTGAGGGAATATAGGCATGGCTTAAATGTGGCAGTCAAGGGGAGGTAGAATTTCATTAACAAAATTTTAATTACACGTGGAATACACCCTTCATATAAGTCAAAGAATCCTGTAACTTCAAATGTAGCATTTGAAATGGATTTAAAAATCATTTAAGGTACTTAGGTTGTACTTTGTTCACAAAATCTTTTACTAGAAAGTAATTAGATGAATTCACAATCTTCTTGGATTTGGGAATACTCACCAGGCATTAAGAGTATTTCTTTCTGCTGCCAACTTCACTGTGAGCCTGGCAAGGAGAGGTAGCTATTTCACACAGAATTTCTTCAAATGACTTTCTAACACACTCCTAACACTTACTCAAGTTATTTACTGTATTCATTCAATGACAAGATAATATTCTTTTTTATAAATTTACTTATTTATTTATTTTATTTTTGGCTGTGTTGGGTCTTCGTTGCTGCATGTGGACTTTCTCTACTTGTGGTGAGCGGGATTACTCTTCGTTGCGATGTACGGGCTTTTCATTGCAGTGGTTTCTCTTGTTATGAAGCACGGGCTCTAGGCATGCGGGCTTCAATAGTTGTGGCACATGGGCTCAGTAGTTGTGGCTCATGGGCTCTAGAGCACAGACTCAGTAGATGTGGCACATGGGTTTAGTTGCTCTGCGGCATGTGGGATCTTCCCAGACCAGGGCTCAAACCTGTGTCCCCTGCGTTGGCAGGTGGATTCTTAACCACTGCACCACCAGGGAAGTCCAACAATAAAATATGCTTTGTCACATGTAATCTGACTGCCTGCTAAGGAGGGTGGGTCCTGGTAACAGGATGAACAAATGTGATGGGGGTGATGATGCACGTTTGGGAGAGCTGAGGGAGAACAAGATTGCTTTGCATAGGAAGAAGGAGAGTCTGAGAAGGAAAAAGCCCAGGAAAAACAAAGGAGAGAAAAATCTAGAGGGAAATAGAAGTGGAGAGCCACATTTGAGGGGAAGCTAAGTAACCTGAAGGTGAGAAGACTTACTTGGGAAGTGTTGTAATTGGTACTCTTGGACTGAGGCTGCAGAATTGAGTAAGGGACTCATCATATTACTGAACCAAACTTGGGTCCACTTGCCCACACACAGTAAAGCCAAACTACTGACACTAGGTTGTGATGAAGGAAAGTACAGAGTTTATTGCAGGTGTCAAGCAAGGAGTTCAGGTAGTTAGTGATTAAAGGCCTGAACTCCCTGATGGCTTTCAAGGAAATGTTTTTAAAGACAGGGTGAAGGAGGGGGATTGTGGGGTACATGATCAGATAGTGGGCATTCTTCTGATCAGTTGGTGGTGAGGTAATTGGAAATCAACATCATCAACCTTCTGGTTCCAATCAATCTGAGGTCTACATGCTTGTGGACATCACACAGTTAACTTCTCCCACCTGGTTAGGGTTTCAGTACCTACAAAACAGCTCAAAGGACATGCCTCAGAATATTAACCATAGCCCTTGAGGAGGGACTAAAAGTCCTTGACTTCGTTGGCTAAACTATTATTATTTTTCTTGCTTGACTGTTTTCCTTTCTTTCTGCATTTTCTCACTTCTCTGATTATATTCATTCTTTGGAACTCAGAAAAGGTCTAGGAGGCTAAAGTTTTTCTACAAACAAGAGGCAGGCAGAAGACATGGGGGAGGGTGGTGTCTGTTCCTGGGAAGGGCCCATAGGGTCTTGCTCAGTTACAGTCACACTCCACTCGTCTTAGTTCAACAAAGTCCACTCTGCTATAACAAAGTCACATGATGGAAAGAACTCTCTGGGGTCTGTTTAATAAAGATACTAATCTCATTCATGAGAGCTCCACCCTCATGACCTAATCACCTCCCAAAGACCCCCACCTCCTAATACCATCACCTTGGGGGTTAGGATTTCAACATATGAATTTGGAGTGGGGGGGCTCCAGTTCATTGCACTATTCCTTTTCCACGGGTAAGATGACCTCTTTGTGTCGAGCTCTGAACACTGTACGGAACAAGAGAAGGAAGAAAAGAGGTTACAAGAGCCATCAGGCTCCCCTCCTTCTACCCACCCACCCTCTGTTCTCTCTCTTTTATTTATTTTATTTATTTATTTATTTATTTTTTGGATACACATTTGTTCTGATCTGAAATATCTTGACATACACTTAACAGCTCTCAATATCTTTGGCTTTGGGCCACACTCTTATCTTTTTAAAATTTATTTATTTATTTATTTTTGGCTGTGTTGGGTCTTTGTTTCTGTGCGAGGGCTTCCTCCAGTTGCGGCGAGTGGGGGCCACTCTTCATCGCGGTGCACGGGTCTCTCACTGTCGCGGCCTCTCCCGTTGTGGAGCACAGGCTCCAGACGCGCAGGCTCAGTAGCTGTGGCTCACGGGCCCAGTTGCTCCGCGGCATGTGGGATCCTCCCAGACCAGGGGTCGAACCCGTGTCCCCTGCATTGGCAGGCAGATTCCCAACCTCTGTGCCACCAGGGAAGCTCTTTTATTTTTAATTAATTAATTTTTTTTTGGCTGTGTCGGGTCTTCGCTGCTGTGCATGGGCTTTCTCTAGTTGCAGCGAGTGGGGGCTGTTCTTCCTTGTGATGTGCAGGCTTCTCATTGTGGTGGCTTCTCTTGTTGCGGAGCACGGGCTCTAGGCACATGGGCTTCAGTAGTTGTGACACTAGGGCTCAGTAGTTGTGGCTCGCGGGCTTAGTTGCTCCGTGGCATGGGGGATCTTCCCGGATCAGGGCTGAAACCCGTGTCCCCTGCACTGGAAGGCAGATTCCTAACTACTACGTCACAAGGGAAGCCCCCCAGCCTCTGTTCTCTTGCCTGGCTTTTCCTCTATACCTTCCCTGCCATCCCCTACAGCTCTGGCCCACCACACTCTGCAAACTGAGCTCCATCCTTACTGCTGTATTAAATTTGTCACATTTTCTTAAACATTTTTTCTTGTCACTTGTTCCGTCTGCATGGAACATTTTCTCCCCAACCTCCACTTTCTACCTTGTTAGTTCCTATTCACACTTTGTGTTTCTGTTCAGATATCATGGCTTCTGGAAGCTTATGCTCACTCTCCCCCAACCCTTGACTGAGATAAGCACTCTTCTACCATCTATTACACTCTCTTGCTGCTTTAATTGCCTGTTTCCTTCACTAACTCTAAGTTCTTTGATGGCTGGAAGGAGCAATGCCTGGCTCATCTTTATAATCCCAAAACCTAATAAGTATCCAGTAAGTATCAAATGTGGAAGGGATGAATGAATACAGTAACAATGAATGGTGGTGGTAATTAGTTTCCCCTCCAAACCTGACACTCTTCTCTATATCAAGCAGGGTCCAGTCAGAAATAAAAAAAAAAACAAAAAAACAACCCCACAAAACCTAAGAAACTAGACATTTAAAACAGAGAGTACATCATTTTCCCACTTTCTACCCTCCGTCAGGAATGTTTGAATGAATGCCAGTTTTATTGCAAACAGAGAAGAAGGAATCTTCTTTAGAAAGATTGATTACTATTAGAATACATGATACTCCTATTATAGACAGAACTCTGTTTTGGTAATGAAAACATATAGAACTATATTATCACTTTTAAAGCAATATTAGAATTTATATTAACAAAAAAATAAAACACCCCCTCACTGTTGGTGTTCAGAATTCTGAGGAAGGGTACAGTTAGGTGAGTGCTGGACCTCTGAAGTTGGTGTGTGACCTAGCGGGTGCTTGGACTTCTGAGAGTCAGCATGATCTGACAGGTGCAGACTGTGGAGGGGGGCCAGGCCCAGCAGGTGAGGGAGTGTGACGTGGTTAGTACTGGAATGCCAAAGAATCCCCAGCTGCACTATTGCTGGTACCTATGAAGGTGTGTGGAAAGGCTGATGCTGGGAATAGTGAAGAAGGCTGGAGGATGGACTCAATCATCTGTGTTTGCTGGAGCTTTGCTAAAGGGACTGAAAATAGGAGGAATGTCCCTTCTCTCCTCTTGCCACCTTCCATTCCTTTGGTGCCTCCCATCAGCAAAACCTATTATGCCAACTGGCAAGCTAGTGTGAAGAATGGAGTATGCAGATCTAGGCCCAGAGCACAGAAGCACTTGGGGGCACTGAGAAAACAGGTAAATAACCAATACCATCTATCTCCTCAGCTAATCAGCATCCATACTCTCCCAACCAAGATAGAGTTTTATGCTTCTGACTAAAGATGCAATTATCTTTCATACAAACCAAGACTGTACTCTCTCCCCAAAAGGAAATATTTCCTACAGAAATCATATGCACATATATCTGAATATTCTGTAATGTAAAGAAAAAGTTATAGATTTGTTACACCAACAGTAGTGCTTAAGAAAAATAATAGGAGAAAGGAGGTGTGAGGAAAAACATGACTTAACATTAGCAATGTCTACGCTACAAACATGGTAGAAAATATTTATAACAGTGACATTTTTGTAATTGTTTATGAGGCCATGATTGATATTTATAATTTCCTTTCCACTACCCATTTGATGTTCCCTTTATCTTAAGGTAGCAACTCAATTGGTAAAGCCTCTTTACTGGTAGCATGACTCAAACGTTTATTCCTAAAAAGGTCTGAATTCCCAGAAGTCATTATTTCAGTGGGTTGATGTAGATTTCCACAAATTTTAAATATGTAAGTACTAAGAGATACCCATAGAAGACTATAGTTTGCACACATAGTCCTTTCTGCCCCCATGAGGAGCAGAACCCAAATTTCCCAGCAGTATATGAGACTCTTTTGAGCCTTTTGGTTCAGTAGCATGAGAAACCCAAATGGTCAGAGAAGCTTAAGTGGAATCGTGTTTCCTTGTGAACTAAGAGCCCTAAACCAGCAAAGCCATCACTGTAGAGACAGAAAACAAAAACTATCTCAGTAGATTATAAGATGTATTTGTAGGAGGGTCTATTCCCAAATTCTACCTCTTGATTATGCCTGTGGGATAAATTGCTCCATGTATTGGTCACTGGATGAAAACATGTATTTCATCCAATAGGATAGAACCTAGATTTTTTTAGGGTTTTCTCTCTCAACTGGCCTTTAATTGGCATTTCACCATTTGATCAGAGCAACTACTTCTGAGTGATGTGGTACCTGGTAAGACTAGTAGATTCTATGGGCATGGACTTACCACTATGCTTCTTGTGCCATGAAATAATTTCCTTGGTTAAAAGCAATACTGTGTGGGATACCATGTTGGTGAATAAGGCATTATGTGAGTCAAAGGATAATGGTATGGGCAGAAACGTTAGAAATAGGGAAGAGAAGTCCATACTCTAATACGTGTATGTTTCAATAAGCACAAGTGGCTCCCTCCTATGATGAAGCATTCCAGTACAAGTAATCCTTTACTAGGTAGCTCTCTCTACTTGGTTTCTGCACAAATGATAGTTTTGGTCTATGCTATTGGTACGTTAAACACTCAGCCATAGTGATTGCCAGTTCAGCTTTGGAGAGTGGAACTCCATGACCGTAAACTCCTCCATCCCTGCCATTAAGAACGCTGAGGTGGCTGGGGAAAGCTGCTACCTGCCACAAAACACACCTCCTTGAATGGCTGGATATTAAGAGCCTCTTTTGTGGTGGATGTGCTTTGGTAATCCCACGAGGTACTCACTTCATGAAGGCACTAAAAAATAAACTAGTGAATCAATTACCAGCATTCTTGAAAAGCTCAATGGAAGCTGCCTCTGTAGGTTAGGTTGGTGGTGGGAGATGTTGTCATTATGATGGGGATGAAGGGCTCCTACAGTGGCAGAGATCAAACATCAGCACTTACTTCCAGAAATAAGGCACCAACAGAGTAGAAACAGTAAATAACAACAGGAATGTTATCAGAATACGTGGACCTGAAAAGGATATTTCCTGGTAGCTAATTCATCATAAGTCCAGAGGTATGAAAGAAATGGGCAGCCTACCAGAGGATTACTTGATCTTTACAACTGGAAAAATTCTTAGTCTAGTGGGCAGAAATCTGACTTGAGCTGTCTCAATAGAGAGTTACAGCTCTCACCTCGTTCTGTGCACTAGTCTGTCTGTAGACACTGAACTTTTCTTTTTCTATTTTGTTCTTTGTTGCATCCTCAGTATTTTTTAAGTGAATGGATGCACGAATAAATGAATGGATATAAATGGCTGATATAAAAATGGGGAGTAGAAACTGTTAGGATTATTTGTTGACTCAATTAGAAAAATGGATTGAGTAATATTCCATTATACATATGTACCACATCTTCTTTATCCATTCGTCTGTTCATGAACACCTAGGTTGTGTCCATATCTTGGCTACTGTAAATAATGCTGTGATGAACATAGGGGTGCCTATATCTCCTTGAGTTAATGTTTTTTGTTTTCTTTGGATAGATACTCAGCAGTGGAATTGCTGGATCATATGGTAGTTCTATTTTAATTTTTTGAGGAACCTCCATACTGTTCTCCATAGTGACTGCGCCAATTTACATTCCCACCAACAGTGCAAGAGGGTTCCCTTTTCTCCACAACCCCCCCAAACCTACCCTTGTTATTTGTTGTCTTTTTAATAATAGCCATTCTGACTGCCATTTGCAGCCACATGTATGATCTAGAGGGTATTATGTTAAGCAAAATAAATCAGACAAAAACAAATATTGACACCGTATTATTTCACTTATATGTGGAATCTAAAAAACAAAACAAACAAGCAAAACAAAACATAAACAAACTCATAGGTACAGAGAACAAACTGGTGGTTGCCAGAGAGGAAGGGGGAGGGGGAATGGAAATAGGTGAAGTGGATTAAGAAGTACAAACTTCTAGTCAGAAAATAAATGTCATGCTGTAATGTACAGCACAGGAAATTACTCAACAATATTGTAATAACTTTGAATGGTGGCAGATGGTTACTACACTTACCGTGGAGATCATTTTGTGATGTATGTAAATGTCGAATCATTATGTTATATACCTGAAACTATTATTTTATGTCACCTATACTTCAATTTAAAAAATGGGTTGAAAGCCCAACTTGGAGCATTAGATGCATAGGAAAATGATGATAGTGTTAACAGACAGTAAATTTAGGGAAAACAATTCATGAAAGATGGCAGGGAGTAGGAACACAGGGAATTCAACTTTTAGAGTTGAATCTGAGAATTGTTGCAAATTTTTGCAAAGACTTCCAGCAGTCACCCAGCATCAGCTTTTAATTTATTATCTGGATAAATAAGCCATCCATTTGGGTGGAAGTGTTGGCCCTATCATGATACATGCAATAGAGATGCTCTGTGTGATACGTGTTATGTTAGTCTCAGGCTGACACTCCCATCCCCTGATCCCTACCCCTGCATCATTTGCTTTACCTTTTGGACCTGTTCAGGTGGCTGAGTGGAGCAGACAGATAGAAATATTTACACAGAGAACTCTTCATTACCTCTGACAGACGTATTTTAGCCTCACAGCTTCCAACCCCAGTCCCTGGAAGGCTGCCCAGCATTGATGCCAGGTATCATTGCCATGGAAACCACAGATCCTCCCACTAGGGTGAGACCCACAAAGGCAAAAGCAGTGTAATAACAGATTTTTTAAAAGGCTCTTGTCCCTCTGCTTTTACACCTGGCAGGACTGTACATATGTCCCTCTGGGGGCACAGGGTAAGGAAAACCGGTAGAGCTGGGGTTATTAGTGGCTTTAAGAAACAGAATAACCTGGAAAAACCCCACTCAGAGAAGCAGGGTCACAAATTACTCCCCAAAGCATAAGAATATATTTCTCATTTTCTTCTAAATATAAAGCTACTATGGTTGGCACTTCTTTTAGAAAAGAATGGTATCTATTGGGTTTTTGACATTGTACAAGTAACTTCAGTGAAAATGGCTTTTCTATGCCAGGCATTAACTCAACCATACCAAAATTACCTTGGCTCCCTTAGACTGAAGTTCGGGCTTGGGGGTGGTCACCGATAATGGGTATTGCCTAGCACAAGTAATTGTATTTCTCACCTTGGAACCAATGGTAGTACTTGTATTGCATTGTCCTCTTGTGCTCGGCAGTGGTGACAGAGGGTGAATACATATGTTAGCAGTCACGGACCTGGGTACTGGAGCCGTGTGCATATGAGTCTTATGTAAATTGTATCTCTATAAAATACTGTTAACATGAAAAATGAAAACCAAAGTATTGTAAAATATTCAAAGCAAAGATGTTTTTCTAATTTGCTAAATTTTGGAAAAGCGGGTTTAAGGTGTAGCTTCTTAGAACCACACAACTTTAATTTTGAGACTTCAGTTACAGCATTTAAAAAAAAATGTTTTTTCTGAGTTTCTAAGGACCTTCATTATGCTAAAGACTTAGGGTGCTGTACATATACTCACTGAGCAGTTACTCTGGGATGGAGTTTAAGTGTTTGTCCTTGGGCTTACCCATTCTCCTGCCCTTTGTCTGCCCCGCCATGTACCCATCTTCCACCCCAGCTGGGTGGATGGTGCTCCACTGCTCATATCCCTGGGCTGGTGTCTGAACATGGCATGTACACATGCTTGCTCAGTCTGGCCCATCCTTCTCTCCTGACGCTTGGAAGGAAACTATGATGAGTGGACACTAAAGTTCTAAGTGAAATTCTGAGGCTGGTCAATGACATCAGTCATTCTTTGGCTCATATACTGGTTTCCTGTCTTCCCCAACAACCACCCTTGTGGTTATTATTATAAAGTGAGGTGGAATCTCCCTGAATGAGGGCATCCTCAATTCTGCTCATTTCTTCCCTTCCCTGGCCCCATTCTAAGTCTCATTTTGCTCCTGTATGCATCTCTGTTATCTGCTCAAGTGATAGCACCTCATACGTGATGTGTTCATCAATTTTAGTTTATTTTCTTCTATTGTTTTCTTCTTCTTCCTTCTCCCCCTCATCCTGCTTGATATTCATTCTACATTCTTATCAACTAAAACCCGACACCCATAATATTGAAGATTGATTTTCCATTCTTTCAAAAGCTAAGACATAAAGCATGAGAAAGAATTTGGCCATTTAAAGAGGGAGAGAAGCACATTGTGTGGAGACAAAACAAGATGAATAAGGATCCTGAGGTGAGAAATAGTATAGTCTGTTCTAGAAACTGAAAGGAGACTACTGTGGCTGGAGCTCGGTGGATTTGGTGAGAGTGGGTTGAGACGTAGTCAGAGAGAAAGGGAGGGACAGAATTATGCAGTATGCATAGGAACCCATGGAAGAAGAGGGTTTTCTATTTCCTAAGATCACCCTGGCAGGCAAGTGGGCAATGGGATGGGTGAGAGAAGAAATGAAGGAAACAAGATAGGAGGAGGTTGTCACATAGGACAGAGATAACGGAGGCTGCACTGTGAGGGTTACAATGGAGGTGAGCCGAGAGCACAGCCTCTTCACACCCTTGGAAATATATGCTGGGAGGATATAGATGAAAAGGGTGAAGCAACCAAAAAATAATATCTCCTAGGTTTCTGTCCTGTAAATTGAATGAACAATGATAACATTTACTGAGAAGAGGAAGACTGAGGTGAAGGAAGGTCACTTTGTGGGGCTGTTTTAGAAGACTGTGAGACATCCAAAGGAAAATGAAACCAAGCAGGACCCTGTGGGGCTCCCGGGCACAAAAGCCTTTCTTTGTCCCCCATTTCTTGATTACAGGAAATAGGCTTCATTCAGCCTCCATGACCTTCCCTGAGTTCCAACAAGCAGGTTCAAACAGTTGCTAATCAGGGAAGGGAGGGGATGCAGAGACAAAGGAGGAACAGTCAAGAAACAATAGTGCAGCCTTGGGGCAGGGTCCTGGTTCCCTGACAAGGGATACACATAACAATATCTTTGAGCTGTTTTGCAGGTACTGAAACCCCCACCAGGTAAGAGAAGTTAACTGTGTGCTGCCCACAAGCACGTAGACCCCAGTCCGGTTGGAACCAGAAGGTTGATGATGCTGACTCCCAGTTACCTCACCACCAACCAATCAGAAGAATGTCCATGAGCTGATCACGCCCTCCACTTTGAACCATTACTATAAAATTCCTCAATACCCCCTCCAGGTTGGGACACACAGTTTTGAGGGCTTTAGCCCACTGTGGTCCCCTTTGCCTGGCAAAGCAATAAAGCTATTCTTTCCACTTCACCCAAAACTCTATCTCCAAGATTTAATTCAGTGTCAGTGTACAGAGGCCAGTTTCAGTATCAAAGGTATCAACTAGGCAATACAAAATGCAATTCTAGAGCTCAGAAAATGCTGTAGACTAGAGACATAAATGCATTGATGGAAACTGATTGAGCCACCTAGTGTTTCAGCCTAGTGAGACATTTTCATTGGTTTCAGCAACATAGAGGTCTTTGATGACCTTGGCAGTTTCAGTGGAGGACTGGGATAGATGGTATGTGGTGGGGTATGAATTACATGGAGATGAAGTTGAGACAACCTTTGTAGACAGGTTTTTCCAGAAACTTGGCTATGAAATGGAGAAGAGGAATGGTTCAGTAGCTGGAAATGGGTGTGGAAATATGTGTATACATACATGTGTGAGATATATATATATATATATATATATATATATATATATATATATATACTTTTAAAAAGTGAGAGATACACAAGGATATGATCCATACTCATACAAATTAGAGAAAGGGAATAACTGGGGGTAATTGAAGGAGCCAAATCTTTGAAGGGAAAAGAGGGTGGATGCAGTTGTCCTTTGACAGGGGGAGATTCTTCCCCATTGTACCAGGAGTAAAGAGGATGCATACATGGGTAACTAAGTTGGTAGGTTTGGGGTGGGCAGATGTAGGATATTAGATCTGATGGCTTATACTTCCTTAGAGTATATGGTAAGGTCATATGCTGTGAGTGGATTGAGGTGTGATAGAGTTGAAGAGAGTGAAAGAGGTATGAAATATTGAGTGGAGGGTAATGTGAGTCTACTAAAGAAATGGGATAGGCTTTTGGGGCAGCACTGACTAGTCAACTACCTTGTGTGTTTTTCCCCATCAACATCCAGCTGCCTGGCATAGAAAAGGGGATTCCATCCTTATGTGGTGGAGAGAGAGAGCAAGCTCTTTGTTATCTCCTCTTATAAGGGCACTCATTCCATTACGAGGACTCTACCCTCATGACCTCATCTAACCTTAATTACTCATTTAACCTCACAGGCCTGTCTCCCAATACTATCACGGTTGGAGTTAGGGCTCTACCATATGACTCTGGGGGACATGATTCAGTCCACAGCAGAAGGTGAGCTTCTGGCACTGCTGATCTGAGGACAAAGACCTGCCCATATAATGCCCTCCAATCCTGACAGTTTCCATGAGAGACATCCTCTCCCATGCGATCTCATTTCGCAAAGTTACATAAAGGAGGATGACTGCTTCTGTGCACACCCCAGAGGAAGAATTTCATACATTGGAGACTCCATCTCACTTCTCAAGGAATGTTCATTCTCCTATCACTTTTAGATTGGAATGTGAGCTGTGAAACACAAATATGTAAAAGGAATAAACATAGGAGCTATATCTTAATGGATTTTGGATTTGGATCTTTTCTTTTTCCAATTTAGCAGATTCTCCTTCCACACTGGAGGAGGGAGAAAATGGGCCTGCTGCCAACAGCTGGGTGAAATGGGGAGCAGTGCCACCATCCGCACAGCTGTCTTATTGCTGACTTCCAATAGCAGCACCAGGGCCAGCCTTACAGGAGAAAGGAGCTGGGGTTCTGGAGCTCAAATGATGCTCCTACAGAGTAGCCTTCTCCTTCCTTCTTTTGTCCATCTGTATCCACTGTTGTTAATTTTTCTAAAACACTTCCTGGGGCTATGCCCAGGTTAAATCTTTCTTTTGTGAGGATGGCAAAGCTTTTTTTTTTTTTTTCTGATTGTAAAGGTAATAATTATTATTTTCAGAAAATTTGGAAAATGTAGAGGAATTCGAAGAAAAATAAAAATCACTCACCCTTCCATCTTCCAGGAGTAACTGGTGTTATCATTTGGCATAGTCCTTGTAGACTTTTATCTCTGAGGGTACATACATGTGCTTTTTTTCCCTGATAATAAAATGGAGGTTTAACTGTACAGTACTGTGTATTCTGCTTTTAGGCTTTTTTAATGGTTTCCCCAGTGCCTACAGGAAAAAGAACTACTCCTTGGTCTACACTCAGCACCTTTGTAACTGTTTCCAACCTGCTCTTCTGGCCTTACTCAAACTCGCCTCTACAATCAGATGGGTTAACTCATTTGGACCTGCCTGTGCTCCATTACTAGTTCTATTACCTCACCTAGAATGACCTTCTTATTCTCTCCACATCCCAGAGGCTAGTCATCTTTCAAAGCCTAGACACACAGCACCTCCCCCACGAGGTCTCCCTGGAAACCAATGCAAGTGACTTCCTCCCTTCCAAATCCCCCCAGCTGCTCCCTTGGCCTGGGCATGCTTTTCTCCAGATGGCTCAGTCCTCACATCATTTAGGTCTTTACTCCTTGAAATGAACTTCCTGAGACTTTGTAACTCCATTTGTATCCCAACCACCCCATTCCCCTTTCCTGCTTTCTTTTTCCCTTTTTTTTCTTTTAAAAAAAAAAAAATTATTTATTTATTTTTCTTTAGAGCACTTATATTACCTGATATTTGATGTGTTTTGACTTTATATTTTTTGATCGATCAATGGGGTTTCTACCACCACAAAACTCTAAGCTCTATGAAAACAGGGTATTTTTCCTCTTTTGTTCAGTGATGTATCCTTAGTGCCTAGAATAGTGACTGCCACATAGTAGATGCTCCATAAATATTTAAGTGAAAGAAGAAAGAAATTCATGTTAATCATTTGGAACTTAGGATGTCACTTTGTATTTTTCATGAACGTGCACATCAGTTCCCCTCAAAAAGTGTATACATATTGTCTATTAGTGAGAATGGAAACTTCTTAAGGCAGGGACCTATGTATTTCTATCTTTTATATATCTATTTTCCTTTAAGTCCTTAGTATAGTATCTTGCATATAGAAAGAATTCTAGAAAGTATGTTCCATGAGGATGGGGATCTTTGCTTTGATCACTGATGTATGCCCAGTACCTAGAACAATGCTGTCACATAGTAGGCACTGAAAACTACTTGCTAAGCGACTCTGCCTGAGTAATGAATTGATACTGATTTTATAAAGGCCCCTCCCTCCTCACTGAATTCAAACATCTCCAGGAAGGAACTCAATGCTTCAAACTGCAATATAAAGTCATTGTCTTCAGTCTTCTTCTAGGGGAAACATTTTAAAATGCAAATACTTTGTGGGTTTCTGGTTTCAGTGGGAATAAGGCAACAGCTTAGTTCCGAATCTGCTTTCCCTCTTGGAAACCCTCTAGAGCAACAAGGAGAATACAAAAACAAAGCCCAGAAATGACATTTTCAGTGAAACTAGAAGTCAGAGGAAACCCTGTAAACTCCATACGAAGAATAAGTTTTACCAAAGATACAGCCAGGAGTGAAGCCTAAGCAAGAAGTTGCAGCAATAGCACACTGTTAAGTGAAAAAAGGAAAGCTCAGAAGAATATCTATAGTTATTCCTTTCCTGTAAGAAGGAAGCGGATATAGGTACTTACATAGATATTTGCTTATATTTGCCAAAGGAAAATCAAGAAAGATAAACCAGAAACTTAAGGGACTGGTTTCCTAAAGGGTGGGAGGGGATGGGCTGGAAAGAAGGGGACATGGGAAAAGGGTAGCTGGACAAGGAGGGATGACACTTTGTGAGTGTAATTTTTGTACAGTTCTGACTCTTAGAATCATAGTACTATTTCACACACCTAATTAGTAAACGATGAAAAGCAAGCAGGCAGTGGGAGGAACACAAAATGGAATAATACAAACACTAACAAACAAACCTACTGTGTTACAAACAAATAACATACCCACACTGACGGGGCGGTAAAGAAAAGACCTAACTTAAGTAACTGGAAAACAGCATCTTGGATTAGTTACTCTGAGGCCAACCCAAAAGAACAGTACACGTGCTCGCAGCCATCTCGTTAGTAAAAGTAGGTCAGTTCTCTGTCACCAGGATCTGGACTGGGAATTCTGAAACTCTTTTAAGCACTTAACTAGAATTGCATAAATAAGTGAATAGATAGTAGATAATGAAAGCTGGGTTCTCTTTGTTAGAGAAAGAAGTTATGAATAAAGAAAAGGGAAGGTTAAAATGAACCCTGCGGGACTGGATTGGAATCAGAGGTGTCACTATGAGCTCCCGGTTTTTATTACACATACAGGTAGATAAATACATAAATATAGATATGTGTGTGAGGTGGGATAGAGTCCATACATACACTTCCATACATACACTTCTGTCTGCTGAGAGGACCAAGAATCACTGACGTCTAGCACACAGATCTTAGTTTCTAAACACCATTCTTCAAAAAAAAAAGGAGCCAAGGCTCCTTGCAGAAGTGGCTGATGCTGGGGCTGCTGCAGGGAAAATACAAACAGCCTGGAATGTCTTGTGGTGCCAGAAAGTAAGGAAATGCTCAAAAAAACCTGGAAGTGGTGGTGCTTATTGAAAGAATGCAGGAGCCAACCTGAAGGAGCTTTTAATGGCCCAAACTGAAAGAGTTAAGCAACAAAATAATGACAGTATGAGGTTTTATTCCATAGAGTCAAATGAATAAATAAACAAGTAGCCATGCATCCATGAGTGATTATTTACATTGAATGGAATAACTAATCATATGGTACAATTCTTCACTTTTCCCCTCTTGAGCAAGTCTTCTATCACCCATGATACACTTTATCACTTATTTATTATTTATCATGATACAGTTATCAGTTTTTGTGTATATGACCATGGAGCTTGGCCTCACATCTTTCACACGGTAGATGCTCAGTAATTATTTATTACTAAACGAGAAAGAGATTTCTCAACTTGGACTTGCGGAAGAAAGAAGAAACTTCTCTGCTTGAAACCTCACTTCAGGTTATTTTCACATCTTTCTCTCTCTCTTTTTTGGGGGGGGGTTGGGGGACTTTTTAACTTTCAGCTGGGACAGTCGCCTCTTTATAAAAATTTAGAAGACCATGTGTGTTTTCTGATGAATTATACCTGGGGTAAGAAGGGTAAAAGTAAACCATGGAATGTCAATGAACTTTCAGTGAATGATCAATAGTATAGCCTGTTTCATTTTCAGGGGTTGAAGTTTCCTCTGATGCTGCTGCTGATACAAACTGCGCCTGCCAAATGCTGTACTGTCTCATTTAAAAATCTTGCCATTGATTTGAAAACAAAGCAGGAGGGATTTGTTTATATTCCTTTGCCCTACCATGGACTGACTATCTCTTGGCTGTCTCACGCCACGAGGCCTGGCTGGGACTCGACAGGGCTGTGGATGATCAGGGGAGCTCTATCTCCGCAAACCATACAGGCATCCATATAAAAGTCCTCGAAATAGTGTAGTGTCTTCCAAAGTCTTGTTTCTTAGGGTTTCTTTTTTCCCATCTTTCTCTCATCAGATAGATAGGAGTGAATACTCCAGATACCACCTCTGGGGAGACTTCTGTGATGACCATTCAAATATTCACCAGTTAGACTCCTTTCCGAGAGGGGTATGGGAAGCCAGCATCTGGAGATACATGATATGTGAAATCTCACCTTTTGAAATGAGACGGCAGAAGATCCTTCAGGCTGCCTTGTTGTTGTCGGCCATTAGGTATTGAGGAGCTGGACAACTTTGAGTTTGTGCGTTTCAGGTGGTATTCGGTTTTATAAATGTGACTTTGAGAAAAATTTTACACAACTTCAAGGGATGATGCATTTTCTTTGGTAAAGTAGCCCAAAGCTTTCAAATGGTGATAAATCATCTGAGAGCATTAGTGGGTTTGAAAGGCAACATTTGTTAGCTAATGCTGCCATTTCTTTTCCCACCCAGATTTCCTTTCAAAGAAAATTTATTGCCATGTCTCTCTGACTGAAATATCTCCCCAAACACAACTGGATCAAAAATATAGTCAATCCATTGTTTTTACCTGCCTTAATAACTAAAGTGAATTGACTAGATCATTGATTCCATTGATTTTGAAGAAGTCTTTTAAGTTGGCTGGAAAAAAAATTAAGCTGGAAACAATCTGAGTCAGTGACCACGTAAAAACATGACCTGTGCTCTTTGCAAACTAACCTTCAGTCTTTATTGATGTATCTAATTTGGAAAGTTCTTTCTTTTTTCCTTGAGAAGGATAATTGCTTTAATGACACCAAAATGCTTTATTTCTCTGGAAGCTTTTGTCATCTTTTGGATCCACATTCTATGTCACAAAAATCATACATTTTCAGCTTTCCTTTCGAAATAAAAAGAATGCATTCATTTTTGACTGGGAAAAAGTGAAAAAGTAATTCCTAATTACTCTTGATTCTAGCATAAGAATAGGATAAATCAATTTCTGGCATTTTAAATCACTGAGTTGCATTTTGCTGAAGACTTAGATTTTTTTCTAACTATTTATGTTTTGCACATGTAGAGTTGAATCTCTGCTCCTGGCACTAGGAAAATATCTGGAGATTCAGGGAATCAAAGAATAGATTTCTTAGACATTCCTGTATCAGTGTAAAGAGAGAAGAAAGTTTAGTTTGTTACTAAATAAACCAAGAAAAATGTTGAAATCAGTTAACTTAAAACCATGGTTCTTGGGGACTTCCCTGGTGGTCCAGTGGTTAAGACTCTGAGCTTCCACTGCAGGGGGCGCGGATTTGATCCCTGGTCAGGGAAATAAGATCCCACATGCTGCATGGTGCGGCCACAAAAAAAAAACAAAAAACAACCATGGTTCTTGAGGTGGAGTAAAGAGTCTGACTCCATGTTTGATGGTTGATTGCTGACAGCTTTTATACCCACATCTGGGCAAGCCAGTATGGAAGCTGTGGACTCCTTTCCTTGGTGCCAGCAACTTTCATCATGGCCCTACACTCTAACCACAGTAAAAACAAAAGCCACTCACTCCTTTCACTCAAGCCATTTTGGACCAGCTTGGGTGTCTGCCCCGGCTCCCCAGAAAGCCACATTATGTGAATAATAAACCTTTCAGACCTTTACAGTGCATGTGTTGCATGAATAATCTCAACATCTGAACCAACTGTGTGTGGGACATTGATCCTGCTGTCTGAGGGCAACCACAAAGTGATTGGTGTTATGAGCAGGGTGGTCTAGGTGGTGACTATCTCTTCTCTGGCTCTTGTTTGCTAACTGGCTAACAGTGAGCGTGCACTCTGAGCTCCTGCCTGCTGGCTAGTGTATGCTTTGAACTGTCCCACTGTGTACTACATTTCCCAAGTCCTACCGAACTTCTGTTACAGATTTCACTGACCCAAGTTGTTGGAAGTTTTGGTAACTGGTGCTTAGGGACAGGAGGACAAGACTGGGTCTTTCTCTTCTTTTCTTTTCTTTCTTTCTTTCTTTTTCTTTTTTTTTTTCATTTGATACATGTATGTATTGCAAAATGATTACCACAATAATTAGTTAACATTTATCAGCTCACATAGTTACATTTCTTTTTCTCTGGTGATGAGAACTTTTCAGATCTACTCTCATAGGAACTTTCAAATATACAGTACAGTATCGTTAACTGTAGCCACCAGGCTGTACATTACATCCCCAGAGCTTACTTATCTCATAACTGGAAGTGTGTACCTTTTAACAACTTTCACCCATTTCCCCCAGCCCCTGCTCCCCACCAATCTATTCTCTGTTTCTGCGAGTTTGGGTTTTTTAGATCCCACATATAAGTGAGACCATACAGTATTTGTCTTTCTCTATCTGATTTATTTCACATAGCAAAATGTCCTCAAGGTCCATTCATGTTGTCATAAATGGCAGGATTTCCCTCTTTTTTTAGGCTGAATAACATGCCATTGTGCATATATACCACATTTTCTTTATCTATTCATCTGTCAATGGACACTTATTATTGCCATGTCTTGGTTATTAAGTGGCCATGGGCCATGTGTTTTGTCCTGGATCTATCTATGAGTCTTGGACTAAACTGTGTGTCTCAATTTCAGCATAAGCAGTAATTGATACTGGACTGAGGGGAATGACTCTTACCCTGTAATCGTTGGATCTGTCTCAAGTAGTCATTGGCCTTTGTTCTGTCTCAAGGGAAAGACTCTATTCTGGGCAGTATATGGCTCATCAGGTGATCACTCACATGAGGAAGAGTAGTCACTATGCGGAGTGCTGAGGTCCACACTCCAAAAAGCCCATGGCTCATTAGGACTCTACAAAATAATTCTTCTGCTGCTGCCCAGGCCTCTGTCATCAAGAAGATTGTGATCCTCTGGATTTTAGGGAATGCATCCATAGCCCGGACCCTTAAGAATGGCAGCCCTAATGCTTTACCCCATGCCCTTTAAAGGATGCAAAGACACCATTGCCTTATGGAACACCTGCAAAATGGATAGACAAAGACTCTGGGTTTGATTGAGTGCTGCAGCTTATCAACACAGCAAAGGGTTAAGTCTAGGGTCCCTAAACTCAGTAGAGCAATGGGGGAGGTCTTTTACCCTGATGATACTGATTTGGCAATCCCTGGAGGAAGAAATTTGTCAATGTGAGCAGGGTAGAGCTTCCCAAAACGTATCTCGTAACCATCAAAACCAAACCAATACAAACCAGAACAAAACACCTTGACCCAAGGACAGGAAACAAAAATTAAAACAGACAAAAAAGAAAGAAACCAAAACTAAAAAAGGTAAAAGGGGTATCATTTGGCTTTTGCACCTCTACAACGTAGGTTTTATGTGCACACAATCTTTGCAGACAAGAGTTCAGCCACATCCAACTTTCCCCAGGAACACAGGTCTGACATCCTACTGATGACATTCTCCAAGGAGATTCACTGAACACATCCATTCAGGACCTACAATTACAAAGGAGCTCTCACAAGAAGGGATGGCCCATTGCCTTATACAAATTACAAGGTCCGGACACCTCAGTAAAATTTCTGCTAATTATTTGGACACCCACTGATGTGCTCTGTCTCTACACTGTGAGGAAGCAACTGAGGTCCCTCCTAGCATTCCCAATATTGAAACAGGACTTTTTAGATTTTAGATGCAACATGTTTCTTATTTCTAAGTTTTAGTTAAGCCCATTCATACTGTCCCACAAATTGGCCTATTTTGAGTGGAGTCTTGTACAAGGAATGCTCTAATATCCATCTAAATTGCAATACAACTATTAGTGATCCCCAGAGATCCCTTCACTGTTGAGATTTTAGCAGTCTCCTCTCAAGCCTCCTGGAGTCCCTGGACAACCCATGATTGCCATAAGTTGCCCATGAGCTTCTAGTGCAAGAAATTGCCCTTCTCAGTCCACACCACACACCATTAGGATGGCAACTCTTGGCCATATACTGGGCCCTTTGAAGACAGAGGCTCTCATGGGTCCTGAGCCTCTGACTTCTCCCTGCCCCCAGCTGCCCATTACCTCTTAGGTCATGGAGGCAGCACCCTTCAGGATTGCCACGCCACAAAGATCCTCTTACTGACATAAAATGGTACTCACAAGATAGATCCAACTCCTGGCCTTCTAGCATATCCCACTTACAGGAGGAAGTGGTTTCCCCTGTCCTCAGTTCCTTGCTGGGTGTAATTACATGAAAGGAAGTCACCTGTCTTTTGGATCCACTGGCCGCTTGGGAAGCCTCTGGAGATCACCTGAGTAATCCAGAAGGGAGTCTGTGCACTTTATGGATGGTAGTGTCACCATCACTTGTTATAGTCTGCTGGACACTACTGCTATTCATCCCCTGACTGGGATGTCTCTGATCAAGCATGAGATCTGAGTCAGCATAGCAGGCTGAATTTCAGGCAATTATCTTAGCACTAGAGGCTGCCCTGGCCAACAATCAGCTCCACGTGTACAACTTTAGAGTTTTGGCCCATTACCAATGGTCTGGCTGTCTAGTCCTACCAATATCAACAACAATTCCATATCCAAGGTACTCCTCTTTGAGGTATAAAACTCTGGAAGTTTCTTGTCTCACAGATATCCAAAATATAAATTAAGGCTACACATGTCTATGCATATACTAAAGCCATAGAACATAGCCTCACTAACATTTCTTATCCCCTTTGAAGTTCTAGACACTACTGAAGGTTACAAACTGTGATATAGGGAATAATAACCCTCTAAAGATGTCCACATTCTAATCCCCAGAATCTGTGGATATGTTACCTAATAGAAGGGATTTTGCAGATGCAATTAATTTAAAACTCTTGAGATGTGCAGATTATTCCTGATTATGAGCTCAAAGTAATTAAAAGGGTCCTTATGAGAGGGAGGCAGGAGGACCAGAGTCAGGGAAGGAGCTATGAAAGTGGAAATAGAAACCAGAAAATCAGAGAGAGAGCTGCTACACTGCTGGCTCTGAAGGTGGAGGAAGGGGCCACAACGCGAGGAACGTGGCCAGCCTCTAGAAGCAGGAAAAAAACACAGAAACGTATTCTCTTTAGAACCTCTAGGAATGAACCATCCCTGCTGACACCTTGGTTTTAACCCAGAGACTGATCTTGGACCTCTGACCTCCAGAACTGTAAGATAATGGATTTTCGTTGTTTTAAGCCACAAGTTTGTGGTAATTTGTTACCGCAGCCATAGGAAACTAATACCCAATGCCACTCACTTCTCAAAGTGCACAATGCTGGACTCTTACTGACCTCATATGGCAGACCTCAAAGAGTGCCATCATTGTTTACTTCAACGAGTCCCAATTCAATTAAAGGAGACATGACACATTTCCATCATTGGTCAGACATCAGGGGTGAATTTTAATGAAGACTCTGACTCAGGTTTTGATATCTGACTGCTGATATCTTTCAAGTCTTTCTACTACCTCTTCCCCTCTTGTCCCAAATCTGGCAAAGCTGGTAAGAAACCCCCCAACTTTCCCTCCCTTGGGTCAGAAGTTCAAACCACTCAAACCCTGGACTTCAGGTGGAAACTCTCACCTTGGCCTAATTCCCCAACCACAATAAAACTCCCAAACCACTCATCCTGCCCTTTGTTCAAGATATTTTGGACCAGAAGTTACCCTACTCTCCACAGAGAGCCTCATTACATGAGTCATTAACCTTGTCACCCTATCAGTGAGTTTGTGGCATCATCAGTGTCAACATCCTGACCAGTTTTGGTTGGGGGCTTGATCTTGCCTCTGTGGGGTGACCACAAAACACCAGGGTATCTCAGTGTGCCAGATGGGATGCTAAAATGCACATCTTTAAGAGCACTATTCCCCCCAACCTTTTTTTTTTTTTTGAAACTGATTTTATATTAAGATAAGCATGACACTGGTGTGAAACAGGAGACTTCAAAGCAATTGATGCCCTCAGGCTTTTTTGAGAATGGGTTCACCCTCTGTTATTAGGCCTGCTTTAAGGGAAAAGACTGAGAAGTACTATTTTAAGGAAACTTGGCTTCAAACCCAGAGTCAGACTATTTCAGAAGGAACGCCTAGCAACCGACATTTGAAAACTGACCTAACTTCTCCGGCAGGCAGGCCATCTTGGAGGATATCCAAGTTAAGAACTTCTGAAGGTTTACTTAAATATCAATTAGTAAATGTGTACCTGCACGGAGATTTAAATATTTTGGAGATTACCAACCTAAAAAATTAATTGCCTTTCCTTTCTTTTTTCTATTAGAAAAAATTCATCAAGAATTCATAATAGTGTCTTGAAGACCCTTGGATGACTGACTGCTCCATGAAATGTACGTGTCTCTCTCCCTGTCTGTGTGTGGAGAGGGGAGAGAGAGATTTATCAGTTGAATTGAGGACAAAAAAATTCCTATGCATTGTTGTAGTATATGAAGTACTGTAAATGTATCTGCCAGGTTGCATTTTTCCAGACTAAAACTAAACATTTTTAGAATGCATTTTATCTTTTAAAAAGTCACATTTTATGATATTTGCCTTTCTGGAAGCTTCCTTGTAACCAGAATTCATATTAGAAAAGGAGACTTAGAAGACCCCCAAGGAGTAGAGAGCAGCGCTGAAGGAAGGCGTGTTCCGCCAGGCACAGAGCTTTCCCACCGGAGGAGGTGGCCGCGGAAGCAGCGCCCCTGGAGACAGTTCACCAGTGCTCGCTGGAGAAGGAGAAGCCCCACAAGCAGCACAGCCTACGTGTTTTACTCCCGAACATACTAATCATTGCTTTAAAATGCTTTGTTCTGTCGCTACTCAGTCTTAGTCCTGACCGGAAATGGCATAGAGCGGAAAGGGAAGTTGGAGAAAGAATATAAAATCCCTTCAAACGACTCAGCTGCTTTCCCGGGCTTTCTGTGCTAAGTAGAGCACGTTTTCCCTTTATGACCTACCTCAAATCCTACTTGCTATATGCCTTTTCCTGATCATCCAGTCTGCAGCTTAAAGAAATGTCTCCTTTGTTTGTGCCCCTCGGTGTTTCTTGCCTGTTCCATTCACCTGGTAATTATTCATCCATTTCCGTGCGACTCCTAAGTCTTCTGTGTTCTTTACCTTATTAGATTTTAAACTTTATATCCTCATTCTGAATAAAGTCTTACTGAAGGCAAGGACAACATCCTAACATTCTTTTTATCCTCGACATAACCTATTTGAGTGACTTCAAACAGCAGCTGCTCCATAAATATATCGATATGTTGGATGAATGAATGTTGATTAAATTTTGGCTTACTGGATACTTTCAAAAGGATACTTGCATCCCAGAGAACTTCTGATGAGTACCAGTGAGTCTGACTACAGAAAAGACCATTAGTATTGAAAGGACTTGCATATACACAGTTTATTCAATCTAAAATATATTTATTGAATGATTTCTATGTACTAGATATACTATGCTAGGTTTGGAGAATTCAAAGATCACTAAGAAATGGTCACAATGTCAAAGACCTCACAACATAATAGGGAGAGACGGAGACACAAATTGGCAATGGCATAAGTTCTAAGATAGAGGGGTGGACACAGGGATTTACAAATAAAAGGAAATCTTTGAAGGAAAGTTGTGGGATGGTAAGCTTTGTCTTGATCATCCAAAAACCTGACACAGTAAGAAGACTCAACCAAACTCATTGCTCAGCAAATACTAGATTATGCTATCTATTGTTTCAGTTTTTCACTTTGCATCCCAATGCTCTACTGTTGTTTACAGATTCAGTCTCACTCAACTACTGTTTTGTTTGCATAAACAAAAATATTTTTTAATTTTTATAAGTTTGACTTTTTCTACAGGGCTCAATCATGCTTCCTTTTTTTCTTTTTTCCCTGAGTGATTTTGGCTAATTGCTTATGGAATGCTATGGAAACACCCCCCTCCCCTAAACAGAGTCAAAGACCATGCAAGTTATAATGCATTTTTATTTTTTAATTACAGTGGTAGAAAGGTGAATGATTTCCCAGAAAATCTGTGCTAATAAAGAAGATTTTTAGAGTTTTTTTCAATCTTGATTTACTATGTTTGAGACGGGTTTAGTATGGAATCCCCTTGACATATGACTCTGGTAATTAAGTGAGACATCAAGTCCTCAAAAGATCAACTTTAGAGTGAGGGTGTTAACATGAAGTACCGTCAATTGCTGAGTCCATTTATTGATTGTATTGGGTTGTACGTGGACTAATATTGCTTGCATTGAGAGTGAGATGGCTGTGTCTAATCAGAACAAAGGGCACACAGGTATATCTCTGTTTTGTGACCCATAATTAACTTTTAGAAGGACACTAAGCAAATTGCTGCCAGCATTCTTTGTATTGGGAAAATAGGGCACTCCCCTCCCTCATTTTTTTGTTTTTGTTAGCACCCAGTATTCTTGCAATGCAAGGGTGCTTATGTGGAAGAAACTGCTGGTTTGGTAGGGGAAACATATGTTTTCAAAAATAAAGCCTATGCATTTTTTATTAAAAAGTGATTTTTACAACAGCAGCATAATCTGCAGATGGAGCGCTGATATGGTCATCTTGCTGGCTGTTAAAGAGTTTATTCTACATTAAATTGACTCCCGAGGGCTGCATTTTTCAGTGCTCTTATGACCACCAACCTTTCTTATTGAGAAGGTCAATAGGCCTGATATGAAGTCTTATAAATCATCAACTCACTCTTTCTGTAATATCTAATGTGTCCCAGTCCACATGCCTTAAAAATTATAAACCACTGCACATAATGTATATCAACCAAATAAATCAGCTGCTATAAATATAGGTTTTCTTTTGGTTCTGGACAGATTCATCCCATTGCATTTCACAGGTGTTAAATGCTTTTAGTTCAACAGACAGGATCTCTTTTGGTGTTCAGGCATTAGAGAGCTGGAATGCAATCTGTTTTAAATACTTTATGTGCACAACTGACGCCAAAGCATTGAAAATAGCTCCCTGAAATTCTAAAGAATATAGAGATAAAACAATGGATGTGTTGTTAAGCACCATGTCACTAGTTGATGAAACAATACAGAAGTTTTATTTTGGTCATAGGAAAGGGGAGGATAAGAAGGCACTGACGTGCACAATGTGTGGATTCTTTACATGTGGCAGGAAGGGGAACCACAGTCCACCAAGCTCTTCTCTGGATGGGCTTGAAAACTCCTGGTCTGTCCTCTCTTTGCTATGAAACCTGGTTCTGCATGTATATCTTTTATTAACAGGTCAGAATAAACTAGATACTTATAAAAATATGGGCCAGTGAATGGGTTACTAGTATTAACTCATTCTTACTTCTTTGCAATTTCCTTATATTTTTTTTTTTTTAAAGTTTTACTTGATTTTATTTATTTATTTATTTTATTTTTGGCTGTGTTGGGTCTTCGGTTCGTGCGAGGGCTTTCTCCAGTTGCGGCAAGCGGGGGCCACTCTTCATCGCGGTGCGGGGACCACTCTTCATCGCGGTGCGCGGGCCTTTCTCTATCGCGGCCCCTCCCGTCGTGGGGCACAGGCTCCAGACGCGCAGGCTCAGCAATTGTGGCTCACGGGCCCAGCTGCTCCGCGGCATGTGGGATCTTCCCAGACCAGGGCTCGAACCCATGTCCCCTGCATTAGCAGGCAGATTCTCAACCACTGCGCCACCAGGGAAGCCCTCCTTATATTTTTAATTGATTGAACAACAAAAAAGTCTGCAGAAACTTGTGACATTGCTGATAGCTTTCCACATGCTTTCCCAGCCAGTGTGTCTTGAGTGACTTTCGTTTTTGTTTTTGTTTTCAGAGTAGTTTTGAGTTATGAATTTATTTCTTAAGCTATAAACACAGTAAGCCCTGCTTCCTGGTCCTACAGGATGGATGCAATAAAAAGAGAAGAGAGAATACAGATGTGCATAGGAAGGGAAGACAGCAGGTTTGGAAGCAGAAGGCAGAGATTCTGGTCCTAATTCTGTCACTCACTATGTCACTAAGTGAAGGCATTTAATTTCTCAAATATAATTCCATATTTGCAAATTTGCCTACTTGCTAAAATTTATTTGTAACCCCCAAATCAATACGCATGGTACTTTTATTGTTATTTGTGGACAGGCACAGAGCAATGAAAAACTTGTCACCCTAAGCACATGTTCCCTGCTGAGATCAAACAAGGTTTCAGCTCTTATGCTGCAAACAAGTGTCTTCTCATGCTCTATTAAGTGCCACGTTTTGTTCCAATTTTTGCTTTTCTGTTGGTGACTTTTCTTTTCAAAATAACCCCTGAGCATAGTGCCCAAGGCTGTTTTGTGTTCCTAAGTGCAAGAAGGCTATGATGTGCTTTCTGGAGGAAATACGTGTGCTAGTTACATTTCATTCAGACATGAGTTATAGTGCTGTTGGCCCTGAGTTCAATGTTAATTAAGTAACAATATATATTAAATGAAGTGTCTCTAAAGAGAAACACACACAAAACAAGGCAATGTATTGACTGATTGATGAAAATGTGCCCAGAGGCTCACAGGAACCTAACCCTGTGTTTCCCTTAGGAGCGGTGGTTTAGTATTCACAGATTCAGTGTTTGTGGTGACTTGGTAGGACGTAACTACCATGAATAATGCTGTTCGACTGCATAATTGTTTTGTAAAGAAAAATGGTAATACCAGCATCTCACGATGTTATAGTAGTTCATTTCAGAATTTTGAGATGGAAAGTGTCAGTCAGGAAAACATACGCAACTCTCTGTATTTCAAATGAAAAACATTTTAATAAGGAAAGTAAAGTCTTAAACAATGTTTAGAAAGTCTGTAGGAACAAAGGGCAAGGAAGCCTCCAGCAAGATTATCAGCCTAAAGCATTAAAGAGGGTAGTTTTTAAAAGCTTCCCTGGAAGCTGCTCTAAAGAAGCTCAAATCTGCTTGCAGCTGCCTCTGGAGAACAGTGGCTTTTCCTTTTCCACTTTTCAAATCCCAAGTAAGTGTCTCTTATTATTTAACCTGGAACCATTCAGAGAAGAAATACTAAAAACTGTTGTTCCTGGCTCCTATCCTGAGATCTTAGAAGAAAGTGATAGTGACTTTGGGTTGCCAAAAGACAGTTTAGAACAAGTAGTAGTAGTAGTAGTAGTAGTTGTAATAATAATAGTAAAAAAAAATGATAGTCTAGCTCTAGTAATAAGATAATCAGTTTACAGTGGTGTCAAGCTGGGTCTTCTATCATAGCTATGTCACAGCCCTAGTGACCATTTACAGAAGTTCTTCTCTGTCCACATACATAGAACCTTCAAGACCACAGTTACACCTTGGCTCAGAGCACAGGTCAGAATTTACCAGAACCCAGGTGCTTTTCCTTCTTCCAGTCTCTTATGTGAGGGTCTGGTGGTATTTCTTTTAAATTCTCAAAACACAAAAAGATGTGATTGCACCACTTTCTGCAGACAGTGGAGCTTTTGGCCACTTGTTCATCTTCCTGATGGCAGCTACTCTCAGTGGTGTCCAGGGTCAGACACCCATTCTTTGGAGGGAAAAAACCTTCAATGCTTCTAGGATGATTTGCTCTCCTGAGGGTGAATAGGTATAACAATGGGCAATAGCTTAATAAATTTGTTATCCCAGATACTTCTTTGCATTACAACATGGAAGAAATTTCAAGGCCAATGGTAGAGATGTCTGGGGGCGGAGGAGGGTCACTGTGGTTAGTAGAGAAAGGCTTGGTCTAGAAATGATCAGATCTGAGTTTTTGTTCCAGTGCTTTGACAGCTAACTAATATAAAAACCATCATATGTTTTAAACACAGGATTTGAAGTCCTGATGTGTCCTCTTGGGGCTTTTGAATATTACTTCTGAAAGGTCACTTAAACCCATGGTTTGATTGCAATTTATAATTCCCTTAAAAAAATTAAAAGAAAAACTTCGGTATTAGGTAACCCCCTCAAAGTAAGTGATCAGGGATGGGATTTTTCAAAGCCTTTAGTACCAAGGTGATGGATTCTGGAATAAATGAAAACTTGTTCAAATTTTGATTTTTAAAAGAATAAGTTATTTGGTTGTTTCCTAGATCAGTGAGTGACGAGAGGTGGTTTTTCTTGAGATTTGCTCAAGATTGTTTCAGAATTTAGAAGGTAACTTTAAGTCAAATATTTTGGTTGCATTACAAAGTCAAAGTGTCTCCACATGAGATCTGCTGTCATGGCGAAGCTGAGCTGTAACTGAGCCTCCTTCTCACCATCTTTCAGTGTGAGAAGGCCACTGAATCCAGTTGTTTCCATTATAGGATCATAACTGGCTTCCTCTCATGGCTGATTACATTTTTAAAGTTACTGTATATATATATTTATGCAAATCCCTGTTCCTGGAAAGTTTCAGCTCAACTGATAAAAGCAGTCATTTTGATTTCCATCCTTTTATAAGGGAACGATAAAGGCAGCCCAGGAAGTGTTGATTATTCAAGTAAAGCAGTAGCTCTAAATTCTTTGACTTTCCAGGCTTGTCCTTTAATAGAAAATAATGCTGTAAATAGAAGTGAGACCGTTAACTTGAAACAATTCAAGGACTGAATTAAACAAAAACTCCCCTGGGTTTCTGCATGAAAGCTATTGAATTTGGCTGCAAATGAGCACAAAGCACTTTCAAAAAAATTTTTTTCTCATCCTTCCCCATTGCAGAGTCCTTGGTTTAGTTTATTTGATGATAATGGATCTCCATTGACCTACATAACTGGTATATTTAAATACTCGTTTCATTTAAAAATACGTATTCAAGTACCTATTTCATTTAAAAATATGTTGAGAAAAAACGTAACGGCTTGTTCAACCATCCTTCTTAACAGTTCCTTTGGAGTCTCTCTGTGCTCTCAGCTAAATCCAAACTTGCAGAATTTCATTATGAGAGAGTATTGAGACAATTCAATTACACTTGGAATTTGTGGTGGTCTGTCATATTAGAGTTTCACCTGAGGGAACTGCAAAGTGCATTCATTTTAATTTTGCTAAACTCACACGAGGCTCTCCTGATTGAGGAAATTTGGGGAATGGGTCCTGATTGTTTTTTTACTTGGTAAAATTGAAGCACACCATACACATAGTAATGAGCAGAAAGCTCACTGATCCTAAGTGTACAGCTCAGTGAATTTTTACATATGTATACGCACATCACAACCACCCTGCTGAAGACAGAGAACATTTCTTGCCTCCCACAAGGTTCCCTTGTGCTTATTTCCAGCCTATATTCCCACCTTGAACTTCTATCACCATTGATTTAGTTTAATCTCTTCTTCAACTTCAAGAAATGAATCCTAAATGAATCCTATACTCTATAGTCTTTTGACTTTTGTTTCTTTCACTTAGTATAATGTCTGTGTGATTCATCCATGTTGCTGTGTGAAACAGCTTATTTTGTTTCATTGCTGAGCAGTATTGTACTTTATGAATATACCAGAGCTTATTCATTCATTTTCTTTTTGGGCATCTGGGTTGTTTCCAGTTTAGAATTACTGTGAATAAAACTGCTGTGACTGTTCTTGAGTGTCTTGGTGGATCTATGCATTCATTTCTCTTGAATATATACTTCAGTGTGGGAATGCTGGACCATTGGGCAGGCCTAGGCATAATTTTTATAAATACTGCCAAATAATTCTCCAAGTGACGGACTTTTCTAGTGTATGTTCCTACTGATAGTGTAAGAGTTAAACCTGCTCCACATCCTCACTGTTTGGGGCTGTGTCTGTCTTCTAAAAATTTAGCTAATCTGGTGAGGGATTGGTGATATATTCATGAATTTCATTTAGGGAACATTTCCCTGATAAGTAATGTTGTTTAGCACCTTTTCATATGTTTATTGGTCATTTTTCTTTCTCTGTGTTTGTGTCTGTGTGTGTATGTATGTGTGGAGCATCTGTCTGGTACCCACTTTGAAAAATTTTGTTATTTAATATCCTTCTTACAGGTGTGTGAAGGTCTTTGTATATTTTGGATGGGAATCCTTTGTCAGCTATGTTTATCACAAATATTTTTCCTAGTCTGTTACCTTGCTACTCTTTTAATGATGTCTCTTTATAATGCAAGTTATTTAAGAAAATCAAATTTATCACTTTTCTGTGGATTACCTTGTGTCTTATTTAATAAATCCTTGCCCATTTTAATATTGGACCTGTGTTTTTGATTGTGACTCTGCAGATACTTTGCAAATTGTGTTCAAGGAACCAGCAGCCTGAGTAGCTAATTGTTAAAGCCCTAGTCAAGAAGTCAACTCCTTCATTTAGTTATGAGGAAAGAGTTTTTTCAAGACAATGGCAGTTGCTGTGGGATTGTTCTTGTTCCTTTTCAAAAGGGGTACAGCAATTGTGTTTATTACTGATTCCACTCATTTGCAGTGCATTAAAATCACAGCAGTTCCTAAGATGGACTGATATATCCTTTAACCTGACATTCAAAGCTGAATGGGCTTTTTGGTACCCTGGAATGAACTAGTAAGAACATTTCAGAATGTATATAAGGAAAAAGGGAAGGAAAATCTATCCATAATTAGTTGACAGAGGACTTTTGAGAAGATATAGAAAACTAAAAATATTTATGACTCACACATTAGGAGTAAAAAGGACTTTAGAATGCTTCAGTGAACCCTTTGCTGGAAGGGTGGGTTAAGAACATTAGCTGACTCTGATTCTCCCTAACCTGCCATGTGGACCAATTGAATAGAGGTATTTCATAGAACAGAAGCCAATCTAGGGGGTTTAGAAGACTGAAAAAGTAGAGGTGGCACCAACTGTCTTTCCCCTGACTTCTTACCCTGGAAAGCAAGAATGTCTCAGGACCAGTTAGACCTTGGATTGGATGTGGCCGGCAATGGGTGCAATAGCAGTGACCCTTTCTGGACCTTGGCTTCATGACTGCTGGACCTCTTGGTTCTCTGTCCAACAGCAAAGCCAAGGTCAACTTATCATCCATGCTGGATATTTTCCATGTGCCTTTCCAGATTCTCATCTCTACCCTTCTTCTCACTGCTTTTTGCCCTGGGAGCCTGACCTGTCTGGCATGCATTCCAGTTTTCTCTTGCTCTTCAGCTTCCAGTTGGGTTTGACCAATAAGGAACACCATCCAGAGATCAATGGGAAGAAAGAGAGTAAAGTGAAGGTAATTATCCCCTCTCTTCAGGGTTGCTGCCAGTTGGCTGTAGCCCAGGCCCTAGGTCACAGCCCCTTTCAGGTGGCCCTTTCCACACAACATTTGTTTCAGGTTCTGGTAATTGCTCTTTCCCTCCATCTTTCAGTTTTGGGACATGTACAGCCTCCTACCATTACTTGTCCTAGAGTACTGCGCTACCCATTGTGGATTCCCTATTTGCTGTCTTTATGAGTCCCTACACATAGTTCCATTATTAAACTCTCCTCCAATGACCAATTTATAGAGGGAAGAAATTAAAATTGTATGAGAGAGCATGGCGTGGAGGTTGCTCTTTGACTAATACTTCATCTGAGAAAACATGATGCACACCAGGGAAACTCGAAACATTAAACAGCTCCCATTCTCTTATTATGTTCTGCTCCCATTTCTAGCCTCAAAACGGGGCCTGATACTTTCTGACACCTCTCCTCTAAGGCTGTTTCTTCCCTTTTCTCCTTACCTAGCTCCATATCTTTCAAGTCTCAGCTTGAATATTAATTTCAAAGTTCCCTGAAGAGTGTTATGTGCCACTCATTCTTAGCAAGGAGTAATTTGAATAATAGCAGTTAAAAGTTGAAATACATATTTGTACTTTTGCTTTGTTTATGTCTACCCCCTCCCAGCTTGTGGTCCATGGGAGATTTGTTCAGTTTTATTGTAAATAATATTTATAATAATATCACCCAGAATAGTGTTTGGTACATTTTTAAGTGCTTAATAAACATTTTTTGAATGAATTAATGATTAATAATCAACCAAATAATAGAATTCAGATGTACTGAATCTTTGCAGACAAATAAATCATGCACCATTAAAAAATAAAAATCACTTAACTTTGGGATAAGATATATAATAATAATAGTATTAGTGATGATAAACAAAACAGAAAAGCATTAACCCAAAGTATATTACCCACAGATCATCTACATTATTTTCTATTCTATTCCATACTTCATTTTTATCTGTACACAATTTCTGAAAAACTGATATCATAGATGAATTTTTGCTTTCTTTTGGCATTTAAAATGTTGCATAAACATTCCTTATATTTCTAAATAGTCTGAGGAGTTACAGTTTTTAATAACTGCATAAAATATTTTAGAGTTGCTATAGTGCAACTATCTTTGCCCTGTTGTCTGACATTTAGATTGTTTTCTATATTTTACTATTATGAATCTAACCTAAATAAATTGCTCCACGACCCTCCAGTATTAGAAAGGTCACTTTTCTTTATTTGTCTAAATCAAATGAAATCTGGCTAGGGCTCCCACCTGTGAAGGTTAATGAGAAATACAATCCCAGTCATTTCTGAAACAGTTTCTGTGTCTTTCATTGGTTTTACCAGAAACCTGGGGCTAATGTGGCTCAAGAAAATTAGAGAAGGGTTCCTAACCTCAGCTCATCTTTGTTCCTTTTGTTTTCTGTTACAGTCCAATGTGGGGGGCTGGTCCCCAGCATCTTGCTCTTACGGCTGCTCCAAATGACAGCAGTGATGACTGTTCACAGAAGCCCTGCCCCACTGGTAGCAGCTCTGATAGGTAACCACCTTCCCTCTGCTACTTCTGGAGCACTGTACTCAATCATATGCACAGTTTTCCCCCCATAAAAAACCTAAACCCAAACCCTCCTTGCAGTCTTCTGGCATTAACTTGCTCTTCTGGTGGTTCCAGCTTCTGTTCCCATCCTGTGTCAGACAATTTTAATTTCTTCCTTTATAAATCCAGACCTCTCAAACAAAGGCCTCTGTGGGAGTTTACTTTAGGGCAGCTTCTGAAATAAAGAGAACAAAAAGAGCTTGTTAAGCACCCAGGAACTCCACTCCAAGAAGAGCCTTGAACTTTATATTACAAAGTCATACATGTCTGTTGTGTAAAGGAAGGAAGGGAAAAAATTTCTTATATGTCCTCTAAGAATTAGGCCCATATTCACATCTCAATAGATTTTCCTATCATGTATATAATGCTACAATACATATCATGTAGCATATCATTTTTTCCCCAAGAAATAGGATTCATGGGTCAACTTTTATAAGTGTTTTATTAGTCAGTCTGAAACCTAAACTGCTGTAACAAAGGGAATCAAAAAGACATAAACCACAGACGAGTTGGCTTCCACTTCTGTAACTGTTGTTATGAAATAATTTAGGAAATTCTTCCACTAAATGCAAGGAGAAAACATGGGTCTTATGTGGTTAAGGAATATTGGAGAAAGAAGCCTCATTCTCAGCTTCTACTGTCACTGATGTTACAATGATGCTTTTTGCTTAAGACTCACATAGGAAAACTGGCCCCACTCTGCTGGCCTCAGAGGCTCCAAAGGGCAACAGCAATTTATCAGTGAAGACATCAGAAAGTTATCAAGAGAGTAGAGTTAAATCAGGCTAGAACCTGGAAAGATTGAGATCCAAAGAAGTGAGTTCCCTGTTTGGGGCTGCTTTCCTTAGGAGGGTGTGTGTTTTTGGTTCTAGAGAAAAGAAATAAGAGACTGAGAACCTGACTGGTTGCCTTGACAGCCCTGAAAGGAATAGAAGTTTGAATTCAGGGCTGGAAGGAAAGAGGGCAAAAATGTTCTGGTGAAAATTTCTGGCTTTGGGCTCATACTCCATAGGGTTACATTATAGGACTAAAGACAGACCAGAGTAAACAGCCCTGGAAAGGACTGGATTTCCTACAAATACTTTTTATTTCTGAACTAAAAGAAGGTGGTCCCAGATGGCCAGGGGCCCCAAATAGTTGACAAAAACAACATAGACTTGTTACCAAACTCAGGTCTGGCTGCTCACCAGTTGAAAATCAATACCTGTGAGGCAAGTGTTGGTAGAATGGGAAACGTTGCTTCTAATCAGAGAGCTGGCAATACAGGGAGAACGCAGACTCAGCGTCCCCAAAAACCAACTCCCAAGATTCTGCCCAACCATGAAAGTTTTTAAAGGGAAAAGGGAAATAATCTGTTAATCATTGAGATGGGGGTCAGAGTCCTCACCATCCCACACTGCGTGCAGGCTTGTCAACTTCTAGTGTTCTTCCTTTAGATGCTATCTTGTTCACACTGTTTGTGAGATTACTGAAGGGGAAGCTAAGGAAGAGATCTTGTCATTGGTTAATTACTTATTCTTCATTTCTACTTCTTTGAGTTACAGAAAGAACCAACAGTTTAAGCAAAGTATTGTGTGATCAAAAGATTTAAAAGGTGTGATTGTGCTGGAGATGAGCAGAGCATGTGGTGCCTGGTTTAAGGTTAGTTACAATATAGCTTTGCTAAAGCGACAAGACAAGGGGTCCCCTGCAGAAAGCTCTTTCCTGCCAAAAGCTGCTTACAAATCTCTGCTTGTTAGAACATCATTCCATTTCTATGGGATTATGGGCAAAGGTCCATCTTTTGTAACTTCTTCCTGCTGACATAAGGTGCTGTATTCTTAGAGTGGAAGATGTTGACATGGGTCTGTAGCATCTCTTTGCTGACAATTGTAGTTGCCTGTTTACATATACGGGCAGGACAAGCTACAATTATTTTGATGCGCATAAAGATATAGATTATTATGAGCAATAGTGTTAATCCCATTCTCTTAAGGCCAGTTCTTGGAACTGTGCTAGCCATAGATTCAGTATTGCTCAAGATGGAGCAGCTTATGTCATGGCTGTAGTCTGGTCATTGTGCAGTTAGCTTTTCCCCTCTGGTGGCAGTTATAACATCTGTAAAACAACTCAGGAAGGTACTTCAGATACTGAATCCGTGACTCTATTGCCCTAATCTTTAACAACTTGAGCCTGCCCTTTTGTGACTCAGGGAGGCCTGGGAAATTTCAACTTTTTGACAAACAAGGGGAGGGGGACATGGAGGGGTCTTTGTACTGGGGGGAGTTGGGGCACAGGGTTCTGATCAGTTCCAGATTCTCTCTAGAGAAAGATAATTTTTAGGCCCAAGTTAATTTTACAAACAATTTTGCAAATACAATGTCTGGCATACAATTTAAAAAAATCAGGCACACAAGGTGACAATACAACATGAACAAACAGTAGAAATAACAAACAATAGAGATAGACAAATAGGGGCTTCAAATATTGGAAGGATGAAGCTATTGAACAGAGACTTCTAAAAATATACATTTATAATTGAAAAAGTACATGATTATTTTGTCAGGGAATTGGAAAACATAGGAAAATATTAAATGTTCATTCTAGTGCAATAAAGTATCATAATCAAAATTAAGAGCACAAAGATGAGAATAACAGCACATTAGATAAAACTGAGATTTATTGAAGAAGATAAATTAGAATAGTAACAACAAAAAAGTAATGAAAAATAAGAGATTTAAAGCAGAGAAGAAAGGATTAAGAGACATAGACAAGAGAATGATAAGGTCTAATATAGATGTGTAACAGAGAAGACCAAACCTGACTCCATATTGCAACTATTCCTTTAGCTCTAACATCTATGCTCCGTTGCCTGTGCTTAGTCACGCTGGCTCTGCACCTTTGTCTAAAGGAATGTTGCCTAAAGCCTGAAATGTACATGATAGCCCATTCTCAAGGCTCTGCCTCCCAGGCTTGACTTTTAAAGATATAACACTTTTCATTCAAATAGAGATTAAAAAGTCAAGGAACAGAGAATAGCATTTGTCTTATTGGAGCTTTACAGGAATATCATGACCAAAACTATGTGGATAGCTGTAAGAATGAAGGATCTGGCATCATGAAGTCTGCAACAACCAATCACACCCTCTCCCCTTTTAGTATAAAAGAAGCCTGAATTCTAACTCAGGTAAGATGATTCTTAGGGACGCTAGTCCACCCATCTTCTCAGTCTGCTGGCTTTCTGAATAAAGTCGCTATTCCTTGCCCCAACACCTTGTCTCTCGATTCATTGTCTTGACATGCAGCGAGCAGTATGAGCCTCAACTCGGTAACACAACTGATCAGGGGCCCAGCAGAAGAGGAGAGGAGCAATTAGACAGAAGCAATATTGTCAGTTTTCTCTAGACTGACAAATACAAAAATCTTAAAAGCAGTTAAACAACATAAAACGAAACAACAGATTGTCTTTAAGGGAGCAATATTTAGATTGATAATTGTCATTCAGTAAAAATCAATGGAAAACAGAAAATAATGGCATGATGTCTATAAGTGCTGAAAGAATTATATATGCAAAAAAAACCCCTCAAAACCAAAAACTTATCAGCCAATAAACCAAACAAAAAAGCAAACAAACAAAACCCTACAAGAAAGAAGACAAAGACATTTTTAGATGAATAACGACAAAACAAAGCAAATTATTTGACAGCAGATATACACTAAAGAAAGTAACAAAAATTGTTCTTCAAGCAGAACAAATATTTTTTTATGAAGGATTGGAGTGGTAGATGTAATAAAAAAGCAGTGAAAATAGTAAATATGTGGGTAACTTCTCTTATTTACAGTAGAACAATCAGATGAAAAATTACCAAAGATAGTAAATATCTGAATAAGGTTGTTAGAAAACTTGACGTACATAGAACACTGCTCACAAAATTTGGAGATTTCACACTCTTTTAAAGTAAGTATGAATAGACTATTGATAAAAATATGCTTATAGGGCTTCCCTGGTGGCGCAGTGGTTGAGAATCTGCCTGCTAATGCAGGAGACACGGGTTCGAGCCCTGGTCTGGGAAGATCCCACATGCCACGGAGCAGCTGGGCCCGTGAGCCACAGCTGCTGAGCCTGCGCGTCTGGAGCCTGTGCCCCGCAACGGGAGGGGCCGCGATAGTGAAAGGCCCGCGCACCGCGATGAAGAGCGGTCCCCGCACCGCGATGAAGAGTGGCCCCCACTTGCCGCAACTAGAGAAAGCCCTCGCACGAACCGAAGACCCAGCACAGCCAAAAATAAATAAATAAATAAATAAATAAAATTTAAAAAAAAAAAAAAAAAAAAAAAAAAAAAAAAAAAAAAAAAAAAAATATGCTTATATTTAAGCTATAAATCACATTTCAATATATTTAAAGCATAATATTATAGAGAGTATGTTCTCTGACAACAATGATATCAAACTAGAAACAAATAACAGAATAAAATGAAAAAAATCCCCATGTTTTTGTAAATTAAGAAATGCAATTATAAATAACTCATGAGTTAAAGGAGAAATCAGAATGGAAATTTGAAAATATTTTGAACTAAATGAAAAAGAAAATACTGCATATTAGAACTTTTTAAAGGTAAAAGTATAGCCCAAAGGTAGAAAAGAGACTAAAAGTTAATGAGCTAAGAATTCATAGCAAGAAATTAGGGAAAGGACGTCAAGTTATATCCAAAGAGAGTAGGAGAAAGGAAAAAAACATAAAAGTAGAAATTATTAGAATCGACAACACATACAATCAAGAGAAACAATAAAGCTCGAGGTTGGCTGTTTTAAGAAACTAATCAAGTTTATAGCCCTCTACTACACTGATCAAGTAAAGAATGGCAATGGAACAAACAATCAATAGGAGGAATAAAATATAAAAAGAACATTATTACATATACCACAGAAAATATCAGTATTCTGATTGTCATCATGAACAAGTTTATGTCAATAAATTAGAATATTTAGATGAAATAGATTTCTAAAAAAATACAACTTACTTAAATTAGCATAAGAAATAATAGAAAATTAGATGAGACTTGCACTAATTAAAGATTTGATTCTGACTAGATGGTTTTAATGACTAATTTTTAATAAGTATTAAGGAAGAAATAACACCAATCTTATACAAACTCTTCCAGAGACTAGAAGGAACAGTTCCCAAACCTTTCATGAGATAAGCATATTCTTTTCTTTTTTTAAAAAAATTTATTTCTGGTCCATTTATTTTCGAGTAGTTTACATCATTATAAAAGTTCAAACACAATGCAAGATCACTGTAATTATTGGAATATTTAGGATGGACATTTTAGGAAGGGAAGTTCTATTGGAAGTTTGTCACTAAATGGGAAAGGTAGGAACTCCATCCACCCAACAAATGCCCCACAGAATTGTTCAACAACAATCACAATGCAGAGTTGTCATTTTTCCCCCAGTTATATATGTTGTTACAAGATATTGAATATAGTTCCCTGAGCTATACAGTAAATCCTGTTGCTTATCTATTTTATGTATACTAGTTTCCATCTGTTAATCCCATATTCCTAATTTCCCGCCCCCCCCTTCAGTAATCAAAAGTTTTTTTTCTGTGTCTGTGAGTCTGTTTCTGTTTCGTATATAGATTCATCTGTGTCATATTTTAGATTCCACATATAAATGATATCATATATTTGTCTTTCTCTGTCAGACTAATTTCATTAGTATGATAATCTAAACATGGTCAATCCATGTTGCTGCAAATGCAATATTTCATTCTTCTTTATGGCTGAGTAATATTCCACTCTGTGTGTATGTATGTGTGTGTGTGTGTGTGTGTGTGTGTGTGTATGTGTGTATACAGATAAATATATATATCACATCTTCTTAAGTCTGTTAATGGGCACTTGGCTTGTTTCCATGTCTTGGCTATTGTAACTAGTGCTGCTATGAACATTGGGGTACATGTATCTAGAGTTTTCATCCCTTCTAGATATATACCCTGGAGTGGGATTGCTGGATCATATGGTTGCTCTATTTTTAGTTTTTTTAACAAAGTTCCATACTATTTTCCATAGTGGCTGCACCAGTTTACATTCCCACAAATTGTGTAGGAGGGTTCCCTTTTCTCCATACCCTTGCCAGCATTTGTTATTTGTAGACTTTTTAATGATGGCCATTCTGACTGGTGTGAGGTGGTACCTCACTGTAGTTTTGATTTACATTTCTCTAATAGTTAGCAATGTTGAGCGTCTTTTCATGTATCTGTTTGGCATCTGTATGTCTTCTTTAGGTCTTCTGCCCATTTTTTGATTGGGTTGTTTGTTTGTTTGTTTGATATTGAGTTGTATGAGTTGTTCGTATATTTTGGATAGTAACCGCTTGTCCATCTCATTGTTTGCCAATATTTTCTCCCATTATGTAGGTTGTCTTTTCATTTTTGTTGATGGTTTCCTTTGCTGTGCAAAAGCTTTTAAGTTTGATTAGGTCCCATTTGTTTATTTTTTAGAGTAGCATATTCTTGACATCAAAACCTGGCAAGGACATTATTAGAAAGAATATTACAGGCCGATTTTATTCATAAACACAGATGTACAAATTCTAAGCAACATATAGTCAGATTGAAACTAGGTCTATAAGAAAGTATATAAGTTGGGTTTATTACAGGGATGCAGCTTGAGTTCAGCATGAAAAAAATCTGTATAATTCACAGCATTAGAAAAAAGGGGCAAAATTAACATAGAGAAAACATATACCAAATTACAGAAATATAAAGAGAAAAGAATTTAAAAGGTGCTACTTATAATAAGACAACAAATATGAAATGTGTATGAATAAAACAGAAAGTACTTGTAAGGCCTCTACCCAGAAAGCTGCAAAACATTATTGAGATAGATAAAAGATCTAGGACTTCCCTGGTGGCACAGTGGTTAAGAATCTGCCTGCCAATGCAGGGGACACAGGTTCAAGCCTTGGTCCGGGAAGATTCCACATGCTGTGGAGCAACTAAGCCCGTGCACCACAACTACTGAAGCCCGTGCACCGAGAGCTCATGCTCCGCAACATGAGAAGCCACTGCGATGAGAAGCCTGTGTGCCACAATGAAAAGTAGCCCCCGCCCGCTGCAACTAGAGAAAGCCCGCGTGCAGAAACGCAGACCCAACGCAACCAAAAATTAAATAAATAAATAAATAAATAAATAAATAAGAAAGATCTAAATAAATTGAGCATTTATGGTTTGGAATTCTCAACATATTAGAACTGTCAGTTCCTCTCCAACTGATCTATAGAATCAATAAAATTCAAATCAAAATCTCATTTGTTTGTTTTATTCCTGTGTAGAACTTGACAAGGTGAATTTAAAATTAAGTTTCACCAATTGTAGCTTGTCTTTTCATGCTCTTAAATGTGTTTTGAGTAGCAGAAAATTCTAATCCAATCTATTCTTTACACTATTAATATTTGTGTATAAAAATAACTCAGAATGGATAATAGATCAGTGTGTAAAAATGAGAACTATAAAAAATCTAGAATGTAATATAAAAGAAAAGGTGACTTTGGGTTAGACACAGGTTTCATAGATATGATGCCAAATGTACAATACATAAAGAAAAAAATTAATAATTGTACAGTTTTTTTTGAAATTTAAATATGGATTTATTTGAATCAGTTTTAAAATTTACATAACAAAGTGTTTAAAGAATGTCAGTGCTCTTGAGTTCTGAATATTTTTGTGAATGTAAAGTATATTGCATTAAAAATTTTAAATTCCAAATTTTGGAAGAAAAATAAACTTTACTATAAAGATATTCTAATATATTTTATCTATGAAGTTGGAAACAGTTTACTGTGTGAGGAAATAATTGAAAATATTAGATGTCACTGATTCTAATTTGTTTGATTAAGTGTGAAATTATGCATGTTTCTTCCTCTTTTTTTATTTTTTATTTTTTTAACATCTTTATTGGAGTATAATTGCTTTACAATGGTGTGTTAGTTTCTGCTTTATAACAAAGTAAATCAGCTATACATATACATGTATCCCCATTTCTCTTCCCTCTTACATCTCCCTCCCACCCTCCCAATCCCACCCCTCTAGGTGGTTACAAAGCACGGAGCTGATCTCCCTGTCCTATGCAGCTGCTTCCTACTAGCTATTTATTTTACATTTGGTAGTATATATAAGTCCATGCCATTCTCTCACTTCGTCCCAGCTTAACCTTCCCCCTCATTGTGTCTTCAAGTCCATTCTCTACATCTGTGTCTTTATTCCTCTCCTGGCCCTAGGTTCTTCACAACCACTTTTTTTTTTTTTTTTTTTTTTTTTTAGATTCCATACATATGTGTTAGCATACGGTATTTATTTTTCTCTTTCTGACTTACTTCAGTCTGTATGACAGTCTCTAGGTCCATCCACCTCACTACAAATAACTCAGATTTGTTTCTTTTTATGGTTGAGTAATATTCCATTGTATATATGTGCCACATCTTCTTATCCAATCATCTATTGATGGACACTTAGGTTGCTTCCATGTCCTGCCTATTGTAAACAGAGCTGCAATGAACATTGTGGTACATGACTCTTTTTGAATTATGGTTTTCTCAAGGTATATGCCCAGTAGTGCGATTGCTGGGTCATATAGTAGTTCTATTTTTAGTTTTTTAAGGAACCTCCATACTGTTCTCCATAGTGGCTGTATCAATTTACATTCCCACCACCAGTGCAAGAGGGTTCCCTTTGCTCCACACCCTCTCCAGCATTTATTGTTTGTAGATTTTTTGATGATGGCCATTCTGACTAATGTTAGGTGATACCTCATTGTAGTTTTGATTTGCATTTCTCTAATGATTAGTGATGCTGAGAATCCTTTCATGTGTTTGTTGGCAATCTGTATATCTTCTTTGGAGAAATATCTATTTAGAATTTCTGCCCATTTTTGGGTTGTTTGTTTTTTTGATATTGAGCTGCATGAGCTGCTTGTAAGTTTTGGAGATTAATCTTTTGTCAGTTGCTTCATATGCAAATATTTTCTCCCATTCTCAGGGTTGCCTTTTCATCTTGTTTATGGTTTCCTTTGCTTTGCAAGTACTTTTAAGTTTCATTAGGTCCCACTTGTTTATTTTTGTTTTTATTTCCATTTCTCTAGGAGGTGGGTCAAAAAGAATCTTTCTGTGATTTATGTTATAGAGGGTTCTCCCTATGTTTTCCTCTAAGAGTTTGATAGTGTCTGGCTTTACATTTAGGTCTTTAATCCATTTTGAGTTTATTTTTGTGTATGGTGTTAGGGAGTGTTCTAATGTCATTGTTTTCCATGTAGCTGTCCAGTTTTCCCAGCAATACTTATTGAAGAGGCTGTCTTTTCTTCATTGTATATTCTTGCCTCCTTTATCAAAAATAAGGTGACCATATGTGTGTGGGTTTATCTCTGGGCTTTCTATCCTGTTCCATTGCTCTATGTTCCTGTTTTTGTGCCAGTACCATACTGCCTTGATTACTGTAGCTTTGTAGTATAGTCTGAAGTCAGGGAGGCTGATTCATCCAGCTCCATTTTTCTTTCTCAAGATTGCTTTGGCTATTCAGGGTCTTTTGTGTTTCCATACAAATTGCACAATTTTTTGTTCTAGTTCTGTGAAAAATGTCATTGGTAGTTTGATAGGGATTGCATTGAATCTGTAGATTGCTTTGGGTAGTAGAGTCATTTTCACAATGTTGATTCTTTCAATCCAAGAACATGGTATATCTCTCCATCTGTTGGTATCATCTCTAATTTCTTTCATCAGTGTCTTATAGTTTTCTGCATACAGGTCTTTTTTCTCCTTATGTAGGTTTATTCCTAGGTATTTTACTCTTTGTGTTGCAATAGTAATTGGGGGTGTTTCCTTAATTTCTCTTTCAGATTTTTCATCATTAGTGTATAGGAATGCAAGAGATTTCTGTGCATTAATTTTGTATCCTGCTACTTTACCAAATTCATTGATTAGCTCTAGTAGTTTTCTGGTAGCATCTTTATGAGTCTCTATGAATACTATCATGTCATCTGCAAACAGTGACAGCTTTACTTCTTGTTTTCCAATTTGGATTCCTTTTATTTCTTTTTCTTCTCTGATTGCTGTGACTAAAACTTCCAAAACTATGCTGAATAATAGTGGTGAGAGTGGACAACCTTGTCTTGTTCCTGATCTTGGTGGAAATGGTTTCAGTTTTTCACCATTGAGAACGATGTTGGCTGTGGGTTTGTCATATATGGCCTTTATTATGTTGAGGTAAGTTCCCTCTATGCCTACTTTCTGGAGGGTTTTTGTCACAAATCGGTGTTGAATTTTGTCAAAAGCTTTTTCTGCATCTATTGAGATGATCATATGGTTTTTAATATGGTGTATCACAATGATTGATTTGCATATATTGAAGAATCCATGCATTCCTGGGATAAATCCCACTTGATCATGGTGTATGCTCCTTCTAATGTGCTGTTGGATTCTGTTTGCTAGTATTTTGTTGAGGATTTTTGCATCTATGTTCATCAGTGATATTGGCCTGTAGTTTTCTTTCTCTGTGACATCTTTGTCTGGTTTTGGTATCAGGGTGATTGTGGCCTTGTAGAATGAGTTTGGGAGTGTTCCTCCCTCTGCTATATTTTGGAAGAGTTTGAGAAGGATAGGTGTTAGCTGTTCTCTAAATATTTGATAGAATTCGCCTGTGAAGCCATCTGGTCCTGGGTTTTGTTTTTTGGAAGATTTTTTTTAACACCTTTATTGGAGTATAATTGCTTTATAATGGTGTGTTAGTTTCTGCTTTATAACAAAGTGAATCAGCTATACATATACATATATCCCCATATCTCTGCCCTCTTGTGTCTCCCTTCCACCCTCCCTATCCCACCCCTCTAGGTGGTCACAAAGCACCGAGCTGATCTCCCAGTGTATGTGGCTGCTGTTGGAAGATTTTTAATCGCAGTCTCAATTTCAGTGCTTGTGATTGGTCTGTTTATATTTTCTATTTCTTCTTGGTTCAGTTTTGGAACGTTGTGCTTTTCTATGAATTTGTCCATTTCTTCCAGCTTGTCCATTTTACTGGCATATTGTTGCTTTTAGTAATCTTTCATGATCCTTTGTATTTCTGCAGTGTCAGTTGTTACTTCTCCTTTTTCATTTCTAATTCTGTTGATTTGAGTCTTCTCGGTTTTTTTCTTGATGAGTCTGGCTAATGGTTTATCAATTTTGTTTATCTTCTCAAAAACCAGCTTTTAGCTTTATTGATGTTTGCTGTTGTTTCCTTCACTTCTTTTTCACTTATTTCTGCTCTGATCTTTATGATTTCTTTCCTTCTGCTAACTTTGGGGGTTTTTTTGTTCTTCTTTCTTTAATTGCTTTAGGTGTAAGTTTAGGTTGTTTATTTGAGGTGTTTCTTGTTTCTTTCAGTAGGATTATATTGTTATAAACTTCCCTCTTAGAACTGCTTTTGATGCATCCCATAGGTTTTAGGTCATCATGTTTTCATTGTCGTTTGTTTCTAGGTATTTTTTGATTTCCTCTTTGATTTCTTCAGTGATCTCTTGGTTATTTAGTAGTGTATTGTTTAGCCTCCATATGTTTGGTTTTTTTTACAGATTTTTTTCCTGTAATTGATAACTAGTCTCATAGCATTGTCGTCGGAAAAGATCCTTGGTCTGATTTCAATTTTCTTAAATTTACCAAGGCTTGATTTGTGACCCAAGATATGATCTATCCTGGAGAATGTTGCATGAGCTCTTGAGAAGAAAGTGTATTCTGTAGTTTTGGGATGGAATGTCCTATAAATATCAATTAAGTCCATCTTGTTTAATGTGTCATTTAAAGCTTGTGTTTCCTTATTTATTTTCATTTTGGATGATCTGTCCATTGGTGAAAGTCAGGTTAAAGTCCACTGCTATGATTGTGTTACTGTCGATTTTCCCTTTTATGGCTGTTAGCATTTGCCTTATATATTGAGGCGCTCCTATGTTGGGTGCATACATATTTACAATTGTTATATCTTCTTCTTGGATTGATCCCTTGATCCTTATGTAGTGTCGTTCTTTGCCTCTTGTAATAGTCTTTGTTTTAAAGTCTATTTTGTCTGATATGAGAATTGCTACTCCAACTTTCTTTTGATTTCCATTTGCATGGAATATCTTTTTCCATCCCCTCACTTTCAGTCTGTATGTGTCCCTAGGTCTGAAGTGGGTCTCTTGTAGACAGCATATATTCGGGTCTTGTTTTTGTATCCATTCAGCTAGTCTATGTCTTTTGGCTGGAGCATTTAATCCATTTACATTTAAGGTAATTATTGATATGTATGTTTCTATTAACATTTTCTTAATTGTTTTGTGTTTGTTATTGGAGAACTTTTCCTTCTCTTGTGTTTCCTGACTAGAGAAGTTCCTTTAGCATTTGTTGTAAAGCTGGTTTTGTGGTGCTGAATTCTCTTAGCTTTTGCTTGTCTGTAAAGTTTTTAATTTCTCCATCGAATCTGAATGAGATCCTTGCTGGGTAGAGTAATCTTGGTTGTAGTTTTTTCCCTTTCATCACTTTAAATATGTCTTGTCACTCCCTTCTGGCTTGCAGAGTTTCTGCTTAAAGATCAGCTGTTAACCTTATGGGGATTCCCTTGTATGTTATTTGTTGTTTTTCCCTTCTTGCTTTTAATATTTTTTCTTTGAATTCAATTTTTGAGAGTTTGATTAATATGTGTCTTGGCATGTTTCTCCTTGGATTTACCCTGTATGGGACTCTCTGCCCTTCCTGGACTTGATTGACTATTTCCTTTCCCATATTAGGGAAGTTTTCAACTGTAATCTGTTCAAATATTTTCTCAGTCCCTTTCTTTTTCTCTTCTTTTTCTGGGACCCCTATAATTCGAATGTTGGTGCATTTAATGTTGTCCCAGAGGTCTCTAAGACTGTCATCAATTATTTTCTTTCTTTTTTCTTTATTCTGCTCTGCAGTAGTTATTTCCACTATTTTATCTTCCAGGTCACTTACCCATTCTTCTGCCTCAGTTATTCTGCTATTGATTCCTTCTAGAGAATATTTAATTTCATTTATTGTGCTTTTCATCATTTTCTGTTTGCTCTTTAGTTCTTCTAGGTCCTTGTTAAATGTTTCTTGTATTTTCTCCATTCTATTTCCAAGATTTGGGAACATCTTTACTACCATTACTCTGAATTCTTTTTCAGGTAGACTGCCAATTTCCTCTTCATTTGTTTGGTCTGGTGAGTTTTTACCTGCTCCTTCATCTGCTGTGTGTTTCTTTGTCTTCTCATTTTGCTTAACTTACTATGTTTGGGGTCTCCTTTTCCTAGGCTGCAGGTTCATAGTTCCCGTTGTTTTTAGTGTCTGCTCCTAGTGGCTAAGGTTGGTTCAATAGGTTGTGTAGGCTTCCTGGTGGAGGGGACTAGAGCCTGCGTTCTGGTGGATGAGGCTGGATCTTGTCTTTCAGGTGTGCAGGACTGCATCTGGTGGTGTGTTTTGGAGTGTCTGTGACCTTATTATGATTTTAGGCATCCTCTCTGCTAATGGATGCGGTTGTGTTCCTATCTTGCTAGCTGTTTGGCATAGGGTGTCTAGCACTGTAGCTTGCTGGCTGTTGAGTAGAGGTGGGTCTTAGCATTGAAATGAAGATCGCTGGGAGAGTTTTTGCTGTTTTATATTATGTGGAGCTGTGGGGGTCTCTGGTAGACCAATGTCCTGAACTTGGCTCTCCCACCTCAGAGGCACAGGCCTGACACCCAGCCAGAGCATCAAGACCTTGTCAGCTACACAGCCAGGTACGTGGGGAGTTTCTTGCCTTTTGGGAAGTCTCAGGTCTTCTGCCAGCGTTCAGTAGGTGTTCTGTAGGAGTTGTTCCACATGTAGATGTATTTCTGATGTATTTGTGCAGAGAAGGTGATCTCCACGTCTTAATCCTCCACCATCTTGAAGGTCTCCTCCTTCCTCTTTATAATACAGCAATGTACAGTCCAAACACCAACCCATTTGAGCATTATAGAGTTCACTCATTCTTATACCTGAGGATTTATGTTTCAATCTTTATGGTCGAAAAGCTCCTGAAATGCACTAATCTATTTTCTTAGTTTGCAATTAGGGTCCCGCTAGTGTTAGAGGTTCTCCTGCCAATTGTACAGTTTTATTTAAAGTGTATTTATCATATTCTTACCACGAGTCAACTGTGCTCTTCCCACACTCATTCATGCCACTTGAAATTTATATGTATTATATAATTAATGTTCAACTTCATATTATTTAAAACAGCAAAATATGAGTGCCAAAGAGAGGTATTTCTGTAAAAATTAAGTTGAATGTTTCAGAAAGACAGAATAAAGATTAATTGCTAAGTGAAAAATACTTTTAAATTTAGAGTGGTATAGATAATTGCAACATACTGAAAGACATTATAAATATTGAGAAGGATTTTTTGCCCTCATATTTAAAACAAATTCTATCTTACTTAAAGAAAAATACCCTGGAAACAATTGCAGATGCATTTTGGTTTTGTTTTCTGCAGTAAAGTAAATGTGGAAAGTTATTGATGGGCTAATACTCAAAATGTTGGGGGTGATTGTATAACAGAAGACTGCTGAATAACTGTACAGTTACATGTTTTTAAGTTAAACTAACGTATTTCAGGTACTTATGAATAATTTGAACTTGAAATTTTTGATGAACTCAATAACTACTGTCCCAATAGCCTCAGGTAAGAGGGTTTCTACTATATACTAAATTATATGTATATATACTTTTAGATATTAGCAAGGTATATTTTTGCAGTATTTTCACTTTTGTTATTATGCTAAATAACATTATATAGTAGATAACCTTTATAGAGTTTAATCTTTCAGTCGTTCCTTCATGATTTATTTTTTATCACTTCAAATAGTTTACCAAGTTATTAATATGCAATACTGATAAATACCCAATACTGTGTTCAAGCAGTTTATATATTTTTTTAGTTAAAAAATTTATTTGATATGTAATTAATTTAGTGTTCTATATTTTTCTTAAATTGCTTATCAGTGTATTCCAGTGTCATTCACTGATTTTTTTCCTAACCCATTTTTGGGTGTAGTTGACTGTTCATATTTTTAAAAATTAAAATTCTACAAAGAATTTCACTTTCATTTTCCCATAAGAAGCAAGGTAAATTACTATCTTTTCCCACCTCGAAAGAAAGAAAGAAAGAAAGAGGGAAAGAAAGAAAGAAAGAAAGAAAGAAGAAAGAAAGAAAGAAAAAGAAAAAGAAAGGAAGGATGAAAGAAAGAAAGAAAGAAAGACACAGTAGGGAAGGAAGAGAAGCTGCAATGAATTACAACCTATTCATGCAGAGCAGTGCTTCTCAAGTGGGGGTGATTTTGCCCTCCAGGAGACATTTGACAATGTCTGGGGACATTTTTGGTTGTCACTCAGGCAGTGATTCTGCTGCCTACTGGTAGAAGCCGGAGACACTGCTAAACATCCTACAATACACAAAACAGCCCCCAACAACAAAGAATTATCTGGCCCAAAATGTCAATAGTGCTGAATTGAAACAAAAGCTTGTTGTTGTAAAGAAGTAAATAGGATGCCTTGAGGAAACCAGAGACACACAACAAAAACTCAGAACTTAAGAATGTTTAAAACAGGAAGGCACAAATGAATTTTCCATGGGAAAGAAGAGAAAGCCTAATGTATACAACATTGTTATTAGATAATTATATACACTTAAAAATGAATGTGCATTGAACTGCCCTCTATACACTTTCATTAAAAAGGTCTGTGGGGTATTAAGAGGATCTTGCTGGTAGAGAATTCTATTGATTGAGTAAAATAGTCTTTGTGGAAATTTCTCAGATGTTTGATATAAATGGTAGTTCCCAAGGTAGGGAAAATATCTTGTAAAGTTTCCTTCAAGTGGAAGTCAGATCCCAGTTATATCAGGGATCCATTCAAAGATACATCACTCACGCTCTTCACTCCATGGCCCCCAGAGAAGTAGTTTTTAACAATAGTTTTGCATGGGAAGTATTAGAGTTACCATATTTAACAAATAAAAATACTGGATGATATTTATACTAGAAAAGTATTCATTGTATATCTGAAATTCAAAATTAACTGACCATCCTGTATTTTATCAGACAACCTTATATGTATTTTAATTACTTTTAATTAATTTTTAATATAAAGAAAATAATTTTTACATGTTACATTTTCCACTACAAATTCCATTTAATTACCACAGAATCAAAACTCTTGATTCATTAATTTTCTCTGTTTAAATGTTAGCTTTTGTGGGAATGGTTCTAATTTAAAATACATTCCAAATATGAACTCTGAGCTTAAGAAATAGCATTTCCCAATAAGAAGGCTGTATGGTATTGGACAGTGAGATGTGGTGTGGACAATAAAAACAAACAAAATAAAAACTGCTATCAAAGAAAACCCACAGAGGAGAGAGGGGAAACCCAAACCTCTCCTCAAGCCTGCCACTTGGTATATAGAACAGTGTTTCTCAAAGTACTGTCTCTGGGCCACGTTGTCTCAGAATCACATGGGCTGCATTTAAATGCGAATTCCTGGGCCTGCATCAGAATCTCCATTTTGGTTAAATGCCCCAGGGGAATCTTAGTGTTACAGAAGTTTAAACACCACTAGGTTAGAATTTTTGTTGTGCATGTGTGCACAGTATTGGAAAGTGTTGAAAACTAATGGTTTCTTTAGTCTTAGATTTTATTTGGAAATCTGTTGCTTCTTAAACCATTCTGAAACAATGTCCATGAGCCCCCTTTCCTCCTTACAAGTGAGTATAAACTCACTTCCCACAACATTTATTTTCATTCGTTCATTCATTCATTCAACAAACATGGACAGGTGCAAGCCTCTGTGACTATTTTAAATGGAAATGTTATAAATATAAACCTTATCATTACCTTCCTGAAGGACAGTGTCTTTATATTTTACATTTATGTCTTTCTCCACATTGCTGGCAACCAGAAAAAATACAGCTTTATTTTACTTATTTGCTTTCCTGTCACCTGTGGCAAATATTTAATTTGTTACTAAATGACATTTACTATTTTGAACTTGCTTGTTTCTGTGTCCATAACATGCACTGGGGCCCAACATGCATTGACAATATGTGTGTATGCTTATCAAAGTGGCCTTGGGAAATGAAATAACATGTGAAACTCATTTTTTATTTTCCAGCAAACTTCTAAACGTTCTCCGTGATTCTATCCTTTGGATAGATTTTTAGTTTATCTTACATGTGAGAAATGACCTTATAACCTGTGTGTGACAGTTGTTTGGGTTTTATTAAGTGCCCTGCTAGCTGGCGATATAGGGGCATTACTCATAGATATTTGTTTGCTACTCCAGTAAGCCAAGAAAATTTATTTTTATATATTTAACTACAGTGTCTTTCTTCTCCTGCATGTCATTTAAAAGTAGATCACAGAATAAGGAGAATACTGCCAATTCTAGCTTTAGATGTGGGAAAGAGATGGATTGCCATCATGAATCCCAGAGGTGAAACTTTGTAATACACTATCTTCTAGGACAAAGTAAGCTTGATGAAAATGAAATATAAATTCAAACCAAGAGGAGTTTCTATTTTTTTTTCTATATGCAAAGGAACAATCAGTTCACTATCTCCCCCTACTTCTACCACAAAGCATCAGTGGAAAAGGGCCTGCAGAATCTTTCCCTTGAATCTCTGACACTCACCCTTACAGGAAATCAAGCCACTCCTGTAGAGTGTGTGGGCTTCTGCTGTTTTTGAAACAATGACATCTTAGTGGCCATTTTGAAGTTGTGGCTAATTTCTGTCATGTGAAAACAGTCTATGGTCAGTAAATTCATTAGGGCTTCTAAGACAAATTCTTAATCATGTAGTGTTTCTTCATATATTATACCTAGACTCATATCAGGTATTTTATCGGTGGATCTCATACTGTTGAATAGGGAGAAATTTTAATAAAACTGTATTATTTCAATGTAACTCTGTACACTGATACCAAAGCAGATAGGATCAGTAGCCACTGTCACAAAGGATTTGTGCATTCCACTACACTTTGCTGGCAATTAGATATGGCATTTTGGTTAAGCAAAAGTGAGGGTGTATAGTGAATTATCTATGCCTTAGGAGGTGGCTGGGTAGGGGTGGTATTGAGCTAGTTCTAACCGAAGGTGTTAGATAATACCCTTCCCGCTCAGGCCTTCTTCACATATTCATTTGGATCCAAACGTGCCTGTAGAGACTTGCTTTTTTTCTTTTGTTCATTTGCATGTTCATTTTCACAAAGATGCCTGGAAACAATGAAGCACAGAAAACGGTTAACGATTATGGTGATGGGGATGCCTGAGGGGCACTGTACTTGGAAATGAACAGCAAGATTTTGGTTTCAGACTGCTATCCAAACTTGGGAAAAGTACTCAATTTCTCTGAACCTCAGTTTCGTATTTAAATAGAGGTCATAATATCAGAGGTGCGTGGTGAGATTTGAATTAAAGGCAAACTGTAATAACAAAAGATTGGAAACAACACAAAGGGACATTCATAGGGGGATGGTTGAGTCAACCATGGTATGTGCATTTAATGAAGCACTGCAGAGCTGTAACTAAAGGAAGCCTTCTGAGTGAGAACGAATTTAACTCTATGCCAAGTTGGAAACAACCACACGCAAAGAAAAGTATTTCTAATGGCTTTAGACTCTGAATACTTTTACTGGTATATATTCTAAGGACAAAACACAACTGTGAAAAATATTAAACTACAGCCAGTAGTTTCACCATTAGTATTGATAATACTGGTACAGTTATTTAGAATTTATTTTTGTTAATATTGTAGGATAGAGCAAGAATGAATACTAAGGTTAGTAGGAAACAAATTTTAAGTATAAGAGAAAAGAAATATAAGTACAGAATCCAAGAAATGAAGTAAAACTCTGAAATGTTACATTTGAATGGGAACTATCCATATGAACTCATGATGTTAGAATGTATATTTTTTCTAACTCTGTCCGCTGAGAAAGCCTAGAATCACTGATACCCCAGGAGCAAAGAAACCCTTGGTGTCCGAACCACGATTTCTAAACACTTTATATAGAAAAAAATTCTTGGAAAAATAGCTGTTTCCAGGTTTGAGATATTTTGTGCCAGAAAGTAAAAAAGTAATCAAAGAAATCATATCAAATGGATATGGGAACCAATTTGAAAGGACGCCAACTTTTACCAAATTTGATCATCATAAATAATGCAATTAATTGAAAGTCATTGAATATATCAAAATCATGAATTTATATTGATATTTAACAACTACAATAAAACAGAACACTAAACTCTCATTTGTCACCATTGGCAAGTACTATTAAATGAACTCCTTACTTTAGAAGTTGGTAATTAAAAAGAGAGAATTAAGTATTTATCCTACCTTTTTTTCTAGGACTATAGTTCAGGGTAAACAAATAACTCATGTTGAAGTTCTCTCAAGAACTTCATAGAAGAATGCCAACTTAAATGCAGAAGGAATGATGCAATTAAACAAATCATTTTTAACCTCTAACATAATATTTGATTCAAGCAAGCATTATCACATGATGCTAAACCATTAGGCAAAAGACTTCGTATGATGCCAAAGTATCACCCTATTGATTGTTTGCTAACCACAAATGGAAAAACTTATCTTGATAATAGAGAGATCCTAGTGTCACCATCTTAATCCAGTGATCAAACTTACAGCACTAGTGGGAAAACTAGACATCAGGGGCATCCTGATGTGATGTAATACAAAGTACACTGCATCCCTTAGAAAATATTTTTGCCAAACATATTTAACTTGAACTCACTACCTATCTACAGAAGATATAGGGCTCAGAGGAACCAGTAAAATGTATCACAGGAAATGAACACATCTGTGCTGTGGGACATTCATCAGACAACTAGCCTGATGCCAACTTTTTGATGGTTAAAGAGGTGGTGGGGGGCCAGAGAATCCATGATTGGAGTACTATTGTGAAAGTGATCTCATTTGAAGTTTCAGGCTTATGTATCTTGGGCTTCTGTCCTGGGACATAGTGGTATATTAATACCCCTAAAATACCCCCAAAATGGACCTAACACTAAGAATTTCATTGTTTGAAATAATAGAAATCAGCATAAACTGAATGCCAGCCACATCTTGTTTTTTTTTTAATAGTGCTATTTTGGTTAATGTATTAACAATTTAGAAATGGTTATTTTGTCAAAACATCCTTAAACGTACACAAATATCTGTTGAACTTATATATATATTGTTAAGATATTAAAAAATGTAAACTATTTAGTGAATGTTTTATGTTTACAATTCTGTGAACATTGAGTTGTGTTATCATGATTACAATAGAATACAATAGAATAAAGTTAGGCTTTGCTTCCATATTCTTTGTTTAAAATTTAGCTTCTTTTATAATAATATGTAATATAACAATATAGTTTAATAAGTTTTATATTTATTATAAAATTTATACATGTGCATTATTGTTCCCAGTGGGTTTTAGTTCATACAGCTTTATGCTTTTTCAGATGGGAATATTTCCACTAACCCCTTAAAAATTTAGAATTCAATCTTCCAGTTGTTGAAGTATCCATAACCCTTGCTTTGTATATCTGTGTATATAAGACATTTTCTTAAATTAAAAATTTGTTCTTGAATGAAGCAAAATCTCTGAGAACCAAAAATGGCAATTACAAATAAATTTCTAAGGATGGATGTTTAAACAATCAATGATAGTTTTAAATGAAGCCTAACTAATAGGAAGCATTATGATTTCAAATGAGTTGAGTATAAAAGGAGACAGAACAATAACTAAGATCCCGTTTAATAAATGTACAGTGATAACACCACTATCACAAACACAAATTCAACTTTATGCAAGTCAAGCCTGAAACTAATTTATATTTCATGACTTTTATTAACTTATATCTAATGAGAATTATTCACATTTTTCACAATATCATATCAAACTCTCCTAATAATACTCTGCCCTGTTTTGCATGTGAATTGCACCATTTCATAAAATTTTCAGCAGTCTTTGACTTGCTAAATAAAGTTGTCACTAAAATCTCGTTTCCCGTCTGAGCGCAGAAAGCTGAATGGACATTGAATTAATCCTGCATATTGTCTTCGCTTGATGAGGTCTCCAAGAGATCTTTGTCCTGTCACCTTTAATGGACTCTGTCTAATGGACTCATTAGTGAATTTCTTATCATTTTTAGGAGAAAGATGCACTCTTACAAAGCTGTCCTTCATGTGTTTGGAAATTATTATAATTTATGCCTTAAACACTTATTCAAAAATTAAGAATGAGGAGACTCTACTTTATTTGGGTACCATAATATTGTAACAATGACATGCTGATTACAATGAGGGGTCTAAGAATACTATTTCATGCTGATTACTTATGTTATATTCAAAACTAGTAGTTAAAGCAGACAACACTCTTCAATTCAATAGCTTAATATTACACCATAGTCAGAAAATTTGCAGCCGGGAAAATGGAGATTTTCTTGGCTACGTTTATCTCTAAGTGCAGAAAAACTAATAATAAATGACATTGATATCATGCAAATCTCTCTAAATTCATGCTATGGGGATTTACGTTTTAATATTACTTTGCGTTACAGTCCAATAATGAGTACTCATGTTTGTTATCTTATACCACACTCTTCCTTCTCTGTCTCTTTTCTAGGCTTCTTATGTTATTTTGGTTAATGAAATTCATGGCAGTGGAGAAAACGGATATTAGACAAATATTTAATTCTGAAAAAAACCTGTACAGTTTACTATTTTTATTGTGTTTGAGTGTGTTATTATACCCATAATTAATCTGTAAAAACTTGCCATTCATAGGCCTATCACTTGAGAAAATTTGTTGAAGTTGCATTACCTGGCTTTCTTTGAACTCTAATATTTTAATGACTGTTGCTTTTATGTTTAATAAGGGGGGGGGGGAAAGGCCAATATTAATACTCTTGATGACTCTAACACATTTTTTCTTTGCTTGAATCCGCTCTTTGACTTTGTTTTGCTAATTGCCTGATCCCAGTGTCTGATGAGGAAGGCTGGGGGAGTGGAGACCCAGCAGGTAACTGCTATGTAACCCAAGGCAGGGTGTGGGGGTGGGGGGCAGGGGGGATGGGGGTGGGAAGAGGAGGGCATAAAGTTCTCTCCAGAGATCATGGTCAATAGAACCAGAAGGCATATACAAAAGTCAAGTTCTGGAGGGAGATCCGTGTGGAGGTTGAGTCATCAGTCTATTAAAGTTGTCTATACTAAAGGCAGTCAGAGGGGGAGCTAGGGAAAGACTGGGCTTTCCTGGCCCTGGAACAATTATCTGTGGTGGACAATTAGAGAAATCCCAGGTGCAAAAAACAAAGCCAACAGTGTTTATTTTTGTTTGTTTGTTTGTTTTAATATTTTTAGCACACCATTTACTGAACAAACATTCTAAAAGGATTTAATAGGACTGTTATCTTTGGAATAGTGCTTCAACAACTTGCCCTTATAACCTCTCCACATGTTACAGAATTTTTTAACTTTTCACTGTACACAAAAGATATTTAGTTCTTTCCCTTTTTGAGTCTTGAATGCAGTGTTTTCTCTGCCTAGAATGTTATTTCCCTTCTTATTTGTCTGACAAACTCTTACTCTTCCTTCATGATGCAATTCAAACATCACCTCTTCCATGATGCTTTCTTAAGAAAATCCTACACACCTCCATGCCCAGAGTTACTCATTCCACTGTGTTTAGTACTCTCTTAAGGTACTTCTTTTTTAAAATGTGTCACTTATTATCATTTGGAGAAGTCATTGGTGTTAACCAAGGCTCAGTCTCTCATGACAACCAGCATGGTTAACAATAGTTAACAAAGCTAACTATGTCATAAATTTTAGAACAGTTTTTGAACAGCTGAAATGTTTATTGCACTCAACATCAATGCAGTGCACAGTCTAGGGAGTGTGAAGAAAAGGAACAAACCACCATCTGGTAGGTGTAAATGTCTGTGATGAGAGGACAGTTAGTGGAAGGCTGTACCTGAAAATGAGGAGGAATGAAAGTAGTGGACATTAGGACTATTGAGAAGCAAAACTGATGGGGATGAGAGAGAGATGTGGATGAAAAAAAAAACATTTGAAGAAATAATAGCCCCAAATTTCCAAATTTAATGAAAAATATAAACTGACAGATTGAGGAAGCTTATCAGACATGAAACACAAAGAAACATGAAGAAAACTACACCGACACTTCAAAATCAAATTGCTTGACACCAGTGACATATAGAAAACCTAAGAAGGAGCCAGAGGGAAAAAAGAACACTTTATGTAGAGAGAAACAAAAATAAGGATGACAGCAGATTTTTCATGGGAAAGAATACAAGTTAGAAGACAGTGGTGTAATATCGTTAAAATAATGAAAGAAAAAAAAACTCTGTCAAATTAGAATTCTTCACCCAGTAAAACTCTCTTTCAAAAATGAAGGTAATCACTCCTAAGAGAAATAACACATATGTCAACACAAAGACACATGCACAAATGTCCATAGAAACATTCTTCATCATCACCAAAAACTGTAAACAACCCAAATGCTCATCAACTGGTGAAAGGAAAAATGAAATGTGGTATATCCATATAATGAAGAAATATTTAGCAATAAAAATTATGAACTACTTACACTTACTACAGTATGGATGAGCTACAAAAACATTATATTACTTCAGAGAAGGCAAATACAAAAGACCATATTGTAGAATCCCATTTATATGAAATGCTTAGAAGGGGCAAATTTATAGACAGAAAAAAATTTGTGGTTGCCTGGGGCTGAGACCTGGAGCAGGGATTAACTGCAAAAAGGAATGATAGAATTTTTTGGATGATGGAAATGTTCAAAACTTGATTTTAGAATGTTTGCACAATTTTATAAATGTACTGAATTATAAATATATTGACTTGTATACTTACAAAGGGTGAACTTTATACTATGTATATTATACCTCAATAAATCTGTTTAAAAAATGAAGGTGAAATAAAGACCTTTTCAGACATACAGAAGCTGAAAGAATTCAACAGCAGACATTCACTTCTAGAAATGTTAATGGAAGTCCTTTAAGCACAAGAAAAATATAATTAGTCAAAAAGATGGATCTACACAAATAATCTCTTTAATAGATAATCTATAGTTTAAAACCAAAATAGCAATAATATACTTACTATAATATTTATAGCATATGTAAAAGTAAAATGTATGACAATGATTGCATAAAAACAAGGAGGGAAAACATAAATATAAAGTTTTATTGTTCTTATACCAAAATGTAAAATAATATAATATCACATGACAGTAGATTTTAATAAGTTAAAAATGTACAATAAATCCTGAAGTAATCATTAATGTTAACACAAGAATTCTAGCTAATATGCCAACAAAAGAGATAAAATGGAATTATAAAAATTACTTGATCCAAAAGAAAGGCAGTTAAAGAGGAGAAGGGAACAAAGGAAAGATGGGACAAATGAAAGACAAATATCAAGATGACAGATCTAAGCACAGCAATATCAATAATAAAATTGAATGTAAATGGTCTAAATATTCCAGTAAAAAGGCAGTGAATGTAATGTTGGATAAAACAGAATATCCATCTATATGCTGCTTATAAGAAGTACACTTTAGTATAAAGATGTAAATAGGTTAAAGTAAAAAAATGAAAAAAAGATATGCCATTCTAACATGAAGCAAAAGAAAGCCAGGGTGGTTATATCACTATCAGATGAAGTAGATTTTAAGACAAATATATTATAAGAGATAAAAAGTGTCTCTTGAAGATTATAAAAGGACCAGTTAATTAAGAGCATATAACAATCCTAAATATATTATGTACCTAATAACAGAGCTTCAGAATACTTGATATAAAAATTGCAAGGAGAAATAGACAAGTTTACATTTATTGTTGGAGATTTCAACACCCAATAGCAATAGTTGATCAAACAAGTGGACAGAAAATCAGTAAGAATATCAAACACTGTCAATCAACTTGACCTAATTTATAGGACACTAAACCCAAGAACAACAGAATACACATTCTTTTCAAGCACACTTAGAACATTTACAAAGACAGACCAAATTCTGGGCCATAATACAAGTCTCAAAAATTTTAGGATTAGATCATATAAAGAATGTTATTAATGACAGGTAATTAAATATAAATCAATAACAGAAGGATATTATACAATTTATAAATATTTGGAACATAATTGCACACTTTTAAATAAAACCTGTAGGTCAAAGAAGACTTCAAAAAGGAAATAAGAAAGTATTTAGAATAGAATGAAAATAAAAATATAACATACCAAAATGTATGGGATGCCACTTGTGTTAGAATAACAGCCCCCCAAAATATGTACATGTCCTAGTCCCCAGAACCTGGAAATATGTTACCTTACATGGCAAAAAGGACTTTGCAGTTGGGATTAATTTAAGGATTTTGAGGTGAGATTATCTGAGTTAGCTCAGATCATGTGCTTATTTTCTCTCTGTATACCTTCTTTGGCTAAGAGTCTGTTCAAGTATTTTGCCTACTTTTTATTGGATTGTTTCCTTACTATTGGGTTTTGAGAATTCTTTTTATAATTCCTTCAGATATTGGTTTGCAAGTATTTTTCATAAAGGGACATGAAAAGATGTTCAACATCATCAGTCATTAGGAAATGTGAATAAAACCACAGTGGTATACCACTGCACACTTACAGGAATGCCTTAAATTAAAAAGATTGATTATACCAAGTGTTGGTAAGAATGGAGTTACTAGAATTCTAATCCCTTGGGTGAGAACATAAAATATAGCCATTTTGGGAGGCAATTTGTCAGTTTCTTAAAGAGTTAAACATACACTTACCTATGTTCCAGCCATTCAACACCTAGGTGTTTACTCTTGAGAAATGCAAGCATATGAACATACAAAGTCTTAGGCATTAATGTTCATAGAAGCTTTATTTGTAATAGCCAAAAATTGGGGAAAAAAATCACCCTAAATGCTTTTCAACTTGTAAATTGGTAAACCATAGTCCATACAATGCACTACTATTCAGCAATAAAGAAGACTGAATTATGAGAGACTCAATAACATAGATGAATCTCAAAATAATTATGCTGAGTAAAATTAGCCAGATAAAAAAGAATGTATATTGTATGAATTAATTTTTTTATATAAAATTCTAGAAAACGCAACTAACTCACAGTAACAGAAAGCAGATCAGTGGTTTCCTGGGCATGGAGTAGAGATGGCAATGTGCGATGGAAGAATTACCCAGAGGCAAAATTAAACTTTTGTTGGTGATGGATATCTTTGTTATCTTGATTGTGGTGATTATTTCATGGTTGTATACATATGTCAAAACTTAAAAAATTATATACTTTAAACATACTCAGTTTATCATATCTTAATTGTATGTCCATAGAGCTACCAATAAAACACACATGCAGTGAGATACAGCTAAATATATATGCACTAAATTAATTATAATAAAAAACAATGAAAATACTAAATGTTGGAGAAAATGTGTAGAAACCAGAACCCTCATACATGGCTTGTGGTAGTGCAAAATGGAACAGTTACTTTGGAAAACAATTTGGCAGTTCCATAAAATGTTAAACATATGATTATCATTTGACCTAGTAATTTCATTCCTTGGTACATATCTTGGAGAAAAATAACATATGTTCCTGAGACTTGTAATGCAAATGTTCATTGGAACTTCATTCATAATAGACAAAAAGCGAAAACAGTCCACAATTCACCAACTGGTGAAGGGATAAACACAATGTGGCATATTCATACTATCAAATACTACCCAACAATAAAAATGAAAAAAAAAAAAACTTCCATGCAAAAACATGAATGAACCTAAACATACTAGGTGAAAAAATTCAGATTTAAAATATTATATAGTGTATCATTCAATTTATATGAAATTTCTAGAAAATGCAAAACTATAAGTACAGAAAACAGATCAGTGTTTCTTGGGACTAGGGGAGGGAAAGGAAACTGACTACAAAAGGACACGTTGGAACTTTTGGGGATGATAGAAATGTTCTAATCTGGAATGTGATGATAGTGTGTCACTTTGTAAATTTACTAAAAATCATTCTGCATATTTTAAATGGGTGAATTTTATAATATGTCATGTATGCCTCAATAAAAGTTTTAAAATGCAAAAAAATGTGGAGTACCTATCATGTGTCACATATGGGGGATACAAAGGAAGATATGGTGTTACATGTGATAATTGAGAAAGACAAAAGTTGGGTGAATGGTTAGCTGAATCCCTCTCCTTTCTCTCATGTAATTGGCCTACTTGAAGTCACCTAGCTGGTGATGTCTGAGGTTCAGAGGCCACAGCCTTGGAACAAGGCTCTGTGCTCTTCCCTGTCCTTAGCTCATTTAGTGAAGAGATGTCTTCCTTTTTTTCTGTTAGAGGTATTTCTTTTTCTAACTCCAAAAAGGAGGTGGTGATGCCATTATTCTTCTTGCATCAGGATCAGACAGATTTAATAAATAACAGTTGTAAAGTCCTTGGAGGTATTCAGGGAAAGGAGCTTGACAGAGTCTATACAGGTTTAATGACTAAAAATTCCTGTTTGCTACTTCCCAACAGTCACCCCTTCCCTGTATTCATTAGTTTTGTCTACTGTAAATACAATTGCTCACATCAATGAGCCGGTGAATAAACTCACACATATCAAGTCTGCCAGTAAAACTGAAGACAAGTTCAATTTCTTTGGGGGAGAAATAATGAAGTTAGCACCATATTCCTGCTTGTTTCTTTAATGTAATTAGAGAGGATGTTTTCCCCAAACATTCCATTCTCTGAGAAGTTCTATTCTTTCCAAGCACTTTAATGTGCTTGATTTAGGATGCTGTGAAACATTACATAAGCACACTTGTGCATTATCATTATATGTTGAAAAATACTGGTTTAAAAACTGGTTAATCTAATGCATTAGGGTGATTATCAAAATGACTTAAATAATTTCTCTTGGATAAATACCCAGGAATGGAATGACTGAGATATATGGTAAGTTCACATTTAACTTTATAAGAAACTGCCAAACAGTTTCTTAGTGATTGTGCCATTTTTTATCCCCACCAGCAGTGTATGAGACTTCCAGGTATTAGAGCAAATGACACAGAAACCTTAAACGGTCAAATGGTATAAATGGAGATGTACACACACACACACACACACACACACACACACACACACACACACAACAGGGGGAATGACTTAAAAATTCAGCTGTTTATATAATGTTATATATTATCTACTTGAGTCACTTTAGTTACTTGGAGCAAGGAATCTGGTGGCCAGTTAGGTGACTCAAGTAATAGTATACGTGAAAGGTAATGAGAACTTGAACAAAGACAGCTGGGCTAGGAATGATCAGGAAGGAAGAAATAGAATAATGTAGACATAAACTACAGGATGGAACTAATTTGATGTGGGGGTCAAGGAAGAGAAAGAATTAACAATGATTTGAGATTTGGGGCGATAGTGCCTGGAAAAGGTATTTATAAGGCAAAGAGATGCCAAGAGGAGATTACTGGGCGGGTGAGGGGAAGCACATACATATTGTTCAGATATGTTATTTTAATAAAGAGTTCTAGATGGCAGGTCTGGAATTAGAAGAGCATTTAGGATTGGAATGTAGATTTAGGGAGTCACATCCATAGCATTACAGTTGAAGAGGTGGGGAATTGTTGAAATGACAGAGGAAATAAAATGTGATTGCCAAGCTCTAAGACAGTACATTAAACCGCATTTATATTTATAAAACTGGAGGAAAAGGGACCACAGCAAGAGCCAGCAGAGAAAAAAGAAAGACAATTAGGATTGTGGACTCCTTGGGAAGCTAAGGAAGGAGAGAAACCACATCAATCGGATGCTTTAGAAACCTATTTTTAATATGTTTTGCAAAATGATTTGATCGAAAACCATACAATTCATGAAGTTCATGTTCAGAAAGATCTTTTTTAAAGTTGGATTCAAAGAAACTGTGATTATCTCTAAGTAAGCTGGGAAAATGGTCACTGAGCTTAGGTAACAAGTTTCTCAGCATTTTGATCTGGAGTTATTTACAATTTAGCCACCTAGGAAGGGTTTCAAATAAACATGGACTCATGGCTGACTGAGACTGTGTAGCCAAACTTGGAAAACACACACACACACACACACACACACACACACACATACACACACACACACCACATGAAGTGAAGAATTAGTCTTTTCTCAGTGAAAATATAGTGCCATATTATTAAGAGATTTTTTTTTTGGTTCATAGAATTTTGATTAGTAATTATAAATAGAAATCACAATTAAAACCATAGTCTCCAAGGTAGAAGTACCATCTAATGATAAAAATATTTGCTGACTCAGGCCTTACCACCAATAGTGCACACTAGAGTGTTTCCAGCAGCCTGCATTTTGCCTAAAGCTGTGTAGTTATCTCAGAGCAGATATTAATTTAAGATACTAATTGCTTATGTCATCAGATGTGCTCTTTACAGAATGCGACCCTGTTAATTTGCAGTCCTTGATTAAAATCGTAATTTTTATTGGTTCATTTTATGAACACATAGCTTCTTTGCTTTCCTTACTTGCTGGTACTTTCACGGGATGGTTTGACCGGTAGTTTTACCTAATCTTTAGAAAAATCTCTCCTAAAAAAAGCTAAAAATAAACCGTGATAAACAGATGGAATGTATCTGGAAACGTTTTCCATATCAGAAGACTTTCTGATTAAATTTATTCATGTCTTACCCACTTATCTTATTCACACCAAAACACTATGAGGTGCCTTGTGTCTGTCATTATGCTAGTCAGGCATGTGCTGATTGCTGGATGTGTATGAAGAGGAAGAAAGCGGTTTCTGTCCTTTGAGGTATTCATAGGGTAGCAGTTTACAAAGTTATCTACCATAGCAATTTTTTTAAAAAAATTCCATTTCAAGGAAGTGGTTCCAAACTGAGCATGTAGTTTGTCATATAAATAGGACATAGAAGGTGTTAATGCAACAAATCAACCACAGTCCTACATAACCCATGACATATGCTGTTACTGAATCTAATCCTTATGTAAAATAATATGTTTAAGAAAAATGCACTCAGAGATGCCACTCAGAGTGACAAGAAGATCACTTCTCTGCAGTGATAGGAAACTTGCTCTTCTTGCACTCTCCTTAAGTTTTTTTAAAAAAATAATTAATTAATTAATTAATTTTTGGCTGCATTGGGTCTTTGTTGCTGCATGCAGGCTTTCTTTAGTTGCGGCAAGCGGGGGTTACTCTCCGTTGCAGTGCACGGGCTTCTCATTGCGGTGGCTTCTCTTGTTGCGGGACATGGGCCCTAGGTGCGTGGGCTTCAGTAGTTGTGGTGCACGGGCTTAGTAGCTGTGACATGCTCTAGAGTGCAGGCTCAGTAGTTGTGGTGTGCGGGCTTAGTTGCTCCGCGGCATGTGGGATCTTCCCAGACCAGGGCTCGAACCTATGTCCCCTGAATTGGTAGGTGGATTCTTAACCACTGTGCCACCAGGGAAGCCCCTCTCCTTATCTTTTGAGAGAGTGAGAGCTAGAATCGAAGCTCCAGGAGGCTGGAGGGTGACCTGCTGGGTGAGTTTGGGCTGAGCTGGGGCTCCTGGCAGGAGTGTCACTCTGGAGGAGAGGTGTCCACTCCCTGTAAGTTAGTTTTCTTTTCTTTTGAAAGACCCAGGGATTATTCGGTTTGTTTCTCTTCCATTGCCTCCAAAAAGAGTCAAATATTGGCATGACGATTCAGCATATGCCAATTTATACAGTATTTAATCAGTGGAGGAAGTGTATAGATTGACCCTGCTAAATTTAGACAGAGCCTGTTCAGTCCTCTCAGATTTCAGGAGCTCAAACTACTTATTAAAAACCTCTCAGTTGGAAATAAGACCATAGATCTGTTGGCCTTTTGCTGAACCATTAAGCCATAGATACCACTTTTACTGAATAGGGTATAACTTCAATCGTTGAGAAGGAGATTATTTGCAGTGGTACATATCACCATAGTAACTGGATTTTCAAGCAGGGCTGTTGAAATGGAACTTAAAAGTCACACAGAAACAGGTCTACCTTGCACTGGCTTCAAAAGCATCATGCCGGAGAAAGGCAGAGATTCAGTCATAGATTACATGCCATTTGATCTATGATTGCTCAAAGGCATGGGGGAAAACTATGGGCAATATGCATGTTCATATCAATATGTTGCAAAATTAAGACGAAATAATATGTATTCCACCACTGACTTGCCCTAAGCAAACAATCCAATAAACAGCCTCTTCTCTCATAGCCTTGTGGCTTGAATTAATGCAACATTTATGAATACATAAAACTAACATTAGAGTTGATTCTTTCAACAATTTTAATTAGCACTCAGGACTTATTCACCCTAAAACAGCAAATCTTTACTGCGTCCTCCTATGTATTGTGTAGTCATTGCAGGGAAGAGAGGTGCTTATTGCTACAGCAAAGTTACAAAATGTGTAATAAGAATTTAGTAGGAAAATCAATATCAAATTTGAGAACTAAAAAGAAGTATAGATTGTAAAGTTGTAAAATCTTAAATATGAGAGAAGCTCAGAGAGAGATCACTGGCAATGACTCTAATTTTCAAGGGAGGAAACAAAGTTACACAGTGGTTAAGCAACTTGATGGAGGTCACACAGCTAGTTACATGCGGAACTGAGGCTAGAAGCCAAATATTCTGACTTTTGAATCAGGAGATTAAGAGAAACGTGGCAAATTAAAGATGGAGGGGTTCTACATGAGTTGCTCACAATTTAAAGAAGAAAACAAAACGAATACACATGAGACAACTAGAATATAATTATAAAATGTTAGGGGCTTAGAGTTAAGGGTGAAGGTGTTCCTGCTGAATTTCCTTTAAAATTCCTTATTAATTTTCAAGTCCCATGGCTTCTAAAATTATGTGTTGAAGTTTATGAGATTGCATTTTTTTTTAAAGCTAAACAACACAGAAAAGCAGACGGAAGCTATAAGAGACATCCATGGACCAATTAACAACTGAAACTTGTTAACTTACTAATATTTACAAGTCTTTTTTCCCCTCCTTCCTTTCCTCTCTCTCTTTCTCACTCTCTTTTGTTCTTTCTTTCCAGATAAGAGGAATATTTCATTACAGATTAAGTTGATGCTCTTGTTTCTCACTCCCCATTTAATTTCCCTCCCAGACCAACTCCCAGGCAATCACTATCATAAATGCATTTTCTGGTAAGTATTTAGTGAACCCCTACTCTGTGTCAGAGGGAATTCTAGATGCTTGAAAGGCATCGTTAAAAGAAAAAAAAAAAAAGACTAACATTTCTGACCAAGAATATTTTACATTTTAGATGAAGAATTTGATGTGTATCCATTTTTAATTTGTATGATGCCTATAAGTATATATGCAAATGAATAACATGTTGTTTCTATTTCTGTGTGCTTTTAAATGCATGCAGTTTATCTCACGCTCTATGTACTAATCTGAAACTGCATCTTGCTTTTTCTTCTCAGCATTGTTTTTGAGATCTAGTAGTGCTGGTAGACATAGATCACATTTATTTTTAGCTGTTTTAAAGTACTGATATTGTATTTATTGATTCCTCTACTGAAAGTCATTCGGAATATATCAGATTTTAACCATTGGAAGAATGCTGTAATGACATCCTTGTAAGTGTCTCCTATACACATGTTTAAGTCTCTTGAAGGTATTTATCTAGACATGGGTTTGCTAGGTAACTCCTTTTCAATTTTCTAAATGCTGCTGAATTATTTACTCTAGTGATCATACTGTTTGATACTCCCATCAGCAGTGATTTCTACTTAGAAAGTATCTATAGACCACAGTCATATATTTGACTTTGACATATATTTGACACTGACATATGTCAGAGTTCGTGTTTTTGTGTTTTGCACGGAGGAGAGTATTTATGTGAAAAGCACTTTGACAAAAGTAAATCTGGAGTTTTTACTGATTTACTAAAGAATGACCTAAGATCTACATTCTAGAAAGTGACTAGGAAAGTCATTTTTATATTATGGGACAGAAATCTTAACTCCCAGCCTTAAAAAGTAGGAAAAGCTGGGCTCAGTCCTTCCCTATGTAGGTTACTTTGACTGAAATAAAATAAAGCCAAACCTTTAAAGAAATAAAATCATAGGTGATACAAAAATACTAGAAATAATGCATATCAAATGAGGGTACAAATTTAATGACATGATAAATTGAAAATTGCAAGAAAATTGTCTAAAAATTGGATTCCAGAGAGTATTTTTGAAGTTGTGTTATAAGACTGAGTTCTATAGTTAAAACCAGACTAGAATGAGAAAAAAAAAAAATCTTCTAAATACTGGTAAAGAGCTGATGCTGAGAAAGAGTTAGAAAACAGACTCAGAAAAAATTTTTTTAAACAAGAGAACAATTTTTCCAATCAAGAAAGCACAATGTCATATTTAAGTTGAAATTATTTATAATTCAGAGAAAATTATACAGTTGTTGGTTATTAAGGTAAGAGTTTATCTGATAATAAAATTGGATGGATTTATATGTTTAATTATATAAATTATAGTCTTTTAAATTCCAGAGTATTTTTAAATGATCTAATACATCCTTGAATCATATAATGATTTTTAAAATTCATGGCAGAGATAAAAGTTTAGAGAGAACATTTCTGAGTCTCAATACCTTCCCTCCACAACTTTATTGGGGAATAATTGACAAATATAACTATATATTTAAAATGTAAAATGTGATGATTTGATATACATATACATTGTGAAATAATTACAATGCCTTTCTTTTTTTATCTCAAAATCCATGGCCCTGGAGGACTTATGGCCAAGGGGTTTTTCCATAAACATCTTGTAAGAGAAGTGCATGATGTTGTCAAGAAGATAAAAATTCCATAGGGAGGGACTATGGGGCAAGTTTTGAACAAGAGGGAGCTTAGATGCTAATAAATATCTAAGAAGGGCTTGGTGTTTTCCTATGTACAAGAAAATTAACCATTCACCTGGACTCACAGGAATCTGGTGTATACAATGAATTTATAGTTATTGAAGAACAGAACACAATGCCCTGAGGACTGATACCTCTTGGCCATCACTCTCAGCCTCCCCATGCTCATGCAGCCGGCTGTGAGCACATTCCTCAACCAGTCTTGGTGGAATAAGATCAGTCAATTACCCAGACATCTTAGGAAGTCACACCAAGAGCCCTAACCTAAGTCATAGGGCTGCCCCTCCAGGTATCTGATCAGAGAAGGATGGAGATAGCCCAGTGTGTTTTGCTTAGGTCTGGAGGGGTTTTGGACAGCATCTGAATATTACCCATGCACAAGAGAAAAACACAGCAGTAGTTGATAAAGATCTTATAGACCAGAAATAACATTACATTACTTGGGGGAATAATGCAGCAGCAAGTTTGACTGCAATCTGTGAATGGAGACTGGATGAGAAATCAGATGGCCTCCAGGTTCTAAAACCTGGAGACCAGCCATGCACAAGAACAGTCAGAGGAGCTGGCATGAGTCTATGTAAGACTCATTGTGTGAGCCTTCTCAAAACTTGTACACAATGGTAGGGGCTGAAAGGGAAATAAAAGTTGACTCAGAAAATGTGTCAATTGACTGAGAAAACTCTGAGTTATTTTTTTACTCTGAATTGACAAAGATTAAGTAGATATCAGATAGAACAGAGGTTCAAGACAGAAAGTAAGTGCAATTATAGAAAATTAAATTGACATTTTTTGCACATTTGAGTCCATAGCCTAAGAAATCTGTATTCCTCTCAGATGAGCTTAATACTCTTGATAACATATATTTATATGACAGGACTAAGAAAAAGAGTTGAAAGCACCGATTAGCTTTTAAAATATAATTGAACTGAGCTTACTTCAAATTTTAATTTCCTAATTCCTGTAGGTTAAAGAGTAATATAAGCTAATATGAGTTATTATGTGCTTCTGAAGTCTCTGATAGCAGAAAACTTTTAAAATTATTTCAAATCAATTTTAGTGAATGATGTTTTAGAAATGTAAAATCTTTATTGATTTTTGAGAGGCTAAAAAATCTGGTTCTCAAATATAAAAGATGCCTTAGTTGAAAAAAATCTCAAAATATGTAACAGCTAGTTCTATAATGAATTTAAAATGGCTATAAGTTCCCTTTGATGATCATTTATTATTCATTTGCATAATTATAAAACAAGAAGAGGGGTATGTTTTCTATTGATTGTATTATCAGTGTAAGTACAACAAATTGCCATACTTATCTCTCTTCCTAAAACTGTGTGTCCCTGGGGACTTCCCTGGTGGTCCAGCAGTTAAGACTCCACCTTCCCAATTCAGGGGGCCCAGGTTCCATCCCTGGTCAGGGAACTAGATCCCACACACTGCAACAAAGATCCCAAGTGCTGCAACTAAGACCTGGCACAGCCAAGTAAATAAATGAATATTAAAAATAAAATAAAACCATGTGTCCCTGATTTTACATATCCATTTGGGAGTTTGGTTTATTATGAACATAATTTGGAAAATTCAATGGGGACTGTCAAAATTTAAAATTCAAGACAATATTTATGGATACCATCAGGAGAAACACTGCTTTTTTCCCAAATCTGTGGCTCACTTTCTGAGGCAAATATTGTTAGTCACTTATGTAATTTTCATTATCCCCTTCCTTCTTCCTAAGGAAATCCAAGTTTGCGTCTCCCTTAAATCCACCAAACACAACACTTAGAAGTGACATTTTAAGAAAATTTCCCTGAAGACCTGAGGATTCCATAATAAGATTATACACCAGAATACGAAAATTTAGAGTGCTATGAGAGAAATAGGGACTCCTAGAGTTCATCACCCTGCCGTTCTCATCTTAGGGGTCCCCCAGACTGGCTCCTTCTCAGCCCCAGGCCTGTGTCCTTATGACTGTGGCGTATTCTCTGAACCTGGGTTCTTTGAAAGAGTCCTCCATTCCTGGACTTCAGAATCCATTCCTCCTGGTCCTAGATTTTTTCCCATCATTACTTATCACCCATTTTCTTCAAAGGAAACATCCCACTCATTTCACAGGATGTGGCCAGGCCTCCATGTCTTAGACAGAGTATATCCCTACTATGTAGGAATGAGGTCATAAAATGTTGTACCCTGATATGGAAAAAAATTTTTTTACCGAAATAAATGTGGTATTTTTGAATATTAACAATATTTTCTCCCTAAATATTTAAAGTGTATTTAATTTACCATGAGTTTTGAAATTACAATATTAGGAAGCCCTGTGGCTGAAAATGTAGGTGATTAGTTGGTAACATTGAGAAAAGAAATATGAAAAATAAAGCCTGGATAGTCTGCTTCAAAAATATCTGAGATTTAATGCTATAATCTTAGTGTGCATTTTTAAAAACTTCTTAGCTTGAAATATCTCTAGACAAAGACTAAAAGTTAAGCTATTTTATATCTATGTAAGTATCATTTTGGCATCATAAACTCCTTTTTCAGTGATTTGATTTGTGACCTGGTCTTCCGGTGTTTGTGCAATCAATGGTGGGCATCAGTAGTCCTTCCACAATAGATCTTCCACTAAAAGTAGTAATGAGACTTTATATTTATAAATTAGATTCTCAAGAGTTCAGTTACTGAGAATCCATTTTCCAGAGTCTGATCATCTCTTGGTCAAGTTATTCAACCTCTTTGAGCTTCAGCACTCTGTCTGTGAAATGTCAATTTTAAATACCATCTGTTTTATTTATATCTTGCCTCATCGGAAAACACATCTAGAAGGACAAATATAAAAAAGGATAAAAATATGAATACTGAAAGAGAATATATATTAGGGAATTCAAGAGTACACATGGAAACTTAGTGCCTGGGAAAGTAATCATATAGTCAGTCTCTTAAGTGTAAAAGGATAAAACTGACTACTCTATCTGTTTAAAGTGGTTAATAACATTACCTGTTTTATAGAGTTGATGAATGACATAATCTATGTCATATCCCTGGGACATCACAGGATTTATCAAATGTAAGTTTTCTTCCTCCTGGGAAATTGAGGAAATGTGGGTTTGTCACAGAATCTTGGACCTGTGGTGATGTCAAGACATGGAGCTTGGTGGGGTCTCTGCTCCATTTTAGAGATAAAAGGGGAGATGGATTATAATAACACAGTATATAATGTTTGTGTATTTGTTCCATACATTCGTATGAGAAAGTAAAAAATACAGAACTGAGCAGAGCTGGGAGGCTGTGCAACCCTAAGAGAGTAGAACAGGCACAATGGGAAGAAACTGTATCAGATTGATTTCTGCTTAATGTAAGACTTTTATCACATGCAAAGTCACCAAATGTGGCATATCTTGTTTCAGGAAACCATGACTATCTCATCCCTGGAGGTGTCTATATGTAAGCCAGACATTCCATTGGCTGGAATGCTATTGAAAGGATTCAAGGAGTGGATGGCTAAATGAACTACTTGAAATATGTATCATGGTTCTGTGATTTTTCTGAAAAAAAAAAAGGCATATTGAGTAGAGTGAATTTTAAACAAGTTTTAATGTCAGGAATGAACTTAGATCAATAGAGAACAGGATTATAGCTTAACTCTTTGTTAGTCTTAATATTTATCCTAGCCTGTCATTCTATCCGTAGGAAGCTCCCTATCCACCCCATTGCTTTAACTTGCAATTTCCCCATTGTGTTTGACTCTATCCAATTACCATTCTCTCCTCAAAGGAATCTTGCTGACAACTTCAGATGTTGTTTCTTTATAACATATCAGAATCTATTTGTAGATTGCTTTTCCGGCTTCTAAGACTCTCTTCCTTTTAGTAATTTTTTCTTTGATACAGGCAAAATACTTCTATCCCAATCAAAGCTTCACATAGTTTTCTGAAGTAGGGTCTTTACTTTTACCTTTCTTCTTTCTCAGTTGCTTTCAAGAGCTTCTTTCCCAACTTATGCAAAAACAAAACAAAATCAGCCAACACGTTTTTCCTAGCCTGTGTTCTAGTTTCTGTTTTGTTCTCTAGCTTCTTGAATCATCACATTGCTCCTTTCCTCACTTCATGACATTCTCTGTATTCTTTCAATTTTGAAATAAGTAGGTTTAACACCTACAAAGCCACCCATTGTCTTTTGTTTCAAGTTCCTGCTGAAAGCTTACTCTTATGACCCTATTATTTTCTTTAAATTCCGTAGGAGGTAAAATTCAGTTAAAAAGATTCTAGAAGCAAAAAGAATAATGAATAAGCTCTCACCTAAAAGATGTAATGATGACCCTCTGAAGCTTGCTCATAGAGTAGGATATGGCTAGCACTCAAGAGGAGATAGCATCTCATTAATTGCCTGGACCACAGTTCTCTCTTCACTTTGCAAGCTTTAAAATGGAGTTAATATTTTATTATTGATATCTTTGTATATGAAATTATAGAGCCCAAGATTTGGTTTTCTAATATCACTAAGCTATAGAATATTTTATGTTTTAAGAGGTTTTTTTTAATGTTTCATAATCTCACTGTATGTTCACCATAAACCAGAGGAGTGGGCAAAACAAGTATTATGATTCCCATTTACCAGGTTAGGTCACTGATGTCTAAAGAGATTACGGGGTTTTATGAAGACTGCAACACTACATGATGCATCCAGAACTCAAGTTCAGGTCTTTTATCTCCTGTCCCATCACTGCTCCCTAAAATTTAAATATCATTTCATTTCAAGTCAGGTAGACCACTTTATCTGTAATCTTTAAAAACCTTTTCTCAGAATTCATTTCTTTGTCCAACATCTTTTAGTAAAAACCCAACATTAATTGCCATTTGTGTAAATCTTAAATGAAAAAAACTGAAGGTCTCTAGATCTAGAGACATTTAATTTGATTACAAGTACATTTTTAAGTCACCTGTTTCTATTTGTTCGAGTGTAACTGTATGATTGGCTGCAACAGACATTCGATTGATAGAATTTGAGGAGCAGTTACTTATTTTCAGTATTTCACATGCACACGTTTGCTGAATACATTGAGGGAAGAATACATTTTAGCTAACTAGGGTATTTAGAAGTGGACAAGAGTAGCTCCAATCATAACTCTTTTTTCTATTTTAATTTCCATGTGCCAGAGAAGCTTGTTTATTTATCACCTATCTCAGACAAACAACCTACTATTTAAAGGGTTTTTAACTTCTCAGAGTCTGATGACTAATCAATCACTGGAAAGTTATTCCAACATGAAAAATAAACATTCTTTATAACTCTGAAGTATTTTTAACTTAATACCAAGGTTTCTCCCTAATGAAATAGCAATTTTTTATAGGAATAAGCGTAGTAAGTAAACTCTGAGTGAAAATTAGAATGAAAAGTTTACATATTTTTATGCTGACTATTGAAATAAGAACAGCAAGCACACACATTTTCACTTTCTTTGTATGAAATAAATATGTAGGTTTTTTTTAAAAAGAAAAATCTGAATATTATTGCCCTCCCATGGAAAAATACAGCTTTCCCCTAATATTGTAAGTAAAGAGTTTCTGAAAAATAACAGAATAAAATATATTAAAAAAAAAACCAAAAAGCTTTTACTCCAGGCTATTATAATGAAGGAAAAGTGTTACAAATGTGAACTAATGAAGTACAAAGTAATGAATATTTAATTTGTATAATTTACCAAAGTGCTTTTAGAAATCAGAGCTACATTCTTCATAAACATAATGTTCATTAGGCCTTAACTGTAGCTTGCATGCAATTACCATATCCTCCTATACAGCTTCAGCATCATATGGCATTGAGTAAAGCCCCTCTGAGAATATCTTGAGGGTAAAGAGAGAAAAAGAGAAGAAAAACTGTTAGGGCTGTGAAATTTGAATAGCTTAGCTTTGACACGGAAAACATAGAAGATGCATACCTGGAGGGTGGGCAGCCAGCACTTGTGTAGCAACAGAATGGCCTCCCCTGGGCTCCCTACCCTTCTGGCAACAGTGTCTTGAAGGGTTAAACTAAACAAAATACAAAATTAGTTTGATGGCTTAGTAGGACACATTATCACATTCTTAAAAGTAAGAGGAGTGCTGCTTAAAATCTGACTGATAACATAGATTAAACAGAGCAGTTTTCAGCAGAAACAAACTTGCAATGTGATATGAATTTTAATAAGAGCACTGATGTAGCTCACATAGACTTTAGAGCCCAAGAACCTTCACTCTTGGTCTATTATTATATAATGGAAGGTGATGATTTTTTCTCTTAAAACACACCTCCTCTCCCTTTCTATTCCTTTATCAAGTTGGCAGCCAAAATGCCCCTGACATTAGGAGGTGAGATAAAATTTTTAAATTTTATTTGAGGAAAGTTTTTGAAATAGCTAAAGAAAATCAAACTTATCAGTAAAATGCGTGATATTCTAATATTTTTGAAATCTGGAAATCACTTTTAATAAGGTAAGTTTGACAGAAGAGATTTCATAACTTTGAAAACTCTCTTTCCCCTTTCCCTTTGCCTTGTTAATGTTTATCTTCATTATTCTGGGTCCACATAATTCAACATGCAAGAAATTATTCAATGTGGCCCTGCAGTTGATCCAGCCTCTAATTACCAATTTCAGCACAAGCCATCCAAGGAGAATCACAGAGCACTTTAAATGTAACAGAGATGCCCTCTTCCTTGGAAAATGGTCGGTATGTGATTATAATAAAAGCATAATAGCACTATCTGAGAGATGCAAAGAGTTTGAGGATAAAATGAAAGACCTGAGTCTAAATTAACATGGAAATCATTAGTGTATAGGCCTGCCAAGGATTTCCATTAAAAATGTTTAGAGAAAAATAATTTGACAAATTATGTATTTTATGAGCAAAAATATGCAACCTGCTGCATTTGGCACTCTGTCCTTCCATTTGTGAAAGAAAGGTAAATTGCCTTTGCCGTGAGTCACTGTAATTGGATTTTGATTCCTCCAACAGCACTGACGATTAGCTGAGATGCCCACCTGGAAGCACTCGGTGACAGCTGGCAGGTATGGCCTTCAGGGAGCTCGTGTCTATCAGACTTCGATCCTATTCGAGTGAAGGGAGAATTCTCAGGAGAGCATTTTGGCAACTTTAAGTTATCATTTAAGAAATCTATTGGCAAAGATCTTTCATTTAGCTTGTCGTTTGGAGAAGCAGGGAAATGCAAACTCACTTTAGAACAGGAATAAACTCATAATTGAGATGGCCACAGTGAATGCATTATGCGACTAAGTCCTGGAGGAAGAATTTGATAGGGTATTGGATTCTACACAATAAAAGGATTATGGCGTTCTAGTGCCAGAGATTTAAAAAAAAAACAACCCTCTCACCTATCTTGACCTGAATAAATGAATTGGAGGATAAAGACTACCATCCAGATAATTTTATAGACCCCACAACATTTTATAGAATTGGAAGGAATCTTAAAGAACTTAAGGGCACTCAGTTTAAAGCATAAGCAGAAAGTCTAGTTGGGGACACCCAGTATTCACATGACAGCTTGTGCCATTATAACGTAGGAATGAGTGAGATTGCCAAGGGACAGAGTGAGGAAAATCCTGAAGGCAGAGGAAAGCAAGAGAGAAAGGGGTGATACTGTGGATGAATTGAGGGGAGTGGAGGCAATTCATGTAATATGGTCTTTATCTTCTCAAGTAGGAGGCAAGACACCCATTTGCTGAAAGTGATGAGATACACATGCATTTGGGAACTCTTTATGAGTGGAAAAAGCAGACAAGCTGTTTAACAAAAATTGCATGAAGTTAGAGTCAGCTAGAGATAAACGATTGCCCAGCAGTCTTGATAGGCCCGCGGATGTTGGGTAATGTGGATTGGTAGTAACGGCAGCTGGCACGATTATGTGGTTTTTTCCTAACACTGCTCAGCTGTCAATAGTAAGAGAAGAGTGATCTGATGATTGACATTACCCAAGGCTGGAAATGGCCATGATGGATATTTTCAGGTTCGGAGTGACCTTTAAAACACCAAATAACAAGAGTTAACATATATGTAGGATGTACAGGGTAAAAAGATTTAGGCAAAATCAAGCTGTCCTCATAAACAGTTCTGACAGTCATGTGTCTCTTTTCCTTGACTGTACTTGTCAATTTTACGGTCTTATACAGCAGAGCTACTCTTAACTAATGTTATCTGGAATAGCCATTTGGTGGGTTAATTTAAAAAATTCTATTAAAGTGAAGAATCATAAAAAATTAGAGTATACAAACATCATTTTATTTTACCTTAAAACATGTTTATTCTCCAAAATGTTTAATGTAGAACATAGATTCTTTTTTTAGGATATAAATCTAATCATATTCATAAGATCTTTTATCCCCTCTTTTACATAAACCGTACACATAATATATCATCTATAATTTCCATACACTGCATCTGAGTTCAAAATTCTTGTGGATTTCTCTAATTTTAAAATAAATGCCACAGTGATGATGCTGTGATGGTTAATTTTAGGTGTCAGCTTGACTGGGCCACACAGAGCCCAGACATTTGGTCAAACATTATTCTGGATATGTCTGTGAGGGTGTTTCTGGATGAGATTAACATTTGAATTGGTAGACTCAAGTAAAGCAGATGGCCTTCTCTAATGTGGGTGGGCCTCATCCAATCAACTGAAGACTTGAATAGAACAAAAAGGCTGAGTACAGTAAGTCCCCTACATACGAACGAGTTCCATTCTGAGAATGGTTCGTAAGTCCAATTTGTTTGTAAGTCCAACAAAGTTAGCCTGTAATAGGTTTATAATACTTTTCACACAAATAATACATAAAAAACAAACAAAAAATAAAGAAAACATTTTTAATCTTACAGTACAGTACCTTGAAAAGTACAGTAGTACAGTACAACTGCTGGCATACAGGGGCTGGCATTGAGTGAACGGGCAAGAAGAGTTACTGACTGGAGGAGGGAGGAGAGGTGGGAGATGGTAGAGCTGAAGGATTTTCAGCAATAAGAGATGGAGGGCAAACTGCAATTTCACTTACACTTGATGTTGATGGCCAGGTTCTGGTTCCTTGCTGGATTCAGTTCGATCTACCCTCTCGAAAAAATGATCCAGTGATGTCTGGATAGTAGCTCTTTTTTTTCTCCTCATAAATGACATGGTAGCACTGGATTGCATTCTGAACGGTTGCTGCAACCTCGGTGTACCATTCTACATTTGGATGCTGTGCCTCAAAAACTAACAGTGCCTCCTCAAATAAAGAAAATCCCCTTGCTATTTCCTGTGTCATGAATCTCTTCAGTTCTTCAGTTACTTCTTCCTCTTGTGTCTCTTCGTCCTTTCTCTGGGCCTCCAATTCCATCAGGTCTTCATTAGTAAGCTCCTCGTGTTGCACAGCAAGGAGTTCAATGAATGCTGCAGATCTAGCTTGAAATAAAGATACTGTACTACTGTACTCTATACAGTACTGTACAGTAAAGTACACAAAGCACAACCACTTGGAAAGGATGCATGCATGTGACAATGTACGCCAGACACATGAACTAATTTATGTGATTGGACATGCAAATGCCCTTTCGCATCTTTGAAAGTTCACAACTTGAGGTTCGTATGTAGGGGACTTGCTGTAAAAGGGAATTCCTCCTGCCCGACTGTTTGAGATAGGACATTGGTATATTCTGATCTCTGGTCTCCAACTGAAATATTGACTCTTCTTGGGTCTTAACCCTGCTGGCTTTCAGACTGGAACTACAAATTAGCCCTCCCGTGTCTCCAGCTTGCCAACTGCAGATCCTGGGACTTCTCAGCTTTCATAATTCTCTGAGCCAATTTCCTAAATATCTTTCTATATATGTAATGTATACATACATTACTGGTTCTATTTCTCCAGAGAACCCTGACTAATACAGATGTCTAAATTTTTAGCAATTGATTATTCTTTATAACCCTGTCTTTCTAAAGCATTCAATTACTCATAAAAACAATTTTCTTTCTTCCCACACTCACATTTTACTAGTATACATGCTCTTTAATTAAAAGATGAAACTTTGATAACAGCTGCACTGTCATGATCTGTTTGAGAATAAATTCAAGCTGTGGAAACAGAAGTATGTGGAAGATCCAGTGGAAGAAAAGAGTTCTGGCTACAAATGGGGGGAGAGGGTAAACCCAATCATGAACAAGCACGTAACCTTGAAAATTAAGGTAAAGTATTGTAACCCAGCCTGGTATGCTTCTCAAGATACTAGATCAACAACATGTGGAGTGGTGTATTAGATCTTCCACTTCACTTTTGGAAAACCTGTCTTATTTGTGTAAAGGAAGACTGGGGAGCCAAGGCTTTGAGGTTTAATGAAGTCATCATCTGGTACTGCAATCTACTGCCAAAGATCCGAAATATTCCAGACCAGCTCAGGGTTTCTTTTACTCCTTATTCAGGCCACCTTACTGGTGTCCACATATATTCTCTCTCTCTCTTTCTCTTTCTTAAAGTCTTCAGGACATATATCCTTCAAGGCCATAGCTTTTTAAATCTTTTCTTGTGGGACACTTTCTCTCCTGGTGAGAACTTCAGGTACCCATGCAGAATGGATTGTCACCATTCATGCTGCCACCATCAAGACAACGTGGCTCACAAGATGTCTCGGTCTAGACCCATAATACACTGCAGTTTTGGTGAAAGGAGGAAAGGTGTTTTGAGGTGCTATGGAAACCAAACTAGGAAGAAATGATCAGAGGATCCAAGCTGGATAATGAACTTAGAGAAAAGGGAAGGGCCAAGTGTTTGAAAGTGAACGGAAGAGGTAATGGTTAGAAAAGAATCATTCCCTTGTGAGATAGCAGAATAAGTGATTGAAAGTGATGATGAGGCCTGTGGAAAGAATGAGGAAACACCACTTGGAAACATATTTGAAATGAATTTGGAAATCACAAGGCCAAGGATCTGTGAGGTAAGTGTGTTTAATATTTTCACATAATGAGCTTATTGTTGATTAAAATTTTCAGTTACTTTTTATGCTAGTGCTTTCAATAGTAGAAAATATTTTCATCATAATACATTTAAGAAAGCTAGGATTTTATGTTTCTGGATAATTACCCCAGATCTCTACTTCAGTTTATGGTGAGCCTATGTAGAAGCCAAAAAATCAGAAGTGTTAATTCATTGTGATTTTCTAATCTAGGAAGAATATAAAACAAGGTCCCTTGAATTCAGCTAATTGCCCATATACCTCAAGGTTATACCACTTAAAATCACATGAAGGGAGGGCTTTTGAGAGGGAAGAGGTATCTTCCAGGGTATAATCTTCAAAAGTTCTTGTTTTCCTAAATATCTTTTGTTTCTGACTAATAAACTATTGCAATCTATGATCTAAATGTACCAAGTGTGGGGCTTAAATAGCCTATTGACAGTGTCGAGTTCAAAATATCTATTGCTCATTAGTAGAATATACATTAGTAATTAATTCATTATGATTTAGAAATTGTTTAAATAAGAATGAAGCCATTATTAGAGGTCATTATATAAGATGTCTGCATCGTTGCCCTTGGGACCTCACTGTTTTTCAGGGGGATCAGTACTAGGAAGGCAGTAGGCAAATGTGGGAAGTCAATAGAAACTTCAGCCTGGAAATCAGGAGAGAAAAGTAGGACCAAAGAACCAGTGATTGTTATGTGATCAATTAGGTTGATTTTGTTTCCAGGACATCAGTACTTCCATCGAGCTAAATAACAACTTCCTCCCCAGTCTTTATCTCACAGGCTTAAAAACAATGGTCAAAGACCCTTTTGGGACATATTCAACCTCCACTGCCCAGATATGACTTTAATTCCTGCATGACCCTGATTCTTTTTCCTATTTTCCTACCCGGTTGTGTGAAGATCTTTCTTGTCCTTTCATGTGTTTGAGGTCTTCTGCTGGTGTTCAGTAGGTGTTCTGTGAAAATTGTTCCATTTGTAGATGTATTTTTGATGTATTTGTAGGAGGAGGTGAGTTCCACATCCTACTACTCCCATCTTGATTGGAGCCCCTGCATGACCCTGGTTCTGATAGCTTTAGAAAATGATAAAATTGCACACTGATAATCATTACCTAAACCTGCTGCCCACTCATTTGACTCTAATCTTGACACTGCAACTCCCTTTTGCCAGTAGCCTCTTGAGTCCCACATTACACCGTATACCCCAGACCCACTGGAAATAGAAGGAGACATTTGAGGCACTCCACTCCCAAACCAAGTCTTCAGTAAAAATGATGCTCCAACGTACATTCCAAACTTCTTTCTTTTAAAATATTCTTTTGAGAGTCAGGATCTTGGGGCTGGATTTACCACGGCTAAATAAAGATGAGGGGGAAAAAGCTGTATATATATATTTCCAAAGTGTGTGTATATATACATACGTGATATATGTATCATCTGTATAATTACTTTAAACTCCAAATTTCTTGTGCCAATATATAAATGACAGACGTGGTTTACATTTCCTAACTTATAAAATAGGAGGGATAAAGTATTTATTTCCCTAAGTGCTTTAAATCATAGCTAATGATAAGTAATTACAAGTAATCTCTCAAGATGAAAAACATCATTTAAAAACATAATTTTTTATGATTTAACTTTTTCATTGCTCTAAAGAGGGTGCAGACATATACCTTCTATTACTGTGGGCAAACCCCTTTGCTTAAATCTCACTGTTTGAAATAAACTTTGTCTCAGTCTAGTTTGAGGAAAGCTCAGCCTTGACTGGTAACCTTGACTGTTACTACCTTTGTGTCACTTAAGAAAGGAAACTGTAGCAAAAAAAAAAAAAAAAAAAAAAAGATACAAGTGAACTTATTTACAAAACAGAAACAGACTCACAGACTTAGAAAACAAACTTATGGGGAAGTTCACCAAAGGGGAAAGGTCAGGGGGAAGGGATAAACTGGGAATTTGGGATTGACATATACACACGACTTCACTACTTTATTTAAAATAAATAGCCAACAAGGACCTACTGTATAGCAGCGGGAACTCTGCACAATATTCTGTAACAACCTAAATGGGAAAAGAATTTGAAAAAGAATAGATACAGGTAAAAAAAGAAAAAAAGAAAAAGAAAAAAACTGAATCAAATCAAAACCCTATAAATAAATCACATACGAAAACTGAGCAAATCATCATTGTCATATATATAAAAAGAATGACATTTCAAGTCAGTGAAGAAAATATGTATCATACACTGAATAGCATTGTGACAATGTGGGATAGTTATCTGAAAAATAAAAAAGTTGGATATAACCTCATATTTTCTAACAAAATAAAATTCTATTGAATTAAAAATAAAAAGCACAACAGTAATCGCTCTGGGTCACCAAGCATTCTTTGAACTTTTGTTACTAATCAAATAACAAAATGAAGCTAAGCCATAGTTTGGGGAGCCAAGAGTATGATATAGTGGTTGAGAACACAGGCTTTGGAGTCAGACAGACTACTGCCACAGGACACTGCATTATTATTCCAAAATATTTTCTCCCTACAGTCTCTGCACATGGGGGATACACACATCCTATCACCTTCTTGGTCAGTGGAATGTGAGCGGGAGTGATCCAGTTCATGGTCAACCACCTGAGCTCTTTCTCCTCTGCCTTGGGGCCAATGATGTCCCAGATAAAGGCTACTCCTTCAGCTCTAATCCCTGAATGAAGGGGGAGTGAAGCAGGGCCACAATTCCCTTGTAACCAACCACTAACATAAGTGAGAAATAAACTTTAATAAACTTTGTTAGTGTAATCCATTGAGATTTGGGGATATTCTTACCATTAAACTAGCCTGTTCAGAATGATACAGAAAATTGTCCTGGAAGTAGAATCTCTGCCATTAAAAAATGCCTGAAATATGTGACTTGTTTTGGGACTGGTCAGAGGGTGGCAAAGAAACTCATTGCAGGCGGGAAGCCATTGAATGCAGTAGTGAAACAGTTAGCAAAACGGTTGCCCACAGTGGCTTGGAAAGCAGATAATGTATTTAATTAACTTGTAACTTTAGGTGATGAGAAAGTAGAACGTTTGTAGCATAAACTGGTCACTATTGGTTGTATTTGATAAGGTACTTGAAGAAAGAATCAACTGATTTATAAGAAGAAATAAAAAGGAATAGAGAGAATCCAGAAATTCTGGGACTTGTGTTAAAAACCAAACATGACAAAACTGAGAAAAGCTTTGAGCTACAAGGACTGATTAAAACCCCAGTTCTTGGCAAAAACCAAATCAAGGGTGTGGCTTCCATGTTCTTTGTTGAAATCTGAATCAATTCAGCTGGTCTCCAGGAAATTCTTTCAAATGGAAAACATGGCTCACGGTAAGAGACTTCCAGACTATCCCACAGAAGCCTGATAGGCTCAAATTATTAGCTATTAAAGGGGACATATCTGGAAAAGAACTGGTGGTGTGACTACTGGCATATGGAACTGACTGGAATTAAGCAGATACAGAGCTAGTCTTCTGTGGGCAAGAAGCAGGCAGCCAGAGCTGCACGACCTCTAAGGAGCGCCGTTTCCAATGTATTTTTTGGATGAAACCAAGGAGGAAAAGGAAAACAAAGGATCACCCGGAGGGCAGAGACAAGGTGACTGAGAACACTGAGAGCCGTCTCCTGGAGAGCTACTTCCAGGGAGCAGAAACAGTTAATAGAGGAACGTTCCCCACCTCTAGGGTGAGGGACTCTTGCAAAAACTGTCCAGCCTCATTCCAGAATTCTTGTGGGCCAAGGACCGCTGTGAGGTTTCCCTTTGTCTTCTTTCCAAACGGGAGAATTTATTGCCATTATCCTGTTCCTATGCCATCAGTCTATGCCAAATGTGCAGTGATATGCTGATAAATGTGGTACAATTTTCTCTGGTGAAAAAAGCCCCATTGTATAGCATTTGCCTCTTTCTGTGGTGTAAATACTCCAATGACGACCAATTTTAAACTACCAATGTGATGTTTGCAAAATTCCTGAAAATTTTAACAATCGACTCTCCTAAGGATAAGCTAGTTCCAACACACCACTGGTGTGAAGATGAAGCAGACATATTTAATTTGACTGACCGACTGATTGATTGTTCATAGGTCTCAACAACCACAGGAGCGATACCCAGACTAGGTACAGACCCTCACAAAATCCTAGACTTTCAGTCTGGTCTTATGTCAAGATAAAATTTGGGGGTTGACTCCAATAAAGGAAGAAGCAAATAGTTGTAACCCAGATTATAGACTTTGGTAAAGTGTGATTGTGTGCAAACTACGTGCTGCCTCTCTATGGAGGGATGATACATCCCCACCCCACTGAGGTCAGACTTGCTCAGGTGGCTTGCTTCAGGCTGTGAGAAGAAGGGACATGAACTTCTGAGCAGACCATAAGGTCCCAGAGAGGGCTGCCTCAATGGGTGGGATCCTGGAGTGAGCAGGGCAGAGAGCAGAGCCACACCAGACCCACTGCCAACAAATAATAAGTGCACGTCTATAGTTAAGAGCCATGGAGTGTTTATTGTCTGATTGTTTTTATTTTTTGTTTTTAACTGCAGCATAGTCTGATGATATAGTTACTTAATAGCATTGCTAGGATAATTACTTCTTCTCTCAGCCTCTTCTGTAGGGAAGGGAATAATGATACCTACCTCATTAGGGTTTTTGTGATGACTGAAAAAGTTAAAATTTGAAAATGTCTGACACAGAGGAACCCAGGAAGTGAAATTTGTTGTGATCTGGGGATGAAGATGTTGATGATGTCCTATCCTTGGAATTTCGTACTGTGAAGTGTTGTGGCGTGGGTAGTATGTAGTGAGAAGCATTAATCTTCAGGAAAAACCTCAAGGGAGCTTTCTGTTTAGAGAAATAATTGCCCATAAAAGCCTCCAGATAATAAGCATTTTATCAATATTAAATCTTGATGGAATCAAAATACCTGTGCTGGAGCCCAATATTATCACTTAAAATCCAGGTAACCTTGGGCAAGCACCTAGACCTTCTTGAGCCTCTATCTTTTCTATTAAATGAGCAGGATAAAATCTGCCCCACCCAACTCAAGGGATCTTTATCAAAATGCATGAATTTTATCTGAAAGCGCTGTATAAACTGTCAAGTGCTGTAGTAATGTAAGAGCTTATAAATGCTTAACATACTATCTACTTAGTTTTCCCTATTTATGTTCCACATTAAAAAATAACTCCTTTCTATTTCCTGCTTTTCTAAGGAAAAAGACTGAATCTTTTGTTGACATGTCAGTTTCTGCAAAGAAAAATGCCATTTGACTTGTGTGCGCTGAAAATATTATTCTAGTTCCCCCTTTACCAAAACAACCTAAAGGAATACATTCTGCCAGATCATCCCTAATGAGCTGGAGCATGTGTGTTCCCACAGTGAGGAGATGAGGCCAATTTCCTTTGTGCACCTTATAGGATGCAGTTCCAGAGTGGATACTCCAGCTTGTTTTTGTAAGAAGGTTGTAGCCTTTGAATGTTGCAGGCTAGTAACCACCTCTGACAGTTCCCTGAGAGCTTCTAGAAAGTAAAAGTGGTACAAGAATTGGTATCACAGCCTCTGGGAAAATTCTTTTCAAATTGTGCCCCAATTGTGCCAATATATATCTGATTTTTTCTGGGTATGCAGTTTCATGATCAGACTTAATACTATTCTATATATTTCGAGAGGATTTTTTAATAAAGAAAAATAGATTTTAAGAAATGATCTTTGTATTAAATAAGTCTGGCGTCAGACTGACTTGAATTTATATCCTGTCCAGGCTGCTTACTAGCTGTGTGATCTTATGCAAGTTACTTCACCTCTCTGAACTTTAGTCTCTTCATCTGTAGACTAGGAATAATAATAGGATCTATCTCATAGAGCTGTATGAGGATAAATGAGCAATACAAGTGAAGTATTTAACACATTCCTGGGCTCATAGTTAGAGCTCAATACAAATTCTGTCATACTTTACTGAGTTACTCGTTTTTGCTTATGTAAACAAGGGAGGTGGTTTTGTTTTGTTTTGTTTTTAGACTTTTACTGCTTATTTGCTTTAGTAACTCTTTCTTCAAAATAGCCATTTTTTCCTATTTATTATTACTGGTATTCACAGCCAATAACTGGCCTAAAATGTTATTTGAATAGGCAATATTTCAGGCTTGGTTGTCTCTATCCTAAATTGTGTGATGAAGTACAGAAACACACACTACTCTCTCACACCAATACGAATCTATAGAGAATGCATTAGAAAAATTTTTTTTTCATTTTTGTATAGTGCTGTTCCCTGTTTATGTATTCATTTTATTGGTTGATTCATCTTTATTGTTAATTAAACCCTTAAATTACTATCCAAATTAGAATTAAAGTAAAATGTCAAAGGCATTTACATTTCAAAACTAGACATTCCACAAGTACAATTAATCTCAGAGCATTAAAATGAAAGAAAAAAACCACATGAGTGTTAGAATCCTAGATCCAGCAAGAAAAGTAGCTTGTGAAATAAGCTGTGTGGTAGCGAGCTTTAGCCAGAGCATGAGGCAAAAAGTTCTACCTATGGAGAGTGTTGGGGGTCCCCTGCTGAATGAATGGGGCTTGGGAAAATAAATAAGGCTGAGGAAAATAATGAAAATGAAGCCTTCCTCCTCACCTCATTTTCAGACCAATTATAAATTATCTTTGATCATAATCTCCAATATTAGAAATTTCATCAGTTTATTTTTATCATGTGCTAGCATATTCTTGCTCCTTCCTGGGAATAAATGATCTGTTTGGGCCCAGGCCTTTCATTTTGCAAAATTACTATTCCTTTTGCATCTCTCCTGCTGCTCCATATCACTACGGAATATTTGTTAAGTACAGGAAAAATTCATGTTTTCCTCCTGCTTGTCAGGTATAATGTGGAAGAAGGACTAATGAAAACCATTTTTCATGCTTATTCAACAGAGACCATTAAAATGAAATGAATAAAATGCTTTTTGCTTAAATTGAAACCTGCCCAAATGTTTCTGTAGAGAGTCTTTTTTTTTTTTTCAAACTAAACAAGCTGACCTCCCATTTGTTTAGATAACCATTTCTCACATTTCCTTGGGAGTGACTTACTCAAGATGGTAAACTCAACATGTTGACTAGGTCTTTACAGCACCATTAACCATCTGGACTGTGAAAGAAGTGGTCCAATTCGAGGTGAGGAGCACAGACTCCATGATGCAGTCTGTCACCTCATGTCACTCACAGCCGAAACTGCCTCCAAATTGGCTTCTGGATGAAGGAGAAAGGCAGACTCAGAAAACAGGGTGGTATAGATGGGGTTCTGATACCTCTGGCTTCATCCCTCAGTGGTGAGATGGGGTCCTAGTACTTCTGGCTTCATCCCTCAGTGGTGAGATGGGGTCCTGGTACCTCTGGCTTCATCCTGCAGTGGTATTCAGTTCATTCTTATTTTATTTGAGAACAGGTCTCTGCAGTAGGACTCTTTGCTCAAATCCATATTCTGAACTCCCTGAATCCGGGTATGATCCAGACTAGTGGCTGCAGACAGGGTTTAACAGGAAGAATGGGGAGAGACAGAGAACTGGGAAGCTGGCTCAGAGGCTGCTGGGCTTGTGTTGTTGAAACCAAGTTTGTGTGCCCAATGAACAGTGAGGCCAAACAAACCGAAACACCTGAGCTTGGAGCAGAGAAAATTTACTGCAGGGCTAAGCAAGGAGAATGGGTGGCTCATGCTCAAAAAGCCCAAACTCCCTGATGGGCTTCAGCAAAGTTTTTAAAGGCAAAATTGGCGGAGGGAGGGCTGCAGAGTGTGTGACTTTCTTCTGTTTGGTTGGTGGAGAGGTAACAGGGGGTGTTCCAGGAATCTCAATCATCAGCCTTCTGGTTCCAACCAGTCTGGGGTCCACAAGCTTTTGCTTAGCCTGAGATTACCATCCTCCACCTGGGTGGGGGCCCCAGGTCCTGCAGAAGTTATGTATCAGATTGTTATGCACATCCCCTAAGGAGGACCCAGGACCCTGCCCATTGCTGTATGATTGTTTCTTGACTGCCTTTCCTCTGTTTCTGCATTCCCACACTTCCTTAATTATTGATTGTTTGAATCTGCCATTTGGAACTCAGGGAAGGCCTAGGAGGTTGAAGCCTTTTTCCTCCAAACAAGAAACAGGGGACACAGAAATACTTTTGTACCTGGGAGGGCCCCACAGTGTCCTGCTCAGTTTCATTTGCACTTGAGGAAAATTGGAACCATATCCTTCAGAGGCCAAGTGGGAATAAGATGAAATCTTGGCAAAGGAGGTGGGTGCTATGGGGGAACCAGGTATAGATAATGGGTTTGGAACCAAAGGAGTGAGAGCAAGTGAATTTAGAGTGGACTGTGGGAGGCCGAATCCACAGTGATTCATCAGTCTCAAGAGCATCTGTGGGAAAGGAGACCATTCAAATAATCAAGACTTTAATGGCAAGATCATGATCAATGAAAATGAGACTTCTTAAAACCCAGCTTCCTATTTCACACCTGCCTTTGTATCTACTCAGCTGACCATGGCTTGAGAAAAACATACAAACACGCTAACTGGTTTAAGTTCATGAGCTCAAGTGGTTCCTTGGAGCAGCATGGAAGTAATATTCTAGCCCCAGTCCATTTACTCATCCACACTCTAGGTGATAAGTCATCATCTCTTCTCTCTTCATTCTAGCTCTAGGTGATAACTTTGATTCCTATTTCACTCAGAAAATAGAAGCAATCAGAGGATTGTCCCACATGTTCCCACCATCACCCCTTCCCACCCACCTACGTTTGTGCCCAGACACTTTGTCTTCTTTCTACTTCAGTAGATGAAACTATTATTTTCCACTCAGAGATGAACCCCTTCCATTCTCCCACCAATGTATCAGATTGTATTTCTTCTAATCTACCTGAGACATCATCCCAGACATTCCCCCCTGCCCCTCCTGGGTATTCCTCTGTTCTCGTTCTGATGGATCATCCTCATCAGCGTACATCCACTTTGAATTTCTCCATATCCCACTCCAACTACCACCTAATTTTGCTGCTCCCAAAAAACTTTTGGCTTTAGTCTTCCCCATTCCACAAAATGGCTCCTGTCAAGGTCAGCAATGACCTCCATGTTGCTAAATCCAATGGTCAATTATCAATCCTTATCTAACTTTGTCTATCAGCAGGATTTGACAGTGTGGATTTGACTTTCACCTTGCAATACCCTTTTTGCTTGGTTTCTGGAACACTGTACACTGCTGATTTTTCTAGTAATTCATAGCTGTTCTTCTTAAGCTCCTTTGTCTGCCTTTATTATTTATCATACTTATAAACATTGGAGTGCCTTAGAGTTCAGTCCTTGGAAATTTCCTCTTCTCTACCTGCACTCACTCTTTAAGTCTCTTGTGTCACATTGTTGTAAATACTATCACTATGTTGCTGGTTCCTAAATCTATTTGTCTCTTGAACTCTAGACGCATATACCCAACTGTCTATTCAACATCTCAACTTGGATATCCCATGAAAAATTTAGTGTTGTAAAACCAAACTCTTGCTATGCCCCTTGAACATGTTACTCCTGAATTCTTCTCTAATCAGTAAATAGTAACTCCATGCTTTCAATTTTCTTCCTACCTAAAATCCCTCATTTAAACCATCAGTATATCCAATGTTCCTACCTTCAAAATATATCCGGAATCTGACTCCTGCTACCAAAACAGTTCAAATAATTGTCATCTCCTTTCCTGGATAATTGCAATATTCTCTTACTGGCTTTGCTGCTTCCACATTTGTCCCAGTGGTAGATATTCCTAGTGCTCATTGAAATCTGGTTTTCCTTTCCTCCTGGGAGGACTGTATTTCTTGGACCTTCTGACTAGTTCTTCGCAATGGAGTGTTAGTAGAAGAAAAAGTCGTCTGTGGACTTTCCAGTTCACTTTCTCCTTCCTAATGAATATGTCAGCTGTGTTAAAATAATAAAGCCACAAGTAGAGGCTGGATCATCGTGGATCCAGCTGAATCACCATGCAGAGGACGGCCACCTAGAGCATCACCGGACAACTTACTTCACATTTCAAATGAATGTCAGTTAAATCATGTCTCTGTATTTCACTCAGAGTGAAAACCAAAGTCCTTAGAGTAGCCTACAAAACCTGTATAATTTTCACCATTAGCTCTCTGCCCTTATCTCCTACTACTCTTCCCTTTGCTCTCTCTGTTCCAGGCACACTGCCTCTGGGTTAGCCTTAGGACACCATGCACAATTTTGCCTCAAGGCCTTTGCTCTTATTCTTTCCTCTACCTGCAATGTCCCCAAGATATCTGTATTGCTTGCTTCTTCATCTTCCTTGGGTCTATTCAGAAATGATAGCTTCTGAGAAAGGCCACAATTTATTTAAAATTGCAACAGCTTAGAACTCCCCAGCACTTTCTGTGCCTTAGTTTCCTCTTTAGTATGTTTAGCTGTGTGGAATATTATATATTTCACTAGTTTGTTTATTTATTGCCTGTCTTCCCCAATTAGAATGAATGTTTCATCACAGCAGGGATAGTTATCTTTTCTTTTTTTTTTCTAATAATCTTTCATCAGTGCCTAAAGTAGTGCCTGGTACATAGTAGGCAGACAATAAATGTTTGTGAAATGGATGAATAAATAAATGAAACTTTCTTTTTCCAACTGCAACATCTGAAGATGACAAATGCTTATTTACATGCTTTGGTTGGAATGGGTACAACATAATAGCAGAAATTCACATCCTGGCCTACCTATAATGCAAAGGTAATGCACAAAGAGTTCCAAATGTGAATCCGACCCTTCATATAATTTAGGTCCAAGCCAAAGAGTGCAAGTTGTAAATTCCTAACTACTTACAATTAAAATAAACAGCAGTAGGCAAGGACTTAATATTTTTTTCTATAATTGAATCTATTCATTTTTATAATATACCTACAATGAAATCTGGAAAGGATATTACACAGTCCATTAGTATATAATAATCATGCAGAAAATATATTGCACAATAAATAGAGTAGGGAATGAGGCGGAGATTATGTGTGTGGTGTGTGCACATGTAAGTGGGCGGTCAGTAAGTGATAATGAATGTCCCCTTCATGTTAAAGCTGTCACCATTGAAGTCTTTTGCTATTTACACAGAGTTATTTTCACATCCTCAGTTTAATCGAGAAAATTCAAGACTTTAACGTGAAAAACGACCAAGAAAGTTCTTGGGGATACAACATATTGCCAAAAATGCAAATGTTATTAAACAAAGATTTTTCTTAAAATATTTTTAATTGCCATTTTCCTAAAAATATTTAATGAAGTCTGCTAAAGGGATTCTGTAGTATATAAATAGGCTGCTATAATGAACCTTTGAGGAAGAACTTTTTTCTTGGGTTTTATTTGGATTTAGAACCTAAGAGGTAAGAATATGCACTTGAATTGCATGGAAAATCAGACCAAATAGCATAAGGTCCTTTTGCCTAGCAAATGAGATGGAGTTTCTCCAGCCTACCAGCCCAGAAGTTACTTCTGACCAACACTGCCTTTATATTCAGAAACCAATTTTCAGCTGAATTTTTTGGGGTATAAGGATTGTTAAATTGATCTATGCCCTTGGGATTTTGTAAATATGAGCTATTTGCCAACCAAAAAAGACAATGCCTGTTTTTTTTTTTTTAGAATTAGTTATGAGACAGTGTGGGAGTAGTAGAAGGACACCTGTGTTCTAGAACTTGTTCTGCAGTAAGCAAAAGTGACATCAATTTTTTAAGAAGTTTCTTTACCAAACAGTATGCAATGGCTATTTTTACTGACTCTTAGGGATTTTGTGAGCTCCAAAGGAAATAACAAATATTAAGGGCTATAAACAACTCTCTAGAAAAATCCAAAATGATAATATATGTTGTCATTTATAGTTGAAGATTCTGGTCACTTTCCAGAGTGGACTTTCCCTCTAAACCTAGGCAGAGTCTGATCATCTTTACTCCACGCACAATAGTTTGTGGGATGATTTAGAGAAAGAAAGAGATTGTTTAGAATATGATTAGAATATAATATTCACTATCATCCTTTGGATTCAGGACAGATATGATGTCTAAGAACAAATGAAATCTTATAGTTTGTTTATTACATGAACAAATTTATCATTCGATCTTTTGTTCATTTCTTGTTGGCTCTCTAATTATGGCCGCTTGCTGAGCAATCATTAAGATCCTTGCTTGGTTCGTCTGACGTGGTCATTCAGATACGCCTAAGTGACCAAAATGGTTTTACACAACAAGCGTTATCAGGTTTCTACATGTGAAGAAAATCTATGGTAAGATTATAACTGGAAAATGCCTACCAAATGAGAAAGAATATAACCTCCAAAATGTCACATAAAAATATTCAAGACAAGAGTTGCTGGATTTTAGTGTATAAGGCTAGATAATTAGTAGGAAGTTTCTCTGTAGGGAATATGCATCTAGTCTTGGCAATCTGTGTATTTTCTGAAGTTTTTAGAAAAAGTAAATAAAAATTACATTCCTAACAACATGAACAATTATTTAAAATGATCTTTCCGCATTTCTCCTATTTGTTCTTCAACCTGTCCTAATTCTTCCCTTTACTCACTGCTTTTCTAGATCTATTATTTTCTTGCACAGAAAGCTCTTTGCATTTTCTAACATATAAATGTCTGGTTTTTCTGGGTTTCTTTTTATTCTCTTCAGACCAATATGACAGAAAGCTTAGAGAGCAAAGGGTCAAGTTTACATAGAAACTTCCCATATAGTAGGAGAAGCTGCTCCATTACCTAGACAAAGCCCCTTCTACAACTGGAAGTCTATAAACAAATACAGATTAATTTTTTTCCCTACTATGTTTGTAAGATATACAGAAAACCTGAGAATTTTTCATTGTGGCCCTCACACCTAATCTCTTTGCCTGCAGATGTTCTTCATCTGCAAATGTTGTGCATGATTTTAGCCCCTAACTATTCCCTCCCACCCATTGGAATAAAGTTTATATTGTTGGCTGCTAAGCCACAGGATCAATCCTGCCTCTTCCAAGAACGTTCATTGACCAACTATTCCCAAAGGTAGATGAGCTTTAGTTGACACTTCCACCTTAAGCCTTATATAAAGTTACACCCTCTTGCCCTGAGTTAGAATATTCCTTTAGAGTCTTCTTGTGCCTGGCATTTTCGCAAACAGGCTTATGCTAATGGTGCTTTGGTTGATTTTCTTCCATATGCTTATCCAAACAGAGTGGGAGCCACAAGAAGTAATGTACTGTTCTGTGATGAGTTTGGTGGGCTGAATAATGGCCTCCAAATATATTGAGGTCCTAATCCCTGGAACTGGTGACTATTACTTTATATGGCAAAAGAGACTTTGCAGGTGTGATTAGGTTAAGGATCTTGAGATGTGGAAATTACCTTGGATTATCTGGGTGGACCCAATGTACTCACAAGTGTCTTTACAAGAAGGAGGCAGAGGGAAAATTCACACAGAAGAGGAGAAGACAATGAGACTATGGAGATGAAGCATGGAATGATGCAACCAAGACCTCAGGAATGCTGGCAGCCACCAGAAGTGGGTAGAGGCAAGCAATCTCTTCTCCTTCAGAAACTCTCAAGGGAGTGTGTCTCTGCTGACACCTTGAATTTGGCGCAGTAAAACTGATTTTGAACTTCTGACCTCCAGAACTCAAAGGGAATGAATTTTTTAAAAAATTTTTATTTATTTATTTATTTTTGGTTGCATTGGGTCTTCACTGCTGCACGTGGGTTTTCTTTAGTTACGTAGAGCAGGGGCTACTCTTCGTTGTGGTGTGCAGGCTTCTCATTGCGATGGCTTCTCTTGTTATGGAGCAGGGCTTTAGGCATGCGGGCTTCAGTAGTTGTGGCACGCAGGCTCAGTAGTTGTGGCACGCAGGCTCAGTAGTTGCGGCTTGCAGGCTCTAGGGTGCAGGCTCAGTAGTTGTGGCGCACGGGCTTAGTTGCTCCGCGGCATGTGGGATCTTCCAGGACCAGGGCTTGAACCGTGTCTCCTGCACTGGCAGGCAGATTCTTAACCACTGTGCCACCAGGGAAGTCCCATGAATGTTGTTTTTAAGCCACTGGGTTTGTGCAAATTTGTGGCAGCAGCCGTAAGAAACTAATTTGTATATTGAAAGTCCTAGTAAGTGGCAAACCAAATATTTTGGAGATCAGATATTGATAAAACCAACTGTGCATAGCTGGGGACTTTCTTTATCACTTAATTACATTTCCATTTCCTTCTAAATTGGTCCATGTGTAGTTATTTGTCATCTAAGAGAAGAAGAAAAGAGCTTTGTTTTTTGTGTTTTGTAGAATATAGTTTAGAAAAAATGTTTTTACACATCAAGTGTGCAGGCCCATTGCAAAAGAGAAAGTGGTAGATTGCACTACAGATCTCCAATATCTATCCCCTTGAAATCAGGCAAAGCCATGTGACTTGCTTTAACTAATGACACGTGCCAAGAGGTCTCATGTGTCCCTCCCATGTGTAAGCTTAAGAGACAGTATTTGCTTCCTCCTTCTCTTTTCCTTTTGCAGGACTTACTAGCAGTGCTCTATGTCCCCAAATGAGGCTGACAGTGAAGAGCAAGAACCCCGCTGCCCACTGTAGGCATGGAGTGTGAGCAGGAAACACAAACAACAACAGCTTTGGTGTTTCAAGCATAAGATTTGGTGACTCTGTTACTGTAGCACAATTTAGACGATCTCAACTGATATGCAGAAATAACCTTTCTTGTCCCCAAATCCACCTCCAGTTTTTAATTCTGGAATCATCTCAAGCATTCATATATATTAGATAGAAAGCCCTGTCCATGTTTATTCCACAGTATCTCTCAAAATATCCTTTTCTATCCATGACCACTGCCAACACCTGTGTTCAGCAACTTCTCGTTTCACTCTTGAACCACTACAGTTAAAGTGTGTCCCTACATTCAGACCCTTCTCTGTAAGGTATCTCCTGCTAACAGCAGCCAGATCACTCTTCAGAAAATGCTGCCTACCTTACACACCACCCCACGCAAAATTCACAGTGGCCTACTCTGGATTGAATGTGTACCCTCCAAATTCATATGTTGAACTGCCCTCCCCCCACCCCCAGTGTTATAGTATTAGGAGGTGGAGCCTTTGGGAGGTAGTTAGGATTATATCAAGGTACGAGGGTGAAGCTCTCATGAATGGGATCAGTGCCCTAGAAGAGTCACGAGAGAGCTTGCTTCCTCTCTGCTGTCAGCCACGTGAGGATGTCGACAATTTGCAACCCAGAAAGAGTTCTCACCCGAACGTGACCATCCTGATCTTGAACTTCTATGAGAAATAAATTTATGTTGTCTATAAACCACCCAGCATATGGTACTTTGTTATAGAAGCCTGAACTGACTAAGGCAGCTCCCCATTACTTATAAATTAAATGTCTCATCCTTATCCTTCTTACAACGTAGCCATAGCTTTCTGTTCCAATTTTATCATCCTTTACATCATATATTTTTTTCTCTACGTCAGCCAGGCAAGTCTCCTCACTCTCAATGAAATGTGTCACACAACTTTAGTTTTCAGTTCTGTCTTTGGAATGATACTTTTTTTCTTGTTGTGTTTAATCCTAATAGGTGAATACCACCTAGGTCTGGTAATATTTTGAAGTTTATTTCAAGTATTAGGTAAAGGTTTTCTAGTTAAACAGCTAATGTCTTTGCCTGAGTGAGAAAGAAAAGAGAGCTGGTCTGCAGACCAACCCTTTCTGGACTTAGAGCAATTTATCAGCCTGATGTGTGATGGCCCTCTCAATTCATGTAATCACAATGCATATATATATATGATTTATCAGAGCTGCCACAAATTATTGCTATGCTTAATTTATTCAGAATCTAGTTCTCTATTTATGTATCTAAATGACATACTAAACACAGGGAAGGAAAAAAATCTGTGTTCAATAAATTGAAACATGATTTGTTATATACCTCATAAAGTTTAGTGGCCTTTAGCTAGAGTCTATTTTTGATTGAACAAAGGGTTTAATTATTATAACCAACACCATTTCAGCATTATCTTCCCTTTGAAATATTGCAGTTAATTTTTCAGTCCAAGCAATTACTTATTTGTAAAAAAAATTGGCTACCTTTGAGGCTTAAATTAAAGATGATAAAAATTAGCCATCTAAAACCATTTCAATTTTATGAAAAATAAAACTGAGTGCAATGTTTCAGCTTGAAAGCTCGGATGATCTTTAGGGGAAATTAGTGATGTTGCTAATAGTGGTTCCAATTTATAAGGCACTAGAAGGAAGCAATCAAAGAGGCTAAAACAAGATAAATAATCCTTAAAATGGAACAATTAAATAAAGATCAGTTGTGACAAAAACCATAAGATAATTTTCCTAGGCTTTAAAAGGCAATGTCTTTCTTTTTGTTAATTAGAAATAATCTACATATTATAATATGCAACTATTTACCAGGCAACAGAGTGTTTTCTGTTTATATAAAAATGAATGATATATATAGAATCTAAGGAAAAAAAAAAAAAGTTCATGAAGAACCTAGTGGCAAGACGGGAATAAAGACACAAACCTACTAGAGAATGGACTTGAGGATATGGGGAGGGGGAGGGGTGAGATGTGACAAAGTGAGAGAGTGGCATGGACATATATACACTACCAAATGTAAAATAGATAGCTAGTGGGAAGCAACCGCATAGCACAGGGAGATCAGCTCGGTGCTTTGTGACCACCTAGAGGGGTGGGATAGGGAGGGTGGGAGGGAGGGAGACGCAAGAGGGAAGAGATATGGGAACATATGTATATGTATAACTGATTCACTTTGTTATAAAGCAGAAACTAACACACCATTGTAAAGCAATTATACTCCAATAAAGATGTTTAAAAAAAAAAAATGAATGCATTTCCAGGTGAACTTCTATTCAACAAGGAAGGTGGCTAAGGTGATAATTTCTCATTTCTCTTGGTGTAACTTTGATCATCTCCAGGCTCTCCATCATTTTCTTCTTCAAAATTAAACTACATATATAAACCATGTTCATCAGAATTCAAAGTAGTGCAATATATTTTTTCGTTTGGTACAGATATTAAAATACCTGCTTATTTACACACACAGCAGAGTGTAAATATGAAATGAAAAAAAAGTCACATAGGGTTCTCTATGTGAGAGAACCCTTCATATATTCTCCTTCATAACACTCCTGCCTGTATTTCAAACCTCATGAAAGGAACACTATTTACTGTGAGCCTGACAGATGTTGAACGTGCTGCTGTTACCTCATTTACATATGCAGATTAAAATGCTTCACTTTGTTTTGCACTAGCTTGATCTCTTAATTTTGATAATCTCAAACTGTTGTTATTAAGTTTACAAGAAAAAAATAGTCAATTATTTCATAAAGAAATTTATCCACATAATATTTATCTATTCCTACATAGAATACATTTTAAATGTGTATATTACTTTATTCTATGTTCCATTATAGAGTCAAAATGATAATATTAGAAGCTCTCTTGATTCATATTGCTTTAAAATTCATGCAAATGGGCATAAATACTGGTTTTGCACTTTTTTAAAGCATTTTCATGCATATTTATTCCCACATAAGTAAATACTTCTCACTTTCGAATTCCTTTTTTTTCTTTCTGAGAAAGTAACAGGCCAGGAAATGAAATGGCAAGCAAAATAAATTTCTAGACTCCACACATTTACTCTATTGGGATAAATAAAGTGCTGCATTCTAGAATAACCTACTTTTCTCAGGATGTTACGGCTAGGAGAACGACAATAAGGGTTTCACTTACAGACCTTGGCTCGAGGTGGTCTTCAGTTTGTTCCTGGGGTACCAGCTCCCTGGTACCTCTCCCATCTCGGATACAGAGATTCCCTCCTTGGCTGTGTCCCTTCTATGGGGTCTTCATGATCCTCGCTGGGGCCATTTGCATTCCTAGTCCTCAGTCATAGCGCCCAGGTGTTTCATTCTGGATAGACCCCCAAATCTTGTAGGTAAAAGGAAAATTTTTCTAAACATGAGAGCTCTTTCAAACATTCTTTGTCTGCCTGGTCTTTTTGAAACCTCAGAAAGTACTATTCCAGCTTCTGACTCTCTTTTAAAGAACATATCCTAAATCCCTCCAAGAAGCAGGCTGGATGGCAGCAAGAGTTAATTGTGTGACTCTACCCTGTATCACAGTCTCTGCCTTCTCAACAATCGCTCACATCTGGACACATGTTTTCTCCCTGAGAGAGCACTTCCTGCCCTCTAGGTAGGGTATTTTCTTTCCCCTTGTCGGGGGTTCTTTGGTCTGTCTTTGTTATTTTGAAAGTTTGAATTCCAGGCCTCCACTGTTTCTATAGGAGAGATAAAAAGCTCTCTTGTACACATGGTTGCTGGGAGTATTGTGCTACACTGAAACTTCAGCCACACTGGCAGTCACTTCCTCCCCTTCACTTCTCAGAATCTGTAATCACATTCAGTTTAGGTTGCCAAGTTATTCTGTTTTGTTTTTTATCATGAAAGTCACTGATTGAATTTCCTCTATGAAGAAGGCATTGGGTAAAAAGACAGAGCTCCTAAGAAGATACTAATCTAAAGAGGAGAGAGGAGATACGTGCAGATGAATATAACAAACGAAGTTAGCATAGGCTGTCTTATATAGCAAAGGCCCGATAAAGAAAATTAGTGTAGCTGCTGCTTAGAGGAAAGAGAGGTCAGTGAGGGCAGGAGTGGTTTCCGATGAGTTCTTAGAAAAGTATGTATCTAACTGGGTTTTGAAGGACAGATAACACTTTAGGTTTAATGGAGGCAGAATCATACTTCAGGCCATGGAAATTTGGGGAGAAAATGTGAAGTAGGAACATATATGTATGGGAAACAAAGAATAAGTTGAATTTCGGAATGGATAGAGGATTTGTTTAGTAGGAAACAACACTGAAAACATTGGTAGGAGTTGGTTCATAGAAGACCTCATATTGCAAGCATTTAGACTCTTAGGCCAAACTGTGTTCCAGTCAAACTGTGGTCCCATCCCATGAGATCTTAATAACGATTCTCACAAAATGGTTCCAGAGTTAAAATGTCTGAAACGCACTCTATTACTCTTTTAGATACTCACAGTGCATTTTAGCGCAGTAAAAGTTCTGAGAACTGCTGCAATAAAGAAATCTGTTAAACATTGTTTAACCCAGAACTTCTCAGACTTTTTTGACCATGGAACACGCCCTTTTTTTCCCCCACAGAATACTTTTTGCCTTTAGCAAAACTACTGTCCTAGGGAACAAAGCTGCCTTAGGCCCTATATGGATTTTGCAGGAATTTGAGGAAGGAACTATTCCCCTATACAAATGGAGATCTACAGCGTGGGATACCTGCATAATCTTGGAATCATTTGAATTTAGCAGGTCTTTTTTTTTTTAACATTTTCTTTATAGAAATTGAAATATTTCTTTATAGAAATATTAATGAATCGAGATATATTTATGACAAAACTTTCCTGTGCAAAACAATGGATCTAGGCGCTACGTGGAATGCATATACAAATACAATTGGTTACTACCCATAATAAACTTCAAGCATATGAGACTCATAAGACAATTTCATAAATAACTATAATATGAGGAGGAATATAATGTGTGAGAATAAAGTTACAACAAAGTGCTGTGGGGTGAAGATGTGGCAGAAGGGATGGACTTTCTCAAAAGAAGAGCATTTGGAATAAGAACATGGCTCAAGGAGGAACCAGGAGATACACTGGTAGAAACGGAGTGAGTGAAGAAACCATCTGGTTCTGACCACAAATGTGGCAAACTAGCATCCTAACCCTCACACTTAGAGGGTTTGAGTTTGACCTACACAGTGTTGCCAACATTTAAAAATTCAGAGATTACATAAAATCTGGCTTTCTAGCACCTGCTGCAAATAACAAGACTTGTAAACAATAACCTGAAGCTGGGTAGAAACTTCCTCTTTAGGTAGAATTTGTGTACTCTAGGTTGCCATAGTCTCACCATAATCTGTTATCCTGGGACCAAGTGTCTGGAGCTAATTATCATCTAGGTGACAGCTGTTTTCCTTACAGTATAGGTAAGAGGAAAGTGAAACTTTTCTTGTATCCATGTTTCCATCAAAATTAAGGACAGACATGTGGGTCACAAATTTCAAGAACAATGGGCAAGACCATGTTAGCTGCAGGAGATAAGAATACTCTTACATGTTTGATAGATGTACAAATGCAACTGTTTTGAAAGAATGTAACATAAGAGACCACTTCAGTCATTTATGTCATCTCCTTGCCCCCTGTAAGCATTCGAGTTTGACTCATGCTGTAAGAGAACAAGGAAAGTGCTCTCAGGGAGTCAAAGGGAGGAGAAGATTTCCAAAAACAAGGATCATCCTAGAAAGATCAAGTGGGTTAAGAGGATTGAAAAATGGCCATTGAACTTGAATATTTGGAGGCCATTGGTAAATGTAATGGTAAAAGTTCCCGTGGAATATGAGGGTGGAAGCCAATGATTGAGGAAGATGAAAAAGAGATGAAGGAACTAGAACCCATGAGAAATGCTTAACGCAGGGTTTCAGTGGAAGGTTTTTTGGTTTTGTTTTGATTGTTTGTTTTAAATGTAGAAGGGCTACATGAGTCTTCGGGCCACTATCCCTCTTCCTCTGGGGCATTCCCTGCCAAGGAAATCTCAAGCACAAAGATTGTGGTCAAATGGTAGAAAAATTATTGTTTTCATTAACCTGAGAGAACTTCCCAAACCTCTTAATGCAGAGCTTAAATTAACAACTACCTTATAGCATATAGTTTAGGTCTAATGCCAAATTGGAGCTTTCTACTTCTTTTTCCTTGTGTCTATGCCTATTATACACCTCAGATTTGAGAATAGGATTTTACCATTGCATTGCAAGAAAAAGTGAATCTGAAGTTTATCCACTACTCCAAGGGTAAAAGGAACAAGATTGCAAGAGAGTAAAAATTTGCCCCAATGACTGGCTGCATAGTCTATGGTCGGAAAATGACCTATTCCTTTGAGAGATGAGAGAGGAGATGACCTGTACTTTTCTCTTTAAGAGTCGGGGTCCCTGTAGCTAAAAGGAGAAAAGGAAGAAGGAACAGGATGAGAAAGTATCTGAACTCTAAACTTCAGTACTGTCATTTTACTTGCTAGTAAAACGTGGCCCAAAGAATGTTTGGATCTGGGCAGAAGGCTATTCCCCACAAAAATAACGTATATTCAATGTACATGACACTTCCTGCCCCTCATGACTGTTCAAGATCACCAGTATGTCCTTATCAAGAGACAATATACTAAGTGCATAAACCAGTTGAAGAAAGACAAATGTTGCATGATCCCCCTTATATGAGGTATCTAAAATAGCCAAATTTATAGAAGCAAAGATTGGTGGAATGGTGGTTTCCAGGGGCTGGGAGAAAGGAGAAATGGTGAGTTACTAACCAATGGGTGTAAAGTTTCAGTTAAGCAAGATGATAGCCCTTGAGATCTTCGGCACAACACTGTGCAGCACAATGTATTGTACGCTTCAAAACTTAGTAGGGTAGATCTTTTATTGTGTTCTTTTCACAATAAAATGAAATAAAATAAAATTTAAAATAAAATAAGACAGTAAAAAGACAGCTTAGCGTAATGAAGCTTCCAAAGCAACTGACTGCAGTTCTACCACTTGTGAGCTGTGCAACTTTGCCAAAGACACTACTGTCTCTGAACCACCTTACGTCTACATGGAAGACAGTTATGAGGACTGAATTTGACAGCAGATGTAAAGTTTTAAATGTATGTTTAGCACATAATAGTATTCAATAAATTATACACATATGCACCACATATTTATATGTGATTTTATAAACCTTAACAGTGGTATTTCCCAGACCATATTCTATGGAAACTACTTTCGATAAACTTATCTGAGAAAAATTGTTTCCTTACTGGTAAAGCAATGTATTTCACTGGGGGAAGAAACTGAGGTTGAGAAAGACTAAACACTAAATCAAAGCCCATAATTAATAAATGGCAGAACTGGAAATTGTTGTCTAGATCCGGGGTCAGTAAATTACCATCTGCTGGCCAGATCTGTAAATACAGTCTTACTGGAACATGTGCCCATTTTTTTAATTGTCTGTGGTTGCTTCTGTGCTCCAATGGCAGAGTTGAGTAGTTGCTGCAGAAACGGAATGGCCTGCAAAGTATAAAATATTACTACCTGACCTTCCAAGAGAAAGCTTGCCAACACCTGGTCTAGAGTAGACTAGCGTAGGAATGAAGTATAGTGAGCAGACATTGGAATAATCCCTATCACCAACAATGTTCAGTGAGATTTCAAGTAATTCAAGTATTCTAAACCCTACCTTCTCATATGAAAACCCCCAATCTTGCATTTTCTCTTCATTAACTGCTGTGGTGCCTTTTTAGATGCACATTTGTATGCTCAGCAGGTATCTGAATATTATATCCTTAAGAGCAAAAGTTTACACTGAATTAGAGTGGTTATAATAATTCATTTTCAGTTTCTGCTTTACCATTCACTTCTACAGGTATTTTACTGCTGGTTTATATCTTGAAAGTTCCCTTGGGTACCACGATTTTGTTGAAGATGCTTCCAAACATGGCCATTCCTCATCCTGAGACCCTGCGGGGACTGAGCCTCCAGCCTTCTTTCTCTGTCTATTTGTAGCTTTCTCTGGAGACTCCGTAACAAGGAGGGCACAGCGTGATCAGAGTGATGCATTATCACAAAGTCAAATCAGATCTGAGACAAATGAAGAGTGAAAGAGATTAATGGACTCACTACTTAGAACACATGATAACCCAGTGATTTGCAGTTTCCATTCAAAGGGGAAAAGTGAGATTGGAAGAGTCTGCGTAGACTTGTGATAATTTTGCTCTGGAAAGATTTACTGTTCTGCCTTTTGCCTCTTTTCTGGACAAATGGCATTGCATGTTACCTGCTTGATTTAAGACTATTTAAATTTTTCTGAATTTAGTACTATCTTCCCTTCCTTCACAATTTCTTATAAATAAATTTGCACAAAATCAAGGGCAGGAGCAAATTGATTTAGGTCATTTGTTTCTCTGAAATGAAATAAAACTGCTCCTACTTCACAGAACTTCAGATAAAAGACGCTTGTTTCTGATGGGTTTTGCCTGACTGCCAAATTGGAAAAGAAAAATTGAGTCCCAACCCCATCATTTACCACCAACCATGTGATCTCAGCCAAGTTACTGTGCTTCTTACAGTTTCTTTATAAGTAAGATGGAGATAAAAACAGTAGCTTTCTCATATGCTTGCTGTAAGAATTAATGCAATAATGCATGGGAGGCGCTTGACACAATGTCTAGCAAAAGTAAGAACTCAGTAATTTTATTTTTTTATTTTTTCAAAAATTTTTTATTTTTATTTTTTATAATAACTTCCTTTTTTTAATTGGAGTATAGTTATTCACAATATCATGTTAGTTTCAGGTGTACAGCACAGTGATTCAGTTATACATACATACATATACATATATATATATATGTATATATATATATATATATACATATATATATATATATATATATATATATATATATATGTTCTTTTTCAGATTCTCTTCCCTTATAGGTTATAACAAGATATTGAGTGTAGTTCCCTGTGCTATACAGTAGGTCTTTGTTGGTTATCTTTTTTTTTAATTCAATGACACTTTTTATTTTAACTGTATCTATTGTTTTAATTAATATTTATTGGAGTATAGTTGCTTTACAATATTGTGTTAGTTTCTGCTGTACAACAAAGTGAATCAGGTATATGTATACATAATATAGCCACTCTTTTTTAGATTTCCTTCCCATTAGTTCACCACAGAGCATTTAGTAGATTTCCCTGTGCTATACAGTAGGTTCTCATTAGTTATCTATTTTATACACAGTAGTGTCTACATATCAATTCCAATCTCCCAATTTGTCCCCCTCCCTGCCTTGGTAACCATAAGTTTGTTCTCTACATCTATAACTCTATTTCTGCTTTGCAAATAAGTTCACCTGTACCATTTTTCTAGATTCCACATATAAGTGAAATTATACGATATTTTTCTCTTCTGACTTCGCTCTGTATGACAATCTCTAGGTCCATGGCACTATTTCATTAAGAACTCGGTGATTTTAGACCAAAACATGCTTTCTCAATTCTTTAAGACTTGACAGCTGAAATGACTGAAGGAATTTTCTTTTTCATGTAAATTTCAACTGAGAGAAGGTGCTGGACAATGTAATCTTGGTTGATAAGGGAAAATTAAGGGAATGGAGCATTATTTTTTTAACCAACAAAATCCAGACTGAAGTGACCTTTGTTGTCCCTGCCATTACGGTGATATGTGTTTGTCTTCTGCTTCTTTACTGCATAAATACCTGAAAGGTCAAGCGTAGAATATCAGAAAATTCATTGTTTACATAATTTATCAAGAATTTCAAAATCCTTTAACTCAGAATTTCTTAACCTGGGCTGGGCATCCAGAGAATAGCTTTCTGGGGATCCACAAAAACCCTGAAGCTTTAGGTAACATTCTCTGTTTACATTCATTTTCTTGGGAGAAGTTTCATAGCTTTAATAAGATTCTCATTATGGTCTTTGATCTATAGATCAAAAGTAAAATTCAATGTAGTATCAGAGGGCCAAGAAACTTTAAGAACTTTGGAATTTTGTGAGTAGATAACTCTAGCTAAGAACTCTGCACTTTACAATAATCTTTTTTTTTTCAAGTAAAACTAATGAAAAAGCACTTCATACTGCGTAAAAGGCAACAAAACAGCCTAATAAAATAAATAATTACACATCTGTGGCACTGATGAGCCAGCTAAGTATGTTCAGGTGACACTTCTGTGGAAGGAAAGCTAATTCATTATAATTTAACAGCACTTTACAATAGATGCTTAACAAACCAGGTAATAAAACATAATCAGTAGATGCCTTTTAGAAGCTAATGTTGGATATTACAAAAAACCCTCATATTATTTAATGATTGTGTATTCCCTTCAATTAACCGTTGCTACTCTCACTGAGAGGCAATAGGAATTGTAAATCCTCAACATTTTGCTCCAGTGTCTATTACTTTCAGTTGGGTTTACCATATGCATATGTAGCCTTTTGTAAAAGAGTTCCTTCTTTTCTAATCTGAAGGAAGTTCCTTGCTTAACTTGGGTGGTGGTGGAGGGGAGGGGGTGAGGCAGGCCTTGGGGGTTGCAATCAAAGAATTAATCTCCAGCCTCCCCTGTCAAGAGTAGCCCTGGAAAGTTGATTGGAGAGCAGCTGCCATCTTTTCTTTGAGTAACTACTGTATTGACTGTCTTCCCGAGACCAAACCTTCTATAATGGAAGTGTACAAAGTTTTATACACTACCAAATGTAAAATAGATAGCTAGTGGGAAGCAGCCACATAGCACAGGGAGATCAGCTCGGTGCTTTGTGACCACGTAGAGGGGTGGGATAGGGAGGGTGGGAGGGAGACGCAAGAGGGAGGGGATATGGGGATATATGTATACATATAGCTGATTCATTCTGTTATACAGCAGCAGCACCTAACACAACAATGTAAAGAAATTATACTCTAATAAAGACGTTAAAAAAAAAAAAAGGCAATACGGTCTATGGGAGCACAGAGGTTGTAATTTACTCTAATTGAGTCATGTTCTTGAACTACATAAGGGAAGGGTTTGTTTATGGCTTAGTCCTCCCAAAAGGAGAATATTCTGTATGCCTTCTTCTCTGACCTCATCCCCCTTTTCTAGTTGAGAGACCCCACCCACTTTTTTTTCTTTAACATCTTTATTGGAGTATAATTGCTTTACAATGGTGTGTTAGTTTCTGCTTTATAACAAAGTGAATCAGTTATACATATACATATGTTCCCATATCTCTTCCCTCTTGCGTCTCTCTCCCTCCCACCCTCCCTATCCCACCCCTCTAGGTGGTCACAAACCACCGAGCTGATCTCCCTGTGCTATGCGGCTGCTTCCCACTAGCTATCTATTTTACATTTGGTAGTGTATATATGTCCATGCCACTCTCTCACTTTATCACAGCTTACCCTTCCCCCTCCCCATATCCTCAAGTCCATTCTCTAGTAGGTCTGTGTCTTTATTCCCATCTTACTCCTCGGTTCTTCATGAGTTTTTTTTTTTTTTTTCTTAGATTCCATATATATGTGTTAGCATACGGTATTTGTTTTTCTCTTTCTGACTTACTTCACTCTGTATGACAGACTCTAGGTCGATCCACCTCACTACAAATATCTCAGTTTCGTTTCTTTTTATGGCTGAGTAATATTCCATTGTATAAGATGGATAAAGAAGATGTGGCCCACCCACTTTTTGAGGAACTCTGTTATGCCCTGAAGGAAGTTATTCCTCCTTTCTGGTCCCTTCTTGTGTCCTGCAAAGTTGCAAGTTAAATGTGAAGGTGTCAGTCCTGTAAGTGCAGCTGAAAGGAGGTGCTCCAATACCAGACCAGTCTCCCGGTTAGAAAGTGGCACAGCTTATTGGCTCATTAGCTTTCCTAAAAAAAACAAGTCCATTTTGCCACGTTTCTATTTATTTTCTCATCATATGAAGAAACGGCAGAATTCCTATGATTATGACTTTGAACTTGCCACTAACAAAACAGTAATATCACTGTTATTGTGCTAGTGTATTGGGAGAGTGTTTTTCCAGTTCATTTTGTCACCAAAACGTCTATTCCCTAAGATCTAGAATTATTTGAAAAACAATAACTGTCATTGTCATAATTTACATAGGAACAAACTGAAGGATTATAAACACCAGTTATTTATTTGACCCATCTCAGAAACCCAGAGACTGCACTTATTCTAAAATCACCTAAATATTTTCTACTAAACTAGTATTTGGATGCATGACAGAGACTATTTAACAAGAGTTACTTTTAAAAATTCAGACATCTTAGAAGAAAACCTTGTACATGTTTTTAAATTTCAATTTTTTAGGTTAATAAGGAAGTGTAATAATAATGTAGTCAGAGAGCAGTAGATTTAGATTTAGATTCTGGTGTGTGACAGGTGGCAGTGACCTTGGTCAGCTTATTTTATCTATCTGTAGTCTCTGTAACCCCCAGGTACCACACTGCTGATAATATCTAGTAAGGGAATACTAAATGAAGTAACTGCTGAAAGTCCTGAGCACACAATGCCTATTGAATCAGTGTCATTTAATTCAATACATTTTTTTATTTTTAAAGGAAGTAAGGTGTTCAGCCTCCATTGTTTCTGATGTGGCTGTAAGGCTAAGTTAATGCCAAAAGTACAAGGTGGAAGTGATGTGTACCACTCCTAGGTCTTGTCATCAAAGGGATTATGAGGGCACTTCCCTGGTCCTCTCCCCACTTCTTGCTGACTGAAAGATAATGAGAGCTAGACTAACCAACTGGGACACACAAGTGGAAGCCATGATGAGGAAGGGAGAGGCACCCTACCAGTCTCAGACCCCTGTTTATCTGTGGACTGTCATGTGATAGATAAATTCCCAGCTAGGTTAAGCTGCTATCTTATCTTTTTTTTCTTTGCCCTCCTTTCCTTCCGTCCTTCCTTCTTTTCTTTCTTTCCAGCAACCTAGGCTGTACTCTATTACAAAGTCCAAACACCAAACACAAGGAAAGGAGTTGTCAAGGAAGTCTCTGTTTTTCTTTTCTTAATGAACCTATTTATTATGAAGCCATTAAAGCACCTTTTAAGCATAAAATGGTATGAAAAAATGCTTGTCATATGAAAAAAGCAAAACCAAAATCATAATTAAAACCATTTTAAAAGCACCTAAATAAGAGGAAAAAAAAAAGACTGGAGGGAAATATAATAAATATAGCCATGTTTGTATTTAAATAATGGCATTATGTTATTTTTTTTTGCTGTGTTTTCTAAAATTTTCTAAATAAATTTATGTTATTTTGTACTGGGAAATATTTTAAAGATTTTCTAAGGACATAGTCAATCTGAAAAAATTTCTTTATGAAGATGTACAGCACAATACTGTTTTAAATGAAGAGAAATTGGCATCTAACAGTAGGCAAGTGGCTAAATAAATTACATGAAGTGATATACAGGTCCCTAGCAAGAAGTAGGGACGGTATGTCCTCCTGGGAGTAGGGACGGTGTGATTCACCCTCATCCTTGAACTCTCAGTACAATACCTGACACACAACAGGCAAAAGATATGTCCAATGAGTGGACAAAGGAATTAACTAATGAAAAAAGAAACGGTCCCCCAATTTGCACATATTTTTACCACATGATGCTACTTAAAAGAGGATGCAATATTTTTAGTTGGACATCTTATACATACTGCTAAAGGAAAAAAAAAAAAAGATTCTTAAGAAAAAAAAGATTCTTTTCATCTGTAGACGTCTTCACATTATCCTACCAAGCTCACATTTTCCCTTTCCACATCACTCAGTGCTTCTTTGGTTTTATATTAGCTTTGTGCTGAAAATTGAAATTGGAATATTAGAACTCAGTCGGGGAGCACACTAATTTAATTAAATATTAAAAGCCAGCTGGTTTTATGTTATGTAGGCAAATTAGAGAATTAATGATTTGGTACACTTTCTTGTTCCTGTCAAGCTACAAGAACATGAAGAATAGCTCATTCATACTCAGTTACAAAAGGTGAGATTGAAAAATTAGGTCTGTTCTATTAAAGTGTTTCCATCTAGAGTCTTTTGAGAATAGGGTAACTTATTTATAAAATGCCTCTGAAGGCATGAGTCCTGGGCCAATGTGAAAGAACCCAAGAGGCCTTATTATTAGGCACCTTGAGGAAGCCTCACGTGGGAAAACTAATCCACTCGAGAATCTTGAAGTACTGTTATCTTTTTGTGCAACCTTGTCGGGAGTCAACTGGGTGCCTGTTGATGTCAATTGACTCTGTAAGCTGATCAGCTCCTGTAAGACTTGAGAAATATTTTCTCAGAAACACACAGTGTGAAACACACTCATTTCACACTGTGAGTGACACGCAATCAGTAGAAAGGATTTTGAGTCGTTAGTAGTAAAGTAGCACTGTAGTAAAGATTTCCCAAACCTCTTGGTCTTATGAGTACATACATAATACACAATGCAATACAGTAAGAGAGCAGAGAGTACTCTATTCACCACAAGGTCAGATGCCAGACTTGGTGTCCAGTGTCCTTGGTTTGTTAGACTCACGATCACCTCACTTATTCTGGATATTTTCCATTTTCTTCTTATAGTAGTTATAATCTTTATTATTTCTGCCTCTAAAAGGATGATGGGGAGTGCTTCAGTTATATATTGCTGTATAACAAAACTTTGTGGCTTCAAACAAACATTTTATTTGTGACGATCCTGCAATCTTTACTGAGCTCACTCCAGCGGCCTCTCAGGTAACTGCACTCAGTGTGGGCCACCTGGGGTTAGGCTTGGCTAAGACGTTGGAGCAGCTGGGACTCTCTCTTCCTGTAATCGCAGGACTCTTCTCCAGATGGCCTCCCTGCATGGTCTGTTCACCATGGTCCCTTAAGCAGAGTAGCTGGACATCTTATGAGGTGGCTCAAGGTTTCCAGGACCATAGACACAAAGGCTGTCAGGTCCAGAATTTGTACAGTAACATATTTGCCAAATTCTCTTGGCTAAAGCCAAACCATAGTTTTCTTTCAAATTCAAGGGAGGAGATGCTACAAGGGTGTAAACATGAAGGATGTGATTCACTGGGGGCTCCCAATGTAACTGACTACCTCGGTAAACTTAGACAATGTCCTGCTGGTTTAGTACCTACACCTTCTACATGTAGTGCTATTTCTTTATTTCTTTTTTTTTTTTTAATTTTTAAATTTTATTTTATTTATTTTTTATACAGCAGGTTCTCGTTAGTCATCAATTTTATACACATCAGTGTATACATGTCAATCCCAATCACCCAATTCAGCACATCACCATCCCCACATCCCCTGCGGTTTTCCCGCCTTGGTGTCCATACATTTGTTCTCTACATCTGTGTCTCAACTTCTGCCCTGCAAACCAGTTCACCTGTATCATTTTTCTAGGTTCCACATACATGCGTTAATATACGATATTTGTTTTTCTGTTTCTGACTTACTTCACTCTGTATGACAGTCTCTAGATCCATCCATGTCTCAACAAATGGCTCAATTTCTTTCCTTTTTATGGCTGAGTAATATTCCATTGTATATATGTACCACAACTTCTTTATCCATTCATCTGTCGATAGGCATTTAGGTTGGTTCCATGACCTGGCTATTGTAAATAGTGCTGCAATGAACATTGGGGTGCATGTGTCTTTTTGAATTATGGTTTTCTCAGAGTATATGCCCAGTAGTGGGATTGCCAGATCATATGGTAATTCTATTTTTAGTTTTTTAAGGAGCCTCCATACTGTTCTCCATAGTGGCTGTATCAATTTACATTCCCACCAACAGTGCAAGAGGGTTCCCTTTCCTCCACACCCTCTCCAGCATTTGTTGTTTGTAGATTTTCTGATGATGTCCATTCTAACTGGTGTGAAGTGATACCTCATTGTGGTTTTGATTTGCATTTCTCTAATAATTAGTGATGTTGAGCAGCTTTTCATGTGCTTCTTGGTCATCTGTATGTATTCTTTGGAGAACTGTCTCTTTAGGTTTTCTGCCCATATTTGGATTGGGTTGTTTGTTTCTTTAATATTGAGCTGAATGAGCTGTTTATATACTTTGGAGATTAATCCTTTGTCCATTGATTCGTTTGCAAATATTTTCTCCCATTCTGTGGGTTGTCTTTTCGTGGTGTTTATGGTTTCCTTTGCTGTGCAAAAGCTTTGAAGTTTCATTAGGTCCCATTTTTTAATTTTTGTTTTTATTTCCATTACTCTAGGAAGTGGATCAAAAAAGATCTTGCTGTGATTGATGTCAAAGAGTGTTCTTCCTATGTTTTCCTCTAAGAGTTTTATAGTGCCTGGTCTTACATTTAGGTGTCTAATCCATTTTGAGTTTATTTTTGTGTATGGTGTTAGGGAATGTTCTAATTTCATTCTTTTACAAGTAGCTGTCCAGTTTTCCCAGCACCACTTATTGAAGAGACTGTCTTTTCTCCATTGTATATCTTTGCCTCCTTTTTCATAGATTAGTTGACCATAAGTGTGTGGGTTTATCTCTGGGCTTTCTATCTTGTTCCATTGATCTATGTTTCTGTTTTTGTGCCAGTACCATATTGTCTTGATTACTGTAGCTTTGTAGTATAATCTGAAGTCAGGGAGTCTGATTCCTCCAGCTCCATTTTTTTCTCTCAAGACTGCTTCGGCTATTCGGGGTCTTTTGTATCTCCATACAAATTTTAAGATGATTTGTTCTAGTTCCGTAAAAAATGCCATTGGTAATTTGATAGGGATTGCATTGAATCTGTAGAGTGCTTTGGGTAGTATAGTCACTTTCACAATATTGATTCTTCCAATCCAGGAACATGGTATATCTCTCCAACTGTTGGTATCATCTTTAATTTCTTTCATCAGTGTCTTATAGTTTTCTGCATACAGGTCTTTTGTCTCCCTAGGTAGGTTTATTCCTAGTATTTTATTCTTTTTGTTGCAATGGTAAATGGGAGTGTTTCCTTAATTTCTCTTTCAGATTTTTCATCATTAGTGTATAGGAATGCAAGAAATTTCTGTGCATTAATTTTGTATCCTGCTACTTTACCAAATTCATTGATTAGCTCTAGTAGTTTTCTGGTGGCATTTTTAGGAGTCTCTATGTAATCTGCAAACAGTGAGAGTTTTACTTCTTTTCCAATTTGTATTCCTTTTATTTCTTTTTCTTCTCTGATTGCCATGGCTAGGACTTCCAGAACTATGTTGAATAATAGTGGTGAGAGTGGACATCCTTGTCTTCTTCCTGATCTTAGAGGAAATGCTTTCAGTTTTTCACCATTGAGAATGATGTTTGTTGTGGGTTTGTCATATATGGCCTTTATTATGTTGAGGTAGGCTCCCTCTATGACTACTTTCTGAAGAGTTTTTATCATAAATGGGTGTTGAATTTTGTCAAAAGCTTTTTCTGCATCTATTGAGATGATCATATGGTTTTTATTCTTCAATTTGTTAATATGGTGTATCACATTGATTGATTTGCATATATTGAAGAATCCTTCCATCCCTGGGATGAGTCCCACTTGATCATGGTGCATGATGCTTTTAATGTGTTGTTGGATTCTGTTTGCTAGTATTTTGTTGAGGATTTTTGCATCTATATTCATCAGTGATATTGGTCTGTAATTTTCTTTTTTTCTAGTATCTTTGTCTGGTTTTGGTATCAGGGTGATGATGGCCTCATAGAATGAGTTTGGGAGTGTTCCTTCCTCTGCAAATTTTTGGAAGAGTTTGAGAAGGATGGGTGTTAGGCCTTCTCTAAATGTTTGATAGAATTCACCTCTGAAGCCATCTGGTCCTGGACTTTTGCTCGTTGGATGAATTTTAATCACAGTTTCAATTTCATTGCTTGTGATTGCTCTGTTCATATTTTCTGTTTCTTCCTGGTTCAGTCTTGGAAGGTTATACCTTTCTAAGAATTTGTCCATTTCTTCCAGGTTGTCCATTTTATTGGCATAGAGTTGGTTGTAGTAGTGTCTTAGGATGCTTTGTGTTTCTGTGGTGTCTGTTGTAACTTCTCCTGTTTCATTTCTAATTTTGTTGATTTGAGTCCTCTCCCTCTTTTTCTTGATGAGTCTGGCTAATGGTTTATCAATTTTGTTTATCTTCTCAAAAAACCAGCTTTTAGTTTTATTGATCTTTGCTATTGTTTTCTTTGTTTCTATTTCATTTATTTCTGCTCTGATCTTTATGATTTCTTTCCTTCTGCTAACTTTGAGTTTTGTTTGTTCTTCTTTCTCTAGTTTCTTTAGGTGTAACGTTAGATTGTTTATTTGAGATTTTTCTTGTTTCTTGAGGTAGGCTTGTATAGCTATAAACTTCCCTCTTAGACCTGCTTTTGCCAAATCCCATAGGTTTTGCATCATCGTGTTTTCACTGTCATTTGTCTCTAGGTATTTTTGATTTCCTGTTTGATTTCTTCAGTGATCTCTTGGTTATTTAGTAACGTATTGTTTAGCCTCTATGTGCTTGTGTTTTTTATGCTTTTTTCCCTTTAATTCATTTCTGATCTCATAGCATTGTGGTCAGAAAAGATGCTTGATATGATTTCAATTTTCTTAAATTTAGTGAGGCTTGATTTGTGACCCAAGATGTGATCTATCCTGGAGAATGTTCCATGCGCACTTGAGAAGAAAGTGTAATCTGCTGTTTTGGATAGAATGTCCTATAAATATCTATTAAATCTATGTGGTCTATTGTGTCATTTAAAGCTTCTGTTTCCTTATTTATTTTCATTTTGGATGACCTGTCCATTGGTGTAAGTGAGGTGTTAAAGTCCCCCACTATTATTGTGTTACTTTCGATTTCCTTTTTTATAGCTGCTAGCAGTTGCCTTATGTATTGAGGTGCTCCTATGTTGGGTGCATATACATTTATAATTCTTATATCTTCTTCTTGGATTGATCCCTTGATCATTATGTAGTGTCCTTCCTTGTCTCTTGTAACATTCTTTATTTTAAAGTTTATTTTATCTGATATGAGTATAGCTACTCCAACTTTCTTTTGATTTCCATTTGCATGGAATATCTTTTTCCATCCCCTCACTTTCAGTCTGTATGTGTCCCTAGGTCTGAAGTGGGTCTCTTGTAGACAGCATATATATGGGTCTTGTTTTTGTATCCATTCATCAAGCCTGTGTCTTTTGGTTAGAGCATTTAATCCATTCACATTTAAGGTAATTATGGATATATATGTTCCTATGACCATTTTCTTAATTGTTTTGGGTTTGGTTTTGTAGATCCTTTTCTTCTCTTGTGTTTCCCACTTAGGGAAGTTCCTTTAGCATTTGTTGTAGAGCTGGTATGGTGGTGCTGAATTCTCTTAGCTTTTGCTTGTCTATAAAGCTTTTGATTTCTCCATCAAATCTGAATGAGATCCTTGCCAGGTAGAGTAATCTTGGTTGTAGGTTCTTCCCTTTCATCACTTTAAGTATATCATGCCATTCCCTTCTGGCTTGTAGAGTTTCTGCTGAGAAATCAGCTGTTAACCTTATAGGAGTTCCTTTGTATGTTATTTGTCATTTTTCCCTTGCTGCTTTCAATAATTTTTCTTTGTCTTTAATTTTTGCCAATTTGATTACTATGTGTCTCAGCATGTTTCTCCTTGGGTTTATCCTGTATGGGACTAGCTGTTCTTCCTGGACTTGGATGGCTATTTCCTTTCCCATGTTAGGGAAGTTTTCGGCTATAATCTCTTCAAATACTTTCTCTGGTTCTTTCTCTCTCTCTTCTCCTTCTGGGGCCCCTATAATGCGAATGTTGTTGTGTTTAATGTTGTCCCAGAGGTCTCTTAGGCTGTCTTCATTTCTTTTCATTCATTTTTCTTTATTCTGTTCCACAGCAGTGAATTCCACCATTCTGTCTTCCAGGTCACTTATCTGTTCTTCTGCCTCAGTTATTCTGCTATTGATTCCTTCTAGTGTAGTTTTCTTTTCAGTTATTGCATTGTTCATCTCTGTTTGTTTGTTTTTAATTCTTCTAGGTCTTTGTTAAACATTTCTTGCATCTTCTCAATCTTTGCCTCCATTCTTCTTCTGAGGTCCTGGATCATCTTCACTATCATTATTCTGAATTCTTTTTCTGGAAGGTTACCTATCTCCATTTCATTTAGTTGTTTTTCTGGGGTTTTATCTTGTTCCTTCATCTGGTACATAGCCCTCTGCCTTTTCATCTTGTCTATCTTTCTGTGAATGTGGTTTTTGTTCCACAGGCTGCAGGATTGTAGTTCTTCTTGCTTCTGCTATCTGCCCTCTGTAGTGCTATTTCTAATATCATGTTTTAAATAGCTGTGATCTTTTTTAACAATCATCACTAACAAGTTAAATCATTTTGCCTAAAGGTTGTATCATGGTGTTCCCATTCCTGAAGAAAACTCCTTTTTAATACTTTCTTAAGTTACTCTGGTTACTTTGGCTTGCATATAATGACTGGTAAGTTGACTATTTTGGGTGGGTAAAGCTTTGGATAATTTTTAATTGATAGTTTTAACTTGAGTTAACTAAGGGATAAATCTCCATAGTTAGGGTCATGTATCTTTTACTTGACTCAGAAATAATTCCTTGTGAGAGCAAAGCCAAACCTAGCATGACATCCTTACTGCTCTGAGCTGACACCATCATTTTAAATTGACTGTCTGATTATATTTCTTCTCATGGCTCCACATTTTCTTCTGGATAAAGACTATAATTTTTTAAGATGGCTTTTATCACTACCCATGACCTCCCCTATTGTCCCTTATACCCTTCCTTCTGGCTTGAAGATTTCCTAATTATTTGTCAAGTCTCAGCTTATACAATGCTTCTTCTAGAAAACTGTCCCAGACCTGCTCTAAATCAGATTACATGCCCTAATGTGTACCCATGACTCATAAACTTGTTAGTTTTTATAAACTAACACTTGTCACACCATATTGTAATATTCTTCTTACTTTCTGTACCTTTCTCCCCCTCTAACCTCTAAGTCCTGTGAGGACAGACACCATGTTTGTTTTGTTCATTCTTGTATTCTTAACATTTAATATGGAAATAGGAACACCATAAATACTTGTTGAGTGACTGAATAAATCTCAGGACTACAATATCAATGGCTGGTGTTTTTAACTCTTCTTACTTGAGTCTGCAATAGAGAAATAATGCTTGGTTTTCTTGTTCGCTTTAACTCCTTCTCACTCCCAAATCTCAAATCTCTCTAAATGCCAACAGTGTGAATAGGAATGGATAGAAGCCCTTTCAGGATATTTATGTTTTAAAAACAGAGTGCTTTTAAACTCAGACAAATCTCTGATTGATGGATTTGGACAGTGTAACAAAGGATAGTTTAAAAAGAATCAGACAATGCCCAAAGGTTAAGGAGAAGGCAGTTGAGTGATCCACTGGGTGGGGAGTCTTCTCAGACTATTTAATTTTATCCCAAAGGTATATTTATTCTTTGTCTAGGGGTTGTATCTGTCCCATGCTGCATCCTTTTCCTCCTGACATGTACTCTTTGCTATCATGGTACCACTAGGCTGTTGTAACCATGAAAGTCATTCACAGAGATTCAAGAGGTATTTTGTTTCTTGTGGTCTTTCAGATCACTTTCCAGATAGGGAAATTTATGGTAAGGTAGTGGACATTATTAATTGTCTTGCCATGTGTATTTGTTTTCTAAGGCTGTTGTAACAAAGCACCACAAACTGAGTGGCTTAAACAACAGTGATTTATTATCTCATCAGATAAAAGTATGAGATCAAGGTGTTTGGCAGGGTTGGTTCCTTCTGAGGGCTGTGACAGCAAATCTGTTCCACGCTTCTCCTCATGTTTCTGGTGGTTTGCTGGCAGTCTTTGGCTTTCCTTGGCTTCTAGAAACATCATCCCAATCTTTGCCTTCATCTTCATATGATATTCTCCCTACGTGTGAGTCTCTCTCCAACTTTTCCCTTTTAATAAGAACATCAGTCATATTGGATTAGGGTCCACCTTAATAACCTCATTTTTAACTTGGTTACCTCTGTAAAGACCACATCTTCAAATACACTCACATTCTGAGGTACTGGGAACTAGAACTTCAACATATGAATTTGGTGGGGATGCAACCCATAACACTGTGTACATTTTCTCTTTATTCTGTCCTAACGATAGAGCAATCATACCTACTCCTAGGAATCTCTCTCATGCAGACCACTAATCTGATTAACCTACAGACAGTCCCATGCTCTGGGCCACGGTGGGTTTAATGCCTACTAGTTCGGCATTATATGGCCACAGATTGCTTTATTTACTGCCATGTGGCCTAATGAGATGGCAAGAGATTTACCAACATTGTAGGAAAGAAGTTTCTTAGCTCTCAAGAAAGAGCCACAAGAAGAGTTGAAAGGCCAGCTTTGTTTGTAAAGGGGCAGACAATGCCTACTTCAGGCTTTGTGGGCCATGCAGTATCTGTTGCGACTACTCAGCTCTGCCCTCACAGGGAGAAGGCAGCCATAGACACTATGTAAATGGATGAGAGTACATTCCTTTATACAAACATGTGACAGGCTGGATTTAGCCCACGGGGCATAGTTTGTCAACCCCTGACATAAGATGTGAGAAGATGTTCTTTCTTCCATTCTGAGGATGAAGCTGACACTCAGTGGACAGGGATGAAGAAAACAGAAAATAGGCTGTGGCGCCACTCAAACCACACCTAGTTACAACTCTAACTTTGGACTTTTTCAGTTACTTTAGTCAGTAAGTGCTCTTTATTATTCAAGTTGGTTTGGGATGGATATCCTTATGTTTACAAGCCAAAGCACTCTAACAGGTAAAAGAATTCATCAAGTCCAAAATAATATGAAAACTTAAGGGCAAACATGAAAGCATAAGCTTATCTCCTGGAGCTGACAGACTTCCTAAAATGAGAATGTTTAGGCTGAGCCTGAGACAAGTGAAATATGCATAGAGTCACAAGAGATTCTTACTCGGGAGAAAGAAAATATGTGGCAATTTATGAATCACTTGTGTAATCATTGGCACCCAGCTTCTTGAAATAAGCAGAAGAAAACATCCATAAAACAATTTGGATTCCCAGTTCTTCTATGTAAATACATACCTCAGAGTGCATAGGCCAGTGCCGCAAGTAGATTCTCAACATATACTTGGTGATGATTGATTTCTCACTTTGAAATCTCCTTTGTTTTTTTGAAATGAGGTTAAAATATTTTTGCTATCTATGTATGATAAAAAAAAAGATATTCACTTTTCTGTTACTGGATATAAAGAAAGTAAAGCAAGCATCCTCACCAAGATAAATCATAAGTCAGAGAGAATGTTTTTGCTTTTTAAGATTATTGCCAGCATACAGCAGAATTTTAGGGGTATAAAAGAAAAATATGAGCAAAATAGCCAATTCGATGTTTGAAAGACAAAGGAACTTAGAGGGAACATAAAAAATAATGATTTTTATTTTGCATACTCTTATGGTGCTATACAGTCTAAAAGGTGTGGTGAGGACAATTAGATGAAATCTTCCTTGAGGTGTAAAGAGAAATGCAGGTTTAAGTCTCCTGGACAGGCATATTCTCAGCACTCAAAATGAAGAAAAGCATTTAGTTATAAATTACTCAAAGCACACACATCATACAAAGAGATATCAGTCCTGACAACAAAGGAAAGCAGCTCACAAACGAATGAAGCCGAATTGTAGCAGTTTTACCTTTAGGCTTCATAAAATCAGTGCAAAAGGGCTTTGAAATTTCATAAGGATGTCAGTGATCCTGAAAAAAAACTGACTTTAGGAAATGATTGTACTGCAAAGATCAAACAGAAGGTTCCATAGGTTTTCAGGAAGAAATAGTTAGTAAGTTACTGGTAAACTGCCGTTTTTAGGGAGGAAACTGCTTGCCAATGTCAGGGTCTGGCCACCAAGGTGGCCTCACCATCCCCTTCATATTATGATATTTGCATGGCTTTTTTTCCAAGGGGCTGTACAGGAGCAGTGTCCTCTAATGATGCATTAACAGGAAGTTTTGGAGAAACTTGCTGTGCACATGAGCATCACAAGACATGGCTTTGCAACTGTGGTTTTTAAGAGTGAGCAGAGTTATTAATTGAAGAAATTAAACATGTTGTAAGAGAAAGCGTACTCATTCTTGAAGGATCCAGGCTTTAGCTCTAGCGTTTGCTGGAAGTAAGCCACTGATGAAAATGTTTCAGTGGTGTACATGTTGGGCACTGTTTCTCTCCATTTCCCCACTTTCTTGCCAAAGAAAAACACCTGAATGCTGCTAACTCTCATTCAGAAGATAAAGGGAAAGGCTCCATGTGCCTGATTTGTATTTTGCACATGTATCAATTGCTCGGCTGCCGAGAGCGTCTGTTCTATCGGAAAGTGTGAGTAGAGTCCTCATAGAAATTGTGAATTGGGCTAGCTTAGGAAATTCTGTAACTACTCTGAAAAAACAGGGTGCCCATAATGCACTTGTAAAATAATGATTTTTCTCATTATCCTTCCCAGTTCCCCTTCCCTCCCTACTTCCCATTGTTTTGCTCTCCTCCCCCACCTCCTCTTCTTTTCTTCCTAAAACAGCAGTGCTGCTGAATGCTAATGAGGCAATTCTTGGCCCTGCCCCATTCATTTATTTTCAGGCAATTAATTCAACTTTCTGACATCTAGCCAGAATGTTATGCAGGTAATTTGTGGGTCTGCTTAATTTCTCAGGACCCTGTGGTTATCAGCCAGCAAAGCTCATTGTGAAGATGAGCTAATCCAGCTGGTAGGCAACTTTGATTTCCACTGGTAATACCATCCCATCATTAAAGCCACTGAGTCCTTGAGCTTGGCAAGCTTCCCCTGTTGCATACTTCACTTTCTGATTACAAATGGTTTGCAGCTTCTACATGTTTGCCTCAAGAGCTCATTTTCTCCCCTGAAGGACACTGGGCCTGATGGCATCATTAGCAGTTTTTCAACATAAAATTTCACAGGGCTGTGATAGCCCTTCCGGGCACTCCGATGTTGTGTATTTGTGACCAAGGCAAACCAGTGCATTCACTCATCCGCCCTGAAAGCATGTGGAATGCAGCATAATAGGTTCTTGGGGAGGTTGAAGGAAGGCAGAAATATAAAAGGGAAAAGACATGATTCAAGCTCTCAAGAATTTGCTGTGAGCTCCTTGAATCAGTGACCTATCTGCTCATTGCTAGGCATAGAATAGGTGCTCATTAAATCTGTATTACTTTCCCTTGTGAATGAATGAATAAGATTGTGAGGTGGGAGAAAATAAAACATATACATGTGAAATATCTTAGAGAATAATTATGGAACAATGTGTGATTTGTGGCAAGAATATATATCTTTAAAACTTTTGCTGAAGGCAATTAAATGGTAGTGTGGGGTAGTCTGGAACTCTTAAAGAATTTGGCAAAGATCAGCTGGGAAGAAAAGAATCTTTCAGGAGAAGAAATAATTTGAGAAGACAGTCAAGGATCAAGTGAAGTAAAATTTGAAGGACTTTAAAGAGTTTAGAAGTTAAAAGAACAGGGCTTGGAGACTGGGTTTAAATCCCATTTTAGCCTTGATTGATGTCTGATCTTAGGAAACTTAATTACTTCTTTGGGCCTCAGTTTTCTCATTTGTAAAATGGGGATAAATCTACATCATAGAATTGCTGTCAGAATTAAATAGAAATAATAAGAGATAATTTAGCATGGGGTATAAAATATAATAAGAATAAAGAGTAAATACTAGGTTTATTAGTATTAGTTTGGAATGAATGGAGATTTCTAAGTCATGAAGATGAAAATGGTATGTAGGATAGTCAATAATTTTGAGGCATTGGAAACAGATATGATAAAAAATGGGAAACCACTGAAGACTTCTTATCAGAGGAAAGAAAATGATATTTAAAGATGATATTACAAAAAGACAAACTACTTGCTATAGGCAGGCAAACTAGCTAGTAGGACATAGTGATTGATTGGTGAAAAGGGGAAAGCATGGTAGCTAAAAAAATGAGAAAGAGAAGGTGAATATGAAAGATATTGCATAGGAAAATTTGGCAGAACTTGGTAATTGATTAGAAATGCAATGCTGCAGAATGTAAGAAGTTAAGTCAAAGATAGGGAGATAATGATAATCAAGGATCAGAAGAAAGGTGATTCCACCTATTATGATGGATTAATTAGTAAAGAGTTTTTATTTAGGGGCAAAATAAGACAAATGGAAATATCAGATAAGGTGAAATTCAGTTAATCTAGATCTCTATGGATTTATTTTCTTTTTAATTTGCACACCACACATTTCACACTTCTTGGTATACAGTGCTATGAGTTTTGACAAATGCACAGAGTCATGTAAATACCACCACCTCAGCCTCACGCCCCACAGGTTCCCTCATCCTGCCTCTATGCAGTTGACACCTCTACCCAGTCCTAATCTTTGGAAACAACTGATTTGTTCTTTGCCCATATAGTTGTGACTTTTCAAAATGGCAACATACAGTAGGTAGCATTTTGAGTCTGTCTTTTTCCATCATGCATGAGGCATTTGAAATGCATCCATTTTGTTGTAACATCAGTTCATTCCTTAATATTACTGAATAGTTTGTTTATCCATTCACGAGTTGAAGGATTTTGAGATTGTTTGCAGCTTTAAATTATTGTAAATGAGACGATTTTAAACATTTGCATACAGATTTTACTGTATGACCATATAGTGTTCTTTTCTCCTGGGTAAATATCTAGGAGTGGAATTTCTGAGTCATATGATAAGTGAATGTTTAACTTTATAAGAAACGATCAAACAGCAAAATGGTTACCTCATTTTGCATTTCCTCCAGCAATGTATGAGAGTTCCAATTGCTTTGCAACCTTGGCAGCATTTGGAATTGTCTGTTTTGTTTTCATTAGTCGTTCAAATAGATATGTGGTAGTATCTATTTAACCGTGGTTTTAATTTGTATTTTTCTAGTGATGATCTATGTTGAACATCTTTTCATGAGCTTAATTATCATCCTTATATCTTCTTTGGTTAAGTGTCTGTTTAAATCATTTCCATTTTTTTATGAGGTTGTTTTCTTAATGTTGAGTTTTGAGAGTTCTTTATATAATCTGCTAATAAATCATTTGTCAGATATGTGAATTGCTAAGCCAGTATGTGGCTTGTCTTTTCATTCCCACAACAGTGTCTTTCTCAGACCCAGAGTTTTAAATTTTGATGATGGCCAGTTTATCAATTTTTTTCTTTTGTGGATCATGATTTTAGAGTCATATCTAAAAACTCTTTGCATTTTTGTCAAATGTTTTTATTGTATATATTGAGATGATCATGTGGCTTTTCTTCTTTAAACTGTTAATATCCTGAATTTCATTGATTTTCGAATGTGGAACCAAGCTTGCATTCCCAGCATAAACCCTCCTTTGTTGTCATGTGTTATCCTTTTTACATATTGGTGGATTCAATTTTGATAGCATTTTGTTAAAGATTTTTGCTTATTTTCATGAGGAATATTGATCGGTAATATTCTTTTCTTGTAATGTTTTTGTCTTTTATTTTTTTATCAAGGTAATGCTGGTCTCACAAGATTAGTAAGTATTACCTTCTATTTTCTGTGAAAGATTGTGTAAAATTTATATTAATTCTTGTTTAAATGTTCAGTAAAATTTGCCAGTAAATTCATCTGGCATGGAGCTTTCTTTGTTGTACAGCTTTTAACTACAAAATCAATTGCTTTAATAGATTTAGGACTATTCAAGTTACCTATTTCTTCTTGAGTGAGTTTTGATAGTTTGCATCTTTCAAGTGGTTCATCCACTTTAAGTTGTTGAATTTATGGACATAGAGTTATTCATAATATTTCCCGATTATCCTTTTCTACGGTTATACTTATAAAAATGTATCCTCTTTAATTCCTGATATTGTTAATTTATGTATTCTCTTTTTCTTGGCCACTTCAGGTAAGGATTAATAAATTTTATTGTTCTTTTCAAAGAATCACTTTTTTTGGTTTAATTTATTTCTTTATTGTTTTTCTGTTTTTAGGTTTTTTTTCCCCCTTTTACCTTTATTATTTCCTTTCTCCTGCTGACTTTGGGTTGGATTTGCTCTTCTTTTTCTAGTTTATTAATACGTAAGTTTAGGTTATTGATTTGGGACCTTTCTCTTTTTTCAATATAAGCCTTTCATGCTACATGAAAATACAGCAGAGAATATCTGAGTTTTCAGTAGTATCTAGTTAAAACTAAGCATTTGGACATGGATTTCATTTAATTTGAATGGAGTTTCTTTCAGTCAATGGGAAACAATGCTTCCCATAGTTTCAAATACACACAAAGCAGCAAAGAGTCATATAAATGCTGCTACTAAATTTATTCAAGTGCTTCTTGAATACAAAAATAAGATGACCATTATGGAAAGAAACAAGTGAAATGAATCCTAGCCACCTCTGTTCTGTCCACTAATCACGGAAGCAGGTACTTAAGGACATTCTCAGGATCAACTGAATCTTCAGATTGAAAAACTTAAAAGTGCAACGTATGAAACTCATAAAAAATGATACACTTCACCCAGACTCTAGAATCAACAAGAATTTAATAAAGTTAATCAAATAATTGTAGTTCAATTGCACATAAATTTGAATTGTTTTCCCATTAAAGAATGTCTGTCTGTAAATTATTGCAGGGAAAGCCATTTTCAAGTTAATGTTTCAACCATTAGAAAATACAAAGGGCATTTTCCTTAATTAGACACAGCTCTCTTTCCTTCTAGTTTATCATTACCTTTGTTAGGTGGAATCAGATTAGTACTCAAATTTATTGACATGTGTGATTCAATGACACTATTTGTTTAGAGTTCATCATATACCTGGTGGAATAAACTCATTAATTATAAATGAATTGTTATGTAGTCATCATCTAAAATGAGTCAGTGCTGTTCTCCAGAGTCATTATAATGAATGTGAACACAGCTGGAATAAATACCTCTGTGAAGGTTACAGGCTTTATTCTGAAATATTTAAGGCTCCAGTTTCTTCTTATTTTTTGAAGACCTCTTGTTCAGGAAAAATGACTTGACCTCCCTTTGAAGAAGATTGTTACATGCATTTACTTTCTATTTTATCAAAGCTATGTATATTCCATTGTGGCATCTTAGGAACTATGGGAACATGGAAAAGCCAGGATTACCCTGGCTGTTTCTGTTTGGTCAGTTTTCTGTATTCAAGAGGATCTGGAGAAGAATGACCTTTGTGGTTTCTGATGGCTGCTAAGTGATATTGTTATGATATAAGATTCTCCTATCTTCAATCCTCTCCCTGATTTCTCACTGTTTCCTTAAGAATGGGGAATCGTATGCTGCATTAAAGAGTCAACCTCATCTTTTTGGTTTTGAGATTTACAGTCCAGCTTGGAATTTGGTACTACAATTCTTTCTAGTGTCTAACGGTGAAAGAAAGTAGGACCTGAAAATGTAACCATGGGTGGAGAGATTCACCAGGATAGTGTTACAAAACACTGCTTTAGAATTATGCAAATGCATACAGTATTCCAGAACCTTGCTTTTAATCAATAGTCACCAATATGTCATTATGACATGCATGTTATATACCAATTAATGTTTGAAATCAGAGAATACAATCAATAATCAAAGGAATTATATTTCATCAGTGCACAAAACTATTCCATTTTTCTAGGATGTGATAGCAGATTAGCCCATTTCACAGTTAACACCACCATGGAAATGTCAGGAGAGAGTCCAGAGTGAAACAAATTGACTTAGCTTTACTGTGTTATATGTTATATAACTCAACCATGCAGCTTAAGCTCCTGGGTGTGAGAGTGATGAAATGATGTGTCTAGAAGGAATTCCTGGGATGCAAAATCACTTTTCATCACCGCCCCCTTCCCTACCTTTCAGACTATCTGACAAATTTGCCAGGACATTTTTTTAGAATACAGTGATAATCAGATACATTGAGTATGATGGGCATAGGGTCACAGTGTGAAGCTTCTTTTAGGAAATGTTTTTCTTCATCTTATGAAAAAACATGGATATTGTATCAAGCAAGTGAATGGTTTCTGTTTTTTGAATCCTTGTTAATAAATATTAAATATTATTTATTCAAGTGGCAATACTTCATTAGATATAAAAAATTAAACATTGAACTGACAAGAAATTAAATGTAAATACTTATGTTTGTTAATGAAAAAGGATCAGGGAAAGGAGGGAGGCAAGGAATATATTCTGTAAATAATATTTTTGTTTATAAAAATACCACTATGTATTGTTACATGTATTCACTCTCACTGGTGCCTTTATTCTCTGTCCTTCCCTCTTTCCTCACTCTCTCCTCTCTGGTTTTCCCCTTCCTCACAAGCCCCATCGCCTGGCCTGCTTCCTGTTGTCAAATACAGTTGCAGATTAATGCCTCTGTCCTCTCCTGAGACTTTCCACGATGCTCTTGTCTTCCCTGCAGGGGTGAAAACTACACCAGTTATCATTCTAAATATTCATGTATTTGACAAGACATGGTCTTAGTGAGCTGAGTACGGAGTCTATTGCCTAAAAAATCAAAACAAAAATAAGAGAAGCTCTTCACAGTTACAGATGGGTGGTTGATGCACAAAGGAGAGAACAATTTATTGTTCCTCATTCATTCATTCAATAAATGTGTGTTTTAGTATCACTCTGTGCTTAACAGATGAAGGTACTGGGGATATAAAGAAGAATAAGGTTCTACGGGAGATTAAATGAGTTTTACATATCATTTTTCTTTGAGAAATCAGGAGAAACTTAAGAACAAACAAATTGAAAGTGGAATGAATGAATAACCTGAAGTAAGTTAGGTAAGTGTGGTTTTCAGAATGAAGTGTCTGTTATAGTCTCCCCACAACATTCCTTCCAGAAGCGTGGGGGAGGAGTGTGGAGTAGGGACCAAGCCCTCAGACTCCCGAGTCACTGCAGTGTCCGTGCCCTAGCTTGTCATTTACTATCTGAGAGATGGTATGATTTCTGAGGGGAGTGATTTTCTCTGTTTCACTCACTGATGTAGCCTAAGTGACTGAAACAGTAGGTGTTTGATAAATGTGCAAAGAGTATTTGAAGAAAGAACTGAATTTGGGTTGTAACTTCACCCCTCTTCCTTGGTGTCTTCATCTGTAGAAGAAGTTTCTCCCTAATAGAGTTTGAGCCTTAGGTGAGGATGGAAAGCTTAGAAGAGTGTCTGGCACAGAGTAAGGGCTCAATAACTGTTAGCTCTGTAGCTCTTCAGCAACTGTTCATCATGCATGTACTTCCTGCCAGGCACCATGTTGGACAGTGAGTACATGAGAGTGCAACAAACAAGCATACACAGTCCTTGCCTTCCAGGGGGAGCGAGGGGCACAGACACAAACACACACACACACACATGTATAATGACAAATTGTGATGAGTGCCAGGAAAGAAAAGAACATGGGAGGTAATAGGGAGGACAACCTAACTTGGATTATGAGTCAAGTGAGATGTCCTTGAAGCATATTTAAATTGATACCTGATGGTTGAGAAGAAATTAATCCAGAGTAGGTGAGAGGCATGCTCCATAGACAAGAGGAATAGGGATGTAGGGGTGCAGGCTCCAAAGCAATAAAGTGATTGGTGCATTCAAGAAGAAACAGCACTATGTGCCTAGACTGCACATCTCCAGACTTTTATACGAGAAAGAGAAAGACTCCTTTATTGTTAAGACCACTGCTTTTTGTTTTGTTGTTGTTATTAGCTCCCAAACTTAATCATAATTGCTCTAAATGCCCTTCTCCCCCACCCCACCAGATTTTTTAACATCTCTAAAATCTGAATGCTTCTTACAACTAATGACATCTTACAATAATGACAGTGTTCTTGCCTTTCTTAGTGGAACATATAATTATGTAACCTATTTTAATTGATGGCAGTTTATATTTGATGAAATAAGGTGACATATTGTAACTTATAATACCAAACATTGTAAAATATACACAAAGATAAAAATAAATTTTTATGTAAAGAAAGTAAATATTTAAATATTTAATTAAAAATTTATTAGTGGCATAAAACTTCTTAGCTCTCATAATATACTTAGAACATTATGGTTGAATATGTTTCATTATTTTAAAAAAATTTTGTTTATTTAAGTACTAAATTCAGTTTATTTAAGTACTTGGTATTATGTCATAATTGAGAAAGATACTTCACAAGGATATGTACATCTAAACTAAAGAAGTTCAAGATGAGCTACACTTACTAAATCACAATATTCTTTATTTAACCCCAACCAACAGTAAAGCCAACATTTTTGCTTAAAGCCAGCTCATAAATTTTCATCTTTCTTTCCTTATGTCAATCAGTTGTTTTTGCAAACTAAATAGAAGATGCTGAATTTTTACATTGGTTTAAACTCAGTGTAATTCATTCTATTTAGAAGATTTTTTCAAAGTTAGAAATTTGTTTGCAAGAGTTTCAAATATGCATATATGCAAATTTTTATAGAAGACACACTTACATTATTATTGTCAACAAAAACACAATCCATATTTCCCGACATCCATTTCAACATGTGAACTTCATGACATAAGTCTCTTTTGAAAAGCAGTTATATTTTTCATTTGTTGGCTGCCTTCTTGTCAGAGTTGGTAAGATTGTCATAATTTTCCCCTTGTAATGTGGCTAAGAGCTTTTATCAGATGCTAAGGGGAGGATTAGCTCTATTTTCTTTTTCATTTGTGCTGCATTTTTTATCCTCTATCCAATGTGAGTGTATGTGTGTGTACTGGTGTGTGCACATGTGTACCTGCACAGTTCTTACTCAGGAATCACTTAGAACCACTTGTCCACTTTGTGAATGTTATTTTAATTAAAATGATATAGTTAATACAAGTGTTTTCTTAGGTAAAGCATGCCTATATTTCAATACCCAGTGTATGAACACAGCCAATAGAATTGTGGTTTTCCCTGTGACATACCTGAATTGAAACCTGAGTAACAGACCTGGTGAGGGTACAGTGGTCTATTTGAATATTAAATATCAGTAAAGTCAAATTCCTTTCTTTTTTAGATAAAAATTAAATATTAATGAGTTCTAAAGTTTACTTCCCACACCCTAGTGGATTGATTGCTTAGTGCACCGCTGGGGGTCAAGACACTCTGGAAACCCTGGTTTATAAGAGAAGTTCCTTAGCTTTGAATTCATAGTATTCCTCAAAGTGCTTCCCACTCACATCTCCACATTTATTCTTCATTTTTCTCTTTCACAAATCTCCAGAATTCTCTAATTTATCTTCTTCTTCCAGGGTACAGTGAATATAATGCTGTGCTTCTCCAACTTTAAAGTGCATACAAATCACTTGGGGATCTGGTTACAGTGCAGATTCTGAATCAGTAGGTCTGGGGTGGGGCCTGAGATTCTGAATCTCTAATAAACTCCCAGGTGATGCTGCTGCTGCTGGCCCATGGATGACTTTGAGTAAAAAGGAAATAGAGGTGAAAACACTGTCAGAAATACATTTTACTAATTCCTTAATTTGGGAAAGCCACACCTTGACTCTCAGGTTTTTCATACCTATCCTACAGTGTCCATTCATTCATTCATTTTTTAATTCATTCAACAAATATTTATTGAACACCTAATATGTATCAGACATTATGACAGTTGCTGACAAATATGAGGTTTCAGGTATCAAGGAGTTGAGTCTAGTGGATTGTAGGGTGAACTAAATGACTTACCTTAAATGGATGCACATATAAATATATTTATATGTATGCCTACATTTAAGTAGCATGGATACACAGATACATGTTTTGTAACACACACACACGTATATGTGTATACACACACACACTTTCCTACCTGAGGCCTTTGGTTCACATTGGCCCTTCAGACTGCATTATCCTACCCTCATCTCTTTCCTTGTCTAATTCTACCCCACCATTCTGCACCAAGACTTTTCCTTTCCCTCCAAACTGAGCAAATGCTCTTTCTTCTTTTGTTCCTGCTTATTTTGTGCACTATTCATCAGACACATAGAAAATGCTAAAAAGGTTATTACTTCTTTTTTGATACTAGTGTTTGATTCTTAATCTTTTTAGGGGAGGGATAATGTCTCATATTTTTGAAATATAGTTCATTACATTTAGAAGAAGCTCAGTCAATATTTACCAACAATGACCATATTATTTTTAGTTTTTAAACATTATATAGTGTGATGTCTAACACTAACTCAGATATTCTGTGATCTCTTTTTTATTATTCATTAGTTTTCAGTTAAATGGTATTTTTGTGTATATGGTATATATGGTATACCACCAATGGTATATATGTCCATGCCACTCTCTCACTTTGTCCCAGCTTACCTTTCCCCTTCCCCGTGTCCTCAAGTCCATTCTCTATGTCTGCATCTTTATTCCTGTCCTGCCCCTAGGTTCTTCAGAACTATTTTTTTTCTTTTTTTTTTAGATTCCATATATATGTGTTAGCATACGGTATTTGTTTTTCTCTTTCTGACTTACTTCACTCTGTATGACACACTCTAGGTCCATCAACCTCCTACAAATAACTCAATTTTGTTTCTTTTTATGGTTGAGTAATATTCCATTGTATATATGTGCCACATCTTCTTTATCATTCAACTGTCGATGGACACTTAGGTTGTTTCCATGTCCTGGCTATTGTAAATAGAGAAGAAATGAACATTGTGGTACATGACTCTTTTTAAATTATGGTTTTCTCAGGGTATATGCCCAGTAGCGGGATTGCTGGGTCATATGGTAGTTCTATTTTTAGTTTTTTAAGGAATCTCCATACTGTTCTCCATAGTGGCTGTATCAATTTACATTCCCACCAACAGTGCAAGAGGGTTCCCTTTTCTCCACACACTCTCCAGCATTTATTGTTTCTAGATTTTTTGATGATGGCCATTCTGATCGGTGTGAGATGATATCTCATTGTAGTTTTGATTTGCATTTCTCTAATGATTAATGATGTTGAGCATTCTTTCATGTGTCTGTTGGCAATCTGTATATCTTCTTTGGAGAAATATCTATTTAGGTCTTCTGCCCATTTTTGGACTGGGTTGTTTGTTTTTTTGATATTGAGCTGCATGAGCTGCCTGTGAATTTTGGAGATTAATCCTTTGTCAGTTTCTTTGTCTGCAAATATTTTCTCCCATTCTGAGGGTTGTCTTTTTGTCTTGCTTATGGTTTCCTTTGCTGTGCAAAAGCTTTTAAGTTTCATTAGGTCCCATTTGTTTATTTTTGTTTTTATTTCCATTTCTCTAGGAGGTGGGTCAAAAAGGATCTTTCTGTGATTTATGCCATAGAGGGTTCTCCTATGTTTTCCTCTAAGAGTTTTACAGTGTCTGGCCTTACATTTAAGTCTTCAATCCATTTTGAGTTTATTTTTGTGTATGGTGTTAGAGAGTGTTTTAAATTCATTCTTTTACATGTAGCTGTCCAGTTTTCCCAACAATACTTATTGAAGAGGCTGTCTTTTCTTCATTGTATATTCTTGCCTCCTTTATCAAAAATAAGGTGACCATATGTGTGTGGGTTTATCTCTGGGCTTTCTATCCTGTTCCATTGATCTACATTTCTGTTTTTGTGCCAATACCATACTGTCTTAATTACTGTAGATTTGTAGTAGAGTCTGATGTCTGGGAGCCTGATTCCTCCAGCTCCATTTTTCTTTCTCAAGATTGCTTTGGCTATTCGGGGTCTTTTGTGTTTCTATAAAATTGAGGAATTTTTTGTTCTAGTTCTGTGAAAAATGTCATTGGTAGTTTGATAGGGATTGCATTGAATCTGTAGATTACTTTGGGTAGTATAGTCATTTTCACAATGTTGATTCTTCCAATCCAAGAACATGGTATATCTCTCCATCTGTTGGTATCATCTTTAATTTCTTTCATCAGTGTCTTATACTTTTCTTCATACAGGTCTTTTTTCTCCTTAGTAGGTTTATTCCTAGGTATTTTATTCTTTTTGTTGCAATGGTAAATGGGAGTGTTTCATTAATTTCTCTTTCAGATTTTTCATCATTAGTGTATAGGAATGCAAGAGATTTCTGTGCATTAAATTTGTATCCTGTTACTTTAACAAATTCATTGATTAGCTATAGTAGTTTTCTGGTAGTGTCTTTAGGATTCTCTATGCATAGTATCATGTGATCTGCAAACAGTGACAGCTTTACTTCTTCTTTTCTGATTTGGATTCCTTTTATTTCTTTCTCTTCTCTGATTGCTGTGGCTAAAACTTCCAAAACTATGCTGAATAATAGTGGTGAGAGTGGACAACCTTGTCTTGTTCCTGATGTTAGAGGAAATGATTTCAGTTTTTACCATTGAGCACGATGTTGGCTGTGGGTTGTCATATATGGCCTTAATTATGTTGAGGTAAGTTCCCTCTATGCCTACTTTCTGGAGAGTTTTTATCATAAATTGGTGTTGAATTTTGTCCAAAGCTTTTTCTGCATGTATTGTGATGATCATATGATTTTTCTCCTTCAATTTGTTAATACGGTTTATCACATTGATCGATTTGCGTGTATTGAAGAATCCTTGTATTCCTGGCATAAACCCCATTTGATCATGGTGTATGATCCTTTTAATGTGCTGTTAGATTCTGTTTGCTAGTATTTTGTTGAGGATTTTTGCATCTATGTTCATCAGTGATAATGGCCTGTAGTTTTCTTTATTTGTGACGTCTTTATCTGGTTTTGGTATCAGGGTGATGGTGGCCTCGTAGAATGAGTTTGGGAGTGTTCCTCCCTCTGCTATATTTTGGAAGAGTTTGACAAGAATAGGTGTTAGCTCTTCTCTAAATGTTTGATAGAATTCGCCTGTGAAGCCATCTTGTCCTGGACTTTTGTTTGTTGGAAGATTTTTAATCACAGTCTCAATTTCAGTGCTTGTGATTGGTCTGTTTATATTTTCTATTTCCTCCAGGTTCAGTCTTGGAAGGTTGTGCTTTTCTAAGAGTTTGTCCATTTCTTTCAGGGTGTCCACTCTATTGGCATATAGTTGATCATAGTAATCTCTCATGATCTTCTGTATTACTGCCGTGTCAGTTGTTACTTCTCCTTTTTCATTTCTAATTCTATTGATTTGTGTCTTCTCCCCTTTTTTCTTGATGAATCTGGCTAATGGTTTATCAAATTTGTTTATCTTCTCAAAGAATCAGCTTTTAGTTTTAATGTTCTTTGCTATTTTTCCTTCACTTCTTTTTCATTTATTTCTATCTGTGTTTTATGATTTCTTTCCTTCTGGTAACTTTGGGGTTTTTCTTGTTCTCATTTCTCTAATTGCTTTACGTGTAAGGTTAGGTTGTTTATTTGAGATGTTTCTTGTTTCTTGAGGTAGGATTATATTGCTATCAACTTCCCTCTTAGAACTGCTTTTGTTACATCCCATAGGTTTTGGGTCATCGTGTTTTCATTGTCATTTGTTTCTAGGTATTTTTTGATTTCCTCTTTGATTTCTTCAGTGATCTCTTGGTTATTTAGTAGCATATTGTTTAGCCTCCATGTGTTTGTATTACTTACAGATTTTTTCTGTAATTGCTATCTAGTCTCATAGCGTTGCGGTTGGAAAAGATACTTGATCCAATTTCAATTTTCTTAAATTTACCAAGGCTTGATTTGTGATGCAAGATGTGATCTATCCTGGAGAATGTTCCGTGTGCACTTGAGAAGAAAGTGTATTCTATTGTTTTTGGATGGAATGCCCTGTAAATATCAATTAAGTCCACCTTGTTTAATGTGTCATTTAAAGCTTGTGTTTCCTTACTTACCTTCATTTGTGGTCATCCATCCGTTGGTGAAAGTGGGATGTTAAAGTCTGCTACTATGTATATGTTACTGTCGATTTTCCCTTTTATGGCTGTTAGCATTTGCCTTATGTATTGAGGAGCTCCTATGTTGGGTGCATAAATATTTACAATTGTTTAATCTTCTTCTTGGATTCATCCCTTGGTCATTATGTAGTGTCCTTCTTTGTCTCTTGTAATTGTCTTTATTTTAAAGTCTATTTTGTCTGTTATAAGAATTGCTACTCCAGCTTTCTTTTGATTTCCATTTGCATGGAATATCTTTTTCCATCCCCTCACTTTCAGTCTGTATGTGTCCCTATGTCTGAAGTGGGTCTCTTGTAGACAGCATATATATGGGTCTTGTTTTTGTGTCCATTCAGCCAGTCTATGTCTTTTGGTTGGAGCGTTTAATCCATTTACATTTAAGGTAGTTATCAATATGTATGTTCCTATTACCATTTTCTTAATTGTTTTGGGTTTGTTATTGTAAGTCTTTTCCTCCTCTTGTGCTTCCTGCCTAGAGAAGTTCCTTTAGCATTTGTTGTAAAGCTGGTTTGGTGGTGCTAAATTCTCTTAGCTTTTTCTTGTCTGTAAAGGTTTTAATTTCTCCATCAAATCTGAATGAGATCCTTGCTGGGTAGAATAATCTTGGTTGCAGGTTTTTCCCTTTCATCACTTTAATTATGTCCTGCCACTCCCTTCTGTCTTGCAGAGCTTCTGTTGAAAGATCAGCTGTTAACATTATGGAGATTCCGATGTATTTTATTTGTTGTTTTTCCCTTGCTGCTTTTAATATTTTTTCTTTGTTTTTAAGTTTTGATAGTTTGATTAATATGTGTCTTGGTGTGTTTTTCCTTGGATTTATCCTGTATGGGACTCTCTGCGCTTCCTGGACTTGATTAACTATTTCCTTTCCCATATTAGGGAAGTTTTCAACTATAGTCTCTTCAAATATTTTCTCTGTCACTTTCTTTTTCTCTTCTTCTTTTGGGACCCCTATAATTCGAATGTTGGTGCATTTAATGTTGTGCCAGAGGTCTCTGAGACTGTCATCAATTTTTGTCATTCTTTTTTCTTTATTCTGCTCTGCGGTAGTTATTTCCACTATTTTATCTTCCAGGTCACTTATCTGTTCTTCTGTCTCAGTTATTCTGCTATTGATTCCTTCTAGAGAATTTTTTATTTCTTGTATTGTGTTGTTCATCACTGTTTGTTTGCTCTTTAGTTCTTCTAGGTACTTGTTAAACGTTTCTTTTATTTTCTCCATTCTATTTCCAAGGTTTTGGATCATGTTCACTATCATTATTCTGAATTATTTTTCAGATAGACTGCCTATTTCCTCTTCATTTTTTAGGTCTGCTGGGTTTTTCCCTTGTTTCTTCATCTGCTGTATGTTTCTCTGTCTTCTCATTTTGCTTATCTTACTGTGTTTGCCATCTCCTTTTTGCAGGCTGCAGGTTTGTAGTTCCCGTTGTTTTTGGTGTCTGCCCCCAGTGTCTATGTTTGGTTCAGTGGGTTGTGTAGGCTTCCTGGTGGAGGAGACTGATGCCTGTGTTCTGGTGGATGAGGCTGGATCTTGTCTTTCTGTTGGGCAGAACCGCATCTGGTGGTGTGTTTTGAGGTGTCTGTGGCCTTATTATGATTTTAGGCAGCCTCTCTGCTAATGGGTGGGGTTCTGTTCCTGTCTTGGTAGTTGTTGGCATAAGGTGTCCAGCGCTGTAGCTTGCTGGTCGTTGAGTGGGGCTTGGTCTTAGTGTTGAGATGGAGATCTCTGGGAGATCTTTTGCTGTTTGAGATTACATGGATCCAGGAGGTCTCTGGTAGACGAATGTCCTTAACTCGGCTCTCCCACCTCAGAGGCACAGGCCTGACACCTGGCCAGAGCACCAAGACCCTGTTAGCCACATGGCTCAGAAGAAAAGGGAGAAAAAAAGAAAGAAAGAAAGAAAGAAAGAAAGAAAGAAGGAAAGAAAGAAAAGAAAGACTGAAAGAAGAAAAGAAAGAAAGAAAAGAAAAGAAAGTTATTAAAAAATAAAAAATTATTAAAAATTTAAAAAATTAGAAAGTAATAAAAAAAAAGGAAAGAAAGAAAGAAGAGAGCAAATAAACCAAAAAACAAATTCACCAATGATAACAAGCACTAAAAACTTTACTTTAAAAAAAAACCCCAAAACGGACAGACAGAACCCTAGGACAAGTGGTAAGAGCAAAGCTATACAAACAAAATCACACAAAGTCCACCGCCTCAATTTTGGGATGATTCATTGTCTATTCAGGTATCGCAGAGATGCAGGGTGCATCAAGTTGATTGTGGAGATTTAATCTGCTGCTCCTGAGGCTGCTGGGAGAAATTTCCCTTTCTCTTCTTTGTTCTCACAGCTTGTGGGGTTCAGCTTTGGATTTGGCCCTGCCTCTGCATGTAGGTTGCCCTTTGGCATCTGTTACCTGCTCAGACAGGATGGGGCATTGCAACTGCCTGAGACATGCTGTGTGTTCTCCCGGGGAAGTTGTGCCTGGATCACAGGACCCTGACAGTGGTGGGCTGCACCGGCTCCCAGGAGGGGAGGAGTGGATAGTGACCTGTGCTTGCACACAGGCTTCTTGGTGGCTGCAGCAGCGGCCTTAGCGTTTCATGCCTGTCTCTGGGGTCCACGCTGATAGCCGGGCTTGCGCCCATCTCTGGAGCTCATTTAGGTGGTGCTCTGAATCCCCTCTCCTCACGCACCCTGAAACAATGGTTTCTTGCCTTTTAGGAAGTTCCAGACTTTTTCCCAGACTCCCTCCCGGCTAGCTGTGGTGCACTAGCCCCCTTCAGGCTGTGTTCACGCAGCCAACCCCAGTCCTCTCCTTGGGGTCTGACCTCTGAAGCCTGAGCCTCAGCTCCCAGCCCCCACCCTCCCCGGCGGGTAAGCAGACAATCCTCTCAGGCTGGTGAGTGCTGGTCAGCACCCATCCTCTGTGCGGGAATCTCTCCGCTTTGCCCTCTGCATCCCTGTTGCTGGACTCTCCTCGGTGGCTCCAAAGCTTCCCCCACCGCCACCCACCCCCCACCATCTCTGCCAATGATGGGGCTTCCTAATGTGTGGAAACTTTTCCTCCTTCACAGCTCCCTCCCAGAAGTGCAGGTCCCGTCCCTATTCTTTTGTCTCTGATTTTTCTTTTTTCTTTTGCCCTACCCAGGTACATGGGGAGTTTCTTGTCTTTTGGGCAGTCTGAAGTCTTCTGCCAGCCTTCAGTAGGTGTTCTGTAGGTTATTCCACATGTGGATGTATTTCTGATGTATTTGTGGGAGGAAGGTGATCTCCATGTCTTAGTCCTCCACCATCTTGAAGGTCTCCCTGTAGACTTTTTGATAATACCCATTCTGACAGATGTGCAGTGATATCTCATTGTGATTTTGATCTGCATTTCCCTGATGATTAGCAATATTGAGCATCTTTTCATGTTTCTGTTGGCCATCTGCAATAGTTGGGGAAAAATGTCTATTCAGTTCTTCTACCCTCTTTTTAATTGAGTTGTTTGTTTTTTTGATGTTGAATTCTATAAGCTATTTATATATGTTGGATATTAATCCTTTATCGGTCATATTATTTGCAAATATTTTCTCCCATTCAGTAAGTTGTCTTTTTGTTTTTGTGTTGTTTTCTTTTGCTGTGCAAAAGCATCTAAGTTTAATTAAATGCTATTTGTTCATTTTTGCCTCTACTTCCTTTACTTTAGGAGAAGGATCCAAAAACATTGCTGTGATTTATGTCAAAGAGTGTTCTGCCTATGTTTTCCTCTAGGAGTTTTATCGTATCTGGTATTACATTTAGGTTTTTAACCCATTTTGAGTTTAGTTTTGTATATGGTGTTAGAGAACATTCTAATTTCATTCCTTAACATTCAAGGAGTCAAACAAACTCTTTATGCCTCTTCAAGGTATCTTTCATGAATCATCTGTATGGCTGTGGCAGGAATGTAAGCCTTCATGACACACACCTTTATCACTGCAGGATCATCTTAAACTTCTATATCGTCTTTTTTGGTTTAGAATCACACCAAATATATAGTTTAGATCTAGCTGGTCTCTTATATTGAGAATTAGTGAGTGCATGGTTCATTCTCTTAAAAATAATGATATTTAAAAATTGGCGATACCTGTATATCATAAAAAAATCTAGGAGGTCTACAGTGAAATCTATTTCTCAGTCCATCCTGATTCATATGAACCAAAATTCATACACCAAGATAATCCTTGCTGTCAGTTGTCATGTATTCTTCTTTATCAGCTAGCTATTGATATATAACAAACCATCTCAAACCCAGTCACTTAAAATAGTAAGCATTTATAGTTTTATGAGCCAGCTGGGCAGTTTTCTGGTCTCAGCTGGGCTCAGTCATGCATCTTTGGTTGGGGGGGGGGTGTTGGTCAGTTTGTGGCTGGCCTGTGATGACCATGGCTGGGACAGGTAGGATGATGAGTACCCCAATGTAGCCTCTCCTTACTCAGCGGGCTAACCCAGGCTTGTTCCCATGGTGGCAATGGCAGGGGTCTGAGACAAAGAGAGCAGAAGCACAAAAGGCCTCATGAGGCCTAGGTTCTGAACTGGCAAACTGCCACTCCTGCTACATTCTAATACTTAGGGCCAGCTCAGATTCAAGGGCTGAGGAAATAGATTCCATGTCTTGATGGGAGGAGCTGTAAATCACCTTGTAAAGGCACAGATACAGGGAGGGGTAAAGGATCAGAGATGCTTTTGCTATCACTCCACTGTACCTTCAAACTATATGTTATGAGATATATATATATATATATATATATATATATATATATATATATATATATACACACACATACATGTTTATGTATGTGAGGGTTTTTTAATTTTGCCTTTTTTTTTTTTTTTGCTTTAAATGTTAACAAATAAACATTTATGAGCACATGGTGCCAGGCAGTATTTTAGGCACTTTTCTTGTATTCATTCATTTAATCCTTCCCAAAACTCAAGAGATAGGTATTTAATTCTTGTTTGCATTTTACAAGTGAAGATGAAGAGATGTTAAGTAACTTACCTTAAGGTCAACCAATTAGTAGGAGTTTTAGCCAGGATTCATTTAAGCAGACTAACATGAGAACTTGATTTCTTACCACTGTGGTACTCTGCTTTCCATAGACCTGATAACACATACTCTATTCATTATTCTGAACCTTGGTTTGTTCACTTAGAACTAGATCTTTGAGATTGTCGCTTATTAGTACATATAGGGTTTTCTCATTATTTTCAATGAGTATACATGTTTGATTGTATGGATGTATATAAATTATTTAACTAAGCCCTTACTGATGGACCTTTAGTCTGCCTCAAATCTTTTTTTTTTTTAAACATCTTTATTGAAGTATAATTGCCTTACAATGGTGTGTTAGCTTCTGCTTTATAACAAAGTGAATCAGTTATACACATACAATATGTTCCCATATCTCTTCCCTCTTGCATCTCCCTCCCTCCCACCCTCCCCATCCCACCCCTCTAGGTGGTCACAAAGCACCGAGCTGATCTCCCTGTGCTATGCAGCTTCTTCCCACTAGCTATCTATTTTACATTTGGTAGTGTATATATGTCCATGACACTCTCTTACCCTGTCACATCTCACCCCACGCCCTCCCCATATCCTCAAGTCCATTCTCTAGTAGGTCTGTGTCTTTATTCCCATCTTGCCACTAGGTTCTTCATGGCCTTTTTTTTTTTTTCCTTAGATTCCGTATGTATGTGTTAGCATACTGTATTTGTTTTTCTCTTTCTGACTTACTTCATTCTGTATGACAGACTCTAACTCCATCTCCCTCATTACAAATACCTCCATTTCATTTCTTTTTATGGCTGAGTAATATTCCATTGTATATATGTGCTGCATTTTCTTTATCCATTCATCTGTTGATGGACATTTAGGTTGCTTCCATGTCCTGGCTATTGTAAATAGAGCTGCAATGAACATTTTGGTACATGACTCTTTTTGAACTATGGTTTTCTCAGGGTATATGTCCAGTAGTGGGATTGCTGGGTCGTATGGTAGTTCTATTTGTAGTTTTTTAAGGAACCTCCATACTGTTCTCCATAGTGGCTGTATCAATTTACATTCCCACCAACAGTGCAAGAGTGTTCCCTTTCCTCCACACCCTCTCCAGCATTTATTGTTTCTAGATTTTTTGATGATGGCCATTCTGATCGGTGTGAGATGATATCTCATTGTAGTTTTGATTTGCATTTCTCTAATGATTAATGATGTTGAGCATTCTTTCATGTGTCTGTTGGCAATCTGTATATCTTCTTTGGAGAAATGTCTATTTAGGTCTTCTGCCCATTTTTGGATTGGGTTGTTCTTTTTTTGTTATTGAGCTGCATGAGCTGCTTGTAAATCTTGGAGATTAATCCTTTGTCAGTTGCTTCATTTGCAAAGATTTTCTCCCATTCTGAGGGTTGTCTTTTGGTCTTCTTTATGGTTTCCTTTGCTGTGCAAAAGCTTTTAAGTTTCATTAGGTCCCATTTGTTTATTTGTGTTCTTATTTCCATTTCTCTGGGAGCTGGGTCAAAAAGAATCTTGCTGTGATGTATGTCATAGGTGTTCTGCCTATGTTTTCCTCTAAGAGTTTGATAGTGTCTGGCCTTACACTTAGGTCTTTAATCCATTTTGAGTTTATTTTTGTGCATGGTGTCAGGGAGTGTTCTAATTTCATACTTTTACATGTATCTGTCCAATTTTCCCAGCACCACTTATTGAAGAGGCTGTCTTTTCTCCACTGTATATGCTTGCCTCCTTTATCAAAGATAAGGTGACCATATGTGTGTGGGTTTATCTCTGGGCTTTCTATCCTGTTCCATTGATCTATATTTCTGTTTTTGTGCCAATACCAAACTATCTTGATTACTGTAGCTTTGTAATATAGTCTGAAGTCAGGGAGCCTGATTCCTCCAGCTCCATTTTTCGTTCTCAAGATTGCTTTGGCTATTCGGGGTCTTTTGTGTTTCCATACAAATTGTGAAATTTTTTGTTCTAGTTCTGTGAAAAATGCCAGTGGTAGTTTGATAGGGATTGCATTGAATCTGTAGATTGCTTTGGGTAGTAGAATCATTTTCACAATGTTGATTCTTCCAATCCAGGAACATGGCATATCTCTCCATCTATTTGTATCATCTTTAATTTCTTTCATCAGTGTCTTATAATTTTCTGCATACAGGTCTTTTGTCTCCTTAGGTAGGTTTATTCCTAGATATTTTATTCTTTTTGTTGCAGTGGTAAACGGGAGTGTTTTCTTAAATTCACTTTCAGATTTTTCGTCATTAGTGTATAGAAATGCAAGAGATTTCTGTGCATTAATTTTGTATCCTGCTACTTTACCAAATTCATTGATTAGCTCTAGGAGTTTTCTGGTAGCATCTTTAGGATTCTCTATGTATAGTATCATGTCATCTGCAAACAGTGACAGCTTTACTTCTTCTTTTCCGATTTGGATTCCTTTTATTTCTTTGTCTTCTCTGATTGCTGTGGCTAACACTTCCAAAACTATGTTGAATAATAGTGGTGAGAGTGGGCAACCTTGTCTTGTTCCTGATCTTAGTGGAAATGGTTTCAGTTTTTCACCATTGAGGACGATGTTGGCTGTGGGTTTGTCATATATTGCCTTTATTATGTTGAAGTAAGTTCCCTCTATGCCTACTTTCTGCAGGGCTTTTATCATAAATGGGTGTTGAATTTTGTCAAAAGCTTTCTCTGCATCTATTGAGATGATCATATGGTTTTTCTCCTTCAATTTGTTAATATGGTGTTTTACATTGATTGATTTGCATATATTGAAGAATCCTTGCATTCCTGGAATAAACCCCACTTGATCATGGTGTATGATCCTTTTAATGTGCTGTTGGATTCTGTTTGCTAGTATTTTGTTGAGGATTTTTGCATCTATGTTCATCAGTGATATTGGCCTGTAGTTTTCTTTCTTTGTGACATCTTTGTCTGGTTTTGGTATCAGGGTGATGGTGGCCTCATAGAATGAGTTGGGGAGTGTTCCTCCCTCTGCAATATTTTGGAAGAGTTTGAGAAGGATAGGTGTTAGCTCTTCTCTAAATGTTTGATAGAATTCACCTGTGAAGCCATCTGGTCCTGGGCTTTTGTTTGTTGGAAGGTTTTTAATCACAGTTTCAATTTCAGTGCTTGTGATTGGTCTGTTCATATTTTCTATTTCTTCCTGGTTCAGTCTCGGCAGTTTGTGCATTTCTAAGAATCTGTCCATTTCTTCCAGGTTGTCCATTTTATTGGCATAGAGTTGCTTGTAGTAATCTCTCATGATCTTTTGTATTTCTGCAGTGTCAGTCGTTACTTCTCCTTTTTCATTTCTAATTCTATTGTTCTGCGTCTTATCCCTTTTTCTCTTGATGAGTCTGGCTAATGGTTTATCAATTTTGTTTATCTTCTCAAAGAACCAGCTTTTAGTTTCATTGATTTTTGCTATTGTTTCCTTCATTTCTTTTTCATTTATTTCTGACCTGATCTTTATAATTTCTTTCCTTCTGCTGGCTTTGGGGTTTTTTGTTCTTCTTTCTCTAATTGCTTTAGCTGCAAGGTTAGGTTGTTTATTCGAGATGTTTCCTTTTTCTTGAGGTAGGCTTGTATTGCTATAAACTTCCCTCTTAGCACTGCTTTTGCTGCGTCCCATAGGTTTTGGGTCGTCGTATCTCCATTGTCATTTGTTTCTAGGTATTTTTTGATTTCCCCTTTGATTTCTTCAGTGATCACTTCGTTATTAAGTAGTGTATTGTGTAGCCTCCATGTGTTTGTCTTTTTTACAGATCTTTTCCTGTAATTGATATCTAGTCTCATAGCGTTGTGGTCGGAAAAGATACTTGATACGATTTCAATTTTCTTAAATTTACCAAGGCTTGATTTGTGACCCAAGATATGATCTATCCTGGAGAATGTTCCATGAGCACTTGAGAAAAATGTGTATTCTGTTGTTTTTGGGTGGAATGTCCTATAAATATCAATGAAGTCCATCTTGTTTAATGTATCATTTAAAGCTTGTGTTTCTTTATTTATTTTCATTTTGGATGATCTGTCCCTTGGTGAAAGTGGGGTGTTAAAGTCCCCTACTATGATTGTGTTGCTGTCGATTTCCCCTTTTATGGCTGTTAGTATTTGCCTTATGTATTGAGGTGCTCCTATGTTGGGGGCATAAATATTTACAATTGTTATACCTTCCTCTTGGATCGATCCCTTGATCATTATATAGTGTCCTTCTTTGTCTCTTGTAATAGTCTTTATTTTAAAGTCTATTTTGGCTGATATGAGAATTGCTACTCCAGCTTTCTTTTGATTTCCATTTGCATGGAATATCTTTTTCCATCCCCTCACTTTCAGTCTGTATGTGTCTCTAGGTCTGAAGTGGGTCTCTTGTAGACAGCATATATATGGGTCTTGTTTTTGTATCCATTCAGCCAGTCTGTGTCTTTTGGTGGGAGCATTTAATCCATTTACATTCAAGGTAATTATCGATATGTATGTTCCTATTCCCATTTTCTTAAATGTTTTGGGTTTGTTATTGTAGGTCTTTTCCTTCTCTTGTGTTTCTGGCCTAGAGAAGTTCCTTTAGCATTTGTTGTAGAGCTGGTTTGGTGGTGCTGAACTCTCTCAGCTTTTGCTTGTCTGTAAAGGTTTTAATTTCTCCATCGCATCTGAATGAGATCCTTGCTGGGTAGAGTAGTCTTGGTTGTAGGTTTTTCTCCTTCATCACTTTAAGTATATCCTGCCACTCCCTTCTGGCTTGCAGAGTTTCTGCTGAAAGATCAGATGTTAACCTTATGGGGATTCCCTTGTGTGTTATTTGTTGTTTTTCCCTTGCTGCCTTTAATATGTTTTCCTTATATTTAATTTTTGACAGTTTGATTAATATGTGTCTTGGCGTGTTCCTCCTTGGGTTTATCCTGTATGGGACTCTCTGTGCTTCCAGGACTTGATTAACTATTTCCTTTCCCATATTAGGGAAGTTTTCAACTATAATCTCTTCAAATATTTTCTCAGTCCCTTTCTTTTTCTCTTCTTCTTCTGGGACCTCTATAATTTGAATGTTGGTGCGTTTAATGTTGTCCCAGAGGTCTCTGAGACTGTCCTCAGTTCTTTTCATTCTTTTTTCTTTATCCTGCTCTGTAGTAGTTATTTCCACCATTTTATCTTCCAGGTCACTTATCCTTTCTCCTGCCTCAGTTATTCTGCTATTGATCCCATCTAGAGTATTTTTAATTTCATTTATTGTGTTTTTCATCATTGCTTGGTTCCTCTTTAGTTCTTCTATGTCTTTGTTAAATGTTTCTTGCATTTTGTCTATTCTATTTCCAAGATTTTGGATCATCCTTACTATCATTATTCTGAATTCTTTTTCAGGTAGACTACCTATTTCCTCTTCATTTGTTAGGTCTGGTGTGTTTTGACCCTGCTGCTTCATCTGCTGTGTGTTTTTCTGTCATCTCATTTTTCTTATCTTACTGTGTTTGGGGTCTCCTTTTCACAGGCTGCAGGTTTGTAGTTCCCATTGTTTTTGGTATCTGTCCCCAGTGGCTAAGGTTGGTTCAGTGGGTTGTGTAGGCTTCCTGGTGGAGGGAACTAGTGCCTGAGCTCTGGTGGATGAGGCTGGATCTTGTCTTTCTGGTGGGCACGTCCACGTCTGGTGGTGTATTTTGGGGTGTCTGTGGCCTTATTATGATTTTAGGCAGCCTCTCTGCTAATGGATGGGCTGTGTTCCTGTCTTGCTAGTTGTTTGGCATAGGGTGTCCAGCACTGTAGCTTGCTGGTCGTTGAGTGAAGCTGGGTCTTGATGTTGAGATGGAGATCTCTGAGAGATTTTCGCCGTTTGGTATTACGTGGAGCTGGGAGGTCTCTTGTGGACCAGTGTCCTGAAGTTGGCTCTCCCACCTCAGAGGCACGGCCCTGATGCCTGACTGGAGCACCAAGAGCCTTTGGTCCACACGGCTCAGAGTAAAAGGGAGAAAAAATAGAAAGAAAGAAAGAAAGAGGCTATAATATAGTGAAGTGAAATAAAGCTATTATAAAGCAAAGCTATACAGAGAAAATCTCACCCAGAAGCATATACATATACACTCACAAAAAAAAGGAAAAGGGGAAAAATTAATATATCCTGCTCCCAAAGTCCACCTCCTGAATTTGGGATGATTCGTTGTCTATTCAGGTATTCAACAGATGCAGGCACATCAAGTTGTTTGTGGAGTTTTAATCCGCTGCTTCTGAGGCTGCTGGGTGGGATTTCCCCTTCTCTTCTCTGTTCACACAGCTCCTGGGTTTCAGCTTTGGATTTGGACCCACCTCTGCGTGTAGGTCGCCTGAGGGCATCTGTTCCCCTCCCAGACAGGACAGGGTTAAAGGAGCAGCTGCTTTGGGGGCTCTGGCTCACTCAGGCCGCGGGGAGGGAGGGGTACAGAGGAGGCGCGGCGAGCCTGTGGTGGCAGAGGCCGGCGTGACGTTGCACCAGCCTGAGGCGCGCAGTGCGTTCTCCCGGGGAAGTTGTCCCCGGATCACGGGACCCTGGCAGTGGCGGGCTGCACAGGCTACCGGGAGGGGCGGTGTGGAGAGTGACCTGTGCTCACACACAGGCTTTTTGGAGGCGGCAGCAGCAGCCCCAGTGTCTCACGCCCGTCTCTGGGGTCCGCGCTGATCGTCACGGCTCGCGCCCATCTCTGGAGTTCGTTTAGGCGGCGCTCTGAATCCCCTCTCTTTGCGCGCCACGAAACAAAGAGGCAAGAAAAAGTCTCTTGCCTCTTCGGCAGCTGCAGACTTTTTCCCGGTCTCCCTCTCAGCCAGCTGTGGTGCGCTAACCCCTTCAGACTGTGTTCACGCCGCCAGCCCCAGTCCTCTCCCTGCGATCGGACAGAAGCCGAGCCTCAGCTCCCAGCCCTGCCCGCCCCGGCGGGTGAGCAGACAAGCCTCTCGGGCTGGTGAGTGCTGGTCGGCGCCGCTCCTCCGTGCGGGAACCTCTCTGCTTTGCCCTCCGCACCCCTGTGGCTGTGCTCTCCTCCGAAGCTCCCCCCCTCTGCCGCCCGCAGTCTCTGTCCGCGAAGGGGCTTCCTAGTGTGTGGAAACCTTTCCTCCTTCACAGCTCCCTCCCACTGGTGCAGGTGCCGTCCCTATTCTTTTGTCTCTGTTATTTCTTTTTTCTTTTGCCCTACCCAAGTACGGGGGGAGTTTCTTGCATTTTTGGAGGTCGGACGTTTTCTGCCAGCGTTCAGTGGGTGTTCTGTAGGAGCAGTTCCATGTGTAGATGTATTTCTACTGTATCTGTGGGAAGGAAGGTGATCTCCACGTCTTACTCTTCTGCCATCTTCTCTCCTCCCTCTCAAATCTTTTCTGTCACAAACAACATCTCATTAAGTATCCCAGTATATTGGTTTATTACATGAAACCAGAGGGTCAGTTTTGCTGCTGAAGACACAATGATTATGAATATTTACATCTTGAATATCACAGTATTAAAATTTAAAAGTGGAACTACTGCAACTATAAAAAAGGAATGAACAGAAATATGATAGCATTAGAAGATCTTACACAATGCTCTCAGTTATTTTCAAATAAAATGCTCAAGGATAACTAGGGCATGGATAACCTGAATGATAACTAAACTTGTTTAAATTGATACTCATCAAACTTTATACTATATGAACAGCAAAAGCATTTTATTTCAAGTACCTATGTGATGAAATATTAGACAACATTCTGAACTGCATTCTATTAAAACTGGAATGAATACTGAAAGTATGAACAGAGAAAAACCTGAATCATTTGGGAAACATTATTCTAAAAAATTCTTAGGTAAAGAAGTATCTCAAAACTGTTTAAAATACAGAATATCTAGGAAAATAATCATGAGATACAGCCAAGGAAGAAAATTCACAGGATTTAAAGAGGAAAAATTACAATTACAAATTACTATTTAAATCAAGAAATTATAAAAAGAAGAAAAATATACCTATGTAGAGCAAGTAGAATAATTAATGAGCATAAAAGCAGTAATGAATGAATTAATAAATAAAGAACATTGAAAAACAAATGTAAGAATTGGCAGTTTGAATAAAATGGTTCTTTGAAGAACCATAAAGAAGATAACCAAAACACAATAAGGGAGATAAGATACTAATGATTCTGATCAAGTGAAAAAAGAAAAAGCAAATAAAAAATAAGCATTAAAAGTTAGAAATAATTGCAGATGTCAAGATTAATTTGGTTATAAAGATATATTTTGATTGCATTTATGATATATTTTGAAAACTTGGAAGAAATATCTAGGAAAATAGCAAAATTTAATAATATCATGAAAGAGATTACCAGAGTGAGCCAGAAGATCCTTTGTTAAAATGTGCTGGGTCCATACAGCTTCAAAGTGAAGTCTTTTCAACCTTCAAGGTACAGATTGTTCTTATGCTGCTGTACATCCTCCACTCTAAGAATCAAGCTTCTCACAATTCCACAGAATTGAAATCAGGACACATTGTATAGCATATAATGGCTACATTTAATGTTGTCTTATTTCAACTTTTATTTAAAAACGTCTGTTAAATTAATAATGTACTCTACAACGGGTAAATTCATAAAAGTTGAGTATGCTATTCAAACAGAGATAAATGTCTGCAAATAATCCTGTCCCTTTCCCCCTCAACATGCACACTTCTTGTCCATGGACTATAAACTTAGCTGTCCAAAGAAAATTTAAAACTAGTTGTTTCATAACTGTGTAATTTTCTCCCAATAGATTGGAAATCTTAGGTGAGGGATGTGCCTTCTGTGCCTATTTTTACACCCTATTTTACACCTTACAACTATTTTATACCCACCATAGTGTAAAAACTAAAATTTGAACAAATACAAGATGATGATATGTGCTTTTGAGACAATGAACAGCAGAAGCAGTATAACACAGGAGTTTTGGTCCAAAAAACTTAGTTTTGAATTCTACCTCTGCCACTTTGTATCTGTGGGTTTAGGACAAATTAACTTCTAAGCTTTAGTTATTCTGTCAGCGGCAAAGCCCATTAACAATTCCTGGGGAATAAAAACAGAATCTGGGTAATAAAATGATATCTAAGCTTTTTTCCCTTCGTGCTTAGCCTAGTTTTACTTACTCATAGGGGAACATGTGCAGAGGTCTTGCCAGCATTGAGAGGAGACGCACGGCTGCACATGCCCAGAGAGAACTGCACTCCCTCCCCACCTGATAAGATCCCTCTAAAGCAGCCCCGCCCACGGCCTGCCTGGGAGAGCATGGGCCTCATAGCCTGAGCTCGAATCTCGGTCATTCTCTGATCAAAGAACAAAGCTTTCCTTTGCTACGGAACAGAAGGAGGACCTTTCTTGGGGACCAAATGGGGGAGGGTCGGTAACAAATTTATCTATAAAATGTGTATGATAATAACCTAGGAGGAAAGTATTAAACATGAGGATTGAAATATGTAAATGGAAAGCATTCAGCACAGTGGTGAGCACACAGTAAGAGCTCAATAAATGATCAGGAAGATGGTGACAGACTCTATTTATAATTTCAAGTTTGCATCCCCCTCGATGGGAATCTCCACGAGGGCACGGGAGTTTGTCTTGTTCACTGATTTATCAGTTATACTTAAAGTAGTTGTTAGCACATAGCAGGCATAGTATAAATACCTGTTGAATGAATGAATAAATTTCTAGTATTTGCCAGACATGATTTGCTTAGTCTGTCTTAAAATAACTCAATGGTAAGTATTTTCATTATTGCAACACTGAGCAAGATTTTATTTCTTCTATGATTAATAAAAGATTGGTTTAAAAGGATTTGATAAGTACACATTTATCTCTTATATGTGCCATACCTTTATTTCTTCTGGCAGTTTTTCTCATTTAGTGTCAAAAAAATATGTATTGCGCAAATTTTTCTATCAATATTTTGTAGTAATAAAAGAAGCTGAATGAAATACACTGGAGACTGACAGAAGAAAAAATATAGCCCAGCATCTGGGTAGCATGATTAATTTTTTTAACACAAACTTGTTCATTTAGTGTGTGCCTACATTCATCTTCCATCACTCCATTCTAATAATGAGTTTCAAAGATGAAAATAATTATTTCACCAAAAATATACTTTAGTGCAGGGGCTGTATTAGTTTTCAAGAGGCATGAGCCATCATCTACTTGCAAATGTCATCAAAATCCTTCCATTTAATGGTCATTTAAAAAGTCATCCCCCCCCCCCTTTATTCGGGATGAATGTGAAGGTGCCTATCCAGGGAGAGCACCAATCAATTTAGTAGTTAATGATTATTGTTTCCATTTCAGAGTATTTACATTTTCCTCCAGCTTCTCCTAGTGTGGTATTGTACGATTTATGAGAGAAGTCACCACTGTTTCAGCTTATGTGAGCATTTCTTTGCCTCTTCTTTGTGGAAATATTTAGTTTGAATTTAACAGAGAAACAACAACAACAACTAGAAATGTCTTTCCCCACCCCAGTGAACACAAAAAATTAATCATCTCAGAGAGTCTGCATTAGACCCAACGCTGCATAATGCAAATATGGCACAAAGTCTATCTTTACATTTATTTGCCAATGTGTACAGATATGCTTCATATAAATTAATCTTCCATTTCATTATAAGAAAAGAATTACATCTGTGGTCAAAAGTAGTGGTGGGGGGGGGAGAGTTAATCTGATTTAGTGCAGCATGTGAAAAATTAATTGAAAGTCAGAACTCCATAGTGTTTATTATAAAGTAATTTCACACCAGCTCAGGATTAGCATGGTAATGGGTGACAATAGGTCATCACTATGTTAATTGAAAGCACGCTTTATAAAGGGGAGGGAGAAAGAGAAGAAGAGAGAAAGAGAGAGATTATTTTAGTGGCACAGGATGTAATATGAGTAGGTGGTGGTATGGGATGAAGGGCATGGAAAGGATGGAACCTCAGTGAAAAAGATAGGCTTTTGCAAAATCAAAGGTCTCTCTTTGGGTAGCCTAAGCAAATATTATGCCTGGTGACATGAAACTTTGAGACTTTCTGAGATCCCTGGAAATTGAAATGTTTTCCAATTACTGCACCTTTTAGCCGCTGTCTTCTAACTGAAGACACTGGCTTGCTCTCTGGTAGTGATGCCGGAGCCAGTGGAGAAAAGGAAAATCCCAGCAGGTGCTTTAAGTTCTCCCCACCTTTTCTTGGAGGACACAGCTTGGCTTTCAGAGACTCAGCTCTCACCTGGACAGATGAGTGCAATAGCATTAGTGGTAAAGTAAAGGCGTCTTTCGTTCACCAACCTTAATAAAGCCAAGGGTTAATGAAGCCAATAGTGGAGGACAAATAACAGAAAAATAACCTGTCATTTTGCCGTCATGCTGACTGAGCGGCCAAGTCAGGCTCAGCCTTCTAGTTGCAGGCAGAATCCACTGAGCATCCATCTCTGCGGCAACCCGCGGCCCAGCACACTCTGCCAGTCTCACTGACGGGCTGTGCAACCCGGCCCACAGCCTGCACGTCAACAGCTGAAATAGGGCATCTGTGGTATTGGCAGAATGGGACGAGGTGTTAAAGAAGTTTCAGGGCCAGGAGAACAGGCACAGACACAGACCACACGCTGCGTGTAGTGAGAGTGGGAACTCTGCGTTGTTAACTAGGCATTGTCCACGTCTGGGCTAGTGGCTCATTAATGATTTAAAGAAGCATTTCCATCAGAGCAAACAAACAAACAAACAGAAAAGGTAGAACAATGGAACACCTATTTAATAAAGCTGGGCACTGGCTCAAAGACGCAAATTCACAGAAACAGATAGGAGAGAAAGTAGCTGTTCCTGTAGCTGGACAGTGGGGAGTGTGGTGTGTATGTAAGTCCAGTGTATAGGCAGGAGAGGGTGGTGGCCGGAGCAACAGGAAATCAGTGACTTTTATTTATAAGGAGAAGAAATCATCTTTTAGAATTCCGCAGTTCTCTGTGGTACAAGCTGACGAATGTGACCTTTCGGCGTGCCCTTTCTTCGGGAAAGTTTGCAACCCAGGCTGACATAAGCTGTTGTAATATGTTAATTTTGACCCAGCTCTGCTACAAATACTAACCATGATCTCTTAGACATTTTTACTAAAAAATATAGTCCTTTCAGACATAGCTTTAAGCACAAAGTATCCCCATGAAGCATACTAACCTTTCCAATGAAGGTCAAAATTAACAAAAAACAAAAAGCAAAACTAGGAAAGAAAAAGTGGTGTAGAGAAATGGGAACACCATGGAGATTGTTAACTGGGAGGTTAGCATTCCAGGCCTAGTCCTTCCTCCTTCATCTTGCAAGAAGGAAGATTTGTTCTTTGGATGAGCATGGTGGGAGGTCAGCTGGAAATTACCTGGAAAAAATTGAGTAGAGATGAATTCAGAGAGAATGGGATGAATTTGGAATCTCCTGTCAATGAACGAGGTGTATTAGAGGCTGGAAGGAAAGGGGAAAAGCAGGCTGAGAGTGTCCTGTGACACTGGGTCGACAGCCACTTTTTCAAAGGCTGCCAATAAGTGCAGGGGCTGACTACAATGGGTCACAATCTCCAATGCCAACTCTACCTACTAGAAACGAGTAAGAGTGAAGTAGGTGCTCCTGGGGATTGCCGTGAGCTGGGGAAACAGGTAGTGGCTACTCAGCCCCTATGGTTTGTTGCTACACAGAAGTATGGGCCAACCGTGCCTGTATCGTCTGACTTTTCAAGAGGAGACAGAAAAAGAAAATTTTACATGTAATTTCCCAATTTCTAAGTGTGTATGACTAATTTAAATTGAAATTACTGTGTGGACCTAACAAGGACTGTCTGTGAGCAAGTCACAGCTTTAGGCTCACAGTTTGCCACCGTGGTACAAGGGGTTTGGCCCCGACCCTCTCATTCTTTGAAATCTATTTGCTGGAAGATAGATGTCTATCCTTCAGTGTATGTGCTTGCAGAATTGCTGTTCGTTATTATTATATATTATTATATTTTTAAATCTAAAGGTTAAATGAATTTTTCCCTTTATGATTAGTGACTCTCAATTGTCAATTCTCAGGTAAAAGGCAAAATGTGGAATATGGGTCCTGTGACACACAAAACTGAAGTGCTGAATGAGAAAGCAATGTTGAAACTCCAATGTTGTATCTTTTGTTCATTCTTAAAGAACAAATGTTCTTTGTTGTAGAGCAGGAATTCTTAATACTGGGCTCACTCATGAGCTTCAGCTGGGCTTTAAGCTCTCTGACATGGTACACATCATGTTGAATGTAAATGTGGATTGTGCACTTCCATTTTTGGAGGGAGAGTCCATAGCTTTCACTGGCTCCCAAAAGGAGTTCATATCTACCCCACAAAAGATTAGTATCTGCTGCTCTAGATCCTATTGATAATCTTCAACTATTTATGCTCCAGAAAAAAAGTACATTTTCTCTGTTTCATCTGTGTCTCTTGAAGTTCACAGAAAAATTAAAATGACAAGGAGCTCTTCTATCACTCTCTTAGCATAAAATCTGGGGTCCCACATTTGATGAATGTGTCAGGTCACCAGGACAATTATTGATAAGTTATTTCTGAACAGATCAAATTAATTTTTTATACACTCAACTAGACATGTATTTAAAACTTGGTGGAATCCATACTTTCCTAGATTTTAAACTTTTTAGATAATATGCTAGGTGAGCATTTGTCATTCTTTTTAGTTTCCCAGAATCTGAACCTCCTTCTTAGATTTTGAGAATACATGGAATTAATTAAAGGAATTAATTAAAATTCCTGCATAGAATGGGAATAAAGGGTAAAAACTCAGCTTTTAATAAGTTCAATCTATGATTATATTAAGGTAATCTTCCCAAATAACTTTCTTCAAGAAACTAAACGTACTCTGGAGGATATAACATCATCCAGAGCCTCAAGTTCTTTTGCAGTTTTTCACACACACAAAAGGTATGACAGACTTTAAAAATAATAGGATAAAAAAGGTAAAAACTAGCCAGAAATCAAGAGAGAAAAACAAACAAACAAACAAAACCATTGAAACAGGTCCACAAGAAATATGGATATTGGAGTAGACTTAAAGTGAGTATGATTAATACAAGTTCCAAAAATTATATGACAATTGAAGAATTTTGGAAGAGAGCAGTAATACATCTTCCCTTACTAAAATGGAAAATCTGGAACTGACAAATATATACCTCCAAATAAGAGGTCAGCTGGTGTGTTTAATGGCAGATTAGATTCAGCTGGAGAGAGAATTATTCATTTAAGTAAAGTACAGGTTAGGAGAAAATACCTTGACTAAATCAAAAAGGGACAATAGATTGGAAAGTTCAGGAAAAAGCGTTGGAGGTATGGGATGCCCAAAAAAAGTCTAACATATAAGTATTTGGGATTATAGATGGAAGAGAGAGTGAGAGAAGAAGGAAAGGAGAGGGAGAAAGAGAGAAGGAGAGGGAAGCAGAGAGAGAATAAATGAATGGAAGAAAAGAAATATTTGAAGGATCAATGTCAGAAAATTGTCCAAATGAAAAAAAGACATCAAGCAATAGGTTCAAGAGGTGCTATGATCTCAAAGCAGAATAAATACAAAAAGAACTACATAGAGACATATAATAATACTGCCAAATACCAAAGACTAAGAAAAAAAAAATGTTAAAATAAGCCAGAGAAAAATGTTATAATACATTTTAAGGAGCAACAATAGGGCTGAGAGATGACTCATCAACAGAAATGATGCAAGTCAGAACACAAGATGTTATTTTCAAAGTGCTGAAGATTTTTATGTGCAGCAAAAGTAGGATTAAAATAGGGCAAAACAGATATGGGCCTCTGCTTCCAGTCAATATGAAGTATCAGGGACCATATTTACCCTCCTGTCTGAAACAAACAAACAAACAAAAAAATCCCCCAATTTGGAAAAGATAAATAAAACAAAAGTTTTGCAGACACTGGACATAAAGACAATGAAAGAGTGATCCCTGAGAGCTGTGAAACAAATGAAGTAAGCACTATAGTTACCCCAGCTTAATGACTTGAAAGATTTTCCAGCTGAGAGCACAGGGAGGAGAAACCCTCAAAAGTTAATGGAAAAAAAAACACAAATAATCCAATAAGGAATGAGCAAAATATTTGAATAGACTTTTTCACTGAAGAATATATAGACACTGCAAATAAGAACACAAAAGAGCTTACCATCACTAATCATTAGAGGAGAGACTATTAAAACCACAATTTTTATCTGACTACAAAATTATTAGAAAGGCTGAAATTAAACCAGCAGATCATACCAAGTGTTGGCAAGGATGTGGAGAGATTGGAGCTTTCATACACTTCTGGTGAGAGTGTAAAATGTCATAACTACTTTGGAAAAGTTTGGCAGTTTCTCAAAAAGTTGACATATGCCTACCATATGAATCAAACATGCCATTCCTAGACATTTACCTAAGAAAAATGAAAGCATGTGCCCATACAAATATTTGTACACATATTTTCAAAGCACTTTTATTTTTATTAGCCTTAAACTAGAAACAGTCCAAGTGTCCATTAAAAGATAAATGGATAGATACTTTGTGATATATCCATACAATGAAATACTCAGCAATTCAAAATAATGAACTATTGAAACACATAACAAAATAGATGATCTTAAAACAATTATGCTGAGTGAAAAAGGCCAGACAGAAAAGAATACATACTTGCATGATTCTATGTATATAAAAATCTAGAAAATGCAAGCTAATGTGACAAAGAGAAGATTAGTGATTGTTTGGAATGGGAGAGCAGTTAGGGGCAGGAGGGATATAATACAAGGGCCATATGAAAACTTTTGGGATTTATGGATATGTTCACTCTCTTGATTGTGGTATAGTTTCATGGGTGCATATGTATGTCAAAACTTATCAAACTGCATACTATAAACTGAATATCTTCAGCTTTTTTTGTCAATTATACTTCAATTAAAACATTAAAAATAAAGGAAAATGGAAATATATTAAAAATACAATAATGAGATAATTCTTCACAAATATAATTGAACTAAAGAAAACACAAAAGAGATTTATTCAGGTGAAAGGAAAATTATCCCAGATGGAACAGACAGATGTAAAAAAGAATGAAGAATAATAAAATGTGTAAATATGTGGGTAAGTCTAGATGAATAATGATTGATTAAAATAATAAAAACAATGTCAATGGCCATTAAAAATGTATGTAGTAATACATATAAACTGTAACATAAAGATGGGAGATGGGTAAATGGAGTTAAAATGTTCTAAGTTCCCTCCATTGTTTGGGAAGTTGTAAATTATATTAGACTTTAGTAAGTCAGCGATGCATATGGAATAAAATAGTAAATATAATAATAAAACTTATATAGAAGGAAATAAGCACAATAATAAATTATTCTAATGAAGGCAAGAAAAGAGAAAAAAATGGGACATAGCACAACCAGAACAAACAGAAAACAAGTAACAAGATGGTAGATTTAATGCCACATATGTCAGTAATTATATTTAAATTAATAGGACTAAATATTTCTATTAAAAATCGAAGGTAATATTGGTCTATTATAGCCTGGATAAAACAACAAAACTTAGCTATAGGCTGTTTGGTGTAGATTATGTAAAGATTAAAGTAAAGGAATGGAAAAAGATAACTTTACATACACTAACCAAAGCAGGCTAGTATCATTTTAATAATAAAAAACAAAGTAAATGTTAAGGTAGGAAGAAATACTAATGATAAAGAGAGACAAAAAGAGCTATTCTACCCAAAATTATCACAATTCTAAATTTGTATGGCTCTAATAATATAGCCTCAAGATATGTGAAACAAAAATTGAAAGAACTAAAAGCAGAAAAAGTTGTAAACACAATCATGGAGAGAAATTTAACATACTTCTCTTTCTCTTCATAAGTGGTAGAACAATCAGCAAAATGATTAATAAAAACAAGAGATAGCAAGAATGTAGAGAAATTGTAACCTTTATACGCAGCTAATAGGAATGTAAAATTGTGAAAACACTTTAAAAAACAGTCCAAAGTTCCTCAAAAGTTTACACATAGAATACCATATGTCCCAGAAATTTTATTCCTAGGTATATAATCAAGAGAAATAAAAATATAACCCACAGAAATACTTGCATATGATTGTTCATAGCAGCGGTATTCATAATGGCCTCAAATTGGAAACAACTCAAATGTCCATCAAAAGATGAACTGGTACATAAAATGTGGTATATCACACAATGAGGTGTTATTTGGCCATAAAAAAGGAATCGAGTTCTAGTACATGCTACAGCATGGATGAATCAAAGAAAATTATGTTAAGTGAAAGAAGCCAGACCCGAAAGACTGCATATTGTATGATTCAATTTATATGATCTGTCTGGAATAGGCAAATCTATAGAGACAAAAAATAAATTAGTTGTTGCCTATGGATGGGAAGATTGGGGAAATATAAATTTTTTTTTTCTGCAGAGATAAAAATGTTCTAAAATTAATTATGGTAATGGTTGCACAACTGTAAATATACTAAAAACCATTGAATTGCACCTTTAAGGGGCTCCATTGTATATTATGTGAATTTTATCTCAATAAAGCTCTTCTTTTTGTAAAAAGGCAATGGTTTCCACCTGGTTATCATAGGACACTTGCTTTTGGAACTCACTGCCATGTGGCAAGAAAGCCCAAAGTAGCCACCTGGAGAGGCCACATGTAGGTGTGAAAACTAACACAAAATAAGAGGGTAAAGGAAATCAATGTATAATAGAGATTATTAAAATGACAAACTTGGTTTCTTGGAAAGAATAATAAAACTGATAAATCTCTGGCAAGACTGATGAGGAAAAAAAAACTAAAGAAAGTTAAAGTTATCAAAAACAGAAACATGAAGGGGAACATTGCTATAGATCCTACAGACATTAAAAAGGATATTAAGATGTTCTAAAGCCCTTTAAACAAATATATTTGAAAATTTAAATGTAGACAAATTCCTAGAAAAAGTTTGCACATATTCAAGAAGAAATAATCCCATATTTATTAAATAAATTGAATCTATAAATAAAAGCCCTCTCTCTCACAATGAGAACTCCAAGTCCAAATATATTAATTGTTGAATTCTATCAAATATTTGAGAAAGAAATACTTTCAGTTTTAGACAAAAATATTCCAGAGAACAAAAAAGTGGCAATACAACTCATTTTATGAAGGCTGCATAACTTTCATACCAAATCCTGTAAATAACATTATAAGAAGGGACAATTCAGAACAATCTTTTAAAATATAGATGTAAAAAATCCACATAAAGTATTACAAGGCCAAGTCTAGAAATGATAATATTTAAGACCAAGCTGAGATTATTTCAGCAATGCAAGTTTCCTTTGACATATGATAGTTACTTGATATAACACATTAATAGAATAAATGAGAAAAATCATACAATTATTTCAATATATGCAGAAAACGGACTTGATAAAATTGAACATCTATTTATAACTAAAAACTGCTGGTAGAGAGGAGGTTCAAGATGGAAGTGTAGGAAGATCTTGAACTCACCTTTTCCCACAAACACACCAAATCTATAGCTACATATAGAACAATTCCTCTGAAAAAGACCTGAAAACTAGCTAACGGCTCCTCTGCAACAAAGGATAAGAGGGCTACATTGAGATGAGTAGGAGAATCAGAGTCATGGTCTTGCCAAAAACCCCACCCCTGGAACCATGACCCACAGTTGGGAAAGATCTCACAATATGGAGCTTCTCCCTGAGGAATAAGGGATTTGTGCCTCACATCAGACACCCCAACACTTGGAACCTGCATCAGAGAGATCAGCACCCAAAATGTCTCCCAGTTTTGCTAAAGCCAGAGGGCATGCCTCAGTCTTGTGCTCTCCCACTGCCTCACTAAACCTGGCAGGTGCATGCAGCCCACACAGGGGATGCCCCTTGAGTGCCTTTTCCATTCAAGACGGTCTTCCTCTGGCCAGGACCCTGACCACTGAGGTTTTCAGTTCAAATATTGGTCCTTGTCCATCTCTCTGTCAGTTTGGCATCATCCAGTGGACTTCTCATTTGTCTCCCTCAACTCACTGCAGCCCCTCTGACCTCTTCCCTACACTTCAGCCAAGAAAATTTTTAAAAGTGCATTGGGAGCCATTGAAGGTTTTCAGTTCCAAGCACTTTAGGAGATCATTGATCAGATCTGCAAATTTACAAGACACTACCGAAAGAGAAAAAAAGGTAAGCCATAACTAGAAGATATTTGTAATACACATATCAACAAAAGGTTCATATCTTAATAAGAGAACTACAGACAACCCAAGAGAAACACAGGCAAAATTATTGAACAGGACCATCACTAAAGAGGCTATCCAACTGGCTGATAAACACATGACAAGTGCCGAACTTTATTATTCATTGAGAAAATAAAAATTAAATCCACAGTGATACATTTCTATATCCCCACCAGAATGGCTAAAGTCAAAATACCTGTCATTACCAAGTGGGATATGGTTGATATTAAAAATAATTGGCAAGGAGGATACAGTCAAGCCTTCATATCAGTGGGTTCCACATCCACAGGCAAGAAGGGCTGACTGTACTTTGCCATTTTAGGTAAGCATTCGTGGATTTTGGTATCCATGTGGGAGTCCTGGAACCAATCCCCTGTGGATACCAAGGGACAACTGTATATGATACTCTTATCACTGATGGTACAAATGTAAACTGGTTAAATTACTTTGAAAAACTATTTGGCAATATCTTCTAAAGTTGAATATATGCACACTCTATAACCCAATAATTCTATGCTTCATTTTTATAACAGAAATATGTACGTTTGTGGCCTAAAACATATTCATAGCAACATTATTCTTTTTTTAATATCTTTAAATTTTATTGAAGTATAGCTGATTTACAATGTTGTGTTTAATTTCTTCTGTATGGCAAAATGACTCAGTTATACATATATATATATATATATATATATATATATATATATATATATATTCTTTTTCATATTCTTCTCCATTATGGTTTATCACAGGTTATTGAAACATTATTCTTAATAAACAAAAACTGGAAACATCCCAAATGTTCATCAAAATAGAATGGATAAATAAATTGTGGCATACTTATATAATAAATATCTTTTGAATATCTAAAAACCCTCTGAATTTCAGGACTCCCTATTCCTGTTTCAAAGTCATATGAATATTTCAAAGTCATATGGTATAAATGGGAGGGAAGAGAGTGTAAATCTTTTAAGGTATTCTCAAAGGTATCTGTGGCCCCAAATAAGTTAATTTCCATTTCATGTGTTGATCCAATGAGCACGGGCTAGTGTTTCTCAAAGAATACTGATGAGTGTTTTAAGATGTTCAATGGAAATAGGAGCCCATGATCAAAAACGTTTAGGTAACACTGCTAAATACAACCGCTCTTTTGGAGATTAGCATACTTAAGGCTTTCATAGAAATCCTGCTGTGAAGAATCATGTATTATTTTCGTCATTTTAGTATCCGCAAACTAGTTTGACAAAGGAACTGAAATCCCCTTCCTCTGACTGTTTTTATTTGTTTGTTTGTTTGTTGTTTTTGAAAGATATCTGATATCCCAGTGGACTGGTCTTTCTTGTGAAATATTTTGGAAAAATATTGATGTATAGCAATTCTGGGTGTGAGGTAATTAAATGAAAGACTTTATAAAAATGCATAATTGAGAGATAACTCAATTAATCTCATCTTTTACTCTTGAAGGGCTTTCTGAGCTCTGTTCTAAACAAATTCCTCTTTTCTGTTTTTATTTTTTCTTTCTCATTAGTCAACAAGTATTCTTTGAGTATCTCCAAAAAATGTACCAGGCATATTGGTATTTTTTGACTTTTTATTTGAGTTGTAGCTCTGTGTCATTGCAGCTTTCTCTGATTTCTGTTTCCTAACTCTATAGTTTTACATGCACACACACAGCTAGGTATTTATAAATCTTTTTCATAGAACACAACACTTTTTCTTGGAATAAAACTAAGAAACATATGGACAAAATATGGAGAAAAATATGCAGTCATGACATTCCCTGTGTATAATGTTAAATCTTTCTTTAAGATACAATAGCTCAAGTGTTTTAATTCAACCATTTCTTATGTGTTATTGTTTGGCTTCTGGACATAGTAATTTTTTCTTGGCCATAAGACTGACAAAAGTATTTTATATTTATTACTTTATCCAATCTTCAATACCATGAACTCACACAGAAAGAGAAGGAAGACAAATCACTTCTTTTCATCACCCATCTTTCTCACCTCTAAAAATAAATGATCACAAAGTTGTCTTTTCACTATGACCACTTTCATTTTGTGATTTAGAAATTATCTTCTGGGCTTCCCTGGTGGCACAGTGGTTGAGAATCTGCCTGCCAATGCAGGGGACACGGGTTCGAGCCCTGGTCTGGGAAGATCCCACATGCCGCGGAGCAACTAGGCCCGTGAGCCACAATTACTGAGCCTGCGCATCTGGAGCCTGTGCTCCGCAACAAGAGAGGCCGCAACAGTGAGAGGCCCGTGCACCGCGATGAAGAGTGGCCCCTGCTCGCTGCAACTAGAGAAAGCCCTCGCACAGAAACGAAGACCCAACACAGCCAAAAAATAATAATTAATAAATAAATAAATAAATAAATAAATAAAATTTATATTAAAAAAAAAGAAATTATCTTCCTGAGAATGTGTGTGAGATTCATTCATTGGTTCATTCATTCACTGTTTAACTCACAAAGCATACCTTGAGCACCACCAGGAACTATGTGAGGCAATAGATCATAAAATCAGTCAGTGATGATCTGTGCCAGGGGATTGTGGCTTTTCCCCTTTCAGGATGGTGCCTTCACTAATTTTGGGTGATCTTTTATTACTGAAACAAAAGACAAAACTCAAATCTAATAATGTACCTAGAAATTTGATTGATAACCACAGTTTTAAGTCTGAGAAAATTTTCCCTTAGAGATTGATGTATCTACAACTAGAGCATTCCTTTCCACATGACTATTTGACATTTTTTTTTTTTTTCAATTTCAAAATTCCCTAAAAGACCTGATAGAAGTAAAGACCATCGAGTTAGATTGAACTTTACTTCATGGGAAGGGAGCATTTATGAGCTGAATTTTCTTCCAGGATAATGAAATTTCATGTGAGGCATTTGGTGTTCTGGGATTCAAAAAGGTTATCAGCCAAGCATTTACAATAAAAGTCCCCCTGCTCTTCCCTTGCATGCACTGGGAAGATGGGAGCGCTATCAGTTTGACATTTCTGTCAGAACTGGTATTTGAACCACTGGATGATTCTGACAAATGCCACTGCTGTCATTGGCTCACTTTTAATTATACCTGACTGAAGCTTCCAATGGCAGCAAGCAGAAAACTTAATTAGTTGGAGTTAGAGCCTGAGCTGGCTGGAGGATTCCCAAACAATGTATGGGCTCTCAGTGGAGAAGTGACCATGCTGAAATCCACCACCCTTGGCAGGAAGCTGTTCTGGCTGGACAGTTTTCAAAGCCTCTAAAGATTATTGACGAATTTAAATTGCTTTTGAGAGCACATTATATTTATTACATTTATATATTTGTTTTTCCTCAGTAATATATGACAGTAGGTGAAATAAACAAATACAAAAAGGAAAAGGAAAAAGGCCTGTTTAGAAAATCTTTATTTCCATGAGGTCTGGCAAAAGGAATATATATATATATATATATATATATATATATACATATATATATATATATATGTATACATATGTATATATATATATATATATTATATATATATGTATACAGATATATATATATATCTGTATACATATATATATATGTAGGTGGATGCTCTGTTCAAGAAAACAACAAAGCAGAATGGAATTAATGCCTCTATCACATTTTTTTAACATCTTTATTGGAGTATTATTGCTTTACAATGGTGTGTTAGTTTCTGCTTTATAACAAAGTGAATCATCTATACATATACATATATCCCCATGTCCCCTCCCTTTTGCGTCTCCCTCCCACCCTCCCTATCCCACTCCTCTAGGTGGTCACAAAGCACCAAGCTGATCTCCCTGTGCTATGCAGCTGCTTTCCACTAGCTATCTATTTTACGTTTGGTAGTGTATATGTGTCCATGCTACTTTCTCACTTTGTCCCACCTTACCCTTCCTCCTCCACGTGTCCTCATGTCCATTCCCTACATCTTTATTCCTGCACTGCCCCTAGGTTTTTCAGAACCATTTTTCTTTTTTTTTTTTTAGATTCCATATATATGTGTTAGCATACAGTATTTATTTTTCTCTTTCTGACTTACTTCACTCTGTATGACAGACTCTAGATCCATCCACCTCCTACAAATAACTCAATTTTGTTTCTTTTCATGGCCGAGTAACATTCCATTGTATATATGTGCCACATCTTCTTTATCCATTCATCTTTCAATGGACACTTAGGTTGCTCCCATGTCCTGGCTATTGTAAATAGAGCTTCAATGAACATTGTGGTACATGACTCTTTTTGAATTATGGTTTTCTGAGGGTATATGCTCAGTAATGGGATTGCTGGGTTGTATGGTAGTTCTACTTTTAGTTTTTTCAGGAACCTCCATACTGTTCTCCATAGTGGCTGTATCAACTTACATTCCCACCAACAGTGCAAGAGGGTCCCTTTACTCCACACCTCTCCAGCATTTACTGTTTGTAGATTTTTTGATGTTGGCCATTCTGACTGGTGTGAGGTGATACTCATTGTAGTTTTGATTTGCATTTCTCTAATGGTTAGTGATGCTGAGCATCCTTTCATGTGTTTGTTGGCAATCTGTATATCTTCTTTGGAGAAATGTCTATTTAGGTCTTCTGCCCATTTTTGGATTGGGTTGTTTGTTTCTCAACATTAAGCTGCATGAGCTGCTTGTAAATTTTGGAGATTAGTCCTTTGTAAGTTGCTTCATTTGCAAATATTTTCTCCCATTCTGAGGGTTGTCTTTTAGTCTTTTTTATGGTTTCCTTTGTTGTGCCAAAGCTTTTAAGTTTCATTAGGTCCCATTTGTTTATTTTTGTTTTTATTTCCATTTCTCTAGGAGGTGGGTCAAAAAGGATCTTTCTGTGATTTATGTCATAGAGTATTCTCCCTATGTTTTCCTCTAAGAGTTTTATAGTGTCTGGCCTTACATTTAGGTCTTTAATCCATTTCGAGTTTATTTTTGTATATGGTGTTAGGGAGTGTTCTAATTTCATTTTTTACATGGAGCTGTCCAGTTTTCCCAGCACCACTATTGAAGAGGCTGTCTTTTCTCCATTGCATATTCTTGCCTCCTTTATCAAAAATAAGGTGACCATATGTGCACGGGTTTATCTCTGGGCTTTCTATCCTGTTCCATTGCTCTATATTTCTGTTTTTGTGCCAGTACCATACTGTCTTGATTACTGTAGCTTTATAATATAGTCTGAAGTCTGGGGCCCTGATTCCTCTAGCTCTGTTTTTCCTTTTCAAGATTGCTTTGGCTATTCAGGGTCTTTTGTGTTTCCATACAAATTGTGCAATTTTTTGTTCTGTGAAATATGCCATTGGTAGTTTGATAGGGATTGTATTGAATCTGTAGATTGCTTTCTCCATCTGTTTGTATCATCTTTAATTTCTCTCCTCAGTGTCTTATAGTTTTCTGCATACAGGTCTTTTGTCTCCTTAGGTATGTTTATTCCTAGGTATTTTATTCTTTTTGTTGCAATGGTAAATGGGAGTGCTTCCTTAATTTCTCTTTCAGATTTTTCATCATTAGTGTATAGGAATGCAAGAGATTTCTGTGCATTAATTTTGTATCCTGCTACTTTACCAAATTCATTGATTAACTCTTGTAGTTTTCTGGTAGCATCTTTAGGATTCTCCATGTACAGTAACGTGTCATCTGCAAACAGTGACATCTATACTTCTTCTTTTCCAATTTGTATTCTTTTTATTTCTTTTTCTCCTCTGACTGCTGTGGCTAAAACTTCCAAAACTATGTTGAATAATAGTTTTGAGGACAACCTTGTCTTGTTCCTGATCTTAGAGGAAAAGGTTTCAGTTTTTCACCATTGAGAGTGATGTTGGCTGTGGGTCTGTCATATATGACCTTTATTATGTTGGAGTAAGTTCCCTCTATGCCTATTTTCTGGAGAGTTTTTATCATAAATGCATGTTGAATTTTGTCCAAAGCTTTTTCTGCATCTATTGAGACAATCATATGGTTTTTCTCCCTTAATTTGTTTATATGGTTTATCACATTGATTGATTTATGTATATTGATGAATCCATGCATTCCTGGGATAAACTCCACTTGATCATGGTGTATGATCCTTTTAATGTGCTGTTGGATTCTGTTTGCTAGTATTTTGTTGAGGATTCTTGCATCTATGTTCATCAGTGATATTGGCCTGTAGTTTTCTTTCTTTGTGACGTCTTTTTCTGGTTTTGGTATCAGGGTGATGGTGACCTCGAAGAATGAGTTTAGCAATGTTCCTCTCTCTGCTGTATTCTGGAAGAGTTTGAGAAGGATAGGTGTTAGCTCTTCTCTAAATACTTGATAGAATTTGCCTGTGAAGTCATCTTGTCATGGACTTTTGTTTGTTGGAAAATTTTAATCACAGTCTCAATTTCAGTGCTTGTTATTGGTCGGTTTATATTTTCTATTTCTTCCTGGTTCAGTCTTGGAAAGTTGTGTTTGTCTAAGAATTTGTCCATTTCTTCCAGGTTGTCCATTTTATTGGCATATAGTTGATTGTAGTAATCTCTCATGATCCTTTGTATTTCTGGAGTGTCAGTTGTTACTTCTCCTTTTTCATTTCTAATTCTACTGATTTGAGTCTTCTCCCATTTCTTCTTGATTAGTCTGGCTAATGGTTTATCAATTTTGTTTATCTTCTAAAAGACCCAGCTTTTAGCTTTACTGATCTTTGCTATTGTTTCCTTCACTTCTTTTTCATTTATTTCTATCTGTGCTTTATGATTTCTTTCCTTCTGTGAACTTTGGGGGTTTTTTGTTCTTCTTTTTCTAATTGCTTTAGGTGTAAGGTTAGGTTGTTTATTTGAGATGTTTCTTGTTTCTTGAGGTAGGAATTTATTGCTATAAACTTCCCTCTTAGAACTGCTTTTGCTGCATCCCATAGGTTTTGGGTCATCGTGTTTTCATTGTCATTTGTTTCTAGGTATTTTTTGATTTCCTCTTTGATTTCTTCATGATCTCCTGGTTATTTAGTAGTGTATTGTATAGCCTCCATGTGTTTGTATTTCTTACAGATTTTTTCCTATAATTGATATCTAATCTCATAGCGTTGTGGTTGGAAAAGATACTTGATCTGATTTCAATTTTCTTAAATTTACCAAGGTTTGATTTGTGATGCAAGATATGATCTATCCTGGAGAATATTCCATGAGCACTTGAGAAGAAAGTGTATTCTGTTGTTTTCGGATGGAAGGTCCTACAAATATCAATTAATTCCATCTTTTTCAATGTATTATTTAAAGCTTGTGTTTCCTTATTTACTTTCATTTTGGATCATCTGTCCATTGGTGAAAGTGGGGTGTTAAAGTCCCCTACTATGTTTGTGTTACTGTCAATTTCCCCTTTTATGGTTGTTAGCATTTGCCTTATGTATTGAGGTGTTCCTATGTTGGATGCATAAATATTTACAATTGTTGTATCTTCTTCTTGGATTGACCCCTTGATCATTACGTAGTGTCCTTCTTTGTCTTTTGTAATAGTCTTTATTTTAAAGTCTATTGTTTCTGATTTGAGAATTACTACTCCAGGTTTCTTTTGATTTCCATTTGCATGGAATATCTTTTTCCCTCCCCTCACTTTCAATCTGTATGTATCTCTAGGTCGGAAGTGGGTCTCTTGTAGACAGCATATATACGGGTCTTGTTTTGCATCCATTCAGCCATTTTATGTCTTTTGGTTGGAGCATTTAATCCATTTACATTTAAGGTAGTTATCGATATGTATGTTCCTACTACCATTTCCTTAATTGTTTTGGGTTTGTTATTGTAGGTCTTTTCCTTCTCTTGTGTTTCCTGCCTAGAGAAGTTCCTTTAGCATTTGGTGTAAAGCTGGTTTGGTGATGCTGAATTCTCTTTGTTTTTGCTTGTCTGTAAATGTTTTAATTTCTCTGTCGAATCTGAATGAGATCCTTGCTGGGTAGAGTAATCTTGGTTGTAGGTTTTTCCCTTTCATCCCTTTAAATATGTCTTGCCACTCCATTCTGGCTTGCACAGTTTCTGCTGAAAGATCAGCTGTTAACCTTATGGGGATTCCCTTCTATGTTATTTGTTGTTCTTACCTTGTTGTTTTTAATATTTTCTCTTTGTATTTAATTTTTGATAGTTCGATTAGTATGTGTCTTGGTGTGTTTCTCCTTGGATTTATCCTGTATGGGACTCTCTGTGCTTCCTGGGCTTGATTGAATTTTTCCTTTCCCACATTAAGAAATTTTTCAACTATAATCTCTTCAAATATTTTCTCAGTCCCTTTCTTTTTCTCCTCTTTTTCTGGGATCCCTATATTTCAAATGTTGTTGTGTTTAATGTTGTGCCAGAGGTCTCTGGACTGTCCTCAATTCTTTTCATTATTTTTTCTTTATTCTGCTCTGCAGTAGTTTATTTCCACTCTTTTATCTTCCAGGTCACTTATCTGTTCTTCTGTCTGAGTTATTCTGCTATTGATTCCTTCTAGAGAATATTTAATTTAATTTATTGTGTTGTTCATCATTGTTTGTTTGCTCTTTAGTTCTTCTAGGTCCTTGTTAAACATTTCTTGTATTTTCTCCATTCTATTTCCAAGATTTTGGATTATCTTTATTATCATTACTTTGAATTCTTTTTCAGGTAGACTACCTATTTCCTCTTCATTTGTTTGGTCTGGTTGGTTTTTACCTTGCTCCTTCATCTGCTGTGTGTTTCTCTGTCTTCTCATTTTGCTTAACTTACTGTTTTTGCATTCTCCTTTTTGCAGGCTGCAGTTTTGTAGTTCCCATTGCTTCTGGTGTCTGCCCCCCAGGGCTAAGGTTGGCTTAGTGGGTTGTGTATGCTTCCTGGTGGAGGGGACTGGTGCCTGTGTTCTGGTGGATGAGGCTGGATCTTGTCTTTGTGGTGGGCAGGACCACATCTTGTGGTGTGTTTTGGGGTGTCTGTGACCTTATTATGATTTTAGGTAGCCTCTCTGCTAATGGGTGGAGTTGTATTACTGTCTTGCTAGTTGTTTGGCAAAGGGTGTCCAGCACTGGAGCTTGGTTGTTGTTGAGTGGAGCTGGGTTTTAGTGTTGAGATGGATATCTCTGGGAAAGCTTTCACCATTTGATATTACGAGGAGCCGGGAGGTCTCTGGAGGTCCAATGTCCTGAAGTTGGCTCTCCCACCTCAGAGGCACAGGCCTGACATCTGGCCAGAGCACTAGACCCTGTCAGCCACACGACTGAGAAGAAAAGGGAGAAAAAAAGAAAGAAAGAAAAAAAATTAAGTTATTAAAATAAACTATAAAACAATTATTAAAAATAGAAAAATTAAAAAGTAATACAAAAAAGAAAAAAAAGAAAAGAAATAAGAGAGCCACCAAACTAAGAAGAAATCCACCAGTGATAACAAGTGCTAAAAACTATACTACAAAAATAAATAAATAAATAAAAAACTGACAGACAGAACCCTTGGAGAAATGATAAAAGCAAAGCTATACAGACAAAATCACACAAAGAAGCATACACATACACACTCACATAAAGAAAAAAAGGCAAAAAATACATATATCTATATATATATAAAAAAAGGAAGAGAGCAACCAAATCAATAAACAAATCTACCAATGATAATAAACTTTAAATACTAAACTAAGATAAATGTAAAACCAGAAACAAATTAGTTGCAGAAAGCAATCCCCAAATCTACAGTTGCTCCCAAGGTCCAGTGCCTCAATTTTGGGATGATTTGCTGTCTATTCCAGTATTCCTGAGATGCAAGGTACATCAAATTGATTGTGGAAATTTAATCCACTGCTCCTGAAGCTGCTGGGAGAGATTTCCCTTTCTCTTCTTTGTTTGCACAGCACCTGGGGTTCAGCTTTGGATTTGGCCCCGCCTCTGTGTGTAGATTGCCTGAGGGCATTTGTTTTTCCCTCAGAGAGGACAGGGTTAAGGTAGCAGCTGATTAGGGGGCTCTGGCTCACTCAGGCTGGGGGGAGGGAGGGTTATGGACTGCAGGGTGAGCCTGTGGTGGCAGAGGCCAGCATGACGTTGCAACAGATTGAATTCTCCCGGGGAAGTTGTCCCTGGATCATGGGACCCTGGCAGTGGTGGGCTGCACAGGCTCCCAGGAGGGGAGGTGTGGATGGTGACCTGTGCTTGCACACAGGCTTCTTGGTGGCTGCAGCAGCAGCCTTAGCATTTCATGCCTGTCTCTGGTGTCCGCGCTGATAGCCGCAGCTTGCACCCGTCTCTGGATTTCTTTTAGACAGTGCTCTGAATCCCCTCTCCTCATGCACCCCAAAACAATGGTCTTTTGCCTCTTAGGCAGTTCCAGACTTTTTCCCGGTCTCCCTCCTGGCTAGCTGTGGTGCACTAGCCCCCTTCAGGCTGTGTTCACGCAGCCAACCCCAGTCCTCTCCCTGGGATCCGACCTCCGAAGCCAGAGCCTCAGCTCTCAGCCACCCCCCTCTCCGGTGGGTTAGCAGAAGACCTCTCAGGCTGGTGACTACTGGTCAGCACTGATCCTCCGTGCAGGAATCTGTCCACTTTGTCCTCTGCACCCCTGTTGCTGCGCTCTCCCCCATGGCTCTGAAGCTTTCCCCCACCACCCGCTCCCTCATCTCTGCCAGCGAAGGGGCTTCCTAGTGTGTGTAAACTTTTCCTCCTTCACAGCTCCCTGCCAGAGGTGCAGGTCCTGTCCCTATTCTTTTGTCTCTGTTTTTTCTTCTTTCTTTTGCCCTACCCAGGTACGTGGGGAGTTTCTTGCCTTTTGGGATGTCTGAGGTCTTCTGCCAGCATTCAGTCAGTGTTCTGTAGGAGTTTTCCACATGTAGATGTATTTCTGATGTATTTGTGGGGAGGAAGGTGATCTCCATGTCTTACTCCTCCGCCATCTTGAAGGTCTCTTCTCTATCACATCTTATATTCTCAATATTTGCTTTCAAGGTGTAAATATGTTTATACTTTTTACTTTACATTCCTATGGAAATGTGCCTTAGCAAGCTGTGATGTCAAACTGCTAATGTGTGGCATTTAAAAATTAACATGACCCTGGTTTGCTAGTTAAAGTCTCCTTTCATTCAAGGAGTAATCTCTCAGAATCGCTGTTCTGAACAGTATTACTGAGATCCCGCTTTACGTTATTACAGCTCATTGTAACTCAGACCCAGTTTACTCTGCTTTTTAAGTTACTCATGGGTTTGAGATACATCATTTGTCTTCACTCACACAGTCTAAGCAGTGCAGAAAGCATTGTGCTCAATATTGAGTTTTGTGAAATGTCAAGGATGCTATTTTATTATAAATAAAATATGACGATGCTTGACAAGACTGACTGAACTTTTGATGACTCAGCCAAGACTTAGGATCTTCTACTCTTGTCAGCTGTCTAGTTTGATTCTTTTGCCACTGTCATTGCTGCCTGTAAATCCAGTGACGCCTCAGGAACAGAACATTACGGGATGTGGATTGATTACTTGTATAAAATAACAGCCTACGGGGAATTCGACTTCTGAAGGAAGAAAGGGCAGTGTCGGGCTTTGAAATTTTCTCAAGAGGGTTCCTGTGGGAATAGCTGTAATTCCTCACTTTCAGGAATACTAAAGTGCTAGTACTTGGCCTAAGTTAGCTTCATTGCACACTGGAGTTTTTGGCCTTAGAACAAGATCCGGGTGGAGCCTGGTCTCAGCATTCTCAGCAACTTTGAAGAAGAACAAATCTTAGGTTTGGTTGTTTAGTAAAGAAATATTAATTTCCAGTGGTAAAATTACTACTGAGTTACTTCTCAATATTTTGCAGTATGTGAGCTAATTTTAAGCATTGTGTTTTTTTCATGCATGTGCTGCTTTGGAATGCAGCAGTCTTTTTGAAGGCTAATGTGGTTAAGAGGTACTTAATTTTGATCATTTTATGAGTTTTCAAGGAACATGCTCCTATACCTCGACTTTCTGGAGTCTGCTGATCCAAACTACGAAATAAAGTTGATGGAGTCCTTTTTCATCATCCCTTTGAAAATGGAATGGAATTAAAATTGGTACTTAAAATTAAATGAGGTGAGGTTCCACGTATCAAGTAAATATAAAGTATTTAAAAGAAAATGCTACAGATGACAGAAAAGCACAAAAATTGTCCTGACATGAATAATTCACCAATTCTTGGATGGTATAAGTCACCTACTAATGTGCATTACTTGCCATTTAATAGTGGCTGTATCTGAAGAAATATGGAAATTGGAATATTTTAATAACTTTCTATATGAAAGATGATGAGACTGCCTAAATGATTAAGAGGAAGATATGTTATAATGAACTAAAGCCACTCGAGTGTAAGGTAATTTTAATTCAAATCTCCATCTGCTTATGTATAATTAAGACTCATTTAACAAGTTAATGCCTAACAGAGAGAACTGATAAGTTTGGTATTAAAGATCTTAAGAGAAGTAAATTAAACTGTCGGGTTGAACTGGTCTTTAGTTTTAATTTCTTACACATTGATATGAATTTCAGGGTCCATTTCTTTATCCTCACTGTTCATTTAGTATGAAGTCAAAGACAAAGAGGGAGGGGAAATGGAATTATCCTTTTTATATTTTAATTTTGGAGATCCCATCCTGTCTAAGGTGTGACAGCATCTTGACTGATATGAATATTTATACACCTCATATTGTTCATTGTATAGCATCTATATGCCATTAAGATGGTGATTTCAAAGCAACAAAAATATTTATGCACAGTTGAGATTGGCAGCAAGGTTAAATAACCTCAGAAAATAAGAGGAAAACCTTTAAAGTGCCAAAGGGACTGTTTTGATCTCTAGTGAATTTCACGAGCTTGCTGACTGCTCAACTTCCTACTTGAATTTTTTCTACAGTTACCGCCAAATAAGGTCCAGCCATCATAAATATGGTGTCAACCTTTTTGTCTTCTAGCATAAAAATTTAATTCACAGTGTATGACTTCTCATTTAGGAAGAAGATGAATGGATCTTCTATTTACACACTTCTCAACACTTTCAGGACTAAATTCAAACAGTGGACTCAAGGATTCATGCAGCCTTCTTGGCAGGATTCTCACTGAGAAGCCATGGGTTTTTAGCAATGCCTGTGTGATGCCAGTGCCATTGGGGACTACAGAGTGAAGCCTCAGTCTTCTAGCTCATTGTCAGTCACCACATAGGGCTCTTGTCAGGTTACCTTGATTGACAACTTACACAGGTCACAAATTAAATCACTGAAGCTTTTTTGAGTCCTCTCAAGAAATTCATAGCTCTAATCACCTTCTATTGATAATATGCATTGTCTGATTCATTTCTTATAATTTAAAAGCTAGAAAGTATTCTATTGCTTAATTCTTTTATTTTATTGCCTCTAAAAGTTCAAGTTATTTGCTCAAGTTCACAAAGTTTGTAGAGAGCTGTGTCTAGTATTTTGATTGCTAGTTCAGTACTCTTTCCACCATATCACACTGCCTCTTAGATATATCAAATAAACACTCTTTCATACACACATACTATTTATACAAATATGTATTTTTCCATATATATATATTTACACAATTGAAATATCCATATATTAAAATGCCTCATTTTGTCTTTCATTACTTAGAAATATACCTCAAGAGGAAAGTAAATAGTTACTAGAACTTTCAAACTTTCCTATGTTAGGAAAGCAAAACTCATATATGAAAGAAATTCTGGTTAACCCTCCATGAAGTATATACTATTTTTCCTAAAAAGTGTTTAGAAAGCTGTGTTTCCAGCAACAAATTCAACAACTTCAACAAATTATTGAAAATTTGACTAGTCACTTAGCATGTTTATGTTCAATAGACCTATTCACCGCCAAATCCCTCCCTCAATAATAGGCATCCCTTGGCATGTGTGGTCACTGCAACTGGGGATATTCCTCAGAGATCATGAGATCCTAAGGTAAATATTTATTTTTTCATGCAAATAGATATTCTCATGCATTTTTTTTGAGAATGCAATTGTTAATAACTTTTGGGAGGTCATTTTAAGAACATGATTGAAAAGTCTTTTAAATGATCATATTCTTTAGTCCAGCAGGCTTACTCCTGGTTATTTATCCAAAAGAAATAATCCAATACACACATAGAATACATACATACAAAATATACATAGAATACACACTCAGAATATAGACATACATAGAATACATACATAGATGTATGAGCAAGTATGATTATTGAATCATTATTTATTATACCAGCAGCAAATAGTAAGAGAAAGGAAAAAGGGCGATTGTTAAATAAGTTATGGTTCAGCCATATAATGGATACTCTAAACACTGAATGTACTACATATAAACATTTATTGTTATAGGTGGATATTTAAAATATATTGTTAAGTCAAACATTAGGACATGAACATTTGTATCATATGATCTGATTTTGTAAAAAGAAAAGTTATACATATGCATAGAAAGTTTTAGAAGGACATTGTTTTAGGTGGGTTCTTCTGGTTGCAGTTACTGGAAACTTCTTCAAGTTAATATAATGGTGACCCATCACGAACATACACATGAACATAGGGAATATAGGAATCTCAATCACACAGTCAGACCTCATGTTAAAACAGAAGAAACTTTATACCAGTTATTACTAAAAAAGCATAAACTGCAGTGGTCAAGCTTTATGGAGACAGAAACTAGATAACCACTCACAGTATTGTCCTACTTTGAGAACACATGCATCCCTACTATAGTTCTTCACCATTATGGAGACTCCTTTCTTTTCTCTGAGTGTCTGTTGGCTTGAACATCAACTAGTAATTAACTGATGACCTCCTCAAAGTTCCAATTGAAATTTGATTGATCCACTTGATCACTATTCTTGTTTGGACAATGTTTATATTCTAGGTTACTTCTTAGACAGATGGCTGGCCTGAAGTTTGGATACATCTGGGTTAGATGCCCATCCTCTGGTCCAATCAGTATGGTTAGAGGTGACCTATAAAGATGGACTACTTTATAAAGGATGCCCAACATCACTAATCATTAGAGAAATGCAAATCAAAAGTACAGTGAGGTATCACCTCACACTGGTCAGAATGGCCATCATCAAAAAATCTGCAAACAATAAATGCTGAAGAGGGTGTGGAGAAAAGGGAACTCCTTCCACTGTTGGTGGGAATGTAAATTGATACAGCTACTATGGAGAACAGTATGGAGGTTCCTTAAAAAACGAAAAATAGAGCTACCATATGACTCCAGCAATCCCACTACCGGGCATATACCCTGAGAGAACCATAATTCAAAAAGAGTCATGTACCACAATGTTCATTGCATCACTATTTACAATAGCCAGGACATGGAAGCAACCAAAGTGTCCATCAACAGATGAATAAAGATGAGGCACATATATACAATGGAATATTACTCAGCCATAAAAATAAATGAAATTGAGTTATTTGTAGTGAGGTGGATGGACATAGAGTCTGTCAAACAGAGTGAAGTAAGTCAGAAAGAGAAAAACAAATACTGTATGTTAACACGTACATATGGAATCAAAAAAAAAAAAAGTTCTGAAGAACCTAGGGGCAGGACAGGAATAAAGATGCAGATGTAGAGGATGGACTTGAGGACATGGGGAGGGGGAAGGGTAAGCTGGGACAAAGTGAGAGAGTAGCATTGACATATATACGCTACCAAATGTAAAATATCTAGTGGAAAGCAGCTGCATAGCACAGGGAGATCAGCTCTGTGCTTTGTGACCACCTAGAGGGGTGGGATAGGGAGGGTGAGAGGGAGATGCAAGAGGGAGGGGATATAGGGATATATGTATAGGTATAGCTGATTCACTTTGTTATACAGCAGAAACTGACACAACATTGTAAAGCAATTATACTCCAGTAAAGATGTTAAAAAAAAAAGATGGACTACTATAACTCAATAGCAAAAAAATAAATAATCCAATTAAAAATGGGCAAAGAACTTGAATAGGCATTTTTTCAAAGAAGTTATACGAATGGTCAACAAGTACATAAAAAAGTGCTCAACATAACTAATCATGAGAGAGATGCAAATCAAAATCACAATGAGTTATCGTCTCAAACGTGTTAGAATGGCTATTTAAAAAACAAGAGATTATAAGTCCTGGCAAGAATGTGGACAAAAGGGAGCCCTCCTACACTGTTGGGGGGAATGTAAACTGGTGCAGCCACGATGGAGAACGAGATGGAAGCTCCTAAAAAAATTAAAGATATGACTACCACATGTTCTAGCAACCTGAATCATACCTGGTATATATCTGAAGGAAAAAAAAAAATCACTATCTCAAGGAGATATCTTCACCCCCATGTTTACTGCCGTATTATTCACAGTAACCAAAACATGGAAACAACCTAAGTATCCATTGACAGATGAATGGATTAAAAAAATGTATATATGTATGTACACAATGGAATCTTTTTCAGCAATTAAGAAGAAAGTCCTGTCATTTGTGACAACATGAATGGACTTGGAGGGTATTATGCTAAGTGAAATAAGCCAGCCAGAGAAAGACAAATACTGTGTGATCTCATTTATATGTAGAATCTAAAAAAGTTGAACTCATAGAAACAGCGAGTAGACTAGTGGCTCCCAGGGCCTGCGGGGTGGAGAAAATGGGAAGATATTGTTCAAAGGGTATAAACTGCCAGCTATAACATGAATATGTTCTGGGAATCTAAGGTACAGCATGGTGACTATAGTTAACAGTACTGGGCTTCCCTGGTGGCGCAGTGGTTGAGAATCTGCCTGCTAATGCAGGGGACATGGGTTCGAGCCCTGGTCTGGGAAGATCCCACATGCCGCGGAGCAACTAGGCCCGTGAGCCACAATTACTGAGCCTGCGCATCTGGAGCCTGTGCTCCGCAACGAGAGGCCGCGACAGTGAGAGGCCCGCGCACCGCGATGAAGAGTGGCCCCTGCTTGCCACAACTGGAGAAAGCCCTCACACAGAAACGAAGACCCAACACAGCCAAAAATAAATAAATAAATAAATAAATAAAAAAGAACCACTATGTCCATCCAAATAAATAAATAAATAAAAATAAAAAAATAAAAAGAAAAAGAAATTGTATATTTCTTTAAAAAAAAAAAAACAGTACTGTATTGTATTCTTGAAAGTTGCTAAGGGAGTAGATCTTAATGTTCTCACCACACACAAAAATTGGTGATTATGTGATGTGTTAATTAGCCTTATTGTGGTAGTCATTTTGCTATGTTTACATGTATCAAATTAAAATGTTGTACACTTTAAACTTAGTGTTATAGGCCAGTTATAGATCAATAGAACTGGTAAAAATTTAAATAAGGAAAGAACAATAAGGGATGTTCTACTAAACTGGGTCAATTGTTTCAATGAACTGGATCGTTTGCATACTAAAAATAAGTATTTCTTATAGTCTTTGGATGTTCTGAGTTGGCATGAATAATTAATACTGTAAGAAAATAAATTCTGCCCCCCGATTTTAAAAAATATCAAGTATTAGTAATTATGTGGAATACTGAGAACTCACACACTGCTAGTGGTAATATAAATTGTTATAATCACTGTTTCATATCTCTAAAGTTGAACATATGCATAATCTAAGACCCAGTAATTCAACTTCTAGGTATATGCCCAATGAACAAGTGTGTACCATGTATAGAAGAATGTTCAAAATGTTAAGTGTAATAATCAGTAATTGAAAACAACCCAAATGTTCGTCGGCTATAGAATAGATATAGGAATTGTGGTCATCTCACAACAGAATACTGCATAGTGATGTAAATAAACAAACTACAAATACATATAACACCATGGATCAACCTCACGAAAAAAATGTTAAATAAAAGAAGCCAGATCCAAAGAATACACACTGTAGGATCCCATTTATACAAACTTTAAAATAGGCAAAATTAATCTGTTGTGTTAGAAGCCTGAATAGTGTTTACAGCTGGAAAGGATGGAGGGGTAATATTTGGGAGGTGGATTCTGGAATGCTGGCCAAGTGTTATTTCATGACCTGGATACTGGTTATACAGGTGTGCCCATTTTGTGATAATTTAGACTTTTCTATGTGTGTTTTATTTTGACACAAAAGTTTAAAATGTAAATCATTAGTAAATAATTTTTAAAAACCTACTGAGAAGGGAACTATGGATGCTTTAGGCACTCTGAAGCTTAGCTTGTCCAGGAGAGATACACTGTAAGACTGACAGTGGTTATTTCTGATGGCCCATCGATGAGTCTCTATTAAAAATAGGCATTTTCCCTAGTGTTTTTCCCCTTATAAGTTCCCTAGTGTTGTCAAAAATAGTTACCTCATCCCACATCTTTGTAATCATCAATACTTCCTTACTGGGCAAGTATAACAACCTAGCAACTATTTGGTTTCCTAAAATAATGATTTCAACAGGTACTTAATGCTAAGCAACTATAGATGATATATTGCATTCCTACATTACTAAGGTCTCATTTTCCATCTTCAAGGAGGTTATGAATATGTTCACACACAAACAAGAGAGTAACTCTATTCGAGAATCTTATTTGGGAGTTTGTTTACTGGAACCATATCTAGTACCAAGAACCGTATTCGTTAGTTAAAGAAGGAGAATAGAAATTGCTTAAAATAAGAGAGTTTAATAAAAGGAATTCATCATGGGAGATGAAAAAGTGTGAATGAGACAATCCATAAATTAGAAACAGTGGGAAGACACTATCATTCTCAGGCAGGTGTTACAGGCATTCAGGGGCTAGGGTCCCTTGGAATCTGGAAGCTTGGTTGGCCTTGTCTGGTGGGAGATGTGGCCACGGAGGAGGTACAGCTTCTGCCAGAGCTGTTCTCCCAGGAGAGAAGGAAGAGCCAGAGGAGGTGGAGGGTAGAGCCCAGGGAGGGTTGAGTTTCAGCCTCATTTGCTCTGTAAGTTCCTGGGACGGGCTTGGTCAATGTGTTCACATGGTCACATGTTTATGTAAAATTTGTAAAATTAAGATTATAACTGTTATCAGTTAAGACTTCTGCTTTTTTTCACTCAGCTTTCTCCCTGTCACATTTCCCTTCCTGTCAGGTGGTGATAGAATAGCCATGGACATTTTGGGGCTCAGACTAAAGAGAAGGTGGGTTGACAATATATATTTTTTGGTTTATTGGGATATGTTTTCATGTTTCACAGTTACTTATGTATATAATTAGGTTATTTCTATCTGTCTTGGCATAGGAATAATTTATAGAAATATCCTCTGTCCTGACTCACTGTGTGACATTATACAAAAGAGGAGGGCCAGAACTCCTATTGGGCTGTGAATTTGTTCTTCACTTCCTAGCAGTGAAAATATATGAGTCGTGGGTGAGAAAAAAGCTTTAAAATATACAGTTAGAAACGAATCTAGGGTCAAATTTTAAAAATATTTTTCAGCTTATGTGAGAAAGCAACTTCAAAGAGGGTTTCCTTAAATTCACAACAATCCTAAAAATTTAGACAACATTACCAATAATGAGTTGAGAAAATGAAATATTTTAAACTATCAGGAATCAAATAATGTTGATCAACTATGATAAAGGAAATATTATCTTTTTATTCTCACCATACAGGTAATCATAAAATAATTATCATACAAAGAGAAAATTTTAAAGTAGGCAGCCAAAAACATAGGTGGAATGGATATTAAACCTGTTTGACAGATAATTAATAAAAATTAATTAAAAATTTTGTGATTTGACATTTATAAACTTTTCAAAATTTGTAGTTGTTTGCATTTTCTTTCCACATTTTAAATACATATTTGGTTTTGTGCTTAATTTTGAATTCAGAATTTTAAAATTTATCTTTCTAATTAGAACTTTTGAGTGTTTAAGCCACAGGTCCCACAAAACCTGAAATATTCTCCTGAAAGAAGGAAAATGCCGTGACTTTTCCTTTCTTTTGTCCTCTATTCTTCTGTCATTGCCTCCATTGACTAAGACCAGCTGACCTGACAGCTTTAGGACATACAGTCCATGAGAATTTGAGGAGTAGGGGAAGAGAAATAGGGCCAAATGTCACAGCAAGGAAGTGGGTGAAAAGAGTCCTTTCATACTCTGCTGATAGCAGTTGAAATAAAAATTGTGCCACCTCTGTGGAGGGGTAGTATTTATGATCACAGCCATAGTAATTCCACTTCTAGAAACTTACCATGAAATGATCTATTTATAAGTTTATTAATTAAGACATTGATTGCAATAGTTAAAATTAGAGACAAAGTATACATAAATGGGTGATAGATTAATATATTTATGGTATATCAATACAATGGAATATTATTCTCTTAAAAAAGGAAGACAATCAAAAGGAATGAGGAGACTCTTTGTGGACTGATACGGAATGATACTAAGTAAAAAGTGGTTGTTCAGCTATGCTGTCATTGATGTAAATAAGGTTCATAATCCTTCAACTGAAATTCTAAAATTTATAAGTTTCTGAAAACAGAACTTTTTTTCATAAATAATTGGGTTGCAAAACTTGAACTGAACTTGCAAGGGGATATTTATAACTTAAATAGTCATATGTTTCAGTAAAAAATATTAATGTATTTGATTTTGGGGTGCTTTCTCAGATGTTACTGGGAATGTTTCTAAAACCTGTTCTCTAGACTTGAAGGTGGCTCTAAAGAATCTGCGGAGCTGGGAGGGCATGTGAATGGGATGATCTAACCTTCCATTCTCAATGAGGCAGAGATGTGATATTTGCAAACCAGGTCTCCCATATAAGCAGGACAGGGCACAGGAGGAGGAAGGGCAATGGCAATTTGACATACCCGTCACCTCCTTGACACCAACAGGTTCCTGTTCACTGTTCCTCTCCTGGTAACCAGACCTTTGTGGCCACGGAAGGGCCTTGGTAAAAGACAGAGAACCAGTGGATGGTACTATGGGTGCCACCAACATGTATTCCTCGAGTTCCCATCTCCTATTCTGAATTCCATATCTGCTTTTTATATTGCCCATTAGACACTTTTCCCTGTATTGTCCTATTGGCACCCTAAAATCAACATACCTGAGACTGAATTATTCACCTTTTCTGCCAGAACATCTTTCTCATGCTAGGCATGTCCTGTTGAGTGGTACCATCATTCACTTAGTCCCCAACCAGAAAGCTGGACAACATCCTCAAACTCTTCCTCCATCTGCTTATCTTCCATTCTATTTTCCTATCAGTTCCCAAGACTCAGCTATTCTACTTCCCTAGCAGGATTGCCAGATAAAATTTAGGATGCCTAATTAAATGAAAGTTTCAGTAAAACAAGTAACTTTAATATAAGTATGTCCCCAATGTATACTTACATCGAAAAAATTATTCACTTTTTTCTTTCTGAAATTCAAATTTAACTGGGCATCCTGTATTTTATTTTCTAAATCTGTAACCCTAGTCCCTAACATCTGTCAAATCCTTTCTCTGTACTCACTGACTCTTTCTTTGTTCAAGCTCTTGTCTCTTCTCTTCTGTATCATTGGAAAAACCTCCTAACTGGTTGTCCTTCTTCCAAATGTTTCCCCACCCAATATAAATTGCTAACAGACTGATCTTTCTAAAACATACATTTGATCACTTTAACTCTCCCACTTCTTTGCACATGAAACCTTTCATGACTTGGCTCCTGCCTAACTGTCCTATCCTTCTTCTAATTTAATTCTACACGTTATGTGGAGAAACTAGCCAATATGTCTGCTAGATGACCACAGAGGCTCTCCCTCAAGTAGCCTAGCAACAAGCTTTCTCATGCTAGGAGGGTTGTAACCTTGACTGCAAAGCTAAGAGTTATCCAGTTGGAGGATGATTCCTTTCCCTTTTCATCTTCCCTATAAATATGCAAGTGTCCGGGTATATGCCCAGTAGTGGGATTGCTGGGTCGTATGGTAGTTCTATTTTTAGTTTTTTAAGGAACCTCCATACTGTTCTCCATAGTAGCTGTATCAATTTACATTCCCACCAACAGTGCAAGAAGGTTCCCTTTTCTCCACACCCTCTCCAGCATTTATTGTTTGTAGATTTTTTGATGATGGCCATTCTGATCAGTGTGAGGTGATACCTCATTGTAGTTTTGATTTGCATTTCTCTAATGATTAGTGATGTCGAACATCCTTTCATGTGTTTGTTGGCAATCTGTATTTCTTTTTTGGAGAAACGTCTATTTAGGTCTTCTGCCCATTTTTGGATTGGGTTGTTTGTTTTTTTGATATTGAGCTGTATGAGCTGCTTGTATATTTTGGAGATTAATCCTTTGTCAGTTGCTTTGTTTGCAAATTTTTTCTCCCATTCTGAGGGTTGTCTTTTCATCTTGTTTATGGTTTCCTTTGTTGTGCAAAAGCTTTGAAGTTTCATTAGGTCCCATTTGTTTATTTTTGTTTTTATTTCCCTTTCTCTAGGAGGTGGGTCAAAAAGGATCTTGCTGTGATTTATGTCACAGAGTGTTCTGCCTATGTTTTCCTCTAAGAGTTTTATAGTATCTGGCCTTATATTTAGGTCTTTAATCAATTTTGAGTTTGTTATACCTGGAAAAAACCATATTCAAAAAGTGTCATGTACCACAATGTTCATTGCAACACTATTTACAATAGCCAGGACATGGAAACAAGCTGTGTCCATTGACAGATGAATGGATAAAGACGTTGTGATACATATATATACAATGGAATATTACTCAACCATAAAAAGAAACGAATTTGAGTTATTTGTAGTGAGGTGGATGGATTGTTTTCTTATTTTTCCTTTTGAAAAATCTTTATTTTCTTCACTGGTAGATGATGAATTTACTTAAGATAGCTCCATAAGAAATTGTGGCATGGCTGCAACAAAAGGAAATTTGGAATAAAATGTTTCATTATTTATTGCCAATTTTTAGAATGTTAGAAATAAAATGGGTGTCGGAAAGCACTTATTCCAATATTCTCATTTTACAGATGAGAAAATGGAGGCTCATAGAAGGGACATACTGGCTCAAGATCACAGAATTGATGAGAATTGTTCTATGCATGAATCATTACTCAAGGCTGTGAGACCAGGGAAGGCTTCCCAAAGATGGTGATAACCCATAAATTCCCACTCCCCTTAACCCTCCTGTGTTCCTCACTCTGTCACCCTACACTAATAGCTTTATACAGTTAGATTTCTTTTCACATGCTCACATTTCATCTTCCCAAGAGAAGAAGTTTATTAATGCCCCGTGTAAAGTATCTAACACAGTGAACATTGTAGGCTCTCAAATATGTTTCCTTCTCTTGACTGTTTTGTACCATTTCTATTTTTGTGTGTCCTCCGTCTGATTGATTTTCTAATTAGCATTCTATTTCAAAAATGAAGTCAGACTAAATTAAATGGACACAAATAGAAATCTATGCTCTACTCACTGGCACTTCCATAATGAGAACATCAGGGTAGAGCTAGTTTCTGGAAATATTTGAGTACATTTTGCTTCACAGAGTACCTCACAAATTTTCCAAGATGTGTTGGGAAGCTGCATCCCATCTAATCTATTCTTATCACCATCAACGAGGTAAAGTTGAATAAGTGTCTTGGTTTATTAAATTGCTTATTCAAACACATTTTAGGATTGAATAGCTAGCACTGACAATGTTTCATATTAAAATACCAGGCTTTAAGAATTTGTGACAGTTCTATAAATGGATATCCAATAGCTTCTTTACAAGTGTCACTTTTCTGATAATGGACATAGCAGGCAGCATAATGGAAAGAGGTGATAATAAACTTGAGGCAGAATTTAGTTATATATTGGTTAGCTCTAGAGAAACAATCATAGGCTTATTGATCAAAATCAAAATCTACCACCGTAATCCTCATCACAGACAACACACAATTCAAAAAATAGGCTGACTGGTAAAACAGAGCAAAATGAAGAAAGTCAGTGAAACCGTGCAACTTAGATTGGGACTTGAACCCATGGGATGGGACTCGAACCCACCCTAAACACAGATTGGGACTTCAACCCATGGTCTTTTAATTGCGATCACACACCTGGTCCCAGGACTTGATGAAGCTCAGGTTCTTTACTCTTCTGCAATGTCTCATTGCAGAAAGAATTCAATGAGAGACAGAGTGATAGGTAAGAAGTGGATTTATTTAGAGAGGTGCGCATTCCATAGAAAGAATGTGGTCCATCTTAAAAGGCGAGAATAGCCTTGGGAGAAAGACAATACACAGACTGAGTGTGGGCCATCTCAAAAGGCAAGAGGCTCCAAAATATGGGATGGTTAGTTTTTATGTGCTAATTTCATAGGCTAATGAGTGGGAGGATTATCCCAACTATTTCGGGGGAAAGGGTGAGATTTCCAGGAATTGGGTCACCGCCCACTTTTTGGCCTTTTATTGTTGGCCTTGGAACAGTCATGATGCTGGTGGGTGTGTCATTTAGCATGCTGATGTATTACAATGAACATATAATGAGGCTCAAGGTCTACTGGAAGTTGAATCTTCTACCATCTTGGACCTAGTTGGTTCTAACCAGTTTTTGTCATATCCTCAATGGCTATGTCATTCTTTTAAAGGTTGTGCCCTGCCCCCTTCCCTCCTGTTTCATCAGCACCTCTGATGACAGAAAAAATGGTGGCAGTGTCTGGACTTCTGTTTGAAGCAGAAGCAGATGGAGTTTAGTGAACAAGTTGCTGTTAACTCTCATGTCCATTCTTAATTAACTTAGATGCTGCAAGTAGTAGAAAGAAGAGAAATTTGGGGGGCAGACCATCACAGATTTGAATCCCTAATCTATGGCCTACTAGTTCTGGAATTTGTGGCAAATGACTAAAATTATATCAGCCACAGCTTGCTCATGTGTAAATAAAAATAATCTAATATCTACTGAGTGCCCACTCTGTGCCCACACTCATCTAGCTTCTTTATATGTATTAACTCAAAATTCCCAACCAATGAAAAAGTCTACAATTATCTCCCCTGTACCCTGCAGCAGCAAGCTTAAGCAACTTTCCTAAGAATACACACCTTGTAAGTGGCAGAGCTGGAAGGCAGTAAGTAAGTAGTGGTTACTAATAAGTTAAAAACTTGTGGTAGGGTACTGAATAGTAAGCAGGACCCTAGTTCATAGCTGGCCGGTGAACCCAGGAGCAATGCTTGTTGCAACACAACACTGTTGACTGGGACATGTGAAAAATGCATGACACTAAAAATCCTGAGCAGTTGTTTGTTGGTGAAACAGAAGAAATGCCAGAAGGATATATGTGGCATTGGTTATTAACTGTGCAACACACTGCACTCATGAGAGACACATTATGGAAAAAAATATTAGACACTATTGGGTAGAAAGCCAAGGGAGTGATAAGACAATACCACCTATGTGTGTTCAGAAATAAGTGGCTGTTAGCAAGAGTTAACGAAAGTCTCCTGGAAAGATGGGAAGACGTTGACAAAGAGAAAGGAGAAGGGTTTATTTGACATGGAAAGCACCACAAACAGTGTGGCTCTGGAAATGAGAATGGCCATGTTTGAAAAACTGCAGGGAGTCCTGTCTAACTAAAGCAGAATCTGAGTGGGATGCTAGAAGTAGCACAAAACATACCCCAAATAATCAGCTTTATGGGCCCATTTACTCAGTTCTACAAGGAGACTTCTTACAAACCTGCTACAGTGTAAACTGGTCCTGCTGAAAAGGAGAGCATACTTGAGCAGAAACAGCAAAAAACAAAAGGATAAATAAATCCCCAAATACTACTTTATTGAGGACTATTTTGGTCAATTATTTTTGTCCGTAGTTTGCTGTAGCTACTATTCACTGAAATTCTGAAGCCATTTCATGCATATTTACAGGAGCAAATGGTTTGTTTTATCTAGATTTTAAGTCCTTTTAATATACCTCCAAAGATATACATTTGGAAAGTAATGACAAGAAACTGTAGAGAGAACAGACTTCAGGTAAGTGGAAAATAATTTGCTTGAAAATTTTTTTTTTTACTTTATTTTTTAAGAAGTGAATTAGTCGGTGAACCTATTGCAGTGTTCAAATTTATTAATCAAAAATTAATAGAAATTATTTAATAATAATTATTGTGTTTTGATATCATACCAATTCTATTAATGATTATTCATAGAAATAGAAAAATAATGGAAATTAACTAATTAATAGAGTACAAATCAATAGAAAATGAAGTTTAATTAAATTTTAATTAAAATTGGAAGAATATTAGTTTGAAGGTGCATCAAATTATTCATCTACCTAAGACACAGGTTTCTTGAGGTCTGAGTTAGAAATTCTTCCTGGAGAGAAGTGTGAAATCAGGTGGAAAAAAAAGTTGAGGTTAAATTATGAAGTCCTTGAAAAATGTCTCAGGCACCCAGATTTTATCCCATGCTCAGGACAAGACTCCTGAAGGTATCCGAGCACAGTGAGGAAAGTAATATTTAGGAGGCCCAGTGTTGCTGCCACATGTAGGAGAGACTGGAAACAGTGCCCAGGGAGAGCAGGTCTAGATCTATGGTGGTAATTAGGCATGAGACGGAGACAGTCTAGCCCGAAAGGTGACTGGGTAAGGGTATCGAAGACAACCTGAAATACTTTGAAGAAAAATTCACACTGCTTTTTTGCCTTACCAGATAAAAGAGAAATTCAAGAAGACTCAGGTGATAAGCATGACAGAGCAGGCCAACGGTGGCACCAACGCAAAATAAAGAATTTGAAGTAGAGAGCAGCAGCTCGCTGGAAGCATAAAAATGTGTTTAGATGGAAGATTTAGACACACCAACAAGACATGGATTAAATCAGTATGTAGCTACGGAAAGATTACGTTAGAGGAGTCCATATTATGTGCTCCTAAAGGGACAGTCTGCACAAAATAAGATGGCAACAATAGTCTTCTTCATGGCACACAGTGAAGAAAAGCCCGTAGAATATACATTGTTTTCCCCCTCCTTAGGTCATTCACATATGGATCCTAACACCATTTCTGTCAATAAAAAATATGGAATTTCAGGGCAGAAATAAAGACACAGAGGTAGAGAACAAATATATGGACACCAAGGGGGGAAGTGGTGGGGGGGGTGGTGGTGGGATGAACTGGGAGATTGGGATTGACATGTAGACACTAATATGTATAAAATGGATGACTAATAAGAACCTGCTGTATAAAAAATAAATAAAATAAAATTCAAAAAAAAGATGGAATTTCTAATTACTTAAGCTTAAGTAAAATATTTTTCCTCTTCACATTCACGTATGTCTTCTGAACTAAAATAAAATATCTCACATACAGCCAATTACTTTTCTTTGCTGAGCAGTAGATTTATTATTCACTTACTAAAAAAAAACATGTTTAGCACAAAGATATGTTATATAGAAAGGTAAAACATAACACTTCTTAGATTTTCACTGATTTTTGAAAAAGACATTTCTCAACTCATAGAATTGTATAAACACAGACATGAAAAACACCAACAGCACATTTTAAAAAAATTGGCAAGCATACTTGGCCTTAATAAAAATAAAATTGAACTGCTGACTTTGGAAACACTGCATTCTGTGAGATGTGTACATGTTTCTTCTGGAAAAAAATCAACATGTTGGTTCCAAATCCCATTTATCTATAGGAGTAATTTAAATTCAATGAATATTTAAACCCAGTTGTACCAAGAGGATAAACAATACCATAGGTATTAGGTCAGGAAGGAACTGAGCTTTTAAGATAGACAGGCATTCTTATTTAAAACCATCTGGTCAAAAATTAACTCTAGGTGCACTCAGAGTAGTTTTATCGATTGGATTAGCAATAGCTAAAGTTAGAAGTGGTGAAATTTTCAATTGCCTTAAGTTGCTATTACTATCACTATCTTAAAATTTTTGGGTCCAGCTTTTTATTATATGTAAATAAGATTCATTTCTTTCCATCTATGTATTAGCCCTTTAAAAGGTAAGAACTTAGAAGGGTAGATGAGTACGGAAAACAGTGACAAAAGGACCAATCTGTGAGATAAGTGAATAAAATAAATAGCATTCATTATTGTTTAAATGGCATTCTACCAGAGGTTTATAAAGACAGGGGTGATGCAAGGGCCAAACTCCATGAACATAATATCCGTGCAGGGAGACAATAAGTTCTGTCTATGTGATTCAAATAACAGAAGAATAAAATTTCCAAGGTAAAATAAACTGCAGGTGCATCATAGTGTATGCCAAAATGCTGAGAAAACCCAGTGTCATCAAAACAGGCTCCAAAGAGAAAATGTATATGTGATTACCTTCTAAGAGGGGTGTAGGATTTGGCATAGAAACCCCAGATGGGAGAGTAGCATTAGATAACCTCAGTGAAAAGGGGCAAACTGCTCAGGAGCCAGAATATCTCAGAGAAAATCTAAAGAAGAGGGGCAATAGGCAAGGTGGGCAAGTTAATGGAAGACCATGAATATAAGGCTGAGGCATCAGAGTCTGATTCAAGAGCTAGTAAGGAGCCACTTTATGTTTTTAAACAGGAAAGTAGCTTCAAAAATGTTTGGATGTTGTGTCTCCATTATGTTAAAACAAACTTTTGCATTGAATGAAAATTTGATCAAACTCATGCATGCATTGATCTGGCCTTTCACTCTGGAAGCATTATGATTGATATATAATATGGTTGATGTTTATATGATAAAAAGCCAGATTAAAAAACCTATCTGATAATTTAACAAGCTCACTTTTTAATAAGGTGTTTATAGTTGACTATGCTGAAAATGATTAAAACGATAGTTTCCAAAAATTTATTTCCAAAGGATGAACTAAATAAATGCACGTAGAGCTGTGGACTGAGCTGTGTCACCTTCCCCCAACAAATTCATATGTTGAAGCTCTAACCCTTAATGTGATGGTAGTTGGAAATGGGGCCTTTGGGTGGTAATCAGGTTTAGATGAGGTCATGAGGGTGAGACCCTCATGATGGGATTAGTGGCCTTAAAAGAAGTGACACCAGAGAGCTTTTTTCTCTTTTTCTCTCTACCATGTGAGGACACAGCAAGGAGGCCATGAGCAAAACAGGAATAGAGCCCTCATCAGGGAGCTGAATCAGTTGGTGCCTTGATTTTGGACTTCCAGACTCGAGAGCTGTGAGAAATTCCTGTTGTTTAAGCCACACAGTGTATGGTATGTTGTTATGGTAATTTGAGCTGACTAATACAGTGTCCTTACAAACAATCTCAGATACTTCACTGATCTTCTCTGTCCATGTCATCCCCTAAATTGTTCTTGGCTTTTCCTTACGTGGGTGGCAGTCAAGGAGAGCATGAACTCATACTTATTGAATGCTTAGTCAGCATCTGTTAGATGCTCTATACACATTATCTAACTTAATCCTGGTAAGAATATGGGACACAATAATCTGTGGGAAGTATTTCAGGGCAATTTCTTGAAAAAAAAGGGATAGAAAATGTATGCATTTTACAATCCACAATTAGGAGTCTTCTAAATGGTATACATATATAACTAATTTATATCTGGTAACCACAGTGAACAATGGAAATAAAACACTCCTTGATAGCTTTTCTCAGGGATAATCAATAATTTATTTCTCTTTTATTGTCACAATTACCACAACTATCTAGCTACATGACCAATGTCACTACATACCACAGAAAGATTGTCCACCTACACTTTACTGAGACAAAGACAACGGCCATTTATGTGTTAAATGTACAACGGGATGTTAAAAAGAGGTGGCTTTTATGTCTAAGACAAGATGTGGCACATGATTTATCAACAGGTTTGATTTCATATGTATTATGCCAAGAAGCAAGCAGAGAAATGTTTTGGCATTGAGTTGTTATTAAAGTAGAAAATAAGTAAACTAGAGAAATAAATCCAGATCTACAATAGATACATTAAAATAGGAAATTAATTAGCTCCTCAGTATTTTTGTTTTTTTTGTTTTCTTTCCTTTTGTTTGTTTTTATATATAAATGAGTAATACGAATATATCACAAGTTAAAGAAAAATCTCAGCCAAAATGAAGGTACCAGTATATGAAAAACAAATGAAAAATTAGCAGGTATTTTTGCTTACAAAAAATTTAAACTATAAAGAGTCACAAAATATATATAAAAACGCCACATTGAACGAGGCAAGCATCCTCTACCCAAACTGGTAGCACCCTCTGAAAGTCAGCTGCCTTCCATCCATTCGGTCATACCGTGGTGACTGACAAAAAGGCATTAGGGACTCATGTGCCATCAGGGGACTTGGCCCCATGGGTCATCAGTTCTTGGATTGTCATCCAGTTGTCCAAAATTTTCTTGTTTCTCTTCTTCATCATCTTTTTGTGACTCAGTTCAATGATGTTGACCTCCTTCTTGCCCTCGCTGCCGCTCTGAGGACTCTCCTTGAGACACTCCAACCGGCTCCGCATCATGAACTCTCGGCGGCGCCGCTGCTCTTTGGCCCGCACCAGGTGTTGCTTCCTCTCCTCTTTGCTCCAGTAGCGCCCCATTTTCATCTCACTCATGGTGTCATCATCCGTCGTCATGCCACTCCGCTCCTCCTTGATCTTTAAGGCACGCTCCTTCAGAATGCGGTCCCTCACGGGTCTCTTGGTGATGTACCGTGTCCCGTCACTCCTGATTTTCACCTTCCATTCCATTTTGGGTTCTGAGCACTTCTGAGACTCCTTGCACACGCTCACCAAGCTGAGCTGACTCTGAGCGAACTCGACTGCGGACTTCTGTTGAATTAACTGCATGTAGCTTTGATAATGCCGGGCATGTGCTGGGATGTTTGCATATCTATAGGAGGAGCTGTGGTAAGGAGAGAGGTAAGGGATGTGTTCACCGCTGGTCTTCTCTGGATCAGAAAGCTTGCTGCTTTCTGAAGTCTTCTTCTCTTTGCCTTCAACGCTGCAACCTTGTTCAGTGGTTTTGGCTTTGGTTGACTCTTTACTACTCTGTCCAGAAGAGGACTGATTGGCTGCCATTGTGCTTCTCAGGTTTTTCTTATTGGTGAGGTTGATCATTCTTGGAAGGGAACTGTCAGGGGAACGGTCCACAGTGAGTGGAGTGCTTCTGCAGCTTTCAGCTGTGTTGTAAGCACTAGAACTGTCTTTGTCTGACTTTTCTGGGTGTTCGAGGATGTCATCTAGTTTTCCCCTCTGTGTATCTATGCTGGTGTTATAATTTCGGAATCCTCCATCGTGCAATGCCCAGATGTCTCCATACTGGTCTGTCACTTTCCGGAGCCTGTGAGCCTGCATGATATTTTGGCACTCAAGTTCAATGTTTCTTAGTTCTTCATTAAGCAACTGTAGTTCGTGCTCCACTCCTTCTCGTCCCCCTTGATTGCATTCTATTGTGCTGCTTGAGTAATACAGGTCATACTCTCCATGCTTCCGAATCTTGCATTTGAGCTCCAAGAGCTGCCGAAACCTTTCACACTCCTCATCTTGGTTGCCAATACAGTCTGAGTCAATGTATTCACCAGACACGAAGCTCTCATTACACTGAAGTTCAATGCTTCCCAGAGTGTCTTGGCTTTGCCCCAGCTCTCTCTTGCTCTTCAAAGATGTGCCATTGGGATCCTCGGCTGCATTCTCCTGCTCTGAGCTCTCATCGTTCCGCAAGCTTTCATCTGTGCGCCCCACTCCACTGTCCTTCTCATGGTTGTTGGATGAAGATGTTGCCGTGTCTGTTGTGCCCTCTTCTTCTTCTTGTTTTTTTGGCTAAGAAAATAAAGTTGAGAGAAGAAAGAAAGCTAATTATTTTGAAAAACACCAATTGTTGGAAAACTTGCTTGAAAAAACAGAGCTTCTTGGCAAAAGTGCAGTTCCTAAAAAGCTGCCCTGATTTTGGTATCCATAACACTTTTAGAAATAAAGGCAATTAGCTCATGGCAGCTTTTTATACTTGAATATAAAGAAAACAAAAGCTGCTTGAATATGGCTATGCTACTCACTTGAGGATAAATAAAACAGGACACATTTAAATAAGTGATTCTTGTCTTAAGGTTTTCTCTTAGTTGGGAAACTGGAGGGAAGGTGTGTAAATGAGGACTTTATGAGTTTCTGTGGTGATAACACACAAAAGGATGAGTAAGAGAGAGTGCCGAAATAGTCTTCAGAAATAGGAAGGCCTAGAGTTCAGAAGCCACATCATCTTGTTACTATTTTCTTTTTCCTGAACTTTTCTCAAGTTCAGAGGAGACTTCATTGGATCTAGTAATACACTGATAATGATAAGCCAAACATCACAAAATTTCAGGAATAGGTTCGTTACTGGAGCCCAGGACCTTCCATCTATAGATGAGGAAACTTAATCCCAGATGGATGTAGCTTCTTAGGCTAGAGGTCTAGGGGGCCAATGCCATCCCCCAGGACCAGGATTTCTTACATGTCCAAGATGCTGTATTCTTTCATACAGGTACTTTGACCTCAGTGCATCTCCAAATCACGTTGCTCAAAAGCAACAGTAATGTCTTCGGACTCACTTGGGTTACTTTAAAAGATCTTTCTACTCTTAACCAGTAATTTCCTTCAGAGGTGAGTTTTATTCTACTGAGAGTAAAATGACGGTTCCCCTGAAAATCTGAGCAGCACTGATTGCCAGACATGGGCATAATGTCAAAAAACATATTTTGAGATAGGTATGTAAATATATGTGAACTTCACTCCCTGGTAATTTTTGGCTCTTCATGCATAACAATTAACTGTCACTGCCCTAGGAAAGTGCACATCTAATTGTTTCTCTTTGAATAGGGTAAAGTTACTCTTTCTTCCACCACTTCTCTTATAAAAGTCTACATGGCAGTTTCTAGATTGTATTCTCCTTATGTCTAAGTTTACTCACTATTTTATATATATATATATATATTTTTTTTTTCCTTTAGCAGGAAATTATATAATTAAATATAATTAAGCTTGTTAGTGTCAAAGAAGGACAGAATGGGTGATAAAAGGTAAAACAGGTCTGGAAGATTAAGATAATTGTTGTTTTCTTCCACCTAAGTAATGGCAGAACAAAGTGTAATGAACTGGGGGGAGAACATGAGCAGGTATCATGTTATTCTAGGATTCTCCATCTTTCCCTAAAATATTTTTCCTAATTTCTTAAGAACATACTGAGATTGATTTAAAATGTCTTATTGATAAAAAATAATATTATACATAAGTAACTGTAACTAACAATGGAAAGCTTGATACATCCCTATGTCCCTTGCTATAAGGTGACAACAGCATCAAATGTGGTGACATCTGCACACTGTGCCATAAAACTCCCAGAGGATATTATTGATATTGGACATTTGAGTTTATATACCATATAACTTACATTTATATTTTTTCTCCTATCTAATGGTAGGCTGAAAAAATACAGGAAGGCAGTATTTTTTCTTATTTTTCATACAATATATGATACAGACAAATTAATTAGCAAAATATGTGTTAACAACAGTTACAGGACCAAGGACAGCATGTGAAGTAAACCTTCAGATGGATATGTATTTTAGTTTTTAAATATGGATATGCAATTTTTAATTGAATTTCCCTTTCTTTTGTCACTGGTTTATGAGCACATGTGAAGACAGTTTTCTATTCTCAAACCTAGAATTCCTGGTTTCTGATATAATGCTACTCTATAATTTATCATTTCCCTATGGAATTATTATAGTGACAGGCAATGTTTCTACCAAGGCATTTCTAATGTAGTATTATTGTTTATAAGGGCAAAGGATTTTTAAAGGTTTCTGTACTTCTCATCATTTTTCAGTCTCATCGTGAAGAAAAATTTCTACACAATGAAAATCTCACCTCAGGGACATCTTGTGTTACCTCAAAAGACCTAGCATTTGTATTACATCTGATGAGTAGGCAACATCTGACACCATATCACTTCACCTGGACAGGATTTCTCCCTTCTTTCTTTATTCCAACATCCTCCTGTCAATTTTGTATCAGGTCACATTTTTTATCTAAGACAGAAAAAGCCTGGAGCAAGGACTTTCTTGCTTGTAACCAGCAGCTGCCACCAAAAAATATCTTTATTTGTGGCCAGTGTTGAAGTCATACATTAAAATTTCAACCTGTCCTCTTTATATTGAAAAGCAATTGCTACATTGCTGTAGCAGCATTGCTTTTGAGCATGAACTATTGTTTGTGAAGTGGCCACTGAGCATCCATGGTGAGCACAGAGTGTAGCACACATGGCTTTGTCAACTGTAGTTTGCAACCTAATAATTTATTAGCATATACACATGAGCACGCATGCACAGACACACACATGCGCACACACACACCTCTGTTATGGGATGCCAGCATGTCAATGCATCTCATCATTCAGTTTGGTAAAGTGATAGGATTTTTATGTTTTATATTCCTAAGCCTAACTGCCAGGATTTTTTTTTTTTTTAATTACCTTTTAGGGTGAGTTAAGAATTAATGTTGAGAATAGGATGATAATTAAACAAATAAGCAGACTGACAGCGGAAGTGTTAATAAGATTATATCAGGCAAATGAATGAAATGAATCTGACATAAAAAAATCTAGGCTATATTGATCTTGATTTTATCTAGTAGAAAAACAACAACAACAAAAATGAAAAGAATCCTAAGACTCGGTTTGCCACAAACCACACTGTGATCTTTCACTAGTTATGAATTACTTAAAGGCAGGGACTTTGCTCATTTTCTTTGTATTCTCAGGATCAAACATGGTACTTGAAACATATTAGGGGCTGAGAATTTTTTGTTGAATGAATATATGACCTTAAGACAGAATGATGTCAATAATCTCAAGTTGAACTACTCTTAATTCAGGAGTATAAAGGTGTAATCATGATACCAAATACCCAAATAAGGTTGATGGCTTACATCATGTCATCATCTTCCTAAAGCTGCCTAAATATTCAAATACATACATTAATATTTTAAAATACAAAATTACTTTTTTGGGGGGGAGGGGTTACCTCATGAGATATAGTTTATCTCTAGCTGGTATATTGAGAAGCAACATGCATTTTTACTATTAAATTTCCGAATTAGGTTGAACAGTACCTGGGTCAGCATTTGAATACTACTGTACTCTCCACAATGGCCCCTAAGCTTCCCAAAGTAGAAATATTCTTAATAGAAAAAAATTGTATTTATTCCCTCTTGCTTCATTTGAGATGATCATTTGCTTTCAAAAATTATCGTCACAGAGATGTTTGGTCAAACTCTTTGATTTTGTTTTTTTATTCCATTTATGGTTACACATTTAAAAAAGAACTAGCATCATTTCAAATGCTGGAGTTCAGATTGTGGCCCTACCTGCTCCACCTCACCGGCAGTGCGCTGCATTGCTTCATTATGCTGTTCTTCCAACATCGACAAGTTTAACTCCTCTAAATATTCATTCCTTTCATCTTCCAGCCAGCCTTCATCCAGCTGCAAAAGAATACATTAGTACATTACATTCGGTTAGTGAGAACTCAAGCTAAAATAGGGTAAACTTAAATGGTGACGCCTGACCAGTTCCTTTTATCATAATGATTCTCTTCAAAATACCAGCCTCCTATAGTTCACCTCTCAGAAGGAAGAAAAGGTGATAAAAAAAAATTGGACTCATGCCTTTTATCCTTCCCTGAAACAGAGCTACAGATTTTCTCTCATAACTGAGTAGACCTCACAGCACAGAACATCACCGTCTTCCAAAGTGTATGAAAAGCATCCTGCATAATCCACAGCTGTCATGCTCATTACTCCCAACTGTCCCCGTGTTAAAGAACTGCAGTGGTACTAATAGGGCTATGAGACAATCGGGCCTTTTTCCTTAACAACACCCCCACAAAGCAACTCCACACAAAGCACCCCCCACCAACACACACACACACTGATGCTACCCTCATTCTGCTTTTTTATTTTTAGGCGGCTGACTTTCAAGTTAACAAGATGGCTGCTTGCCACAAATACGGACAACATTTATTTCATCTGAAAAAAAAAAAAAGGAAAATTCTAAGTTACTCTCAATAGAGAGCGATGCTGTGCCATGACTATTGTGATTCGTTTCTCAGACCCAATTCCAAGGAAAAAGACCTTAAATGTTGCATGTAAGGGTGGGGGAGCCGTGTGAAGCGTGCAGGGTTTTCTTTGTGGGTGCTGAAGGTAGGTATTCTTGTGGCAGTCTTACACAAACTAAACCAAACAAATCCTTTTGGCTTCTCAATACAAAAGGAAGTGGAAAACTGGTGGTTACCTTGCTAATATGATAAGTGTTGACAGTCAATTTAGATAATTTGCCTCAAAGTGGGTTTTTGGAGCTGGATTACATAAATTAGCTGTCTATGCTGATGATTGAATTAACTGAATTATTGTCAAAGCTCCCCTTTACTCTGTGTTACAAAGAAACAGCAGCTTTCTAGTGAGTCAAAATTGACAACGGTGGGAGATGTTTTCACCACCGGACAAATGGGTAAGCACCAAACACAAAAAATAAGCTTGTCTTTAAGAGAACTGAACTTCTAAAACTTAAAAACAAACGAACCTGAGAGGACATTAAATTGCACCAGAAGAGGCATTAGTGTCTATGTATCACATTCATTAAATGAAGGCAATCATAGGTTTCTTTTCATTTACTAAAGGCTACCTAGACCTTAAATTATTTCAAACTTGACTGGGCCAAAAGCATCAATGCATTTATTCATCCTCATTTATGTCACTGTGGCCTGAATAACTTGACCAAGTTCCACCCCAGTGACTTTGATATGCAGATGAGCTATGAAGATTAAGCTGACTAAAAATTTAAATTCAGTCCAATTCATAATTGTCCAAGTTTTACATTTTTTAATCCCTTTTAAGTTTCATGAAGCTGCAAATGCCAGACTCCAAAAGAAATTACTTAAAGCTAGAAATGTTTATTTTTTATAAGCACAGCAAGGACTTTTTCTTTAATCAGGTCAAAACAAAATATCTGCCAACACTGATACAGTGAATGATGGAACAGAGTCTTTTGAAATTGAAATGAAGGGATGGGGAAGACAAGGAGAACAAATTATAGAAATTAATGCTTTCCTATAACTCTTTTCTTATTAACTAACCCCACAGATCCCTGAGTTGCCATGTGTAGTTAGTGTGTGTCTACTTTGATTAAGGCTTCCCTCTAGGCTGGAGGAATACACAGCACACTAAGTCAGGAGAGATTCTTCTGGCTCACCTCCCTTCCCTGTCGCATTTCCCTTCCCCCTACACACACATTCATGGCAGTCTGAGTTCAGTGCTGTGGCAGAGACAGAATTTTCCCTTGAGTTGAGCCATGGGAAAAGGGGGACTGTCATAATTATACAGGGGGATCTGTCTGCACAGTAGAGGCTCACATGTGGCATTTCAGAGAAAGAAGCAACCTGCACTGTCTCAAAAGTTCTCTACAGTTCTTACAAGAGTCCTCTCTGCCCCAGTGTCCCAAGGGGAATAGGACCGAATAGCAATATCTTTAATGGTCTCAGGAAGAAAATGGGCAGAAAATGAAAGTAAGTTGACAGGGAATGAAAGAAATAAGTTATTTAAAAATATTACACGGTTGCACAGTACTGCCCCCAGCAACTCTGATCATTTCCGAGAATGTAGAGAAAATTTGAAACATAAAAAAAAAAAAAAAAAAGGCTAGAGAAAGCACACTAAAACTTCTATACTCTCTCTAAATAAAATAAACATGCAAAAAATGCAATAAAGAGATATACTGAAACTGATGGGAAAATATGGCGATATAAATACAAGTTTATGTTGTTTTTGCCACCTTATAGCATGTATTGCTTAAATTACATTTTTAAATTATGGTATTAAAATGCATTTTCTTTCCTTATTTTTCTAGAAATCTGATTTTCTAAAGGCAATTAGCTGCCTTCCAGTGTCATGACAGCTTCTTCAGGATCAAGGGGCTAGGGCAGATCTTGATTTTGACAGACGGGATGATATGCTACAGAGTCAGACAACCATCTTTTATCAACTGTGGAAAGAAAGTCTTGTTTGAAAATTCATGCTCCAACATTGACTCTTGGGTCAGGAGTGTAACCAGATATTCAAAAACGCCAGTGGTTCTACCAAGCATATGTATGCCATCAAAGATTAACAGGATCTGGTTTTATGTTATTAATTTCTATTTTTTTCCACAGTATGTTATAGCTGTTATGTGGCATAGTAAAGGAAATGCTTTAATTCTAAATTAATGAGGTTCTCTAGCAGTTACATGGAAAGGGCAGGGAAACCACATTATAAAGTTGAAATATCTTTTCTACAGCAAGGATGACTATTGAGTACTCTTCAATTTACCATTAATTTCACTAATATGTATTTAGCCCCTTTATTCTGTTCTTTTTCAAGAAAATGGGGTCATTGAGATTAACCGGTTTGCAAAATTTCCAGGCAATTAGTGCAATTTCATATGTATTTTAATAATTCACTCCCACATAGACAGCGCAGCCAGTTATGGAGTTTCCTTTCCCACTCCTAGGACCTCAGGTGTGTAACTTTAGTTTGCCCTAGGCTATGGCAGGCTTTATGGGAAACATTCAGAATGGTCAAGGGCATAATGGAAATATATGCGGAAAGGGTGATCTTTTAAAACCACTATATTCAAGACAGGATTCGGCCTGACACTGAAATACACTTACTCAATGTAATTTATAGATAGTATGTAGTTATTGAGTCTGAAATATATCAGATCAATAACCTGAAAGACAAATGGTGATATAACCAACTTCACTCACTGAAGTTGGTTATCCAGCACTGACAGATGGATAGAATGGTGACAATGTAATGTCCTTTCTGCCTTGTGGTGGGGGATAAAAAGGATATAAAAAGAAGTACCAATAGTACTTTTCTTCCACCATTACCTCTCCTTTACTTTCATGACATCTCCCTCTGTAAATATATAAAAAAAATCTTTAAAAGCTCTCAATTTGTTTTTGTCACACTAAACTTGGAAAAAATTCATTTACTATACATGGAACTACACTGTACTACTTAAGGTATTTTATTTGATAAAGTTACTCTAAAAAGATTTAAGTTGATAGCTAGATATGCTAATGTTTCTCTCATTAGAGATTCTTTCAAGATACCTTAATATGCCAATTAAGTATTTTTAGATGAAAACCTAAAGCAAGGATCCACACAGAATTAAATATCATGTAAAGTCAATCATTTTTCATTTATGAATTAATTTAAATAACTGGCAAGTGGAAGGAGAGAGTAATGATTCAATTTTGTGTTCTTTTAAAAAAAATAAGATGTTTAGCTGCCTTCCTGTGAAGCAATATTAAGGAGTCTTTACTTATAATTGTTTTGATAAGGTTGGCCAGTTGGGAAAGATGACTCAATTATATTTTGTATGCCTGGTTTTACAAACATCCGTGGCACTGATCTGTTATAGAATAGCAGACAGTGAACCTAAAGTGCAGTCTCAAGACTTTTGCTCTCTCTGTTCTGACCTGACTCTCCGGCCTTGCGACCAGCAGCACGATTCTCCGGCACTCATCACTAGACAGCAGGGCCACCGCCGCCTCTTGATCCTGGACGTCTTCCCCATTTATCTAGAAAACAAATGAAAGTGGCGCATTAGTTTCCATTTCCACAATGCTGCACACAATAAATGGCAAATATCAGCTCATTTATGGTAAATGTATGGACATGAAGCTCACACAATGGGCTCGTCTTCAGCCCCTCAGTGGTAAGTGCCTTCACTCAATTACGCGCTTACTGTAAGAGCCGTATCGATCCCTGAAGGATGGCGGACATCAGAGGAAGCAGTTATGTTCATAAATGTCCAACCTGCGCCCTGGCAACATACATCTAGCAACACAATTAACCAGCCCCTGACAGGTGACGTTCATCTTTCTCCGCTCAGAGTAATGGAAGTGTCACTCTGAGATAATGGTGCTGGGGGAAGTAGGAACAGCAATACCACAACTGAAATCCGTCATCCTGCGCGCTTGCTGTGAGCCAATTAGCGAGCTGCCGCGTTATCTCTCACCGGGCGATGCTCCCGGGCTGCTTGCATTTTCATTTAATCATTTCGTATTTGCGTGTGGGTCTGACTCAGTTGCCCCAAATCACTCTCGGGATATCTTTCAGTGCTTAACTAATCAAACGAAGAACCAGTTCATCAGTAACATCGTCATCTACTCCAGCTCCTTTCTCGGCTCTATCCGCTTCCCTAAAACAACAAAACTAATGAAATATCTTAAGGCTCATCTCTTAAGTATACTTAAATAAAATTTTTTAAAAATTAACATAAAATAAAAAAAAAATTTTTTTAAATAAGAATGCTTACTGAAAGAAGCCAAGCTTGAGTAAACTTTTGATTAAAACAAAAGATTCTAGTGGTGTTTGAAATGTACCTTTTTCTTTTTTCTAAGTTCTACAGGGAAAATAAGGTTCCTAAAGTTTGTATTTTAAACTACATTTCATGTTCAAATGTATTTAGCTCTTATTGATACACTTTTTTCTTTGGATGTTTTAAATTTATTTTATTTTATTGATTGTTCAGTTCCATAGAGATGAGATTTTTGATCCATAACACATCATCAAAAATGTGGGAAGAAATTTCGATTGAAGAGGTCAAGTAATTCTATCTAAAATAACTATTAATTATTTCAGAAAGTGTGGCTGCATTGACCATTTTTTTCCAATAATTAATCTAACATCTTTCACTGTGAATTTCTGCTTAAAAGCATGAAGTAGACTCCTGACATTTTCTCCTTGTGGGTCTCTGGGATTCTGGCTGATTCATGAAGACAGACATAATTATCTGAAGACAAGCTCAGGAATCTCAACTGTGGACCATAATAAATGATGATCATTCCTAGAATCATATTTAGCACAAAGAAAGCAGACAATGATAGTCAAAGGGGGGGAAAAATCACACAACCTCATGCTGTATTTTCTTACTGTGATCAAATGAATAGCTCCTTAGTTTTTCACTTGTATGTGTGGACAGGAAATTCAGTTTTTATAACTTTTAAGTACATTCCCTTTTTTTTTTTTTTGGCAATTCTCAAATAAAATTCACTAAATTAGAAAATGAAAACTTTGATCCTAAACTGGGGACTAATGACCAAGAAGGATATGTTGTGGGGTTTTTTTTGGTAAATGTATACCTGAAAATTTTGTACTGAGTCCAAGGCCTTTTTTTCTTCAAATAAACATAAATTGGCAGTGATGGGTTCCACTACACCTCCCCCACCTCAATTGCGTGTAGTTTAAAAATAATGATTTCTTTCAGTTTTGAGGGCTTGTATCCATTTCATAGTAATTCTTAGTAGTATATCCGTGATGCATCTATTTGTCTATCAATTATGGACCTTATCGTTCATCTTCCCTCCATTGTAGGCATTGATCCTAAGGAGACTGAGTTGGATGATCTCACACAACTTAACCTTTTCTGTTGGAAATACAATTCTCACTACTACTTTTTCACTTGAGTATATGCATACTTCCAAATTCTTCATCTAAACTTTACTTACCATTAATCTAAACACTCTTCATTCATGTTAATGTTATTGTTCATTTCCTCTATTAAAATGCAGATAATAGTGCCTTTCTCAGAGGACTGTTATAGGATTAAAAGAGTTAATATATGTGAACAGTTTAAATAAGTGCCTGGTATACAGAAAGTGCTCAAGCTTGCACATATTACTGTTAATGCTATTGTTGTTATTATTATTACTATGATTATTTATATTTTAATCCCTCAGAAAGACTCTTTTCTTCTAAACAAAGCAAATATATTAAAATTCATGTGGGGGGCAGTGGTGGTGTGACGAATTGGGAGATTGGGATTGACATATGTACACTAATATGTATAAAATGGATAACTAATAAGAACCTGCTGTATAAAAATAAAATAAAATTCAAAAAAAATAAATAGAATAAAATTCATGCATAACATTGAAATCCATAGCAGGAAACATGGTTCTAGTTTAAAAGATATCTATCTCATATATATTTTTAATTTTTAGAGGGCCATCAAGAAACAATATGGCTGCGTTTGATTTCCTTTATAGTTGGTGTTCTTCTCTCTCCTCTGTGAACTCATACTACAAGAGCTATGGTCTCCAGTCCTGGCATTATGTTCTTATTTTGGGAGGACAGATCATACGTTGTAGAAACAGTTTTACATCCAGAATCATATGTGGAATGAAAGAAATATGCCACAGAATACTGGCATTAAAGTGTAATCTTTGTTTATTTTTCAAAATAAAGGCCACCTTAGCCACCTGGTTGGTAGATCCCGTTGTACTCGGGACATTACTTTGATACCCAGATTGATATTGAGGCAAAAAATGCAGCCATAGGTTTCATCAAAGATGCCTCTCAAGGAATGAAAAAGACTTGAGGAATGGAATCAGAGAGAGCTTTCCACCTTCATTTGCTCTTGTTCCTGAATGATGGCTCATAGCTACAGGATTGCTTGTGGGAAAGCAGCTTGCTGTGCCTGGAAACATCATGCAGACAGAAAGGCAAAGGATCCAGAAACAAGGGGAGGGCATAGATGAGAATTGGAGTCAGCACAATTTAATGGAAGACTTCCATTTCAAGAAAAGAGAGGGAAAGAGAGCAAGGAGGAAGGCAATATTTAACCTTTGTTATAAATGAGGAAAAACTGCTAGATAATATATCTGTTTCATTTTTTGTGCATGGTATATGCAAATATTAGTTTCAAAATGGGTATTTTCTTGGCTTAGGAGAGATTTGTGGCAATTATAAAGAGAAATCAGCCGAAATTCCACTTTAGGCCTAATCTCCTGTAAGGGTATATGAGTGTGTGTGTGTGTCTGTGTGTAAAACCCTAAAAGTCTAGAAATATATTTATATAGCTTTTTTTGCTTGAATATGCCAATTTTTAGGTTTCCTGTATCAGTGTACCATAGGCAGGTAGGCAACTACAGTTCTTGGCATTCAACCACCTATAGAATTTCTTATTTGAAAACCCAGGAATCTTAGGCAAGGGAAACAAGTTTTATTTCAAATGTGTTTATATTTCAGTGTGGAGAGAAAGAAGGTAAGTGAAGAATAGAAATACAGAGGTGAAAAGAACAGAAATAGGGGGAAAACAGTTATCCAAAGGGAAGAAAGTAAGAGTAGGAAGAAACGGTGAGGACCAGTTTAGGGCAGAGAAAGAAAGAGAGCTGATTAGAAATCTTATTGTTCCACTGTTTGAGCTTTTGCAGGGTTTTGTCAGGGAATAATCCTTAGAAACATGACTGACTTTTCTGGCCAACATGAGATTAGATTGCTTACATGGAATAGTATATGCCAAAGAGAATGTGAGACTAGAGCACTCTTTACTTTAGACGGCTGATCATGTATGTCTTTAATATTTCTCCTGACTCAGCACGGCAATTTTGTAAAAGAACTTCCCCATATTAATTCCTGGGAACACATCTGATACCACCAGTTTGTGGCAAAAGCACAGCAAATAGAACTGTCAAGCACTTGCAGAGAAAAAACACATGAGAGCTAGAATGTGTTCTCACGAAGGTGGATCATGGTTTCTCTTCTGCATGATCCCTACCTTCTAACAATATCGTGTGATTACCTGTGTGTGTGGTGCGATTAGGTGAGGTTCTCTGACAGGACCGTGGAGCGCTACACTTAGAAAATTTTAGCTACGCAATGAAGGCAGGACCATAGAAATACTCTACTTAGGTCATTGTGAACAGGAAATTAAAATCCCGATTGCTCTAATGAGATTCATTTAAATCAAAGCCAGCCAGGAAACTTAAAGGATGAGAAGAAATCCTCTCTTTCCCCCACTCTCATCTCCCTGGGAAAGGAGTCATTAATTGTTCATTACAGGGTATCCCATAATCTTCTTACCAGCCACACGGGAGCTATTTGTCTATCGGCACAATTTTGTCACAGTTTTCTTTTATATAATTTTACTATCACCATTAAGATTCTTTGTTTCCTGTGTGTGCAGATAGAATTGAATTCTAGGCTTTTTAATGTGACAGGTATTTATTCATTAGATGTGACGTATTTGTCACTAAACATAAACTAATCAGGCAGACCACAGCACTTTATCAATCCTGCTGTTGTTTTTTTCAATGAATCAAGTCCATTAAGGAATGCCTTATTACCCAGAAAATATCTTATCTGAAAACTTTACCTGCCTACGATATAGCCAAGAATAAGGAAGTGTCAAAATACATAGTGTGCATCTGTGGAAACATATGTACTTTATTTCTATCAAACTCTACCCACAGAACTAATAGACACCATTTTACTAACTGTATTTGTGTATCTAGCCTATGGGAGGTGGTGACCTGGAAACTAGGAAGTGAGCCAGTGAGTGCACAGTAGTGGGTACGGGGCGTGGTGAGTAGATGGTGACAGGAAGAAGTGACAGCTGGAAACAGCAAGAGGAAAATGACAAAACATAGACCCAATGCATCAGAAAAAGTAGCCAACTAGGGTCATTTAATATCAGGGCACACAATCTTCCAGATCTTTCAGCCATTGAGCATTTTACTCTATTACATATAGCATTGTGTGATGATTGCTGGGTGTGACGTGACTCTCAGCATCAAAGGAAGGTTGCATTCTTTTCAGTATATTTAATTGGAGATGTTAACAAAGTGAACAACACATTTAAAATGATTTCTAAATCAAAAACTCAATGAAATATTTTTGAAGCTTTCATTATCTGGATGACACATGCAGATGGTACCCCTTTTTATTAATGAGGATGTATAAGTATAGCTTTACTGCAGATTTTATTCTTCCATCTATCCTATCACTCTCTCTACTGAATACCCGTGTTTCATTCACTCGTTTACTCACATGAGTGTGAGAAAAACATTGAAAATATGGTAGCAAACAAGACTAAGTCTTGGTTTCTTGATTCACTTTTCCTGCCCCTGAGTTATCCAGTGATAGACACATCCCATTTTGTTTAACTACAGGTCAACACTTAGGGAGCTCATTAAAGTAGAAATTATGTATTCTTGAAGTTTTCTGAAGACTAGTGGGACCATAACCTCTAATTCATACTTCTATTCTTTCCTCATTGGAGCCTTAGTAGAGGGTCCTTGATGAAAAAGGAGTTCTGTGGCCTCTTGCTAGAGAAGGGAAGGGGTATGGAGAAGTGGTGTGATTCGATGAGTACCCCCACCCCCAAAGAAAGGAAAGAAGACCAGCAGAAGGCTGGGCAGAATAGCCCTCGTGTGGCACAACTTTCTCACAACAACGTCGCATTGTACTGTAATCATCTGCATAAGCAGCTGTCTTCCTAATTACATAGGGAATGCCCCAAAGGCTGCCATGGCATCTTGTCTATTTTTAAAGCCCTGGTTCCAGGTAGAGTGTTGAATCCAAATGTACTGAACTGAAAGAAACATTCGTTAGGGGTTCATATCTAGGAAGGAGAAATGGGAACAACAGATCTGTCATAACAACTAAAAGTTTTGCAGAATGTTTTAACAGTTTGTAGCCTCTTCATTTTGTCATTTGAGTCCTCCTTCCTGTCTTGCAGTTGTGATCTGCAGTGAAACTCAACCCCCAAGGACCTCTGTTCTTATTTTGGGTTAAACTGGACATAAGAGCTGGGGCGCTGTGTCTTCCTCCAGCCACCCTTTATGAGAAAGGACTCAGAAGGGATAGAGCAGGTCAAGGCAGATTTAGGATGGAAACTTTGGCTTTTGCAGTTTTTCCTGGTTTGGCAGGGAACTCTTTCCAGTCTACACACCCCCTATGAGGTGCTTACCATCTCTGTTTTTAAACTGAAACTCAGTCAGCCTCTATGTTTTCACATTCCGTCCTCCACATGTCCCCAGCAACTCATTTATAAATAATTAAGACTTCTTCAGACTTCTAAACTTTCATAGTAATGGAACACTGGGATCCCTGTTTACCTAATTTATTGTGGAAAAGGCAGCAATAACTGCTGCTGATGCTAGTAACAACAGCAGTTAATGCTTATTACTCACCATGCACTGTGTGCTAAGCACATCACATGCTTAATCATATCTAACCTTTGCAACAATATATTTTACTATTATCGTTCTTTAAGATGAGGAAACAGGCTTACAATGAGAGGTTAAGTAAAGTGCCCAAGTAAGTGATGGAGCTGGAAGCTGAAGTCGAGGTATCTGAGTCCAGAGATTATGCCTTACTCACTAATTATTAGTTACTAATCCTTCATAAATGGCACTATCCTTATTTTTAAAAAGGTTTAAATGATCACTTTTAGTTTTGTAGATGTTACTATGCAGAAACAAAGACAAATTATTTTCTCTAACATTTTTCAATGAACAAAATAAAATTAAAACTATTGGACAGAAAGTAGGAAATTAAAGGAAATAACCACACCACATACTTGCAAAATACGATCCCCTTCTCGAATCCGGCCATCTTTGGCAGCGATGCTGTTTGGATCTACCTGTAAGGGAGAGGACACACAGCTTCAAGTGGATATGCAGTATCCTCCCAGGAACTTAAAAATATGGTTTTAAAAAATGTTTTAAAGAACGTATTTCAAGTTTTTCTATTGATTTATAGAGTGCGTGCCAAATTTTTCTTCTGTCAACTGATTCTAAAAATGTAAATGAACTATTTTAGAATTAATTACAATAAAATTAAAGAGTACTAGAGCACATCTTGATTTGTAGACCACTTTTCTCTCCCTGCCACTCTATGTTTCTTCCTTCCTTTTATCCTTTCCCCCCTTTTTATTTTATTTTATATTATTTTTTTATATCTGTTCACTCATTTCTGTATCCCAACTGTCAGACATGGTCTTTAGCTGACATGATCCTCAGCTGATGTTAATACTAGGACCCAGGAAATTTACTTTCTGCTAGGGTGATTTTTAAATCCTGTCTTAGCTGTCTGAGAAAACCTGATAGCTATACTCTAAGTCCATACTTATTAAAGGGATTTCTGTGTTATGAGCACATTAATTTATAAAGAGATTTATAATCTATGTAGCTCAAGAAGTGAAAAAAAATCCTATCCATGTAGATTATTACTAGACACTACTTTACATATAGGGTGAAGTATATTAACTGTCACTTATTTTAGAATAAATAGATATTTAAAGCTCTATTAAGAGTTTATCAACATTTTAATGGGCCAAACTTCAGTGATGACTTACTGTTCACTGGGGGTTAATTCCATCTATCACATTTCACATGAAGGCTTCAAACCATTTATTGGAGCTTATTCTAGCAAAGCCTTTTTTTTTTTTTTTTTTTTAAGCAAAATATTTCAAGTGTAGGGTAAGGTTGATCCATCCTATCCAGATGTTAGATATTACTTTTTAATTAGGTGGTACCAGCCAATAAATGAGTTTTAAGTGATCAATCAAGAACAAAAGACACTATAATTACATGTAAGATGTATAGGGAAACATTTTTTCCAAATAATTTTGTTCTGCTCCTGTAGCTTTTTTATTATCCCTGAAAAGTAAAGTTCCAAAGCTGACATGTTTAAATAGTAAACAGAGATTTACTTGAAGGAAATAAGGGATGATTAATCAATTGTATCCTATTTAGAAGCCATTCACAATCTAAAACTTTGTCTTCAGAACAGTAATCAAACTAATATTAAAATTCTGCATTTGTACCTCCATACGTACTACAAAGGATAATGCTGCAGGTGTTTCCTTATACTTCCTCACCGTAAGCAGAGGGGTTATCATAGCTGTTTATTTAAAAGAAGTATATAAGTCAAGTATTCTCTGGAGATTTTTCCATAGTGAGAGCCAGTCCGTAGATTCTTTGGAAAAATGATACATTTATAGAGCTGCGTAGTTTTCTAAGTTCATTAATATTATCTCTGCCAGAGTCTAAACACCTCTATAAAAGTAATGTGATAAGCATTGTCATACTAAGTTTCTAGGTGAGGAAGCCGAAGCTCAGTAAGTTACGTAATGTTTTCAAAGTCATAGCCAAGAAACTTTGGAACAGCACAGAACAGCAATCAGTATTTACTTTGGGTTCATACACATACACATACATATATACATACATGGTTTCACACACATATATGTGTGTATACATACATATATGCAGGAGTTAGATAACATATCTATATTTACTTGTATGTACACATATGTATTTGCATGTATATGTGTAATTATAAATATGTTTGTATGTGTATGTATGTATATATCTCACACACACACACACATAATACCTTACTACTTCTTATAAAATGATTCTTTTGGGAGTTTCAAAAAATCACCTGTAATAATAAATTTTGCTTCACATTTTTTCAAAGTTATTAACACTGAGGGTATTTCACATTTACGTACCTCACTTTTTAAAATTGAATTATAGTTGATTTACAATGTTGTGTTAGTTTCTGGTGTACAGAAAAGTGATTCAGTTATACATGTATGTACATATTCTTTTTCATATTCTTTTCCACTGTGGCTTATTACAGGATATTGAATACAGTTCCCTGCGTAAGTACCTCACTTCTTGAAAGTGATTATGGGGCTGAATAAAACAAACCAATGGATGCACTTCTTGGATATGATATTTAAATTTATCAATTCTGTCAGCAGAGTAAAATATCTGATTATTGTGAATATTAGATTTAAAAGTCAATGCTATTGTTAACAGGACAGATAAAGGACACAGCAGGAACAGAAGGATAAATGTTTGCTAATCAAAAACTTTGCTCGGCTTCCTGCGTACTTAAGGGACTTTATTCAGATTTAGACAATGTTACAATTTTTGCACTTCTCCTTACTGGAATTCGGTGGTGAAAGCATCCACATTAAATAGGCTGATAATAATTCCATTACTTGGGCAACATAATTTACTTTCCTAATTGAAAGTGACAACTACTGGCACATGGCCAATTCTTCCCATTCCAGCCTCCCAAGGATTTTCTCATCGTGAGTCATTTCACTCCACTGCTCGCTGTCTGCCTCCCCTAACCTCTCCTCCATGGCATTTCTCACCTCGCTGACATAAATGCCGGTGTCTTCTTCATCATCCGTTCGGTAACAGACTGTCAGGCCCAGCTTCTCTTGACTGTTAACACGACACAACTCGACCTCCTGAGAGAAAAACACACACAGAACGACATTTATCTCAGAGAGAAATCAAATCCCGCAGCAGGATGGAGAACTCACTGATATTCTCTAGGCCATCCTGGGAAGTCTTCATAATTATTGCCCAACATCTGAAATTAACCCATGTTACCAGAATCCTCACAATTTACTCTCAACATGTATGTCTGTATATTCAGGCCAGTGTTTTAACTTTTCATTGTAAAGTTGGAGATGTGCAATGTTTTTGTATTAAATCATAAAACTTTACAAAACCACAAATGAAGTTTAAATAAAATATGTAGAAATCAAAAATGTGGAATCAAGAAAATATTTGAGAATGTTAAAGTAGGTAGCAAAATGTTTATGAAACTACTGAGAGTACTGTGTTTTTATTTGTATTTTAATAAAATAAAATAAAGTTCAAATAAAAAAAGACTAAACTGTACATCAATTCTTCTTTTGAGTTCTATACAACATTATAATAAGCAAGAGTTCTGTGTAGCTCAGGCCAAGGTTTTCTATTATCCTGTAGCAGCTCTCACCCTTGGAAAGAAATGGGTTCATCCAGGCTGTAGGGAGAGACATCAACAGTCATATGCGCAGAGGCAATGATTCAAAAATGCAGCAGTAAATGAACAAGGAAACACATTTACTGAAACACATGGCTAAGGGGCTTGAAATGTCGGTCCTTAGGTAATGTATATTGAATCTATTTCCTGATTTATATTCAGTAAAATAATAATAAATTTCAGTGTATTTCATTTTTATATAATGAAATAGACTTGTACTACTCTCAGAAGCAGATGACTTTTAGAATAAATTGCATAAGTCCAAGCACTGAAACACAAATTGGTGCTCTCATCATGGAGAACGTGTTCCTATTGGATGGAGCTTATAAGGACCTTTAGTAAAGAATCAGATGAAGAAGAACAGAATAGATTTAAACTGGAAATGAAATCTAGACCATCTTTCTAAAACTCAGGCTTTGTGGGAGTTACAAGTTTGTCTGTCTTGCTTAATGCTCTTTCTCTGGTTCAAGGAACAGGGGACTGTTCAGCGTGGGGACTCAGTTAATGCTGGTTGAAGGGTGATGGCTTTTATTTCAAAATATATCCTAGTGTTTATAACTTTTTGTAAAACAATAATTAAATAATACTTCCTCTTTAACTGGAGGTAGATTTTGTGTGTGTGTGTGTGTGTGTGTGTGTGTGTGTGTGCGCGTGTGCGCACATGTGTATGAATGAAGGGAATAAAGTTTGTTAATAAAGTATCCGTTTAACTGTATATGATCTGAAATAGTTACCAGGACTAAATAATGAGAAACTCACTTAATTTCAAACTAGAGGATATTTTCCAGTACACTCTGCTACATTTGAAGAAGTATCTTCCCTTTTAACTTTGTATTTCAGTGAAGGTCTTGTCATTGGAAAATAACCATTTATTTTAACGACATACTATATAAACCAAAGGTAAATCCTTAACAAGGATAGACTGTCATAAGCTCCAGTGACCAATAATTTCACAGCTAATAGCAAATAAAAGAAAATTTAAATCTTCTATCCTGAGATATGTACTGCAAATTGGTGAAATACATGAAACCATGAAGAATGCTGACTTTCCACCTGGTGGACAAAGATACTCTAAATTACACTACAGAGCTTCAAAAGGGCTTGGTGTATGTTGAACAAGAAGAAAAAAAGTCTTTTCACCTAGAGGAAGAATAGCAAACAGTGACATGTTTTGGCACCAGAAGCAAAAAGTATACACCAATCAAGGGCATTTTCAAAACTGGCAACAATTAATGCCTCTAGAGGGAAAGAATACTTGACTAAAACTGTAACATTAGGAAGGAATTATAGCAACAAAAGAGCTCGATTACAGCAATGAAGTATACAGTTAAGGAGTAAAGAAGCTTGTGATTCCTAAGAGGCCTACAAGGAAACCTAAACACCCCATAAAGAATTGAAAGTGAGTGGGACCTTTAAATTAAAGCAAATGAGCTGTATTCAGAGCTGAAATCCATTGACTTTCGATGTCCTTCCAATAGCACCAAGAAACACCCCATCCTGTGGGAAGTTGTTTCCAGAGGGAAGCATTCCTTTCGTGAGTGTTTTCTCTACACTCTCCACGGTGTAATAGGGTTTGGTGTTTGTTTAGAAGATGCATATCTAAATATTTTGTAGTAAAATGGAACCAATCTATTAAAATAAAAAGGGTAGAACCACTCATACAACAACAATATCACCAAGAATCACAGGGAAACAGAAATCTGAGATCCTGAGGTCAAAAGAACTTTTCAATATTGTCATCTTATTGAACCTAAGCAAAACTGTGAAGCAGGTCTCAAAGTTACCCACAGCATCTTTGTTTTCAACATCACCCCCTCCCCCTTTTAAGATACTGGGCGCCCTCCTACTATTTCTTTTGCTTCCTGGAGTTCCTGAGGTTGCCTACCTAGGAAGCCATTGGGATTTCAGGCTTGCCATCCTAATTATCTCCTAGAAAAACCTGGTATTTGGTGTAGTCTTCCATTCTCTCACGAGTAGCTCTTGAGATATAAAGATAATTGATAAATAAATGTTTCTTAAAGGGATCATTATTAGTAATTATTTAAAATGTGGCCCCATCCAGGGTTTGGTTCACACCAATAAAGACTGAAAATACAATTTTTATTACAAGCCTTAATTCAAAGGACTGAACTTATGGAAATAAGATTCCAGGCTCCAGAGGAGGCGCAAGTGAGATTTCTTGGATCCCACAAATCACCGAACACCAGCCCCAAGTGCGGACTTGCAATTCTTTCTTTGGTTGAGAATGTTTCAGATATTACATATTTCATATTGGTACACAAAAGCATACATTTTAGAATCAAAGTTTCTTTAATTCTATGACAAAAATAACTTATAAGCAGCTACCTGTTGACAATTTTGTTTGTATGAGGTAAAGGTGGCTTTGTAAAGGCTGCTTATCTGAAAAGAATACTCTAACCCAGGTTTAATTTAGTATTCCCTTCACAGTGCACACAAGCCTCTGACTTCTGAAGAAACAACCTTCTGGTAATAGAGAACGTTTTCCCTAACAAATTTCATACCTTTCCCTCTGTCATGAGGAAGCTGTTTGATGAAAAACATAAAAGTGGAATGCTACCTCTGTACATTTTCTCCATGGAGACAATTCTTGGGTATCTGCAAATCAAAGGCAAGCCCGCACGGATGGCACTGCTAACCATCCGTAAGTCATTTGTGACTGGAGTGGAAGAATCACTTCATATACCCAATGAAACCACATTCATTTTGGCTTAAATGTGCTTTAAGATGCTATGTTCTGGGAATATGTACAGTCCCTTAAAAAAATCAAATCACAGTATCTAATCCTGTGAGAAACTGATTATTGAGATTGAGGGTGGAGTAGGAGATTAAAGCTAGTTAGTAAAGTTTGCTGTGAAATATCCTTCGAATTATAGAAAGAATGGGATTTTTACATAAATTGGTTGCACTACAGTGCTGTGAATATTTTATATATTTTTATGATTGGGTCTGAGGTGGAACAAGGAACTTAAAAAGAAAAAAAAACACACTTTTGCTTTTTAGATGGGATTCTCTTGCTGGAAGAAGAACTGAGGCTTGAAGCTGCCTGCAATGGTTTTTTAAGCAAATTGTTTCCACACTCTAAAGAGCTCTGAGGACCATGGAATGAGTGAGAAAATTCAGAGGCAATCAGTACTACACAAGTCAGAATGAAAACCAGGGCTAGACAAGATGGTCACTGATATCAACTGACAGTCCCGAGAGAGGGGTCTATTGTGTCCATATCCTTCTTGTAATTTTATTTGTTTTCTGGTTTTTATTTATCAGACAACATATCCATTACTACACAAGCTTAGTATTAATCATATATCATTGTCTTAAATTTTGTAATGTTGATTAGTAACTAGTGAAATACCATGCTTAGTTGTTCCAACAAAACCTTTATTAAAAATGAATTAAGTAGGAAATATGAAAACTTTAACCCTCACAGCTAAGAGAAGCCTAGATACTCTACTGTGAAAATATTGCTTCAATTCACTCTCTCCTGGATAGTGGAAATCAGGTATAAAACTCAGTAAAAAATAAACGACAAAACTCCTGGAATACCCAAATTGCTATGACTACAACATTTCAGGCTCGGACACCCCAACTCCAAACATTCAAAACAAGTTGCTGCAACTAGTAAATAAATTACATTTTATAGAGACATTAGGGGAAAAGTGAAAGCACGTGGTCCTGTCTTTACACCAACTCCCCTAACCTCACCTCCTCACTCAACCACTTTCCCTTTTCAATGATATTGTTGTGAAATATAGGCAGTGTTTAATCCTATCCTATTCTTAGCAACTTTCTCTTCTGAATCCTTTGAGAAATAAAACTGCCACATATTTCTAGATCCAGGTTGTCTGCTTCTCACTGTGGACTCTGAATTGCCTTAGGAAGTCTTAAATTACCCATTTGTAATCAATTTTACACCCTAACAAAGAAAAAGATGTTAATTTTGTTTATACTTTTAACTGGGGCAGGGAATGGGTTCACGAGGCCAGTAATTAAGAGTCCATGTCAGGAATAGAAATGGGAAACTTAAAATCAAGGTGAGTGTCAGAAGTCGTTTGTATTTTGTATTGTTACTTCTGCTGTGTCAACTAGAGAATCAGGCCAATGGCATGGGCACCTGCCCTTTAATGGGCTTTCACCCAGTCCTGCTCTGTCTATACCCAAGAGCAAAGGCAGGGCAGGAAACCAGAAAAACGTGCTGTTTACATCAGACGTGTTTTTTTTTCTTCCTTCCTATTTTGATGTTATATCTTTTGAGAAAGCTGCACTTGTTTTTAAGTATTAGGATCATGTGGTTTACCTTTGTAAGAATCCAGAAATTCAGGGTTTTTCACAGTTGACTCTTGAGATTTGAACAAAACATAAAATGATCATTTATTAACTTACGAATGGCACTGCTAAATATCCATAGTCATTTGTGTCTAGATTTTGTGATTTATATGTTAGTTGTTGGTGGGTCTACATCAAGATAATTCAACATATCATAGCAATGTACAGAAAAGACTACTCACAAAATGTCATTTCCATACTTGCTTTACTTCTAAAATATCCACTTTAAGCAGCTTCCATTCCCCCTCCACCATTTGTGCTCTCTCACTGGACCTTGAACCTGTTGACCCTTCCACTTTTCACTATCAATAATTCCCTCACTCCCTCCCCTCTCTCCTTGCCCAGCTTGGAACTGCAGTTAGTCATGATACTCTTATAAAAATCCACAACCTCCTCGCTATTCTCTGCCTTCACCATAGCACCCAGCAAAGGTCAATCACCGTTGAGCCCAACTCTTCACTTCCTTGTGTTCCCACCTAAGCGGCTGTATGGTCCTGGAGGAAAAGGCACAGCCATGCTAACTACACGGACTGCTTTCACTGTAAATTCATTCCCACAAACCTCAAATGGGCCATCAACACTGCCCGACAATCGCACATGCTTCCCTCATCAAGCTGCTCCTCTTTCCTCAATTTTCCGACACAACCTGCCCACTCTCAGTTGATGACCTCCCCTCAGAACCCATTGGATGCTAAGAGATTCTTATTACCTCAACTTTCCACTCTCCCAGATGAGTATTTCACACCCCGTTTCTCTGCAACTCTTCTATGGTGCCTTCTCTCTCTTCACTAGTAGCCAATCATTCTATTCCACACTTTGTGGAGAAAAAAGAAGCCATGAAATGGAAACCACTGTATCTTCCCTCCACTCAGCATATTAATCTAAGTTTATCTGTATCCACCCTGTAGGCAAGAATTCTGTTACAGTGGAAGAAAGATCACCAATTCTATCAAAGGCCAATGCTTCCACTCACACTTGGTAAACCATTCCTTTTTTTTTTTTTTTCGAATTTCTTTCCTCCTGGAATTATTCCTTCTCTTTCTCCTGCATTATCAGTTTCTCTTTCCCTATGAGATCATTCTCATTGCCAGGCACACACACACAAAGGAATAATATCATCCATATGGGATGGGGCGGTAGGAAACCCCAGAAAGATAATGGTCAGCTCTAGGTTGAGGGCTGCTGGAAGAATCAAATAAAAATGCCTTGGAAGACATAATAGAATTGACTTGGTGCTTACCAAGGCCAAACTTCTGTGCAGAGAACACTGACCATGAAAAGGCACAGAGATAGGGAACAACATATCATGTTAGAGGGGCCTTAAGTAATTAATGTGTGTGAAGCTAAGGGTTGAAGATTGGAGTGGGTGAGTGGGCATGGTGAAAAATAAAACTGGAGAAGTGGCAAGATCATAGAAGAATGACTGCACTATATTGAGTATTTTGGACTCTGTAAAAAAGTAAAGAAGACTCACTGAAAGGGAAATAACATAGTCTGATTTGCAGTTTGGAAAATGGCTTCAGCAGTAGCATGGCGGGTGAGTTGGAGGGGTTAAGAGATGCAGAGACAAGTTGAGAATGTGACCAGTTCATGCAAGAGAAGGTAGGAGCTTGAATGTAAACCGTGTCATATAAGTCCTTAAACAACGTTACTATTATTTCTACTTTATTGATGAAGCAAATGAGGCATAGAGATAAGTAACTTGCCCAGAGTCACACAGCAAGTCAGAAGCAGAGCTGGGATTCAAGTCCTAACTAAAGGACTCATCCTGAATTCTCAACAGCTCCTTGCTCTGGTTCTATTTACAGCTCTTTCTCATTTTTCAGTTTTCAGCTTAAATAATATCCTGGATAGTATCCCTCTCCATCACTCTTTCTGAAGCAGGGTCTCCAAAATTTTCTACAGAAATTTCACCAATGCTTAGAACTTCTTGACAACTATGATTATTTATTCTTTTTTATTAGCAAATTTGTATTTTATTAAGTTGCTTATTTTTATTGTTGGTTTCCTTTACTATTCTATAAGCAGATATTTTCTGTTATGTTTATCATATCCCACAAGTCTTAGATATGAAAGAAGGAAACTCAGCTCTTGAGGACAGTGCCATGCCATCTTCTTTGCATTCCTAATACCAGCAGAATCTGGGAATTTATGAGAAGCCCCCCAGGCATCTGCTGGATGTGTTAACTACTATAGTGAAGTTGGATTTAGGCTATAATTGCTTTGGCTATGTTTGTACCTCAGTATAATTGTATTAGATTAAGTAGAATAGATTCAGAAAGCTGTTCAAACAATAAATGTGACTGACTCTCTTACAATCTCTGCCAACAAGATAATTAATCACAGTGAACTAGAAAAATCAAGCAAAATTAACTATAAAGTACTCATTCTAAGAATTCTTCTAGCACATTTAGTTTTTATTCACTTTATTCACCTGATACTTTCTTAGCACTTGCTATGTGCCAAGGCCCTCATTTAGCACTGGAAACTTTTATGTACCAACCATTATGATAAATGTTTTGGGAATACTGTCACATTTAGTTTTATAAAAACATGACAGGCTAATATAGTGTATCACAGTTGTGGTCCAACCAGCATTCATTCTCTCTCTTTTTGAAAGCATGACCTTAAATTTCTTGTGCAGAATCACACCTTCTTCTTTCCTTGTCTATATGTCTGTTCAACACTGATTTCAGCTTTAGGGGCAGTCATGTGACCTAGATATCAACCAATGAGTGTATTTTATTTCCTTAGCTGTAGTGATCATTTCAAGGATGGATATTTGATACGGTTCAAGCCCATAAATATCAGACCTGAGAGTTTTGTTGAAACTATTGGGAAAAGAACACTTGCCTTCCCTGTCGTACTTGAACCTGCAAGACTATAGGAGCTGCTCAAATCTTCATCTTCCCACAATATATAGAGCCTGGGGGTAAATGCAACAAAGAGGAGATAAAAGCCAAAAGGTGGAGAAAGACTAAAATTTAGTGGCATCGTTTGAGCCCCTGCATCAAGTTATACCTGAAATAGTAAACTTCTGTGATTTTCAATTCAGAGAGTCAATACATCTTCCTTTTCTCTGTAAGTATTTGTTTTGAGCCTTCTGTTTTTTGGATCAGAGTCCCAATTGATTTTGGTAGATAGTATAAATTTCATTTTATAGATAAAACAATTCAGGACCAGCATTAATTAATTTACCTAAGGTTACTTAGCAACTATTTGTCTGAGTCAGAAATTGAATATATGTTTTTTTTTTCCTTTTACTCCAAAGCTTTTTTTTTCAATCAATACACTCTTCTAGCCCAACGATGATTTAAGAGCTCATTATTAGACTGAGGCTTAAACACTTCAAGAACTCAGAAAAGTGCAATGGGCTACATGGTAGAAAATAGATGAGTCAAGGGATGAACCAAAAGAGGGAAAGTTCCAGAGAGAAGCTACTTTCACGCAGTGGGTGAGAAGTTCATTGCAGCTATAGCAAAGGGTTGCTGAGGGGAGTATTAAGAGATGATGCTAGAGAGGTGAGTTAGGACCAAAGTCTAAAAGATCTCATAACCAAAGTCCTGGGCAGAAAAGGGAGAGGGAGGTCAATATGCAAAATTTGGGGCATTCCAGCTTCTATAAACTACAAAAAGTTATGAAACTAGGACTGCTGAGAGAAAGCAAGGACTTGATTTTCTGGTATTCAACTGAGGCAGGCAGAAGCATACATTTCTTCTATTTTATTTTTAATATTGATTACATTTTAAGAAAATTAATATAATCATAATTTACTTCATAGGATTACTTGGAAGGAAATTTTAGACATAATTTAACTTGTCCTCCAACTTTTATCAATAGCAATGACTTTCCCACATTTACCTGGTGATTTAGTGGCATAGCTAAGATAGAAGCCAAGTCTCCTGACTTTCATTCAATCGCTCTTTTTTACTGTTATCTCTTGGTTCTTATATTATTCTTTACGTAATTCTCACCTGGGATGGTCAGTTGGGGTGTGCAGGGAGGAGAGTGTGATGGGAATGGGAAAATCACTGCAGGAAATGAGAGAAGCTGATGGAAGTGGGTTTCCTAAGTGAAATGTGTGGAAGCAGGAACAAGGTTGACAAGTGATGTTAGCTGTAAGGTAAACTGAATCAGGGTGATGATACAGGACTCGAGGAGAAAAGGGCTTGAGTTGACATTTTTTAAAAACTATTCTTTCAACCCTTTGTGTCTATAGCAGATTTAAAAAGAAGAAATAGCACACTAAACTTTTATATAAAAGTATTGTCCATTCTCTGAGAGGCTCAAACACCTATTGTCATTCTCATAGTACCGCATTTCACCTGGTCCTGCTGTCTTTATTGTATCTCTACTCCTGCCATTTGTAAGCTCTCTTCTCTTTGAATTATGGAAACTAGCTTTTTCAAAAGAAAGTGTTAACAGCATTTCTTTGATATTGGTCATGTGCATTCTGAAAAGTAAATAGTCGAAAATGACAGGGCGACCCTTTGTGCCGTGGTAGTCCTTGATTCAATGATTGTAATTCTTGGTTCCACTCACTGCCATGCTTTTGAGCTTGGCCATGTTTTCCATAAAGTAGATCAGCTAAAGAGATACCATTTACTATTTGGGGTGCTGTTTTAAAGTAAAAAAAAAAAAAAAAATCATTTTGAAGAGCAGATATTTACTTGAGAAAGAAAAAAAATCTTTTATGTAAATATAAGACAACGTATAGCTACTCTGGGTGGCAGAGTGAGCATAGTAGAGGAATAAAAGTAAAATCTACACATTCACAAAATGATCCTCAGTAGCACCTACAAGGGAATTGAGAAAACTAGGACTGAAATAGGTTATAAATATCAACACTGGGTGACAGAGTTATCACTGCTTTATCTAAGAGAAAACAACGTCATTTGGAAGCTAGCTAACCTTTTGGAATATTGGAAGCCCTGTTAAATATTTGGCACAGAAGTTGATATACAGCCTATCCCTTGACAGGTAGGATATATAGATAAGAACAAAGTGGCAAAGAAGGCAGAATGAAGAGCTACAGGACTGTGGTCTAAGGTAAACCCAAGAAGGAATATATTTATGTTTGGTGGGTAGGACTAAAAGACTGCTCCAAAGGGCCCAGAGTTTAGTAGAGATGGTAGATTTATTGTGAATCAAAGTTAAAGAAAGGAAAGAATCTGGGGCATGATAGCAAAGACTACTTTTTGAACTTGAATGGAGACAGTAATCTAAACTTATCAGATAATATTCCATTTATCATGCTCCATGTTGGGTCAATACGTTGATATGCAATGGAAATTTTTTGCTAAAAATAGTGCAAACCCACTGTTTTCTTCATAGGTAGGGAAATTAAGTGTAAAACTTACACAGAAACTACAAAGATTTTACATTGTAAAACATTACGTAGAATACATTTGTGTTCCTGGAAGTGGATCAGAGGAAGAAGTCTTTGATGTTATTATATTTTCATACCTAATATTTAAGACCTTGGTTGAAACTATGATCAAATAATGAATTAAATTTTCTTCTAACTACAAAAATCCAAAATATCATCTGCCTTACCATGATCATTCAAAAATACGGTATTTTATTCAAGCATCTCATGGTCAGTAAGTAACTTGTTCCACAAGATTCGTTATGAAAAGATGTTTGGTGTCCCACATCTCCAGATTAGTAACACAGTGAATAATAATAATAATAAATTTCTTTGTAAATACTTAGTGATTAATTGTAGGTAACAGGCTGATCCTGAATTCATGCATTATTTCATATTTGGTAGGTTCTATGTTTTGCCACTGACCATTATCCAAAGTGTTCAAAGAACTCATCTGATAGCACAGATTCTAGATTTTTCCTTTTCTATCCCTTCTTTATGGAGCCAGCTCTCTTAGTTATCTTTTAAGGCCAGTCTGTTATGATACATGAAATGCACTGCATCTTTATTGTACTGGCAATAAAATTCTAATAACATGCATTAAAACCAATTAGCAGACCTGAATATCTCCTGATCTAATGAATGAGACAAGGAGAGCCTACATTAATCTATTTCAGATATTATACATTGAATTCTAGACTGTGAGACGCCCGTGTCTCTGTTGACACAACAGAAATTTGTCAATCCTTTTCAGAACTTCTCTTTATTTGAAAAGCATTTAGGAACTTTTCCAGCATATGTTATTAAGGAAACATAAAAGGAAGATTAATAAAGCAGAAGAAGAGGGGAAATAAATAAACCTGTTGACAAAATGAACTTTATTTCCATCAACTGGTTATTGGAGCAGGAAATACAGGCTTTTCTAATGAGGCACTGGGCTATGATGGCGAGTTTTCTTCTAAGCCATTTTACAGTGGGGGCTAGGGAGCTTTTCCTGTGGTCATCATAACAGGAAAATGTACAAGACTTTTAAACCTGTCAAGATCCCATGAAAGTTATAATAATTATTCCCAAATTATTTTTTTCCTGTTCTTTTTCTTGTTTGGTAAAGTAGCACTTTCATATAATCAAATGTGTTCACATTACTGCCATAGATATTTCTGATCTAACCAAGGAAAATAAATCCTAAAAACATTTCTCTTACAAAATTCAACAAAAGGTTAAAAATGTGGAAGTTAAAGCTTTGCATTTTATTCAACATTTTTACATTTTCTCCAAGAGCTCAAGATAGTTGGTAAGTTTTTTTCTTCTTAAATCAGGAAGCAATGCGAATGAAGCAACTGACAAAGGATTAATCTCTAAAATATCCAAGCAGCTCATGCAGCTCAATATCAAAAAAACAAACAACCCAATCCAAAAATGGGCAGAAGACCTAGATAGACATTTCTCCAAAGAAGATATACAGATTGCCAACAAACACATGAAAGGATGCTTAACATCACTAATCATTAGAGAAATGCAAATCAAAACTACAATGAGGTATCACCTCACACGGTCAGAATGGCCAACATCAAAAAATCTACAAACAATAAATGCTGGAGAGGGTGTGGAGAAAAGGAAACACTCTTGCACTGTTGGTGGGAATGTAAATTGATACAGCCACTATGGAGAACAAACAGTATGGAGGCTTCTTAAAAAACTAAAAATAGAACTACCATATGACCCAGCAATCCCACTACTGGGCATATACCCTGAGAAAACCACAATTCAAAAAGAGTCATGTACTACAATGTTCATTTCTTCTCTATTTACAATAGCCAGGACATGGACGCAACTTAAGTGTCCATCAACAGATGAATGGATAAAGAAGATGTGGCACATATATACAAAGGAATATTACTCAGCCATAAAAAGAAACAAAATTGAACTATTTCTGGTGAGATGGATGGGCCTAGAGTCTGTTATACAGAGTGAACTAAGTCAGAAAGAGAAAAACAAATACTGTATGCTAACACATATATATGGAATCTAAAAAAAAAAAAAAAAAAAAAGTTTCTGATGAACCTAGGGGCAGGACAGGAACAAAGACACAGACGTAGAGAATGGACTTGAGGACATGGGGAGGGGGAAGTGTAAGCTGGGACGAAGTGAGAGAGTGGCATGGACATATATACACTACCAAATGTAGAATAGATAGCTAGTGGGAAGCAGTCACATAGCACAGGGAGATCAGCTCAGTGCTTTTTGTCCACCTAGAGGGGTGGGTAGGGATTGTGGGAGGGAGATGCAAGAGGGAGGGGATATGGGGATATATGTGTAGGTATAGCTAATTCACTTTGTTATACAGCAGAAACTAACACAACATTGTGAAGCAATTATACTGCAATAAAGATGTTAAAAAAATTCAATAAATATAATAGTTCACTTTCACATTTTTCAATAAAAATAATTGTAGTTTCTTCAAAAAAAAAAAAAAGAAGCAATGTAAGCATTTGAAATACAACCATTCTTAGAAGGGAGAAAGTTCATTTGGGAGAGGTATGTGCATTTTAAACATTGGAGCAGCTTTCTCAAAATGTACATAACATTATTTACAGGTATAATTTCATGTATACATATTTTCTAAGTTTGGTCATAGCTCCTTGTCTGTACGTATATGATTCATAATTAACAATGACTTGTAATGTTTATCACATAGTATCCTATGATCTATTTTTTAAAAATTGAAAATAAGTAATGGTATGGATTTTTCAGAGCTTGTAAAGTTTCGTAAGAATGCACATATTCTCACATATATGTATCAATTTTTATTCCAGATGGTATAATTTCCCCAATGACTAGTGCATAGGTGTATAATTGTATGTTTGTATAACCATGATGCCAGTTTGTGGCATTTAAAGTACTAGTAATTTATTATATTGGATAGACAATTAAATAAATAATGATCAGATTAAATTATTTATTTATTTTACATATTTATTTATTAAAATTATTTTATGGTTATTTGCCCAACTGCTTTATGAACTGCTTTTCCTTGGGCCTTTGAAGAATAGACATGTTTCTCTATTTTTTGTTAATGAGATCAGTCTGAATATTTTGACCACTTGAAAATTAATTTCCATCATTGCATTATGTATTCTACAGCCTGATTTGATAACTACATACAAAAACATGGATCATCAAAATTAATCTGAAGTATATCAGCATCTGTTCACTACTGCATAATTTATAATAGCAAAGTATCATAAACGTCCTCGATGTCCACAATATGGGACTTCTTAAATAAATAAGGGAATATCTGAATGACGGAATATTAAGACTCTGGAGAACTTTCATAACACAGGAAATGATCATAATAAACACTAAATACTAAAGCAGGACACAAATTTATATAACATATAACCGTCTCTCTTTTGTGTGTTTTTTTAGTCTTATATTCAAAGAAAAATTCCTGGAAGAAAGTATGAGTAGTTAGCTCTAGTTGCTGTTATTATGATCATGATTCCTTTCTTTTTAATATATCCTTGTATTTACAAGCATATTTTCTGGGAGTATATACTTACCTAGAATCAGAAAAATAAGCATTATTTTAAAAAAACAAATATTAATCTTTGAAAACAAATGGGTGCTCTGTATATCATGGAAGCTGGCAGATCTCGATTCCTTCCCTTCTACACAATCATCTTATTTACTAGAAAATACTAATTAAAAAGCAAGGAAAAAAAAGTAATTTGATCAATTCAGTGAAGTGAGAAGAAACTAAACATAAACATCAAAGAAACACTGTGTGAGGGTAAGAAGCTCAATGGCAGTACTATGGGCATTATCTTCATCTAAAGGAGACACAGACACTAAACCTTGGTTGTTTTTTAATGCCCCAAATTTAGCCAAGCTTTTCAGTTATGGAGCGTCAGAGCCTGAAGTTCTTTGGGTTTGTACTAGGGCCAAATCTACATGAACACGTCAGACTTATCGACTCTCCACAATTCTGATCTTCTTTCCCAACTTGCTTAATGACATTACCATTGTGTCAGTCAGCCCCATTTAGGTCTTCACCATTATTTTGTATTCTCCAACTGTGGCCTTTTACAGATAATTAACATTGCCTATAAAATGATTCTCCTTTCTTCTTTTCTTTCTACTCCCTTTGTTGTTGCTCTGGTTCAGTCTTGTAATTTTTCTTCTCTACCTGTTCAATCCCCTTGAATCATCTGGAAGATTATTGCTTGATTAATCTTATTAATATGTCTTTAACACATTATTTCATGCTCAAAAGCATTAATGGTTCCCACTGATTACTGAATTAAGTCAAAAGTTCTTAGACTGACTCTCCAGACTCTCTGTAATCTGATCCCAAACAACATCTGTACAACGTCTCTTATTCTTCTGCTTAAAGATCTGATGACCTGGCCAAACTGGAGTAGAAATCATTTCCCAGATCTGTCAGACTTTCTTCCTCCTTACCAAAATGTATCGTGCTTCATTTACTATCCCTATTAAAATTCTGCCTATATTTAACATCTAATAAATTATGAACTTCCGAAAGGTGGAGGAAATATATTCAACTTTGTATCTCAGTGTTGATAGTAGGAACTTGCAAGTAGTAAGTACTTGTGCCTGTTTGCTAAATAAATGAATCCATTTCAAACCACACCTGTATCACAGTCTCTTTATCACCCAGAAGTACTCTTCATCCCTCTGGGTACACAGTGGTCTCTGCATCTCTAATTCAATACAAATCATACTCGGCCTTACATGTCATTATGGAAGACAGGGGCATTCCCAGTTTATAGGCATTAGGATTTCCTTGCATCTGACCATGTCTAGAAGACTAGTATAGATGAACCACTAGGACCTATTTGTAAGAAGGCTTAAGAATCTCCCTGTGAAAAAGTATACAAAGACTCAAAGAATAGTACTCAAAAAGTAGGACTTCTGTGTTTGACAGTTATGTTGTGCTAGGTACTTTGAAGAGCCTTCCTGCTGAAAACAACTAATGAGGCTGACCTACTTCTTTTATTTATTTTGAAAGTATTACTAGGATGACAAAATAACAGTAAATACTCAGAGGACAAAGCAAATGAGTGAAGGTGAGATTTGGAAAAGAATAATCAGGAAGCAGATTTTATCCTTGAGAGTATTTACTGATTTAAGTGAAACTAGGCCTCAATGTCCACAGTTTCACAGAGCACAAAGAATAGGAGACAATGTCCAGAGCCTATCCAAGATAAAGAGTCTAACAGGAGACCACAGGAAGGAAGCTGGGAGGCCCAAGAGCTATTGACTTAGTGTTATGGTGAAAAAGAAACACAACACCTCTCTCCCAGGTCATTGCAAAGAGAACTGTCTATCGTGAATTTTGGTCTTGAATGAAAGGGAGAAAAGTCTCACCTGAGAATAAGCAATAACAAGCTGGCCCCTACGCAAACTTCATGAATGTTTGCACCTACAATTCAGACTACCTGGAGGGGTAACGGTGGTATCTATGACAGTTCAAGCTGATAATTAAGTTTAAAGTAGTCCTGGGAGGGTGATATCCCCAGGAGTCTGGCAGAAACAAACTCATGCTTTCTGGCTGGAGAAACCCAGGTCTCAAAGTGTGCCAGGGACAAAGTTGGAATTAAAATGTGCTTAGAGTCAAATTTCACAAAGTATGCAAAGAAACAGTGCAATATGAGTGAGATCCAGAAGGAGAAAAAAAAAATTAAACAGGAATTATAACTGGAAAGACATTGTGAATATATACAGAGAGATTTAACATAATGAAAGAAATAGGAGCAAGGATGGTAAATATGAGTAATGAGTATAAAAATAACTAATAAAAAAGAATAAGAACTTATAGATATGAAAATTATAATAATTGGAATTAAAATTTAAAGGATGTGTTTAAGAGCAGATTAGACAGACCTGAGGAGAGAATCACTCAACTAGAAATTAGTGAACTAGAAGATAGATTTGACAAAATTATCTAGAATGCACACAAAGAGACAAGGAAATGAAAAATAGGAAACAGGAGTTAAGAAATATGGAGATAAAGGCTGAAAATACTCCAGAACTGATGAAAAGCACTAATCCACTGAAATCAGGAATCAGTACCTTTATTGTGTACTGTACGTGTGTTATCTGTATTGTGTATCAGTAAAGATACAGTGGAATGGTACTTTTGTTGTGCTGAGATAAAACATTTGCTGACCTAGAGTTCTATGCTTGGGAAAATGTTTTTTACGAGAGTAAAATAAAGATATTTTCAGATAAACAAAAAAACCAAACTATTTTGCCAGTAGCAGACTCTTGCTAAAGAAAGCTAAAAGATGTACGTTAAGTTCAGAAGGAAAACTCAGATGGAAGGTCTTAGATGCAAAAAGAAATGAAGAATAAAGAAAATCTAAACAAATATGAAGTGTATATAACAACTCATACTATATAATGGCTTAAGGGGTTAAAAGAAGGCCAGGAAAAATTAAAATGCTTATAAAGGTATCATATAAGTCAGGAAGGGTGTGGTCTGCTCAAGTGTTCTTGAGTCCCTATACAGTATTCCTGTTAAGGATGAGGGTAAAGATATTGTTAATTACAAAGAAAAAAAATCAATACACTAAGTTTTATAAGATAAGCACTAAAACAACAGAAATAGTTCATATTACCATATTGTAATCCAGCAGAGGGGAAAAATTGGAATGAGAAAGATAGACAATCAATTTACATTAAAGACAAGAAAGGATAGAAAAAGAAACAGAAAAGTGAAAATGAAGCACAGTATAAGAAAATATAATTATGCCCAAATTTATAAATAATTATGAGTGTAAACAGACAAAATCATGTAGTTAAAAGACAAAAAAATAACAAAATATAAATGCAAACAGACCACCACTGCCGCTAGCACAAAAGAACAACATTCCAGCTATATAAAAAGTGTACAAGAAAGGCTTGCAACAAGACATTGTCAAAAAGGCATGTAAAACATAACAATTCAGAAAAGTTGAAAGTAAAAGTTGGCAAAAGTTATGCCACAAAATACTAAGACTAAGCTGGTGTAGCTATGTTATTAGTATAGTAGAATGTATTGTAGAACAAAGATAATCGCAAAAAATGTCACTACATTTTTTTTTTAAAGAAAAATTAAATTGACCAGGAAGAGATAAACATTCTGGGCTTAGTTGCACCTCAAATCATGACCTAAAATTGTAGAAAACAAAAATGACAGAATTAGAGATAGAATTTGACAGATCAATCACTGTAATGGCAATTGATAGATAAATCAGCCAATGTAATTTTAAGGATAAAGAAGATTCGAACAATATGATTAACAAGCTTGATCTAATGTATAGCTATAGAATATAATTCCCAATAAATGCAGAATATATATATTATTTTCAGGCATGAATTGACCTTTTATGAAAAGGTTCGCTTTAGCATAATAATAATAAACACATTAAATTCAATTTGTGCTAGGCAGTGTTTTAACCACGTTAGAATGCATTTAATCCTCACAGTCCTAAGGGTTTGGTATATAAATATCCCCATTTTATATATGAGAAAACTGAGACACCAAGAGGTTAAGTGATTTTCTCAAGGTAACAACTAGAAAATGGAAGAGCTGGGATTAGAGTCTGTGCTCTTATCTGCCATGCACCCAGGAACACTGCCAGGCTGTTGGCAGGAGTTAGAATTGTCTCAATTCTGATCTCTCCTTCGTTCAGGACAGTGGGTACTTCCGAGGGAGAAAGTACAGAGACAACATTGGGAGGGGGCATGCAATATCATGGTAATGTTCTTTTTCTAGAACTGAGTACTGAGCAGACAGGTATTTATTGCACCTCTGTTTGAAGGAAAGTTGACACTGTAGCATAGTATTACTCAGACTATTTTTAGACCTGATATTACAATTTCATGCCATTGTCCTAAAAGTGCAATGAGAACAAGTGAAAATAAAAGGTAGATTTTAGCTCTTTGTAACACCAAAAGCATAAAGATAGGCACTGGTTACTTTTTCTCCTGGAGGTAAATCTTGGAACACGGCATGGCAGGTACACAGTGATCCGACAATCTGCCTGGGCCAGTAAGAAATGGAGAGAGGGAGAGAGACCAGGCCCCAGAACATCAGGTCCAGCAGGGAATATGATCATCATAGTTGAAGTCAGAAAGAAGGAAAATGCCAGATTTTATGGGGCAGCAACTTGGCAGTTTGAGAGTACATATGTGCCATACCATGAGGATTCCCAGAAGCTTCTGGAAGGGTTCTGAGGGGTGATTTGAAGAACCCAAAAAACTAGAGGAGAGGGTATAGCCAGAAAAATACTGTTTTATTACTGCCTGTGCTTTTTTCTAAACTTTCTAAGGAAAGTGGGTACTGTTATCTATGCACTTAAAATAAATAATAGATATTAATTTGCTGAGGGCAGAGATTGTATATATTTTTATCATAATAATATCTTACATGATATAAAAAAATCATGAATGAATGCAAAAATCCATCAGAACTCCTAATAAAGCAACTTTTAAGTATATCTGATACTAGATATTAGGGATACCATTTTTAAAAACAAAAGAAGGCACATGACTTTTTGCAGAAAAAAGTGCCTTTCTATTAGTCTCCTAATACCATTAGGTGTATCCAAATTTAACTCAGTAGCTAATTTAGGACAAGTATGTGGGTTTGGGAAGGGGCCTGTGCAAGCATGTCCATGAACCTATAAAGGGAACAAGAAACGTATAATATAAAGAGATAGTAATTTATGTACAGATGGAAATCCAGATATACACGCACACAAAATCACACCCCTCTGGAATATATACCAGCCCTAAAAGGCTCTGTCCTTTCCAGCTTGGCAATGCCAGTGGCATCCAGCACCCCAGGTAGTCGCTCCTTCTGAATGCTCCTGGCTAAAATGCAGAAATTCTGCAAATTACTTCTATAATGGGCAATGGAGAGGAAAAACTGGATGAAATTCAACATAGGAAAAGCCAATTTAAGTACTATAAAATGTTTTCTAATAATGGAGTCTGTTAGGCTTTGGAGTAATCTCAGCAGGAGATACGAAGGCAGTATCATAGGAAGGACTTAAAAATATCAAGGAAAAATTCGATTTCAACTGTTTCAATAGGGCAAACTTCTGCAGCAGAGGAAAGGCAGTACCTTTAGAACATTACCAGGGTTACAACTATTGTTGAAAACTTATGTGTGACAGAGAAAACCTTGCAATTCGCTGCTGTGTACAGGAAGGTCAAGGACATTGTAGTTTCAAAAAATCATTACTTGCTTTCTAGGGAAAAAATCAGTTTAATCTTCAAAATATGGTTTCCTGAAGTAAACAGTATGAGACAGACAGGATGGTCTGGTAAATGAGAAGCAGTGGACACCTACCATAATTAGAGTTTACTAACTGTTGCTAGCATCTCATTTAAAGAGAAAGTTCACTTTAAGAATTTTTTTGTTTCCACTGTGAATGCAAGTTTTATTAATGACCACGCTATGGGTAGACCACAGTCCGCTGTTACTCTATTCAGATTTTGGCTCCTTCCTTCCTAGATTTTTGAGCAATGTGTTCACGTACGTAGATAATCACAATCCCATTTGTAAAGAGGAAAGAAAGAAAACGTTTATTGTCCAGAACGGACTTCTCATCAGCGCTGGGGTGGTCCTCTGAGACTTTCATTTCTTTCCTTCACTAAAGCAGAAGATGAAGTTTAAGTGCCTTCCTGTGTATTTAATTTAAAAATACCAGCCACTCTATTGTTCAGAACTAAGTCTTTTTAATCAAAAAATGGCTTCTTATTCCTCAGATACCTTCCATGCATGAGGCAATGAGCATTTTAGGATCTTAGAAGGATGCTTCACAGTAATCCCTTGGGCTTTTCTATTTCACAGAATTTACTACTTATTTTGCTACATGCCTACAGAGAATTGGTCAAGTTCATGCTTTTCCTTTTAAAGCTATTGAAACTCTTCAGTTGTGAAAACAGCCTAATCAAAGTGGCCGCTTTATCCTCCTCCTGCACGTGCAGACTACTCTGGAATGAATATATCACATAGGTAGGCATAGCCTCGATGCGTTTGGGGGCTATCTGGGTGGAAATAGAAAAGTCTTGAAGCGAGACAGACCAGTCTAGAGGTAAACAGGCTGCCAGTGCTGGCAGCTGTGCCGTTACAGAGAAAAGCATTCCCCAATGTGGTCTCACTTATCAATTTTGACAGGTGACTGTCTTGATTCCCCAGAACATTTATCAAAGAGGACAAATCGTGCTGAATGTCAAGTTTGCCAGAATGACTTTGGTTAATAGTTATCTATAAAGAAAATAGGGCTCATAACCACCTATCTGTCATGCAGGGGAAGGAGAACACTCTACCTAAGTAATTTTTGTTTATTTTTAAAAAGCCAACTATTTATTTATTTGAATCTATACTCTACCATTCCCACCATCTTAGTTCAAGGCCTTTTCATTTCACACATAGACTATAAAAATTTGGGTCTCTTATTTGGGTTTTGTTCCTTCAAATTTGTCCTCCACACTCCTACAAAAATGGGTCGATCTGGGAAACAATCTGACTCCCTCAGGCCTCTTGTAACATGGAGGTGTCTTCCCATTGCTTGTAATATAAAGTTGCCTGTAGTATAAAGTCCAAGTTCCCAGTTGTTACATAAAAATTGTTTCCTTATCCGGCCCCTGCATACCTGTCCAGCCTTATCTTGTGTCTTTCTTCACTTCCCAAAACACTCCCTAGTTAGACTGAACTATTATGAACCTGCTGTGTTTGTTGATGCCATCACACATTTGTACTTACTCTTGACTTAAACATTGGCTTGTTCCAAATTCTCCTCAGGTACCATTTCTTCTCTGACCATTTCCCAAAGAGTTAGTCACTGGTTTCTCTGTACCACTTCTGTATTTTATTATTGTGTATGTCTCAGAGTAGTGTAATTATATATATCTTCCTATTTCTGTAAGCAGCTTTTGCAGGAAAGCGCTCTCTGCAGGAGGCCCCTTTGTCTTGTCACTAACCTTTAACCAGGCACCCCCAAGCTCTACTTATCTTCAGCTGGAGCACACCTTTCAAATCTTTTGATCACACAGTACTTTGCCTAACTTGTTGATTCTTCCTGGAGATCAAAGAAGTAGAAATGAAGAATAAGTAATTAACAGATGGCCAGGTCTCTTCCCTAGCTTCCCCTTCAGTAGTCTCAAACTGTGAACAAACTGTGTGAACAAACTGTGTGAACAACATAGCATCTAAAGAAAGATCACAAGAGGTTGACAAGCCTGCACACAGTGGGGGATGGCAACGACTCTGACCTCCATCTCAATGATTAACTGAGCTTACCTCCTTTTTTCCTTTTAAAAGCTTTCATGGCCAATCAGGATCTTCGGAGGTGGTTTTTGGGGGACACCAGAGTCCATCATTTCCCCAGATTGCCAACATTCTGATTACAGGCAACTTTCCTTTCTACCAACATTTGTTTCGCCCTCGTGTATTGATTTTCGAGCTGCAAGCGGCCAGACCTGATTCGGTAACATTTCCACATCTAGCCTGTGAGCTCCTTGATGGAAGACAGTATCTCATTTATTTTTGGCTTAGCAATACTCAGCATAGAATCTCAGATTGCACACATTGCTCAAAAATATTTATTTCTGAACTTAACTGGGTCACCATGGTTACCAGAAGCTGAAAGGAAAACATCTTTATATCATAGAAGCAGGAGTCATTAAAACATCTTTGGGTTTAAAAGCAAAATTTAATGGCATTTGAAAAATAAAATGTAAAAAACCTGCATGTTTAATTATGTATTATGGGAATACCATGATCTGTGTTGTATGCAGAAGGACTGAGACCTTAGAGTGCAATTTTATTTTATTTTCTGATTTTTTCCAGCTTTGTTGAGATATTATTGACATATAACATGTATAAGTTTAAGGTGTGCAATGTGATGATTTGATATATGTATATATTGTGAAATGATTACCACAATAAGGTTACTTAACACTTTCATTCTGTCACATAATTACCTTTTTTGTGGGGAGAACATATAATATCTATTCTCCTAACAATTTTCAATTGTATAATATGGTGCTGTTAATTATCATCACCATTAGATCCCCAGAACTTATTCATCTTGTAGCTGGAAGTTTGTACCCCTTGACCAACATCTCCCTATTTCCCCCACCTCCCAGCCACTGGCAGCTATCATTCTACTCTATTTATTTGAATTTGGCATTTTTAGATTACACATATAAGTGAGAACACAGTGTTTGCCTTTCTCTGTCTGACTTATTTCACTTAGCATAATATCCTCAAGGCCCATCCATGTTTTGCAAATGGCAGAATTTCCTTCTTTATATGGCTGAAAAATATTTCATTGTGTGTATACACCACATTTCCTTTATCCATTTATCCCTTGATGGACACTTAGGTTATTTTCATGTCTTGGCTACTGTAAATAATGGTGCAATGAACATAGGGGTGTAGATATCTCTTTGAGATAATGATTTCATTTCCTTTGGATATATACCCAAAAGTGGAATTGCTGGATCATGTGGCAGTTATTAGGGTGCAATTTAAAATCACTGACTACCATGTGCGTGAAATTATAGAACTAAGGACTGGGATAATTTTCTGATGTTGGGTTTTTGTGAAACTTAAAAAAGCAATGAAACACTTAAGTAATTTAGTAAATGTTGGCAAATTTTTCTTTAATTTGCTGTAATTGAAGTTTAATAAGAACATCTAATATTGTGCCAGGCCTTTCCTTAATCTGCTACATTCTAATAATTACCAAGTCTTCAAATTTGCTTCTGATATATATGCTTCCAACCCTGACTTTCATTTTTCATTGCTACTACTACTACTAGTGTTGTCCTTACCCTATTCTGAAAAGAAAACTTATACTTTTCATCTTACTTTTAAAATACACACACACAAAAAAACCATTCAACACATAAATAATTATGAGAGACATGCAAAGTTGGAAGTAAAGGGCCAAAAGTTGAATGGGAGAAACTACCATACATTAATGCTGGCATAGATTAGCATCTCCTTTCCTGTTGCAAAACCCCAGAATGGATAAAAAAAAAAGTATATATTAAAAAGAATCATAACCATACTTTAAAATAAGAAGGGAAACCCTTGATGGATTAGAAACTGTGAGAAATCTCTGAAGGATGAAAAGCAGAAGGGATCACATAAAAGCCTGAAGCTCAAGAGAGAATGAGCACCAAGGGTTCGATTCTAAAGTAACAGTGAACTAGCAAGGCTCTGGGGCTGGGAGCCTCCAGACACACTGGAGGGTGGTGGCGTACTGCACACTAAGGATTCCTCCAGCTCCATTCTCCCTGCCAGCTTGGAACACCAAGAGCCACGGGGCAGTTTGCTTAACTCTCCCCAAAGCTCTAAGAAGTAAGCTTGTAGTAGCTCCAAACTTAGAGATTGGAAACTGAATTAAGCCCAGGTGGAGCTGTTCTGGGATTAGGAGGAAAGGCAGTGTGGTATTATAGAGACAAAGGAAGAAGAGCATTTCAAGAAGATACACATGGGCAATAGCACCAAATGCAGCTGAAAGGGAAGTAGATGGTATAAATGGATTTGGTCATTCTGTTATTACTTGTCATCCTCATATCACATTTTAATGGACTGAGAAATAAATGAGATTTTTCAAAAGTGGCAGAGAGTCAAACTCCTCTTTTAACATGTTGAAGAAAAAGAATAGAGAAGATGAAAGTCAGAGATCCAAACAGGCTTCATTAAAGGTCATTTTTTTTTTTTTTTTGCTTTTACATAAAGGACTTTTGAATGTGTTTTGGTCCACTGTGACACTCAGAGCATCTCTCTTTGTGTGCAGTTCATAACTCATGTTTCAAGGGCTTGCAGACCCTATCATCCATAAGATGTGGGGTTTCTTTTCTGAAGGTTCATTTTCTCCTTCCTTCTCTTTTTATTTTTATGTTTTTTATTGGAGTATAGTTGCTTTACAATGTTGTGTTAGTTTCTGCTGTACAATGAAGTGAATCAGCTATATGTATACATATAACCCCTCCCTCTTGGACCTCCCTCCCACCACCCCCCATCCCACCCATCTAGGTCAACACAGAGCACTGAGCTGAGCTCCCTGTGCTTTATAGCAGGTTCCCACTAGCTACCTATTTTACACATGGTAGTGTATATATGTCAATCCGAATCCCCCAATTCATCCCACTCTCCCTTCCCTACCTCGTGTCCACATGTCAGTTCTCTACGACTCTGTCTTTATTTGTGCCCTGAAAATAGGCTCATCGGTAACATTTTTCTAGATTGCACATATATGTGTTAATAAACAATATTTGTTTTCCTCTTTCTGGCTTACCTCATTCTGCATGACAGACTCTAGGTCCATCCACATCTGTACAAATGACCCAATTTTGTTCCTTTTTACAGCTGAGTAATATTCCATTGTATATATGTACCACATTTCTTTATCCATTCATCTGTCCTTGGACATTTAGGTTGTTTCCATGTCCTGGCTATTGTAAATAGTGCTATAATGAATATTAGCGTACATGTGTCCTTTTGAGTGATGGTTTTCCCAGGGTATATACCCAGTAGTGGGATTGCTAGGTCATATGGTAGTTCAATTTTTAGTTTTTTAAGGAACCTCCATACTGTTCTCCACAGTGGCTGTATCAATTTACATTCCCACCAACAGTGCAAGAGGGTTCTCTTTTCTCCACACCCTCTCCAGCATTTATTGTTTGTAGGTTTTTTGATGATGGCCACTCTGACCGGTGTGAGGTGATACCTCATTGTAGTTTTAATTTGTATTTCTCTAATAATTAATGATGTTGAGCATCTTTTCATGTGCCTCTTGGCCATCTGTATGTCTTTTTGGTGAGATGTCTATTTAGGTCTTCTGCCCATTTATTGATTGGGTTGTTTGTTTTTTTTATATTGAGCTGCATGAGCTGTTTGTACATATTGGAGATTAATCCTTTGTCCATTGCTTTGTTTGCAAATATTTCCTCCCATTCTTTTTGGCTTGTCTTTTTGGCTTGTTTATGGTTTCCTTTGCTGTGCAAAAGCCTTTAAATTTCATTCAGTTCCATTAGTTTATTTTTGTTTTTATTTTCATTACTCTAGGAGGTGGGTCAAAAAAGATCTTGCTGTGGTTTATGTCAAAGAGTGTTTTTCCTATGTTTTCCTCTAAGAGTTTTATAGTGTTCAGTCTTACTTTTAGGTCTTTAACCCATTTTTAGCTTATTTTTGTGTATAGTGTTAGGGAGTGTTCTAATTTCATTCTTTTATATGTAGCTGTCCAGTTTTCCTAGTACCACTTATTGAAGAGGCTGTCTTTTCTCCATTGTATATTCTTGCTGCCTTTGTCATAGATTAGGTGACCATAGGTGCATGGGTTTATCTCTGGGCTTTCTATCCTGTACCATTGACCTATATTTCTGTTTTTGTGCCAGTACCATATTGCCTTGATTACTGTAGCTTTGTATTACAGTTTGTATTGTACTTTGTACTATAGTTTGTATTATAGTCAGGCAGGGAGCCTGATTCCTCCACCTCTGTTTTTCTTTATCAAGATTGCTTTGGCTCTTCAGGGTCTTTTGTGTTTCCATGTGAACTGTAAAATTTTTGTTCTAATTCTGTGAAGAATGTCATTGGTAATTTGATTGGGATTGCATTGAATCTGTAGATTGCTTTGGGTAGTCATTTTTACAATATTGATTCTTCCAATCCAAGAACATGGTATATTTTTCGATCTGTTTGTGTCATCTTTGATTTCTTTCAGCAATGTTTTATAGTTTTCTGAGTATAGGTCTTTTGCCTCCTTAGGTAGGTTTATTCCTAGGTATTCTACGCCTTTTATTGAAATGGAAAATGGGATTGCTTCCTTAATTTCTCTTTCTGATCTTTTGTTGTTAGTGTATAGGAATGCAAGAGATTTCTGTGTGTTAAATTTGTATCCTGCAACTTCCACAAGCCTCTTAGATAGCCTCAACCACCAGAGGGCAGACAGCAGAACCAATAACTACAATCCTGCAGCCTGTGGAACAAAAACCACATTCACAGAAAGATAGACAAGATGAAAAAACAGAGGGCTATGTACCAGATGAAGGAAAAAGATAAAACTCCAGAAAAACAACTAAATGAAGTGGAGATAGGCAACCTTGCAGAAAAAGAATTCAGAATAATGATAGTGAAGATGATCCAGGAGCACGGAAAAAGAATGGAGGCAAAGGTCAAGAGATGCAAGAAATGTTCACAGAAAAAGAATGGAGGCAAAGATCGAGAAGATGCAAGAAATGTTCAACAAATATCTAGAAGAATTAAAGAACAAACAAACAGAGATGAACAATACAATAATTCAAATGAAAAATACACTAGAAGGAATCAATAGCAGAATAACTGAGGCAGAAGAACGGATAAGTGACCTGAAAGACAGAATGGTGGAATTCACTGCTGCAGAACAGAATAAAGAAAACAGAATGAAAAGAAATGAAGACAGCCTAAGAGACCTCTGGGACAACATTAAATGCAACAACATTTGCATTATAGGGGTCCCAGAAGGAGAAGAGAGAGAGAAAGGACCCGAGAAAATATTTGAAGAGATTATAGTTGAAAACTTCCCTAACATGGGAAAGGAAATAGCCACCCAAGTCCAGGAAGCGCAGAGTCCCATACAGGATAAACCCAAGGAGAAACAAGCCAAGACACATAGTAATCAAATTGGCAAAAATTAAAGACAAAGAAAAATTATTGAAAGCAGCAAGGGAAAAACAACAAATAATATAAAAGGGAACTCCCATAAGGTTAATAGCTGATTTCTCAGCAGAAACTCTACAAGCCAGAAGAGAGTGGCATGATATATGTAAAGTAATGAAAGGGAAGAACCTACAACCAAGATTACTCTACCCGGCAAGGATGTCATTCAGATTTGATGGAGAAATCAAAAGCTTTACAGGCAAGCAAAAGGTAAGAGAATTCAGCACCACCAAACCAGCTCTACAACAAATGCTAAAGGAACTTCCCTAAGTGGGAAACACAAGAGAAGAAAAGGACCTATAAAAACAAACCCAAAACAATTAAGAAGATGATAATAGGAACATACATATTGATAATTACCTTAAACGTGAATGGATTAAATGCTCCAACCAAAACACACAGGCTTGCTGAATGGATACAAAAACAAGACCCATACAAGAGACCCACTTCAGACCTAGGGACACATACAGACTGAAAGTGAGGGGATGGAAAAAGATATTCCATGCAAATGGAAATCAAAAGAAAGCTGGAGTAGCAATATTCATATCAGATAAAATAGACTTTAAAATAAAGAATGTTAGAAGAGACAAGGAAGGAAACTACATAACGATCAAGGGATCAATCCAAGAAGAAGATATAAGAATTATAAATGTATATGCACCCAACATAGGAGCACCTCAATACATAAAGCAACTGCTAACAGCTATAAAAGAGGAAATCCACAGTAACACTATAACAGTGGGGGATTTTAACACCTCACTTACACCAATGGACAGATCATAAAAACAGAAAATTAATAAGGAAACAAAAGCTTTATATGACACAATAGACCAGATAGATATAATTGATATTTATAGGACATTCCATCCAAAAATAGCAGATTACACTTTCTTCTCAAGTGCACATGGAACATTCTCCAGGATAGATCACATCTTGGGTCACAAATCAAGCCTCAGTAAGTTTAAGAAAATTGAAATCATATCAAGCATCTTTTCTGACCACAATGCTATGAGATTAGAAATCAATTACAGGGGAAAAACGTAAAAAACAAAAACTCATGGAGGCTAAACAATATGTTACTAAATAACCAAGAGATCATTGAAGAAATCAAAGAGGAAATAAAAAAATATCAATGACAATGAAAATGATATGAAATGACAATGAAATGACAATGACAATGAAAACACGACAATCCAAAACCTATGGGATGCAGCAAAAGCAGGTCTAAGAGGGAAGTTTATAGCTATACAAGCCTACCTCAAGAAACAAGAAAAATCTCAAATATAAATCTAACCTTACACTTGAAGGAACTAGAGAAAGAAGAACAAACAAAACCCAAAGTTAGCAGAAGGAAAGAAATCATAAAGATCAGAGCAGAAATAAATGAAATAGAAACAAAGGAAACAATAGCAAAGATCAATAAAACTAAAAGCTGGTTCTTGGAGAAGATAAACAAAATTGATAAACCATTAGCCAGACTCATCAAGAAAAAGAGGGAGAGGACTCAACAGGCAACGCAGAAATACAGAGCATCCTAAGAAACTACTACAAGCAACACTATGCCAATAAAATGGACAACCTGGAAGAAATGGACAAATTCTTAGAAAGGTATAACCTTCCAAGACTGATTCAGGAAGAAATAGAAAATATGAACAGTGCAATCACAAGTAATGAAATTGAAACTGTGATTAAAAATCTTCCACCAAAAAAAGTCCAGGACCAGATGTCTTCCCAGGTGAATTCTATCAAACAATTAGAGAAGAGCTAACATCCATCCTTCTCAAACTCTTCCAAAAAACTGCAGAGGAAAGAACACTCCCAAACTCATTCTATGAGCCCACCATCACCCTGACACCAAAACCAAAGATACTACAAAAAAAGAAGATTACAGACTAATATCACTGATGAATATACATGCAAAAATCCTCAACAAAATACTAGCAAACAGAATCTAACAACACATTAAAAGGATCATACACCATGTTCAGGTGGGATTTATCCCAGGGATGCAAGGATTCTTCAGTACATGCAAATCAATCAATGTGATACACCATATTAACAAACTGAAGAATAAAAACCATATGATCATCTCAGTAGATGCAGAAAAATCTTTTGACAAAATTCAACACCCATTTATGATAAAAACTCTCCAGAAAGTGGGCAGAGAGGGAACCTACTTCAACATAATAAAGGCCATATATGACAAACCCACAGCAAACATCATTCTCAATGTTGAAAAACAACACATTTCCTCTAAGATCAGGAACAAGACAAGGATATCCACTCTCACCACTATTATTCAACATAATTTTGGAAGTCCTAGCCATGGCAATCAGAGAAGAAAAAGAAATAAAAGGAATACAAATTGGAAAAGAAGAAGTAAAACTGTCACTGTTTGCAGATGATATGATACTATACATAGAGAATCCTAAAGATGCCACCAGAAAACTACTAGAGCTAATCAATGAATTTGGTAAAGTTGCAGGATACAAAATTAATGCACAGAAATCTCTTGCATCCCTATACACTAACGATGAAAAATCTGAAAGAGAAATTAAGGAAACACTCCCATTGTATCTTTGCAAGAATTTGTCCATTTCTTCCAGGTTGTCCATTTTATTGTCATATAGTTGGTGTAGTAATCTCTTATGATCCTTTGTATTTCTGAGGTGTCAGTTGTAATTTCTCCTTTTTCATTTCTAATTTTATTGATTTCCATCCTCTCCCTTTTTTTCTTGATAAATCTGGCTAAAGGTTTATCAGGTTTTTTTAATCTTCTCAAAGAACCAACTTTTAGTTTTATTGATCTTTGCTGTTGTTTTCTTTATTTGTATTTCATTTATTTCTGCCCTGATCTTTATGATTTCTTTCCTTCTACTGACGTTGGGTTTTCTTCATTCTTCTTTCTCTAGTTGCTTTAGGTGTAAGTTTAGATTGTTTATTTGAGATTTTTCTTGTTTCTTGAGGTAGGAGTGTATGGCTATAAGCTTCCCTCTTAGAACTGCTTTTGCTGCAACCCATAGGTTTTGGGTCATTGTGTTTTCATTGTCATTTGCTTCTGGGTATTTTTTGATTTCCACTTTGATTTCTTCAGTGATCTCTTGGTTATTTAGCAGTGCACTGTTTAATCTCCATGTGTTTGTGTTTTTTACAGTATTTTTCATGTAATTGATTTGTAATCTCATAGAGTTGTGGTCAGAAAAGATGCTTGATACAATTTAAATTTTCTTAAATTTACTGAGGCTTGATTTGTGACACAAGATGTGATCTATCTTGGAGAATGTTCCGTGCACACTTGAGAAGAAAGTGTATTCTGCCACTTTTTGGTGGAATGTTCTATAATATTAATTAAATTTATCTGGTCTATTGTGTCATTTAAAGCTTGTGTTTCCTTATTTATTTTCTGTCTGGATCATCTGTCCTTTGATGTAAGTAGGGTGTTAAAGTCCCCCACTATTTTCGTGTTACTGTTGGTTTCCTCTTTTATGGCTGTTAGCATTTGCCTTATGTATTGAGGTGCTCCTATGCTGGGTGCATAACTATTTACAGTTGCTATATCTTCCTCTTGGATTGATCCCTTGATCATTATGTAGTGTCCTTCCTTATCTCTTATAACAGTCTTTATTTTAAAGTCTATTTTATCTGATATGGGTATTGCTACTCCAGCTTTCTTTTGATTTCTGTTTGCATGGAATATCTTTTTCCATCCCTTCACTTTCAGTCTGTATGTGTCCCTAGGTTGGAGGTGGGTCTCTTGTATACAGCATATGTATGGGTCTTGATTTTGTATCCATTCAGCCAGTCTGTGTCTTTTGGTCAGAGCATTTAAGCCATTTACATTCAAGGTTATTATCGATATGTATGTTCCTATTACCATTTTCTTAATTGTTTAGGGTTTGTTTCTGTGGGTCTTTTTCTCCTCTTGTGTTTCCTGCTTAGAGATGCTCCTTTAGCATTTGTTGTAAAGCTGGTTGGTGGTGCTGAATTCTCTTAGCTTTTGTTTGTCTGTAAAGTTTTTGATTTCTCTGTCCAATCTGAATGAGATCCTTGCTGGGTAGAGTAATCTTGGTTGTAGGTTTTTCCCTTTCATCACTTTAAATATATCCTGCCACTCCCTTATGGCCTGTGGAGTTTCTGCTGAAAAATCAGCTGATTGCCTTATGGCGATTCCCTTGTATGTTATTGTTTGCTTTTCCTTTGCTGCTTGTAATATTTTCTCTTTGAATTTAATTTTTGTTAGTTTGATTAATATATGTCTTGGTGTGTTTCTCCTAGGGTTTATCCTGTATGGGACTCTCTGCACTTCCTGGACTTGGGTGGCTATTTCTTTTCCCATGTTAGGGAAGTTTTCAACTGTAATCTCTTTGAATATTTTCTCAGACCCTTTCTTTTTCTCTTCTTCTTCTGGGACCCTTACAATTCGACTATTGGTGTGTTTAACATTGTCCCAGAGGTCTCTGAGACTGTCTTCATTTCTTTTCATTCTTTTTTCTTTTTTCTGCCCCTCAGCAGTTATTTCCACTATTCTATCTTCCAGCTCACTTATTTGTTCTTCTTCCTCATTCTGCTTTTGATTCCTTCTAGTGCATTTTTCATTTCAGTTATTGTGTTGTTCATCTCTGTTTGTTCTTTAGTCCGTCTAGGTCTTTGTCAAATATTTCTTGTATTTTCTCAATCTGTGCCTCCATTCTATTTTTGTGGTTTTGGATCATCTTTACTATCATTATTCTGAATTATTTTTCAGGTAGGTTGCCTATTTCCTCTTCATTTATTTGGTTTTGTAGGTTTTTACCTTGCTCCTTCATCTGTATTTTTTTGTCATCTCATTTATTTGGTTGGGTGGGACTGTGCCCCTGTCTTACTGGTTGTTTGGCCTTAGGCTTCCAGCACTGGAGTTGGCAGGCAGTTGGGTAGAGCTGAGTCTTTGTGCCAAGATGAGGACCTCTGGGAGACCTCACTCTGATTTATATTCCCTGGGGGCTGAGGTTCTCTGTTAGTCCAGCAGTTCAGATTCGGTTCTCCCACCACAGGAGCTCAGGCCTGACCCCTGGCCTGTGAACCAAGATCCCACAAGCCATGCAGTGTGGCCAAAAAAAGAAAGAAAAAAAAAATGTAGCAGAACAATAACAAAGAATAAAAAATAAAATAAGATTAGAAAACTAGCATATATATTAGAAAAAATAAATATATAAGTGAAACAACTACTGGAAAGTAAAACAGAACTGCTGTAGCAAAAAAAAAAAAAGGCCGGAAAAGGCTTTGGCTGTGGGGGGTGGGGTTTAGACTCAGGACTTGTGTGGCAGGAAAAGGCACTGGGGGGTGGGGGGCGGGGCTTAAGCTCAGAGAGGCAGGAGGGGCCCCGAAGTGCCTTTGGCATCGGAGTGTGGAGGATCAGCTCTGGGACCTCAGCAGGCTCACTGGGGCCCGACTGGGTGGGGGAAATGCTAGCCATGTTCCTCCCCCATCCTCTTATCCCCTAGGATTCCTCCCCATTCACCTCTACTCTTCTTCCCCTCCTCCCTCCCTTGCCCGCAGGACCCACACTGCCAGAGGGGACCCAGGAGTGCAGAGGACCAGGCCTGGGACCCCAGCAGGCTCCCTGGGGCCTAAGTGGGTGTGCAAAACACTAGCCCCTTTCCCCTCCAATCCTCTGAACTCCCGAGGGTCTTTCCCTGTCCCTGTTCATCCCCTTGTGGTGAGTGGGACTCTCCAGCTGTGGGAACCCTTCCCCTTCCCCAGCCACCCCTCAGGGGTGCTGGTCCCATCCTGCCTCCACTTCTCCTCCCCCTTCGCTCCCCCCATGTCCTACCCAGTCACTCGGGGGTTCCTCCCATCCCCTTGGGTGTCAAGGTCCCTCACCAGCATCTGGTAGGTGCCCTAATTGTGAGGAGACGTCAACTCTCTCTCTTTCCTTCTTAAATATTCTTCACTCAAGGTGATGAAATTGAGACTTACAATGGTTAAATGATGGAAAATACATATAAATACCCACATGCAAAATATAAATATAAATATATATCCCAGTCACTGTACTACAGGTTCTCATATATTATGTCATTTAATCTTAAGAAATACTTATTGTTAATATTCTTTTCTTCACACAGATGAGGAACCTCAGGCAGCAAGAGGTCACACAAGTACTAAGCAGTGGAGTTTGACTTGAGCCCACTTTAGGCTGATTCCTAATATATCTAAATATAATTTTTCCTCCAATCAGAGTGACATAATTAGGCCTTCGTTTGTGAGTAATACAATTTTTAAGGGCTTTCTTCCAAATTAATGGGTAGGTTATTTATAAGGGACAAAAATGAGGACCTAATGAAGGTAATTTATTTTGTACAGTTGGAATATAAGCAAAATAATTTGGGTGTCAGAAAATCTTCTAGAATCTTTTTCAGATGATTGATTTGATATCTATAAGACATTGATCACCTTCATTACTATATTACAGAAGTCTATACTTTGTTATATGGCTACTATAGTTATGCATGTGTTCAAGACCTATAAGAAAAGTGACAAGAAATGACACTAAAAATAACTTCCCCACACCTGAGAGAAGTCCCTGAGAGAATATCTGGCTTTCTCTTCCTTTGACAGACATAAAGAATACAACCTGCATATGGAATGGCGAGTCTGGTTTTGAGTTGGGATAATGTGAATGCATTTCCTCCTCTGAGAATCAGAGAGTAAAACTAACTGAATATTCACATGTGCTGCCACCTCTGTGAATTACTATGAGTCCTATAGTTTACCTATCCTACATCAGGTTTTATTGCATTACTAAAAACTGTTTAAGGTGAATAAAAGCATATCATTGGACATTTTTGGACCTTTAAGTTAACACAGAAGAAAGTCAGTAATGGGAACTCTGATGATCATCTGGGATATCTGAAGGAGAGAAAAAAGGTTTGAGTCCCTTTCACTTTCATTTTGTAGGAAGAGATTATATTAATTTCTGTGCCTATCAGACAGGAAGTGACTAAATCATTCTTAACTACAAACAGTAGTGTCTTCACTCAGGGAAATCACAGTTTTCTTATGAATTTCCCAACTAAATTCTCTCATGTTCTTTTTTTTTTTTTTTTTTAAAGAACTTAAAGAACTTTAAAACATTAAAAGAATTTAAAACTTTTGCTTAAGGGAATTCACAACTGCCTTTATTTGGCAGGTACTCACGTATAAGTGAATGGAAGAAAAAATTCTTTAAGGATTATGAACTCCCTGGCTGCAAAAAGGCTCAACAGCTGTTTGTGGATTCTCTAGTTACTCATAAACATCCCCTCAAAACACACTATGGTTATTTAGGACTTTTAGACTTCTCTCAGAAGATAAATTACGAGTGATCACTTTTTAGGATGTGTTAGTTTGGGTTTGTTTATAAAGGAAAAGTGAACTATTGAGTATGTGTTCTTTTCTAGAGTGTATAATTTTCAAGAGTATAACATATGCCAAAGGCGAATATGAATAAGGAAACAAAATAATGAATATCTATTATTTTTGTTATAATAAATGTTTTGCTTTTTTTTTTTAAGAAAAAGAAGAAATTTTTGTCCAGCGTCTGCTAATAAGTAACTGTGCTAGGTGAATCTTTAACCTTCATGGGCTTTAGTTTTCTCTGTTAAGTAAATCAGATGTGCTTCTACAGCCTTCCTATGGTTCAAATTCCACCATGTCAAAGATGCTCCTTATAAGTGGAAACCAAAAGAGACCAAGAAGAGCTATATTTAGATCAGAAAAAATAGACTGTAAGTCAAAAGCCATTACAACAGACAGAGCAGCTCATTATATAATGAAAATGTGGTCAATTTGTCAAGAGGATATAACAATTGTAAAAATATACATATGTAGCATCAGGGCAACTACATTTATTAGGCAAATACTAAAAGACCTGAAAGGAAAAATAGAGAACAATACAATAATAATAGAGGGGTTCAATACCCCACTTTCAACAATGGACAGATCATCAACAAGAAATCAATAAGGAAACATTGAAAATCAGTAAGGATATGTTGAAAATCAATAAAGCAACATTGAACTTGAAATACAATTGACCTCTGAACAACACAATTTTGAACTACAGGGGCCCACTTACATGTGGACTTTTAAAAAATTAAAGTGTATTACAATACTACACAATCTATGGTTGGTTGAATCTGTGGATGTGGAACCATGGATATGGAGGGCTGATTGTACAGTTACACACTTTTATATATATTTGACTGCATGGGGCAGTTGGTGCACCTACCCCCCCTCCCACTGTTGAAGGGGGAACTGTATACTTTAGACCAAATGAACCTAATACACATATACAGAACATTCAATCCAGAAGCTGCAGCAGAATACACTTTCATCTCAAGCACACACAGAACATTGTCCAGAGTAGATCATATGTCAGATCACAAACCAAGTTTGGCAAATTCAGAAGACTGATACCACACCAAGTATCTTTTCTGACCACAATTGTATAAATGTAGAAATCAGTAATAGGAGGAAAGATGGAAAATATACAGATATATGGAAATTAAAGAACGTACTGCTGAACAACCAATAATGAAAAAATAAATAAAAGAGGAAATCAAAAAATTTCTTGAAACAAATGAAAATGGAAACACAATATGCCCAAACTTACAGGATGCAGCAAAAGCAGTCCTAAGAGGAAAGTTAGTGATAAATACTGACACTAAGGGGAAAAAAAAAACTAAAAAAAACACAAAAAAACCACCTAATTTTACACTTCAAGAAACTAGAAAAAGAAGAGCAAACTAAGCCTGAAGGTAGCAGAAGGAAGCACATAACAAAGATCAGAACAGAAATAAATAAAATAGAGCCCAGAAAAACAAGAAATTATCGGTGAAAGTAGGAGGTGATTTTTTTAGAAGATAAAAAATGGACAAACTTTTAGCTAGACTAAGAATAAAAAGAAGGAAAAGTCAAATAAATAAAATCAGAAATGAAAGAGAACACACTATAATTGAGATCACAGAAATACAAAGGATCGTAAGAGACTACTATGAACTATTACACTCAACAAATTGGATAACCTTGAAAATATGGATAAGCTCCTGGAAACATGCAATCTACCAAGACTTATCACGAAAATATAGAAAATCTGAACAAACCAATAATAAGTAGGAGATTGAATCAGTAATCAAAAACTTCTCAACAAAGAAAAGCCCAGGACCAGATGGTTCTTCTGGTGAATTCTAACAAACGGTTGAAGAAGAATTAATGTCAGTACTTCTCAAAATCTTTCAAAAAATTGAAGAGGAAAGAACACTTCCAAACTCATTTTATAAGGCCAGCATTACCCTAAAACCAAAATCAGATAAAGTCACTACAAAATAAGAAAACTACAAGCCAATATCCCTGATGAATGTAGGCACAAGAATTCTCAACAAAATACTAGTAAACCAAATTCAACAGCACATTAAAAGAATCATACACCATGATCAAGTGGGATTTATCCCTCAGATGCAAGAGTGGTTCGGCATACTCAAATCAATAACTGTATACACCATATTAATAGATTTAAAGATAAAAATCATAAGATCATCTCAATAGATGCAGAAAAAGCATTAGACAAAATTCAACATCATTTCATGATTAAAAGCTCTCAACAAATTGGGTATAGAAGGAATGTACTTCAACATAATACAGGCCAAATATCACTAGCTTACAGCTAACATATTCAATGGTGAAGGGTTGAAAGCTTTTCCTCTAAGATCAAGAACAAGACAAGGGTGTCCTCTCTCATCACTCCTACTCAACACAGCACTGGAAATCCTAGCCCAAGTAATTAGGCAAAAAGAAGAAATAAAAAGCAGAAAGGAAAAAGTAAAGTTGTCTCTGTTTGTGGAAGATATGATCCTATACACAGAAAATCCTAAAGATCCCACTGAAAACTATTAGAATTAATCAGTGAATGCAGTAAAATTGCTGGATACAAAATCAACATAGAGTAATCAGTTCCGTTTCTCTACACTAACAATGAAATAGCTGAAAAAGAAATAAAGAAAATATCCTATTCACAATAACATCAAAAACAATAAAATTCTTAGGAGTAAATTTAACCAAGGGGATGAAAGATCTGTACACTGAAAACTGTAAGACTTTTGTGAAAGAAATTGAAAAAGACACATATAGGTGGAAAAATATCTCATGTTCATGGATCAGAAGAATATTGTTATGTCCATATTATCCAAAGCCATATATAAATTTAATGCAATCCCTATCAAAATTCCAATGGTATTTTTCACAGAAATAGAAAAAAAACTTAAAATCTGTATGGATCCAGAAAATATCCCAAATAGCCAAATCAATCTTGAGAAAGAAGAACAAAGCTGGAGGCATCACACTTCCTGATTTCAAACCATGTTACAAAGTTATAGTGATCAAAATAGTATGATGCTGCTATAAAAACAGACACATAGACCAGTGGAACAGAGTGAAGAGCCTAGAAATAAACCCAAGCATTTATGGTCAACTATTATTTGACAAGGGAGCCAAAAATAATCAATAGGGAAAAGACAGTCTCTTTGATAAGTGGTACTGGGAAAACTGTGTATCACATGCACAAGAATGAAATTGGGTCCCTATCTTATACCACTCACAAAATTAACTTCAAACAGATTAAATACTTAAATATAAGACCTGAAACTATAAAACTCTTAGAAGAAAATATGAGGACAAAGCCCCTTGACATTGGTCTTGGCAACTATTTTTTGGGTATGACACCGAAAGCACAAGCAACAAAAGCAAAAATAATTAAGTGGGACTACATCAAACTAAAAACTTTCTGCACAGAATAAGAAATAATCAACAGAATAAAGAGGCAATACACAGAAGGGGAGAAAATATTTGCAAATCACAAATCACATAAAGGGTTAGTATCCAAAATACATAAGAAACTCATACAGTTCAACAGCAAAGACAACAACAACAACAACAAAACCACAAATAATCTGATTAAAAATGGGGGTAGAGGACTTGAATAGACATTTTCCTAAAGAAGAGATACAATGGCCAAAGTTACATGAAAAAGTGCTCAACTTCACTGATCATCAGGGAAATGCAAATCAAGGCCACAATGAAATATCAATCACTTCATACCTGTTAGAATGGCTATCGTCAAAATGATGGATAACTAACGTGTTGGTGAGGATGGGGAGAAAAGGGAACCCTAGTGCACTGTTAGTGGGAATGTAAATTGGTACAGCCACTATGAAAACCAGTATGGAGATTCCTCAAAAATTAAAAATAGAACTACCAAATGATCCAGCAATCCCAAAGGAAACAAAAACAAGATATCAAAGAGATATCAGCACCCCCATGTTCATTACACCATTATTCACAATAGCTAAGATATGGAAACTACCTAAGTGTCTATCAATCCACAAATGGATATATAAAATGTGATATATATGTGTATATATATATATATCATACATACACATGATATGCACATACAAAATGAAATATTATTCAGCCATAAAAAGAAGGAAATCCTGCTGTTTGCCACAACATAGATGGACCTTGAGGGCGTTATGTTAAGTGAAATAAGCCAGACAGAGAAAGGCTATATTGTGTTCTCACTTACATGTGGAATCTAAAAAAGCCAAACTCAAAACCAAAGAGTAGAATGGTGGTTGCCATGGGCCGGGGGTTGTGGGGTATGAGGAGATGTGGGTCAAAGGTACAAACTGTCAGCGATAAGGTGAGTAAGTTCTGGGGATCTAATGCACAGCGTTTTGATTATAGTTAACAGTACTGTGTTATATACTTGAAAGTTGCTAAGAGAGTAGATCTTAAATGTTCTCATCACACACATAAAAATGGTGATCATGTGAGGGGATGGATGTATGAACTAGCCTTATTGTGGCAATCGTTTTGCAACATATGCATGTATCAATCATTATGTTGTATATCTTTAATTTATACAATGTTATATAGCAATTATATTGGGCTGGCCAAAAAGTTCATTCGGGTTTTTCCATATCTTACAGAAAAATCTGAACAAACTTTTTAGCCAACTCAATATTTCAGTAAAGCTGGAAAAAAATACAGATAGATTTCTGTATAAATCACTTCACTGTAGCTTTTTATGATAGCCAAGAAAATCTGGAAAAATAAATACCCAACAAAAAGGTAAATTTTCAGTTATAGAAAAAAAACAATGTACATAAAGAGGGAAACACATTAAATGTGGACTGTGGTTAATTCAGGTAATACAACTGTGGATAATGATATTTAAATTTTTTATTTTGGACTTCAAACACATAGATGAGATTTACCATAATTCTTGGCCCATCTGTATTGTACATGCAAGTTTCCCCTTTACCTATATTAAATTAGATTATTTAATACATAGTGAATACCGGTGGGCTCATCACATAACTGAGAACTAGGGCATCACCGATAGCTTATGTCTTAAGGGAGAAAAGGGAGAACAATATGCCAATACAAAACACATCCTCTTTTAAAGACTCCAACATTTTTTTCAGAGATAATAAATTGGTGGAAAAAAATCCAAACTAGAATTATTTTCTGTATTTTTCTAATTAAAAAATAAACACTGTATTTAAGTAAAACCATTTGTTTCTAGTGCCTACAGACTGCATCTGACATTCTGAATTGGCAAATGTATATGAGTTAACTTGTTCTAAACACTAAAGCTAAAGCCAGGACGAGAGGGTGTGCTGCTTGCTACAATTGGTACAACAGACCAGACTATTGTACAGTCTGTACAGACCAGAACAACTACTCACAATGTGTAGCCTTACGTGTGTGTGTGTGCTCTCTTTATAAAAACCCATAAAGTGTCGGTTGATATGTTTGAAATGTTAAAATATTTGTAAAATTTTTAAGGATTTGACTATGCATTTGTGTCACTTTGCTTGTGTATTACATGGAAGAACTAGATGCTGATAAATCATTCCATAACCAACACCGGTGACCTCACAGAGCTCACATGTGAGGATGCTGTGATTGAAGAGGTAAGTGGTCCCCTCAAGAAACAGCTAGACTGGGACCGGACTCCTAGTTTGGATTCCTTTCACTTGATTACATTGCCTCTGAAAGGAACACAGGAATGCTTATCTGTGATTTGCTTTATATTGGAAAATATAGCTCTTCTTTCTTTGTCCCTATGAAAACTGTTCTTTGAAAGCAGAATAGAAATCATTGGGAAAATATGATTTCATATGCAAATGTTCACCTTAAACCCAACCTTTCACGAACACCTTTCAGTAATGCAAGGAAATCATATGAATGTGTATCACTGAGTATATTCAAACAAAAACTGAATGTCAGCATTTTGATAAAATTCATATATGTAGTGTAAGGAATCTTCATTTTATATCTAGATTCCTAGTCAAAGAAATGTGCCCTTGGTTACATTGTTTAATCACCAACTTGGAAGGTTCAATTTGCTTTTCATTGTTTTCTTAGGAAATAAAGTTTAGTGTTGTCATAATCAGTGAGGCAAAAGACAGATTTGCCTCATATTTGTTTTATGAAATTACATGACCAAATTAATAGCCATACTAATCTCATTTCTTTCAGTAAGAAATCTAAAAGAATTACAATAACTTTGATGACTATTTCCAACTTTGTGGCATTTTCTCTCTAATCACTCCTTAAGAAGGCCTTTTTTTTAAATAGAAAGTCACGACTTAGGAAAATTGTTCAATTTAGTAAACATGGGTATTCAAATTAGGAACTTCTGAGTCATCTCTGCTTGGACTATTAGGATTATATGAAATGGGATTACAAAATCTCAGACTCCATTAAGGCTCAACAAATATAAAAACTAGGACAACCATACAAGGTATTGTGCAAAAGGACATTTTTGAAAATGGAAGAGGATGCTATTCATAATTAAATTTGAATAGTAGTCGTACATGGAGACAGTTTAGGGCAAACCAGGGCATATGATTATTCTAACACAAACTGAACCCCAGTCATTCTTTACGTATGTAAATTAGCATGTTTATTTACTAGGGTCCTCCAGCTTATAAGTTTGGGGTAAAACATGCACATATTCTTTGTTAGAAAGGCCACTGAAAACATCCAGATTTTCTTCTTTTATGATCTGGCACAAGTGTATGTTAACTGTTTAACAACTGGGCTGTTAGCTGAATTATTATGGGAAAAAAACCCAAAGACTTTCACACTTTATTTCAAATTTCTCTTCTACATCAGCTCTCTTCTTCCTTCCCTTCATGTAACCCTTTGTATTTGTTTTCAGGACTCATAAAATAAGAACAGTAGCAGCAATGGTCAATACTTTGTTCACTTATCAAGCAATGCTGCTGAGTGCCCCCCCCCATGGACTAGGGCATGTGCTAGGCTTTCCAGGTGATATAAAGATAATTAGAAGTGGTCACATCTGTTAAAAAATAAAAACTATTTAGAAGAAAAAGATAAGTACATAAATAACTATAACCCAGGAAATCACGACAAAAATATTTATAGAATGTAGTAGGGGAGTTCAGTGGTGGGAAAGCGATAGTGAGAAAGGTGTTTCAGGAGCAAAGAGGCCCATAAGTAAAGGCACAGAGGAAGGAAAGCACACTGCTAGAGTTTGACCCCAAGATGCCTGGAAAAATAGGGTGATGACAGACTACAAAGGATCTTCAATGCCAGTCAGAGAATGTTAGAGTTAATTCAAGGAATAGAGTCCTACAACATGATGGATAGGGGAGTGATCCAATGAGAAGTGCATTTGAGGACTGGACTGGCATGGGAAATAGGATGGACGGCAGACTAGGGACTGGCCCCTGGAGACCAAGACATAGCCTAGAGATAGAGGAATGTCCTAGACAAGGGAGGAAACAGTCGTGATATAAAGGAGAAACATGCCATAGAAAGTCTGGACATATAAGCCCCAATATATGACAACCAGACTGGTTTGGCCTCCATGATTAGGATTTTAATCTGATATAATTGATATGGTGAACTGAAGTGAAGATGCTGGTGTCATTACTAGATACTTCGCTAAACCAACTCCAAACTGACAGAACAGCATCTTATCTTAAATGTTCAAAGTAATAAAAATATGTTCACACTTCATCTAGATTAGTTTTCAATTCAGTACATTTCCCCAAAGAATGAAACTTATTAAGATGATTTTTTTTTAATGGATGATTTTATTGCCCCAGTGGTAAGTGGTACAAAGTTATTTTAAATATTTTATTAATAATTCTAAAATGGGACTAATAAGTGGAAGGAAAGGGATTGGTGAACTATAAAGCATCCATTCAATTTAAGAATTCTGAAGATTCTACACTTTCACACTCTGCACACTATTTTCTCTTTTCTCTAATATCTACCACAGTGTATGGATAACATATAGTCTCTTTATGAGTTATGTTGCATACCCAAACATATTCCTGCTACCACTGTTTTACAAACTCCTTGATACATTCCTCAGAGGCTGCAAGAGTCAGAGCTGTCTACTTGGAGAGACTCTCAGTTCTCTGTCCATTATAGTGTTTCACAGATTTGCTGAATGATCCTTTGATGAGGAACTTACAAACTGGGTATAGGAGTGGATTAGAGAACATGTCAAATTCATATCAAATATGAGATTCTATGTGTGTATAAGCTATGATTAGCAGAAGTAAATTTTCATGGATGCCATTAAAAATCTATCTCACTGCATATTTCTTTTTATTTCTCCCTATTTTAACCCTTTCCTTAAAAATGTTTAACTGAAACAAAAATGGCACTAGAATTTGAACCCCTGACATAAAGAACAAACACCTTTGTTCAGAATAACCAAGATATGGAAACAACCTAAGTGTTTGTCAATAGATGAATAGATAAAGAAGATGTGGTGTGTATATATATATATATATATATATATATATATATATATATATATACACATACACACATATATGTGTGTATATATATATATATACACACATATATATAATATTTAATAGTCCATTGTATGTGTATGTATATACATACAATGGAATATTATTCAGCCATGAGAAAGAAGGAAATTCTGTCATTTGTGACAACGGGGATGGACCTTGAGGGCATTATGCTAAGTTAAATAAGCTAGGTAGAGAAAAAAAATATGCATGGTATCACTCATGTGGAATATAAACAAAACAAAATAAAGTCAAACTCTTAGAAACAGAGAGTAGAAAAATGGTTTTCAGGGGCTAGGGGGGTGAGGTAAATAGGGAGAGGTCAGTAAAACAGTACAAACTTTAAAAGAAAAAAAGAACAAATAGCTATTAGGAAGGGAGAGGGTATCTGTTATATCTGCATGGTGGTCTGAAGCTCCTTTGCAATTCCCTTGTGCAGAAGGTGGAAAGGGATTGTGCTGCTCAAAGGTTGGTCCATGGAGACAATAATGGGACTCCTCACATATTCCTGCATCAAATATTGAGCATCCACTATGAGACAGGTGATGTGAGGCAATGATGAACACACAGGTAAGGCCTCTGCCCTCACCGCCTAGAAAGGAGTCACACAGCCCTATATGTGCACACTAGGGAAACTTTTCTGAAAGTTGGCTCACAAATCATGAAGTTGCTCAAAAAGATATGATTAAAATCTCACTAATGCTTATCCTCTTGTTAACTACTTTTTTGAATGAACATCTCCCTGATTCATAATTCTTTTCTTTAACTATGCAAGAGAGGGATTATGTACTTAAATTCTCACAAATATTCTGCACATATTCACAGGAATCCAGCTCTGGGAAATACATTTTGCAAAATGACACTTCTCAGCATAGCACAAGGGTTTACTTATGCTTTACATAAGAACTGCCAAGAGGAAGCTAATTAATATGCTAAATGCTCTTTCTTGTTTGTAGATACTAGCCCAAGTTTAGGTTTCAGTTAACATTATATAGAACTCTGACACATACTTGTCTTTCTCTCTTTTCTACCTTTAATACCTCTCCAAGCAAACTTCTAAATTCTCTTTCATAGTGATGACAATGTACACACAAGAGCAACTCTATGTGCACTTAACTCAGGCTATTGGGTATGTTTCTTCAGCTTAATCTTAGGAGGGGAATAAAAACAACTTCAAGCAGCATTTCTAGATGATAAAAATCACCAAGCTCAGAAATGTTGCTTAAATTACTTGCTTGTCTTGGCTAACATGATGTTTTATACTATCCAAATGTTGTACTTATTAATTTTCTGACTCTCCTCTATCAACACTGAGTTTTGAGAATTGATGGCAAATGGTGCAGAAAATTCAGCGTCTTCCTTGCATTCCGACAGTAGCAAACATACCTTTATTAGGAGTTGGACAAAAGAGCTCTGTTTTCTCCAAGCCTTTCCCTTTAAATTATTTCTGGTAAAGGCCGGATTTGAGATCTGCCTCTGACTTGCTAAAGGCTATTTATGATTTATTTCAACCTTTAGCTGGCTCTAGGAAAAAAAAAAAAAAAAAATGAACAAAGTTGAAAATACAGAAAAAGGAGTGCTTAATCCTTGGTATTGCAGTGGAAATAAGAGTCGGCACCCTGACTCTTATGATGGGTGCATTGAGTAAATTTTGATATTTTTATTTTTTCCCTCAAAAATGAAATTAAAATCCTTTACATTTTTAATTAGAAAACAGTGCCATCATTTTTTAAAAGGATCAAATTTCAAGCTGTGAGTCTTTTAATACAGGCTGGTCTGCTGAGACTTTTCTGAAGCACTGCGGGGAAATTTAAAACCCAGTCAAATAATTTTCTGAGGCAAAGTGGTGATAGGCCATGGTGAGATATGGGTGTCATAAAAATTTCATAGTGGTCCCTAACACACCAGAGTCACCATAGCATTGACACATTGACTATAATATCTCCAAAGAGGCATTTGCTGTCTATCATGGCTCTGAAGGGAGCTGTTACCATCTATCAATGCAATAATCTGCATGCTAAAGAGTCCCTAAATATGTATTTACAAGATAGTCAGATCTGTTTTGGTCTATTGGGTCAATAATCCACACACTAAAAGTCCCTAAATATGTATTCAGAAGATAGACAGATCAGCTTTGGTTCACTGAGTCCATAGTAAGTAGGCCTTTAAAAAGATGCCTAAATAGTTGCATAGTTTGTTTTTCAGCAAGTTCAGAAATTCAGTTCTGTACTCTTTTTGTCTTTTAAGAGTAGATTTATTATGCTAGTTCCAGTGGATGCCAGAAGCTGAGTTTCACTCTGGCCTATGATATTTTGCTTTCAAAAAGTCAGAAGAAAAAACCCGCCTGAGCACAAACTATATTAAAGCTACGAGGCAAGGAATGGAAGTGCAGACACACAGGCAAAGCCCTCCGGGCCAGGCTGAATGCTGTGCTTTCAGACTATGTCTTACCCCCGCCTCTGTCACCGGTTAGCTTCCAGCCTCCCCCCCACCTCCTCCGACTGCTCTGCTGGAGGCTCTGCTTGCCCATCTTAAAGCTCATTTCAGCAGCAGAGGGATCTTATGAGGGCTGCAGAACCCGGCCCTGCTCTCCACCAGCTACTCATTCTGAGTTCACCTCCTACCGCTGCCCGTCGCCCTTGCCTCTGCCCCCAGAGCACACCGGCCTCTGCTGTTCCTGGAGCCCACCAGCTGTGGTCATGCTTCCAGTCCTTTGTACCTGCCCTTCCCTCTGTCTGGAAAGCTCCTCTCTCAGAATCCACAGGGCTAGCTCTTTTACTCTCTTTAGGTCTCTTATGAGAGAGGCCCTCCCTGACCACCCTGTATAAGAGAGCAACACCTCGTCCCAACACCATGCATATCCTTCCTCTGTTACCCACACTGCTGGCTACCCACTAGCAGTTAATCACCATCTGATATAATACATCTTTACTTACTTGTTTCTTGTCCATCTCTTTCTCCTAAAGGTTAAACTCCACTGGGGCAGAGGCTTCATCAATCCCAAACTTAGATAAGAACCTGGCATATTTTTTTAACTGCTCATTAAATATTTATGGTACAACTGAATGAAAGCAGATGGAAAGGAGTCCTGTCTCTACTTTTCTGATCGCCTATTGATGTGTTTTCATGTTTAGGTTGAAGAGGAATGAGTATCTCTTTCTGAGATGAAGTCTTCTGTGTGGCCATTAGACCTCCGTTTTCCATAATACTCTCTAAGTGGCACAAAACGGGTCCTTCCTGAAGGACCACTGCATCCACTGCATCCCCACAGCTACTGGGTTATAACAGAGTTCCTGGAGGAGCTGGGCTCATCTGAGCCTGTCACAGAAACACTTGACCAGCCTGCTTCTAAGTGTAATACTGTGTAAAGGCAGCATTTCTAAATCTCCCTGTCCACAGTCAGCTCTGGTGAGAGCAGTGGACTGACTAGATCTCACAGTCTCATCTGATGCAAACAAGAGGGATGGCGTGTGGCACTCTGCCACGTTAGCATAACAGACTGAGGTGTACTGGGTAGAGCCATTCTCTCCTAAGCTTGGTCAATTATCCTTGGAGTATGCCCCAGTGCCTCCACCCCTACTTTTAGCCATGCAGATATTCTCAAATGTGTCCCTTCTCAAGACTGAAGTCTGTCACAGTAACTTCTTCCTTATTTAAATTTCATGGGAGTATTCTTTATTTCAGTAATTCAGAAAGGTGACTTTGGCAAGAGAATCACAGCTGACAGCAAAGCAATGACTATGGCGGTGTGATTAGTAGAGGCTGCAGGCTACAGAAGGCCTGTCTGAGCATTTACCACTGTCATCACACTGATGCTGACCTCTACTAGGGACTGACATTGGTCGGAAAAGAGGATGCAGTTCAGCAATAGTAAGCACTATAGAACCTGTCTGTATTGTAATAGTCAAAGATATGCTAATTAATTAAAAGAATTTTTACTGTGAACCTGCTTAGCCTAAGCAAGTCTTTCTCCCATGTCCTCCCCTAGCACACAGATGTATTTTAATAAAGCTTTAAGGCACAAATGAAATAAAAAGCTGAAGTGATCTAGATAAATCCATTCCCCAAACCCAAAGCAATTAATTAACTGAAAGAAAAACATCATTTAATCTTGAATTATTTGGATAAGTGACTCTGTAATTTATTTTGCATGAATGGGCAAAACTTAATGGCTATTTCAGTGTATACCAGTACTTAAGCAGACTTAGAAAATAAAACTTTTCAATCAAGTTAATGGAGAGGAGGGGATAAGAAATTAACATGAACAACAGCAACAAAACCATCAACTCAGATACTAGGTATCATCACACACCCTTCCAAATTCTGGCTGAAAAGAAATAATGATTTCTGTAATCCCCAGCAATGACTTTTGCAGGGGCAAGATTTCAAATAAACATCATTTGCTTTAGGTGAGCTTCACTGAATCGGCCTTATTTGATTTCAGATCCTCCTAAGGGAAGAGATTTTCAGGATTTCCTGGTTGTAAAATGGAAAAGAACATTTTGCTGAACTTGTATGACAGCACCGAAAGCATTAAAAGGGCAGATAATCACAGGTTCTTTGCCTGTTTACCAGAGCTTCTTTACCTCCTCAATCTACTTTATTTCCAAATGTCAGAGTAGTCTGAAACCTTTCAAAGATTTATAGACTGCAGAAGCAGAGGAAATATTAGGATAAATTCTTTAACTTTTGTGAAAGCTTTTAAGTAATTAATAGATGGGTTTTTGGAGTTGTTTCATAACACAGTACAGATACTCTGACAGGTACCATGTGAAGGCTAAACATGGTTTAACAACAAAGGACATGAGGTCATCTCTCAATCTAGAAAGTCAGGGAAACTGCTCTTTCGAGTACTTGAGTCATAAATAAAAAAAAGAAAAAAAAATTGAATTTGTGAAAGGGAATAAAAATAATATAAGATTTAGTTTATCAGTTAAAATCAAAATACTACACAATGAATGAAAATAGTAAATACAATCTCGGTTTTAAATATAATTTCTTTTCCAAACTCTACTTGGAAATTCTCTTATATTACAGAAAGAAGAAAAAAAATGTAGCTGCCATAATATTATTTATACAAAGCAACAAAAATGTGAGCAAATTATTTTCAGGCTTGTATTATAAAAATGTTTTCCAATATACTTAAAATACTAGTGCCAAATAGCTGAAACAAATATTTAAAAGCTCTTACCTTAGATATATAGTAGACAAAATAGTTCTCACAGTAATAAATTAATTTTTTCTTTGTTATGCAAAACGCCTCAACCATAACATCATGAAGAAATGTGAAGTGGTGTGAAAATGATCTTACCTCATATTCAAAGTCCTCTGTTCTGTCTGCATCAGCAGGCAAGCTGGAAAGATACTCATTGTCCTCATAAAATTCACGCTCCATCGGATGAAGAGAATGGCAGCTATGGGGAATGTAGCAATATGATAGGAATGGATCAAAAGGGTTGTTCCCAAGATTAAAACTAATTTTAGAATTTCACTTTAGTTTTCACTGCTCGCCAATAAGACCTTTCGTGATCTAGCCTTTAAATGAACTACACCGCAGAAAGAGCAATTGCTTTTCTTTCTCGCCCTATATGAAGTCCATCAATTTGATTTTCTGAGAGAATACTAAGATAATGGCTCACGGTCAGAGCTTCATTCTCTGAAGGGGCAGATGTGCGACCTCCCCCGGCTGTGGTGCTATATTGATACTCTGGCCTCCTTCCATTCCATCGAATGGACTTGCTCCATGCATCGGTGTGTGGCATTTGAGACTGCAGTCTACCCAAAGGTGGGTATTTTATAACAAAGTACTCCCAATTTCCTAATTACAGCCTCAAACCGGTTCTGAAGTCTGATTTTAAACGCGCAGTCGGCCCTCCGTGTCCTTGGGTTCTGCATCCTAGTATTCAACCAACCGCGGATCAAAAAATCGAATCTTTAGTTTTATTCCCAACCTTGAGGCTATCCCAGCTACCTCGCAGGAGCCATGTGAGGGCCCAGTGGGTAGATGAATGTAAAGACAGACGTTTCCAGACGTGGTGGGCTCTGTACTGGGACAGTGGGGGGAAGAAGCGCGGTAGCACGTGAGTGCTGGTGAGTGTGGGGCAGGGGCCTGCTGACTGCAAGGGGCACTTCAGGAGGGAGGAGGAGGATGAAGGCAGTGGTACCATGGTAGGAGTGATGCTCTGCCTCCTCGACGTAAATGGCGCTGTGTATGCCAACCTCCCACCACCCTCTGTCTCTCTGTTAAGCAACTTAATCCTGGCGTGGACAAATAAAGTTGTTATCTGTACCTCCCCCCAAAAAATCAAATCTGAGGTTGGTTGAATCCTTAGATGCGGAACCCGTGGATGTGCAGGTAGGGTGGGCACTGTGTTTTTCAGATTGTAAATCGTACTCACATTGCCCCCATTTCTTAAGATTTCCTTCCTCATTCTCCCTCATAACCCACATCTTTCCCTCTTTGATAAAGGGCATGTCCACAAATATTAAAGAACGTTCATGGTGATAACTCACTGGAAACTCCTATAAGCCACAGGTTTTCATAATCCCTTTAGAAAATTTCTCAGGACAAAGAGAACTGATGGAGTAAAGGAAATGAAGAGGACCCAAGGCATTGTATATTACTTCTATGCATCCTTTAACTTTTGGGAAATGTTTTACATAATTTATAGAAGTGCTTTCAAATTGCTATATGCCATGATAGAGATACTACACATTATACAGTATGAAAGCTAAGCACAGTTGAACAGCAAAGGGCCTGAGGTCCTCTATAAGAATTTCCAAGTCAGTGAAAAAGCCTAAGTGCAATTAACCAAGTTGGTTTCAGGTGAGACCTCTAAGCCCAGCCATTTTGGACATTATGAAAAAACTGGAGTTAGTAGCATAAATTAGTCCCCTCATCACTAGCTGAAATGCCAGAGAGATTCATCCTGGTGCCCTCACACAGTCAGTGTAAATATTCTACCAGCCTCTTCTCACTATACTCTAATATTCTCTAATTTTCACGCAAATAGCAAAAGCAGTACAGGTAGTATCTTGCTTGCTGGTCTAACAGGTGAACCCTCCTAGCTTAAAGCTGGACTGGCTTTTTTTTAACTTTTTATTTTATATTGGAGTATAGTTGATTAACAACGTTGTGTTAGTTTCAGGTGTACAGCAAAGTGATTCAGTTATACATATACATATATCTATTCTTTTTCAAATTCTTTTCCCATTTAGGTTATTACATAATATAAGCAGAGTTCCCTGTTGAGAAGCCCATTTGGGCTGGTAAAACATCAGAACCTGCTGTTTGGTGCATCTGATGTGTTTCCCTGGTCTTTGACTTAGTAAGTAGGAAGCCCTGCTGTGAAGAACACCTTATTAATTCAGTAAACATTTACCAAGCATCTACCAGATACCAGGCCCTATGCCAATTACTGGAAATCGGTTGGTGTCTTTTTAATTGGGTAGAGCAGCAAAGTGGGAATTTTAATATAGTGAGATAATTAAGGGGAAAATAGAGACACTATGAGAGTACCTACTACAGTCCTAAGAAGTCTGCTAGAAGAGGTTACCTTTCAGCTATGATCTGCAGGACTTGGGAAGAGGACACAGCATATTGGCTAAGGGAGTGGGCAGTGGAGTCAGACCTCTTGGGCTCAGGAGCCTGGCCCTATCACTTCCTTGCTGTATGACCTTACCGATTACTTAACATTTGTTTCCTCATCTGTGACATGGGGATGGTAATAATATAATGTACTCCCTCAGAATGTTTTTATGAGGAGTAAATGAGTTAATAATTGTAAAACACTTGGAATACTCCCTAAAACATGTTAAGTTAGCTAATAAATGTTAACTATTATTCATTCAAGAAAGTATTTATTGGATGGCTACTCTGTGTCACACTGTACTAATGAATATTGTATATTTGTTTGCTTGTGTATTTTTCATCTCCCCTGTAGAATATAAGCTCCAGGAGGCAGTGGCTTTATTTTTTGTTCCCAGTTTTATGCCCAGTACCTAGTACCAGTGCCTGACACAAGGGGCTATTTAATAAGTAAGGGATAGATGACTAGAATCGTAGGTCAGACAAACAGATCCCCTGCCCTCCTGGAACTTGAAGTTTCAAAGAGTGGTTTCCAAAGCATGGATGCACATTAAAATTGCCTAGGGAAATTTTTGAAAAATTCGAATGCCTGGGTTTTGGCCTGAGGTGGGATTGATCTGGGCATTGCATTGATACTGCTTTTCAAAGTTCCCAGGTGATTCTAATGTACATGTGTGAACCACTGAGATGGACTTAACAGAAGCCACTAAAGGGCAGGCGGGTGTCAGGACCAAGTGTACATTTTACTAAATGGAGCATGGATTGCAGTAGGCAATGAAAATGCAGGCTAAAGAGACTATTGCTCTTATAAATCAAGCTCTCAATAATGTTTGAATATTTGCTTAAAAGTTCACAGAACAAAGCGTGTGGAGCAAAACAGACTTCCAAAGCTGCAAGGGTAGCATTATTAGAATAAACTATCTCTAACTGCCTTTAACTCAGGTAAAAATTGAAAAGAAATATTCCTTTAATAATTCCTTATTTTGTAGCTCTATACTTCCTCTCGGACAGCCAGGATCTTTGGTTCACGTCTCAATATATCAGGTAATTGCTTCCTTTGGAGAATTGCACTTTAATAAATGTCCTAGCTTCTCCTTTAAAGAAGAGAAAAGCATAAGAGAAAAAGAGAGAGGCAACCCACAGAGAAGAATATAGTGCCAACATGCCACTTCTGGGTCTGTCTTAACAAGGTTTTTGGCAGCTTCGGTGAGAAAAGCTATTTCCCTGACCAGTGCTCATGAGCTGTGTGAGGCTTGTGATGACTGGAAATACGAAGATGAACTAATCAGAGCCAGAATTTTTCACTCAGCATCTCAGCAAGTATGATTCCTGAGCTGAAACAACCATGCAGGTCAGGAAAAGCAAGAGCAGGACAGCTGAGAACTAATTGGATGGAGACACAGTTACAGACACTTTCCAAACAGAACTGAGAGCTTGTCTCCACAATTGTCAACTTGCTACAGTGACTGTTTCTTCCCAACACCTACTTTCAATGACGAATGACAACAAATAGGGCTTTGGGAGAAATGACAGAAAAATACCTGTCTGAGAGCAGAAATGGACAGATGTCGGGCACTGGAGGGGTGGGTGGCCTAAGTTTGGCCAGGGCCATGATATGTTCAAAGGTGATGTCCGTCTGAGTGCTGGCATTCACGAGCCGCACTTCTGGGGCCGTCCCATAGGCTGGTTTACTGAGAGGTGTTCGCCTTAGCACCTGGACCACAATGGGCTCCTTGGCATTTCGAAAAGCTTCCACTGCCTCTTCATGGGTGGCCTTTGAGAGATCCTTCCCATTGACCTGCAAAGATAAAAGGACATTGCTCATCTCAGAGGAAAGAACAGAGAGGCTGTCATGATAGATTAAAAAAAGTGGGCAGGGGAGGCTTAAACCAGCTCTGCTATGAATTTTGTAAAGGAATATTTAATCAGACATTGACATTTATTGAACTCTTCACCAGCAGGAGAAAGTGAAGGAGACTAGGAAAACAATTATTTGTTATACCTTTAGGAAGCACATCATCAGAATTATTAGTAAAGATTTCAAAACTTAAGCAGCACACAAGCCTCAGAAAATGTTCAAAATCTTCAGGTAGGTAGAAATGTTAAGCATATCCTTTTTAAAAAATGATCTATCAATCTCTGGGTGGTATTTTCAATATTTAATCAGTCTTACTGACTTGAAATCTAATTTTTGGGGATATTGTCAAATTTCTTTCATATTCATCATTTTTATCCAAGACCAAATTATTGCTCATGTGCATATTATCCTAAATCCTTGCTATTCAAAGTGTGGTCCGTAGGCCAGCAGCATAAGAGATTAGGAATGCGGAATCCCTGGCCCTATCCCAGACCTACTAAATGAGAATTGGCATTTCAACAAGATTCCAGCTGATTTATATGCACGAGAAAGTAGCACTGCTCGAAAACACCTCTGAGTGAGTATACCATGTCCCTTGCTTCCTCGCCTGTTTTCATTTATACCAGTTTATGACTCTCCAGCATAGCCCTGGACATGACAGAGGATGAGGTGATGTTTGTCTTTGCCCTCCATCACTGCTTCTCAGTTGGGCCAACCATTGGCATTTGGGAGATAAAAATTATTCTTTTAGTGATACTCTCCCACACCTGCTTATTTAGGGCCATTGATGTTCCCCCATATTTGTGGCACCCAAAACAGCCGCACTCTTTTCTGATCACCCTCTTGAGAGGCAGCACAGAGACTACTCTCAAATTGTCATCAATTTATTCCCCTAAAATAGGTCCAGATAACACAGCCTCTCAGTGGAAGTTGTATTTTCATAAAGGACTATAGAATCCTGAAAGAACTTCACAACTCCCACCCCAAATGAATCAATAATATTGGCTTTTGCAAATAGGAAGACATACTTGGGAGTACAGTACTGTGCTCAAAACCCCTGAAATTATACCATTTCTAGACAACTAAACTACCCGCCTGTTGGTGAGGCTCTGATAACTGCTATGCACTAGTAAATCCTTAGAGATCCCTGGGTGCCTTCAAAAGAAGCAAAGGGAATCACTGAGTTACAGCCAGAGAGTGATTGGCTGACATTCTAATGAGCACATTTTCTCTCCCTGAGTAGACAAAGAATATGTGCGTGCTCAAAGCAAATGTGGGGCATTTCGGGGTAAATGATACAATGCCAGGTAGAAATCATCATGTCATGTAGAGATAGGCTTAATGACCTGGAGGAGCTAATTTGCTCAATCGACCCTGAAAGAGTTAATGTGCCTTCAGAAATTGAGTAATTAAGTTTCTTCACCAGCACCATATGACCCAGTACAGTTCTTGAATAACTAGTAAGAAACATCAGTTGGAGATTTGGGTGTGTACCTACCAATGTGCACACTCACTAATCTGTGCATTTACTCTCTCATTCTTTTCTCCACGAACTAAACTTAAACATTCCCACTGAGTTTTGTCTGGCACAACCTTGGAATGGCTTGATGACTTTGGGCATACAGGAGGGTGTGAATGCGGGACACCTACAGACCAGCATTCATTCCTTGAGCTGCTGTTGGATGACAGGCTCTCTGGGCTGAGGCCACCACTCCTGAGGACCTGCAGTCAGCAAATGATAAGAGAAGTTCCAGAATGGAAAAGCAGAACCTAAAATCTGGCCTCTCATGATGAATAGCATCATCCTCTGTGTCTCATATTGTGGTCAGTATTTATAAATTCCAGGGTTATGGAAGATGATCCAGTTGTAGATAATACTGCTCTGTCAGTATCTATGTGTTAGGGAAGAATTGCCCTTTTGTCCACACGTTTCCTGCTTCATGGTGTCCCTTCAACTTAGTGAATATTCACTCTCACAAGATTTCATACCCTTCCTTCTCTGAAAAGAACTCCTGGTCACAATCTGTTATCAACTATTTAAAATCTACTGGAATTATGTCAATAATGTTACCTTTTCCTATAAACCTTGCATCTGGAATAACTCTGAACAATGGCAGAATGAAAGAAGACAGAGCCCTTTTTGAAGGAACTTCAAGCAATATCTGAGGGTAAAGGGAAAATAATTTGTGGCCATGGTTTCTTCCAGTCATACATTAAATCCTACTAATGCATAAATTGTGTGTCATTAAATAATGAACAGACAAATGCCATTATTCTATTTCTTCCCCAAGGTGGCTCAGTACCTTGTCTACAATCTAGTCTTGATATTCCTTTGTTTCTTATTTGTTTTAGTGATCTTCAAAGCAAGAATAATTTTTAAAAAGTGAGTTCCTTACTGATAATGATTATTTATTTTATGTTCCTATAAGGTAAATAAGATTATTTTTGTAAAGTTCAGAAAAGTATAAAAATTTCTGCAGAAACATAAAAATTGCTGGAGAGTATTTTAGGCTGTGAAATTATTAGTTCTTATTGTAATGCTTAGTATATGCAGATATTAGCTTTCATACAGCAAGATCAATAGCTATTGATTCTAAGAACTGTACATTCATTCATTTACAATCTGGCATTTATATGCAAATATCATTTTTTTTCCTTTAAGATAATCAAATACAGTCTTAAAAAAGGACAGTCAATATAATCTCAAGTATCTTACTTCCCCATTGGGAACACTCTTTCCTTCCAGTTATCATGCAGCTGACCTCTATTTTCATAAGCTATTTAATATCTCTCAAAGTAAAGAAGTCTATGACCTTTAAAGGCTCTGCTGCCCCATGTGATCCCTTAGAAAATGTAAGCACTGATGATACAAAACACCTTTTTTTTCACTTCACTTGAAGTTCATCAACATACTGTTAGCCTACCAAAAGGTCACCCTTTTATAAATTATGCCTTTCACAACAGAAAAAAAGATTAGCTTTAATTGGGATTTTCTGGCAGATGCTTTGCTCAGTGATCATCAGTTTCAGCTAGGGAGAAGAATAATGTTGGAAGAATACCTGAGGTTTTAATCCTATAGAAAAATTCTGTAGTAAACTAACAAATAAATGAATAGCAAAACTTTGTTTTTTTCCAGATGGTTAGATCCTAAACCAACAAGGTATTTGGTATTTCATGGTGTCATATCCTTATCATTCTTGTTTATTTTCCATCATATTCTCTCCGTCCCTCCCTTTACTCTTCCTTCCCTCCTCCTTCCTCTCTCTCTCAATCTTGGTTTTGTATGGACAACATATGTGAAATGAAACTGGAGAAGGAGAAGCCGTCTATTAAATGTGTTCCAGTTAATACAGGTAGTTAAGAGTGTCGATCCAAACTGTTCTAGGTGCCTAGTAAACAGAAGGAAGCAGAAGTGCTGGAAGTTGACTTTCAGGAGAAAAAAACTGGATGAAGAGTGTTGGGAGCAAAATTGATGGGAGGAAATGAAAGGTAATTTGAAAATTAACAAAGATATACCAATGTATTATGGGGTGTGCTTTGAAGTGTACATGCGGAAGGGTTTCAAGAAGCCTGGTGATTTGATTTAAACAGGGTGTAGAGAGCAAGACCTTTTTCTAAAGTGGTTGTTAAGTGGAATGAGTGAGAGGTTAGAGCGTCATAATAAACAAGAGAAGTATATGAGATAATTCCCTCTATTACTCTAACATCTGGCTTTTTGAGAACTGTGGCCAAAACTGATTTGGTTCTAAAGCTACCTAGCAACTAGAGTATAACTGAAAAGACTCATGTGATTGCTGTTTGATTAAGAGGCTTGCGGCCCCAGAGTGGGGTGACTGGACTCTGAAATGATGATTAAGTCACCTGATTTGAGGTAAATGAGAAATCAGGCACATTATTGATAAAGAGGTTATCAGAATTGGTAACAGCATAAAAGAGGAAAGGAAGGTGCCAATGATAGAAGTTGAGGAGAAATAGAGACATGTGGTTAGCCTCATAAAAACTAGATTTGGGATTGGAAGCAAGAAGAAAGAGTAGCCTTAATCATGCCAAACTTGAAGCAGTTCTAAGACATTCAGATAAACTAACAAATAAACGGATGATAAGTGACTAAATGAAAAACTAATCATGGGAAACCATTTCCAGAGAAGGTCTTCCTCTCACCCCTGCACTTACTTTATCAACTAAGTTGATAAGTTGAAAAATATACACATTTTTACTGCTATGAAAAAAGTGTCTTGTTTCTAAAAAATTATTTTCCATTTTATTGATAGAGAGAAGTGAATAGGAGAAAACTAGTAACTTTTCAGCAGTTAATGCAAAAAAAGTATGAATACATTTGTTGTGGCAGATGGGCTAATTAATCCATAAGCAACTTGTGAATGTTAAATAAAGAATATAGCTTTTCATATGTAAACCAAATCATAGCATCATTCGATGAAGCTTCTGTTTAATGAACAATCAATTTACCCTTTGGGATAAATTGCAAAATCTAGGCTACTTGTCAACAACCTCCCCAGTGTGACTGGTGGCCTCAGCTTGGATATGAGCTCCTCTACTTGGATTAGTCCTCCAAATCCACACACATGCAAAATTTTCTTGAGTATCAGAAAGCAAACAGGCTTTTCTCTTTTCCTTTTGAAGTGCAGACAAGTGCATAAATGACCAAGTCACCCTGGTGAGGTTCCATTTCCAGAGTCAGCTGTTTGGGATGATTAGGGTTTCCAAACCTCCGTGCCTCTTATAAAAAATAAGGGTGTTTAAGCATCTCTGCCTTTCATGGGAGAATACATATGGGAATACTCAATAGAAGAAGTATAGAATACCAAGGATTATGTACAATTTCAAGCTGAGAATAAGCAAGCATAAAACAGTTGAATATTGTTTTTTTAATGTTTATAAAACTTTATTGTTTCATTCATTCATTTATTTTCAGCTTTATGGAGGTATAGATGACAAAATTCTAAGATATTTAATATATACATGGTGGTGATTTGCTATATGTACATATTGTGAAAGGATTCCAAACAACTAGTTAATTAACACACATTAATTATCACTTCAATTAATTACTTAAGTTTTATTTAGGTGAGAACATTTATGTTCTACTCGTTTAGCGAATTTCAATTCTATAATACAGTGTTATCAACTACAGTCCCACGTTTTACATTAGATCCTCAGACCTGAGTATTGTAATTCTGATTGGGCATGACAGTTTACAAGAACTCCCACCCTCATGAATAACTGTGAAATTAATTTTGATTAGAGTCCCTCTGTGAATGCTGATCAAATTCTTTACTTGATAATTACACAGGTGTTGTAAAAACACGGCCTAATAACAGTTTATGTAAGGAAGAAGCAATATTTAAATTGCTACTAAAATGTTTGGTATGAAAGGAATTTAAAATACTCTGAACTCTATATTCGTGAAAACACTTGTCATATACAATCTATAAAACAATTTTAAGGAATTAAAGCATATTGCTTTTTTCTAAACTTGGTATGCTTGATTCTAGGTGGACATGTTATGTAAATTGAGGACAGCACAGCATAAAAAAATATTTATAGTAAAAAGAACTCACAGAATAGGAATTGTGCAAAATGTTATGGAGAAAACCTGGTGAGAGATGGACTAAAATTAATTTTGACCATTTTTAAAACATTATCAATGAACAAAACAATCACTGGTAGGTTTGTGATAATCACATAATTTTAGAAGTTGAGAAGGTAAGAAATGTTAGATTGTATTAAACCAAAAAGTCTGCGTAGTTCAGTGTTCTTTTGCCAGTGCTGTTACTAGATTTTGGGAAGAGAATATGGTAATTATCACACAGGATCTAATGAGCAGACTTATTCAGAAGTGATCCTGGGGCTCCTTCTGGCTTGTCTGGACTACAGGGTTGGTAGCTTCATTTTCCTGGTGTGTGGGGTGTTGCAGCTTCCCTTGAGCTCCAAAGGCCCCCAGTGCTGCGTAGCTGGCTTTCCCAGAAAACTGGAAATAACTGACTTCTAACTCAGACAGCCTGAACCTTCTGTGTTTCCTTACTGACAGTGTGCCTATAAGAGAACAACAGTGGGGTGGGGTCCCTCCACTGGAATACAGACCCAGTGCATGTCCAACAGTTTCAGGTCCCCTCTGTGCTACTGACTCCTGATTTGCATGTTCCCCCAACAGAGACTGTAACCTAACCTATAACTCGTGACAGTGTAGGATTTGCCCTTATGGACCCTGTGTGACATAATACACATTTACAACCTAAAGAATTGAATTTATTCAAAATGTTTCCATATGTAACATTAATGAATTGCAGACTTCAATGAGATATTTTAAAAGCCTAATATTACATTTAGTTAATTGATTGTGACACTGTGAGGTCACTATGGTAGGACAGTATACTGTTTCCTGGTCCCTTTCATAGTACATTTTGATGGCGAGGTGTTCCCAAATGCAAGCAAGACTCATCTTCAACTTTTCTTATTAAGATGTTATAGACCCGTTATTTGTGAATTTGTCAGAGCTGTTCTTGAACCAATTTATAATTTTGGTTATAGGAAATTTTGGGGATGCATCTTTCATAATTGCTTTTCCCCCTATAATCTTTTCTCTGTCTTAATTTTTGTATCCCTTCTTCTGTATTTTGTTTCTGTCTTTATTCTCATTGCCACACTTCTCTTCCAAGCTTTCCCATTTGGGATTTAACAAATCTGAAAAGTGGTTTTCTATATAAATTATTCCTGTTATTAAGGAACAGGTTATGATAGTTTTGATTCTTACTGGGGGAAATAAATTAAAATATATACAACATAGTTTAATTTACCTCATTATAAATGAATTTATTTTCCCTCCCCTCAATGAAAGAAATGGAAGCTTCTCCTCTTTGGCACATGAGCTGGTGTTTCTTGGTTTGTCCCTGAGATCCACAGTCTACTCTTTTCTACCCAGCTCTGTATACCCTGGGATGCTGATAACCATATTCTATGTCACCAGGCTCCCTTGCTTTACGTCTTTTGTTTGGTTTGGCCAATAGTAGGAGAAGTAATGTTCTGTCTCTATCCAGCCCCTCCCCACCTGGCTTTCAGGATGGCAGCTCTTGCCAGGTTTGGTTCGCACCCTGGCTTGCATTCCTCCTTCATGTCTGCGGGTAGAAAGGAGTTTTCTTTCTATTGCTACTCCCTGTGTTTGTTCTCTTAGCTCTGCTCATATCTCTGTAAGTGTTCCTTCATACAGCCTTCTTCAATGAAACCCTTTGAGTGTGCCTTCTGTTTCCTTCTGACTAACTAGACATGAAACTCCGCTGATTTAAACAATAACAATAACAAAAATATGGTAAAAGCTAAAATTTACCACCTTTGCAAATTAACTTTACTATCAAAATGAGTTGCATTGAAAAATACAATTTCTAGTTTCTCAGATTCAGCAAAAGTCACACATTTTTAAGGGAGAACTAAAAATATAACTTTTATTGAGATCATATAGCAGATGTGAAGTATTTGTATATTATATGTATACAGTTATTTTGTAGACAGTCCCTCAGTTTGCCTTTGTCTAGTGTTGCTTCTTTATTAGATTCATGTTGTATACATTTGTCAGCAAGGCCTAGAAGTGTCTTTCTCAGTCTATTCTATCGGGAAGCAATGGGTTTTCCCTTTTTTATAAAATTGTTATTGGAGTACAGTTGATTTACAATGTTGTGTTAGTTTCAGGTGTACAGCAAAGTGAGTTATACATATACCTATATCCACTCTTAGATTCTTTTCTCATATAGGCCATTACAAAGTATGGAGTTCCCTGTGCTGTACAGTAGGTCCTTATTAGTTATCTATTATTTATATAGTAGTGTATATATGTCTATCCTAATCTTCCAGTTTATTCCTCCCTCACCTTACCCCCTGGTAAACATAAGTTTGTTTTCTACATCTGTAACTCTATTTCTGTTTTGTAGATAAGTTCATTAGTACCTTTTTATTAGATTCCACATTATTGGTGATATTAACCTTTATGACTTGATGAGACAGAGAGAGGGAGCAAGAGATGGGGTGGGGAGGAGAGGAGGGAGAGAGAATGAATCTAAAGTACATGTAAGAGGTTAATGTTAAATTTTAAAATGTTAAAATTCTAGATGAATGGTATTTGAGAATTCTTTGTACTACTCATAACTTTTTGATGAGACTGAAGTTACATGAAAATAAAATGTCTCAAAATATTGTTATATTGTTATTAGCTACAAATGGATTTATGCTATAATCATTTAGAGTTAGCAAATAAGAAACTGATGGATACCAGGCTTCCTACAGAGTTTGTTACTGTGTTTGCATATCTTTAAGAGGAATAAATTCTTACTCTGAATTGAATGTCTTTTTTCTTGGGCACACACACACATACACACACACAGACACACACACACCCCTACAGCAAAAAACACAGATTGCTATCACCAACTTTATCATTGTCATAACAATTCATCTACTGAGTATCACCTGAAATCCTGTTCTCCTCCAAGCTGAGCTATTTAAAAAGATAGATGACTGCCTTCTGGCTAATTGTAGGAGTTCTTTCATTACTATAAAAAGACTTTACATCTCAAGTGACTCTATAAGCAGTGAATAATGACTTGAAGTCTTTGGAGAAGAGTCCACTGATGAAATGGTAGGATAACAACTACTTACTGACCTTTTACTTCCTAAGATAATACTAAGCTGATGTAGTTGATTATTAATAAACCTATCCATTGAGCTTTGACACATCAGATCCAAGTATGTTAAACTTAATGAGAAATTCTGATGGAGACATAAAATTTCCTGCAGCAGGCCTAAGGGTGTAAAGACATAAGGCATATATAGGGCAAAGGCTGTTAAAATGAACTCAAATTGTTTCATTGGGTAGAAACTTCATTGTAATTAAATGACCCAGATTTTCTTTAAAAATTACTATAAACAGCATCAGCAGCTGAGGATTCGAACAGAGCTATTCATCTTTCATGTTCCCTGAACAAGAGAAAATGTGCTCTTAGTGCTTGGACAAGATCTCTTGGTCCCATTTTTGTGATGAGAGTATATATGGATATCAAGAACATAACTTTGGGTCTCAGCCACACTAGCACAGTGCCAAAGAAGTGCTAAAAATAACTATCAGTTAAATGAAAGGAATATTAGTACTCCACATAGTTACTAATGAGGGATGAGATAGTGAATTATTTGTAACAGGGCATCAGTCATGACAACATCAAAGATGCTGAGGACATCTTCACCGGAGGTTTGCTGTCCCCTATCTGTAAGAGTGGTCTAATGCTTAGCTATTTAAATGTTTCTGTGAAACAAACATTAAATGACAAGAAGCTGACTGTTTTGTTTAGTACTGTAGTCTAAGGGCCCCAAACATGCTTGGCACGTACTTGACACTCAAAAAAATGTGTTAAATAAATTTTCATAGATTTCTCTATCAAGATTCATGTTAAAAGAAATGTGATTGGATTTGTCATTAAAGTTACTTGTGTTTATGTGCAAACTACATGCCTTTCACTGCCCAGTTCTATTTTGTAGCCCAGTTATCCATATTATTCCTTTTACTTAAATCTACCGTAAAAATGGATTTGAGTGGCAAGGAAAGGCATCAGCTGCTCTGCTCAAGAGCCCCACCCACCATTCAGTGTTATAGTACAAAAGAACAAGGACGTGGGAATCATTCAGGACTGGGGTCTGAACATCGTTCTCAATATCAGTTGTGTGGTTTTGAGTAAGTTGTGTAAACTCTCTGAGCCTCAGTTAATTCATCTGGAACAGGAGATGATAATACCCACCAGAGAGTTGTGGATGGGATCACATAAATAATACAGCTAAGGCAGCTGACATGCTATGATGTTGATTCATGCTTCCTTCCTTCCCTCCCTTCCTTCCTGAGTAACTCTTGAGTGACAGAGACCGGGTGATTCTCTGGGGATAGAAGATAATACCTGTGCTTAAAGGCCTGGCAGAGATAATGACAATACTACTGGTTAGCACTGAGCATTCCTCACAAAATGCCAGGAGCTGAGCAAAGTCCTTGGCCTTTACTATCTTGTTCACACCCAAGAACAGTTGTGTGAGGTAAGAACTTTATCCCCAACTGAAAGCTGTGGAAGCTGAAGAGCAGAAGGTATAAGGAAGGGCACCTGCTCTCACAATCTTCTAGGACAAAACAACATACACGTCTGTAATTGTAAGCAAACTTGTAAAGAGCTGACATAAAGGTACTAATAGAGTGCTATGGAAGCTCCAAGGGCCAACTATACTTGGGAGTACTGTGATTTGACTCCAGGACTTGACATTTGGTGTGGTCTTAAAAGATGCAGAGTTTCATAAGTTGCAAAGATGAGAGTAAGGAAGGGAATCCCAGGGCAAAAGTGTAAACGAGAAAGTGCTCTGGGAACCGGTAAGATATCTGGTGTGACTGAGTACAGAGGCATTTGGCTAAGTGCAGGACAAAGAGGCTGGAAAGGAGGCTTTGACAAGATCCCAGTGTCTTCAATGGGCCATAGTCAAAGGTAAGGTAAGGTAAGGTCAAACATTTCCTTGTTTTCATTAGCCTCCGGAGGGGATGTGTTAATTTCTTCCTTCCTGCAGTCATTCACAGGTGAGCCTGGTCAGGATGTTCCCTGTGAGCTAAACAACACCTTTCATCTGAAAGGTAGCATGGTCTCATTTGGGTTTGGGGAAGGTAACTCTGAAGTGTATGGTGAGAAGTAACTAAATGAAAGCAAGGAAACCGTTTAGGAAGTTACTTGGAGAGAATGATCAGTGCCTGAATCAAAATGGGGACAGTGTGGATGGTCCAAATGATGGAGGATGGATAGGGCTGTAAAATGGTACTCTGATACTCTCATTCATGCATATTCCAATGGAACCTATCAGAGTGGCAGATTTTCTACTCCAATTGACTAAATCTACCCTGTAAAGAAAGACAAGCTGTAGAAGTTGATTTTTTAAGTATAAAGGTATAAAGGCATTCTAAGTAGATGTTGTTCATCTCCTATGGACTTATATTTTCAGTGATTATTGTAGAAATCAAAAACTACTCTTCCAATGTTCTGAAACTGCCCTTCTGCTTAGTACCCACCTAGCAAAGTGGGTAACTCTCCCACTATAAACACCATACACACTCACTCTCTTTCTCTCTCTCTCTCTCACACACACACTCATATAAACTCACAAACTCACACACATACAAACACTTTTATGCTTTCTATGGTCCTCCACCTGAATCATTTATAGCTTTGTGTGGGATATAAACTTAGAAAGATATTTTACCCAAGTGGATATATAGGAGTTTTAGAACATGGGGATTAACACAAGAAAGTGGAACTTGTATGATATATAACTGCCTCTTCACTACCAGCATCTCTAACCTAGTGCTGGGAAGATGAAAGGTTTCTTATACCAGTTTGAAAGGACAGGACAAAAATCTGAACAAACAGCCATCACCCTATTAGAAGTGGGAGGTTTAAATCATTTTCAGCAATCAATTCTGCCATTTGAATTCATTCTGACACTTGTTGAGCTCAACTGATGACATGAAACTACGGTAAAAAGGGAATTTCCCCAGGGAAATTCACAAGCTTTTATATCCACAAGTAAAGCCACCTGAATTTGTGCCTATAACCTTCCTAACACCATGCTTCCAAATTCCTCAAATTCATGAACTTTGAAAAGTAATATTTTGTTCTATATTTATAAAAAATAGATAGCTGCCTGAGGCAAAAGACGAAGTAAATGCATTTAAAATAGCAACCGATACTATTTTATATAAAATAGCTGGAATTTGCCCCAGTAATTTCATTAACTTCGTTGTCTCTATGTGTACCTTGAAATGGATAATAAAGATAATAACAATAATAAAAATTTGTTGAGTGCTTACTGTGTGCTGCATACTCCACTCAGTACTCTCTGCTCCTAGAGGTGAAGGAATTATTATTAAACCCATCCTCTAGGTAAAGAAACTAAACTTTAACAGCTTGAGCAATTTCCACAAGATCACATAGTTCCTGAGTGAAAAAAAAATCCCAAGATTTTTCTTAAAATTCCTATTAATTCTTTTTACACATCAATAGAAGTACAGAGGCTCTAAAAACTGCACAAGAGGATTGGTGGGTTTATTCTTCTATTTTCTTTTAGTAAATAATTCATAAGACTACAATTAAGTAATCAACTGTAGGCAGTCACGGGTGTAGATAATTGTCTCAACATCTGTCCCTAGGACAAGAAAACTCCAGTCGAACAGTGAAAAAAATGTTTCTGTAAAATGAATAGTTTAGACAAGATGCTATTCAAAGACCTTCACAGTCCTAAGAAAATCTATAAAAGTATACATAAGCATGAATATGCACTATTCTTATGCAACACTGAAGTCATTTAAAACTTTGTTCAAAAGAACCCCCCACCCATTTGTTTTCTATAAGCGAATCAAGTAAAGCTCAGACATGAAGGTGACTCAAGGACCCATCAATCTGTCATTGAACTTTTACCTTGAGATGCCCAGTTCAAGGCCCAGCCTCGCACAGGTGTGACACAGTTTTGTTACTCCCTCACAGCAGTTCAGTGGCCCACTGAGGTGTGATGGATAAAGTTGCCAGAGAAAAGACCACCTGGGTTCTCTTGTGTTTTTACCTCAGTGGACATATTACAGGAAGTGGTTCACACAGAAAGAACTTCTCCAAAACAGCAACTGGACTGTATGAAAAACTGAAACCAACTCAAGGCTTTGGGTCTCTCTAGTGGCATGCATGTAAAATTAGACAACAGTATTTGGGGGCACTTTTTGAAAACTGTGTTTTACACGGCCCTATCTCTCCTTCAGGAAGCAAATAAGACTGAGGACCAGAGCGAATGTAATTGCAGATAGAGTCATTATATTCTTAAATTTAACCTGCCACAAACATTTTTCTGTACTAACACTGTTGATTCTTATTTTGCTCTGTTTGGAAGAGTGGGGGAGACGGGCATATTTTTGTAATTTTAGTTCCTTCAAACAATTAACATATGTACGATTTTCAAATAATTTTCAGCAGATAAAACAATCCTGCCAAGGCCTGGTAAAAAGCTCTCCATTGTTTCATGTCTGCACAAATTACACTGCATCTCCAATGATTTTATGTACATTTAATCACTAAAGATTAATTACATGGCATACGGAAACCAGTGAAACACTGAAGAGATAACTTCAGTCTAAGTGCACATGCAACTGACTTGCGGCTTTTTAAAACAATTTTAATTAAAAGTACTAGAAGAATCATCGGGCTGAAAATATTAGGAGCTCTGGGATGGATGAGCTTAGCATAGCTAATTAATTGTATATTTAATCAAAGCAGCATTTGGCTGTAATTAATAATCTATTTTCCTCTGGTAATAAATATTGTAGTTCTGTAAAAACAGAGTTTATAATTTCCAGAATGCCATATGCACGGAAGAGTGGGACAGAAACAAGCATTTCCACACCAGCTTTCGAGCTGAGCTTGATTTTGTTTATTTAGAGAGGATGTTGTCTATATCTTTTTCATTCGTTTTAAATGTCATCTTGCAGTAGCAGCTTACAAATAGCTATCCCAGAGTGACTTGGACATTTCAAAGGTGTAAAGAATAATCCAAAAGGAGTGACTAGTAGAATGCTAAATGAAGTCTGATTTTTCTTGCACCACAAAGATCTCATATTTGAGAGAACTTGAAATAGTTCCACTTTAATATGACTGCTAGGATGGTGAAACTCAGCATTAAACAGTTCCTTCCCTTCATTTCCTTTTAAGTGGCAGAGCGGGAGTCAGATATTTCTACCACCTGCATCCTGGTAAAATGCTCAAATCACAGAGCCAAGTTGAAACACCCTTTCCTTATGATAGATTTTACTCTGAGTGCCACACACACACACACACACACACATTCCTCTCTGCTCTTCAAGATTCCCTGCTAAGCATAGTATATTTTTGTTCTTATGACCTTTTCATTAATTTGGGGGAGAGAAACTCTCTAATAGTCACATGCTTTGCATATGACCAAAGATTTCTTTCTTCTTGCAAGAGAGATATAAATTCCAAGAGTTTTGCATAAGTAAGGAGATAACATAAAAATTAATCTTAGATGATGGGTTTTTCCTATCTTTTAAAGATGTTTTAATATGTGAAAATTAATTATCAGTTTGCCATTATTGTTTCATATTTTTAAGATTTTAATGGTAGCATGTAGGAGTTACGGGTGGTTGAATAAATAAATCTTTAACTTAAAAAGCATCTTTTAACATCATGGAGAACACACATTTTTGTATGCATCTGATACAATTGCTTGACACACTAATCAATTCATAGCATACATTCCATTTTTCTGGGGGTTATGTGGTTTTCATATGAATATGTATGAATGAAACAGATATGAATTAGATAATTAAAATTATATCAAGTGAAAATATCTTTATTCAGTCTCTAGTGGGCATTAATAAACATCTAGGAACCAGACCAAGAGAATAAAGTGCAGAGGTAAAAATTTGCCCGTCTCCTGAGGGCCACCATTAATATCATATGATCAAAAGTAGCTCTTATTAAATACATGAAGATGCCTTCAGGGCCTAATCAGTTTATAGTATAACATGCAATTTCTAAAGAGAACAAAAGTGTTAAAGACAATTTTTAAAAACTGCACAGGTAGCCTTTTCCTTTTAGAATTAGGACTAGTTGGCGACTCGTGACACAGGCTCTCCCAATGTCCCACTAAAATTATCTATGAAGGAACAGGGGAAAATAGTTCACTTGGACAGTGAAAGGCAGCATTATTCACTATTACTTTATTTGCCTCAATTTTCACTTACTGATTGAACCAACTTTCTCTGAGGATTCATATGGCACTGGTATAACTTAGGCATGTGGTGCGTATGTGTGTGTGAGTGAGCGTGTGTGTGTATGAGTTAAGAGTTACCCACTGGACACTCAGAAAAGTAAAGTGGCAGATGTGCTGTGCCATCTGGAGAGAAACCTCAAAGACCCCAGCAGTGCCCACACTCACCCTGGAATATTCTGTGCCCCTCACAGTACAAAAGCCTACTCTGCTCTGTCCTGTTGGAACCTTCAGAAGATTATTCTAATAACTCAGACCTGAGGTTATGTACTATTAGGGTTGAGAAGATGAAACTTAAGAAATGCAGTTCCACCAAGAGGTAGATGGTAGGAATTTCTTGAAATGTGTGGGGAGATTCGCAAAACAGAAGTTCAAAGTAGAGGATCTTAGAGGACAGGCAATCCTAAAGACAGGGTCCTCAGGTGAACTCATGAGATGATGCTCCTGTGGGACTTTAACATCTTTTTTTTAGACTATATAAAGATGTCATATTTAAAAGTATTCTTCATTTTATGTGTATTCGTCATAAGTTATTTACTTTTCTTTAAACCTTCTTGTCATGAGAAGACAGAAAGGGAAGGGAAAGGGAGGAAAGAGTGAAAGCAAGAGAGAACGAGAAAGAGAGAGAGAGGGAGAGAGAGGGAGAGACCTGAGCCATACTTACATACTTAGCTTTTCTTTACGTCCAATGCTGCACATGACATCCTTGTAAAGAAGGGAAAGTACTATTTCCTTAACCCTAAACCTAACCCTAACCCTAACCCAGAGAAAGTACTATTTTGAGGGTTTAGGTTGCTTAAACAGTACATGACAAGATATTCATCAATGTGCCATTATAATGCACAAAGGCAAAGTAAAGTAAAGGGAAAAAGTATGACTGTTCAGCCCTAGGTTTGATTCCAAGCTTTGCCCCTTGGCAGCTGTGTGACTTCAGGTTGATCATATGACTTTTGTGAACTTTGGTTTCCCTATCTATATAACTGGGGATAATAATGCTGATCTCTAAAAGTTATGACAAAGCAATGAGAAAATAAATAAAACAACCAGTATGTGAGATATAGTAGGAATTCAACAAAATATGGAAATTATTTATATTATTTTCTTATCTTCATGGCATTCAAAAGGGTTCTCTATCCAATGTTTATCAGAGAGTGATAATTATGGCACGTATAGACATGTTGAGAAAGCATGCTCCAGAGATTTTTGGATGGTAAAAATTTAAAGAAGTAAAATGTTATACAGAGAGAGAGCATTGGATTAGTGGTCAGAAGACCTGAATCCTCATTCTAGACCATTTGTTACCAATGTACACTTGGAAAGTCACTTAAGCCCTCAAAACCTCAGTTTATTATAAGTTTCAAATACATGTGAAGTCAGTACAGATAAGTTAGTGCTTGATATTTGCAATCTATTTAGCAATTTATAAGTTAATTGCCTCACCAATATTTATCTCCATACTCACAGGAGATTTAAAGATGATCCACATCTTAAATCGGAGGTAAATATTGGTTTAATTGATTTTTGCCAAGGTCATACAACAAGTGGGATTAAAGCCTGGGCTGGCTCTCAGCATTCTTGTTATGCCACCACGAGGCATCTCTCCTTCATTCTCAACCTGTTGCCTGGATTAGTTAATTAATCCCTGTACAGCATATAGGAAATGGTTGTTAATTTAAATCCAAATATTACATTCTTAGCAAAACTGCTTATCAAAGAAGGCAATGAGAACAAGAAGAGAGATTCTATTATTGATTTCCTAGTTCTGATAAGTATTTCTAAGTTAACTAGAAACCAGAGCACAGAACTATTGGCTGAACTGGGCCCTTGTGAAATGTACAATTTGATAACTTTTGGAAAGCCCAGGATCACGGTCAACTGATGTCACCATGACATTTTTACTAATTTCCTAAACTTATCAAATGACAGCTTCAGAAAGTTAAGAGTTCTGTTTAGAAGAAAAATCTCAGTAAAATATCCAAAATTTATGAAGTCTAAGTCTTTTCAAAATAAAGTAAAATAACAAATTTAGTTTAAAGAATGGCGAGTTGACTTCCTCTTGTTGCTTAAACAGTGAGTAAATTTAAATGAGATTCCAAACAAGGAATGAGATGAGATTCCAAACAAGGAGGTAAGTTCCATTCACATCTACTGCTCCATTACCCCTGCAATTACTTTAATACAGGAAGCATGAGAGGAGCAGCTGGTGGAAATGATTTCCCAGGTGACTGGACTGCGGAATAGCACAATTGCCTTTGGGCTGGGCTTTCTCAACAGTGGTGATGCTGGCATTTCAGGCTAGGGAGTTCTTCCTTGCGGAAGCTTTCCTGTGCCTTAAAGACGATGAGCAGCATCCCTGGCCTCTACCCACTAGATGCTAATAGCATCACCCCTCCCACCACCACCACACACACACCACCAATTGTGACAACCAAAAATGTCTCCTAGAGGGTGAGATCATGCCCAGTTGTAAGCTTCATTTTAATGACACTTTACTCCATTAAGGTTGAAGAATGCTGGCTCTAATAGACACCTGGGTTTATTATAAGAATGTTGAAACACTGCTTAACATAGAAGTTGAAGGGCAGAAATTGACCTCTATTTCATGGATTTTTAAAATTTTATAATGATATATAGTCATATTTTAAGGGGAAAAATTGACCTGGAAAATAACCTGAGTAAAATAGCAAGCAATAGTACTTATAAAAAGGTCTCTGGGACTTCCCTGGTGGTCCAGTGGTTTAGACTCTGTTCTTCCACTGCAAGGGGAATGGGTTTGATGATCTCTGGTCACGGATGTTTCACATGCCATGCCATGGGGCCCAAAAAAAAGGAGAGGGTGCTCTCATTATGTTCGTTTTTTTTCTGCCAGTCAAGAAAAGTTAAATGTGATTGTCAGGGTTCTTTCATCATGGTGTTGTCCTGGTATAGAGACCCAGAAGTTGTCACTTGTCCATCAGCTACTATATGTTGGATTCTTTGAGCTATCATTAAAGTGGTAAGATCACGCTTTGTTGGTGATGGCCAGATGACAAGGATCCCTGCATTCCAGGTGACCTGAAATATTTATTCCAACAAATATTGTGTTTCAATAATTTTTCATTATAGATTTTATTTTCTATATTTTATTCAATGTATAATTTCCTCTAAACTTAAGTTTTCCACATCCTCCCCAAGTAGTGAGGCCCACATATGCTTGTAATATGCACCCTAATAAATAATAGCTTAAGCATTGTTAATATGAATTGAAAAATTGTTTGAGATTCCATGTACTCTTTTTAGAAATGCTCTGCTCCACATTGATGATCTGAACACTTCATGGCATTGCTGACTTGGGACAGGATTTAGGATGCTGGATAAAGAAACTTGGAAGGGATAACAGAATGTATTTTTGCAGGACTAAAAGGCTGTGAAGCATCACCAGATTAACAATAATACCTGGTAACATTTACTATGGAAATAGTAGTAACTATTTGGAGGCCTTGACATGACTACGTACTGTTTTTTTGGATGCTAATGGAAAGAAACATAGCTGACTCATTTTTTATTCATTCACTCATATATAATGCATTTCTTTCTAAATTTAAAAAGGCTGCATATATATATATTTTCTAAAAGGCTACAAAAGTCAATTATTATGTTTACCCAACAAGGAACTACTTTTTCAACTTTAGAACTCCAATTTGAGAAAACGCTCACCTCTCAGCTAGGAGACATTTTGCATCTTACCTCATTAGGGTGGTTGAGCATGATATAGAAAAGGGTGATCAAGTGTGGCAAAACCTGTGCTCTGTCTACACTAGTTGCTTTCACTATAATTTTAATTACTAGATATCAGAGCTTCAAATATTTCTACTAGATATCAAGAGACAAGCCTTATAAATTAAAGAATATTGTTGGTATATAACCAAACATGTAAGTAGATATTTTGCATAATTAGCTAATTTTTGGAAACCAGCATATTTTAGAGTTTACAATATTAAACATTTTAATACATATAGTTGAGGTTCCCTGCTCATAGTCTTTCAAGTTCTAGGCCTATTTAGAGTCAGTTACAGTAGAATAGAAGGCAAATGATGTTATTAAAACTCAAAGCTAACAATTATAATTTAAAATATAATTAGATGTTGAGACCTTTCTAGTGTGTAATGTTATACTCCTGTCATAGCACTGGGAATACTAATTAAAATGAAAAATTAGAAAATAATTTTCCTGAGTCTGTGATTAGTTTCCTTTTCCTTTTTTTCCCTTCAATTTTCATTCATGAATTCACAAAAAAGAAATTACTGAGCACCTGCCACGTGCTAGAAAGTTTTAGGCACTGAGGTAATATAAGTGAACAAGTCAGACAAAATCCCTGACCTCATGGAGCTGACATTTTAATGAAACAAGCATACAATAAATATAATAAATACTTCATCTACTTGTTAAGTGCTATGAAAAGATAATTATCTGTTACTTGCTAAGCAGAAAATAGAGCAGCACGAGGAGAATTGAGAGTGGGAGAGGGGAGTTGTAATTTTTCTTTCTGTGGTCCGTGTAGGTCTCATTGAGAAGGTGCTGACGTTTGAACAGAGACCTAATTAAAAGAAAAAGGAATGCTCATGTGTCTATCTGGAGGAATTTGAGGAGAAAAACAGCCATTCCAAAGGCCCAGAGGAGGAAGTGTTCTGTGCATCTGTGGGCAGCAGAGAGGAAAGGAGACTGGAGAAGAGTGAGTGGGGAGAGGAGTGATGGCTGAATTCACAGTAACTGGACACATACTAGTCCACTGTATGGATGTGGCTTTGACTCTTGGTTGTCTTTCCGGGAAAGCTTTCCCCACTTTTCTTACTTTGGTTTCTTTTCCCTATTTTCATTCTCCACTTTCCCATCTTAGTCAATCTGCCGCCTTCATTCTCTGTCATCACGCATATTCTCCCAGCTGTTGCCTTTTCCTCCTATTGCCATTTCTCTTGCCATCTCCCGGTGGACTGTACATACAAATAATGAGGCCTCATTCATTCATCTCTTACTCTGTGTCCAGCATGATGCATTAGATACAATCTTGTTTAATTCAATTTTTACAATTACTCTTTTAGATTACTGCACCTAAAAGTTACATATTTCTGCTTATGTTGCACAATAAAGATTCATAAGCAATAGGATTTGAACCTCAGTTGGGTTGATTCCAACTCTAAGATGTTCATCCTGTTTTTTCTGGCTTTTCTATCCCCAACTCAATTCAAGAAGTATTTCAAACAGTGGATTTAACAGAATAGGAGTCTTATCAAATTTATTTTTCAGTGTTAGAAGAGGCCTTGGAAGTCATACTGTCTAACTCCCCCTCAGTATCTGAATCTCTTTTATAGCATCGATGCCAAGTGGTCATCTAGGCTGTATATGAAAACTTTTGGCAATAAAGTATCAAAATGTTTTAAAAATAGCACTATGTTATAACATAGGTCCACGCTATTCCATTGTTTTGCCTTACATAAAACTGGAAACTATTGGCTGTGATTTTTCACATATTAATATTGAAAAGTTACCATTTCCTTTTAGTTTTCTCTTCTTTCTTCTAAATGGTATTTCGTCTTAGTTTATCTCATTAAGCTTTAAATTTGAAAAATATTTTAGGTATATTCTGGTTAAATTTTGGTTTTGAAGTTAAGTTGTAGCCAAGGCAGACATACAGATGGTTAAGCTGCCTTGCCTCTAATTATATTTCAAAATAAACACAAATAGTAATGTAGGAAACAGGTGGCAGTAAAAATAGTAACACTTCTAGTGAGTCCTGGCATTCTGCGAATTTCCTGGCACGTCATTTCCATACTGGAATTAACACACAGGAACAGTCAATCTCAAGGATCTAGTCATCTCAGGATAAGTAAGGGGTTCAGGCTGTCTGATTTGGCTTCTGTCAAGGACAGGATAATGCAAGTGCTGCCTGCCCAGAGATAGGCTTCTTCCAGCTCCCTCTGTAGCCTCTTCTGCCATAGTGCCTGAAATTCCTCTTTCTCCTTATCCTCCCCACCCCCAACTCCAATTAAAAAATAAAAACAACACATGTTTTATATGGGAATAGTAACAGATTAACATTCACTGCACTTTACTGTAGATGAGTTAATCAGGCCAACTTGTGTCAACACTAAGATTTTAAGAAAACTGGGTCCAGAGCAAGTATATTTTTCTAGGAAGAGGTTGGGGTTGGAGAGAGGGGCCATTTTTGAAGCTTGATATGGATGATTAGGGAGTCAGACTGGGGTGCATGGTAGGGACCAGTTGTAGAGGCCAGAGGGAGGTTGCGGTTTGAATGAACACAAAAAGTCAGTGGGTGGACTGCTGTGTAGGCACACCTGACCTACTGCATGCTTTTCTTCTGGTGTTTGTCTCCCTAAATGTCTATGAACAGATGAATGGATAAAGAAGATGTGGTACATATATACGGTGATGATTTCAGAGTAAAATGCTAATGTGTTCTCAAAGAATATTTGGACCCGAAACTTCACCTTAAGAGTTAGGAAACAGAATCATAAGGGCTAAGTGAGTAGTGCAAAGTCACAGTTTGTAGCAAATCTGGGGAACTGAAATCTGTCTGGTCTTTGGACTCCTTGGCTTGGTCAGGGTTATATTAGGTGAGATGAAAATAGGGAAAATAATAATTTAAATAGCTCACATTCATTTAGTACTTACTAGTCACCAAGTGTTAAATATTTTCCTCATATGTATTCAGCATGTAATCTAGCAAAACTACAATGAGATTTCACCTCACACAGGTGAGAATGGCCATCATCAAAAAGTCTACAAACAATAAATGCTGGAGAGGGTGTGGAGAAAAGGGAACCCTCCTACACTGTTGGTAGGAATGTAGACTGGTGCAGCCGCTATGGAGAACAGTACGGAGCGTCCTAAAAAATCTAAAAATGGACCTACCATGTGATCCCATTCCTGGGCATACATCCAGAGAAAACCATGGTTCAAAAGTATACATGCACCCCAATGTTCATTGCAGCACTATTTACAATAGGTAGGACATAGAAGCAACCTAAATGTCTATCAACAGATGAATGGCTAAAGAAGATATGGTGTATATATATATATATATATATATATATATATATATATATGGTGGAATATTACTCAGTCATTAAAAAGAATTAAATAATGCCATTTGCAGCAACCTGGATGGACCTGGAGATTATCATACTAAGTGAGGTAAGTCAGACAGAGAAAAACAAATATATGATATCACTCCTATGCAGGATCTTAAAAAAATGATACAAATGGACTTATTTTGATAGAAATGAACTTATTTACAAAACAGAAACAGACTCACAGACTTAGAGAATGAACTTATGGTTACCAAAGGGGAAAGGTGGGGGGAGGCAGGGATAAATTGGGAGTTTGGGATTGACATATACACACTACTATATTTAAAATAGGTGACCAGCAAGGACCTACTGTATAGTACAGGGAACTCTGCTCAATATTCTATAATAACTTAAATGGGGAAATAATTTGAAAAAGAATAGATACATGCATATGTTCAACTGAATCACTTTGCTGTACACCTGAAACTAACACAACATTGTAAATCAACTATACTCCTATATAAAATAAAAACTAAAAAAAAAAAAAAACTCATTGTGGTAGAATGACCCCTCTATTATACTATTTGAATGGGTGAGAAACAAATGGAGTGATTTTAAGTGGCTGATCTCAAGTCACACAGCTAGTTCATGAAGAGTCAGGTTTTGAACCAAAATTCTTAATTACCGTACTGAAATGAGAAAAGGCACTGATACTGACAATATCAAGTTAGTCAGTTGGTTGTAGTGGGGAGAAGCCAGCACATAAATGACCTCTTCAGTCCTGCAATTTTGATTAAGGTAGGTTCAGGTTCAAAAGTTCACATGGATTTGCTTTGATCTCTTAGGATTATGTATTTCCAAATATATCTTCTCAATTTCACATTATGATAGAGCAAGAAAACTCAGCTGTGAGGAATAGCACTCCTTCAATTTTGCTTTAGGACACTCAAAAGTCATCTATATAATGCAGATCATTCTTCTCTTTCTTTTATAAATAAGTTGTTGAACTTTTTTGATGGGCCTAACAAGAAGAGCAGGATCTTACCCATAAACTCTTAACATATTTTCATCTATTTAGCTACTTAAAAAAATGTATTTTTTTTCAGAGTGGGATGCAGAATAAAACTTAGAAGAAAAAAATAAGCACAACAAATTTAGATGAAAATAATACAAGTTCAAATGACAAACGAAGAGGGCTTCATTCGCATAAATGTAATGTGCATACTACTGGACCCTGAATAAGTCAAAAAGAATTTCTACTTGATTGGTTGTTTATTTTTTTCCTTTGAGAAGGAAGGTCAGAGCAAAGGTTAGATATTTTAATAAGCTGCCCAAGAACCTTTGAAAGAAAAAATGACTTGCAGCTAGATGTCGTAATTTAGGGATCCTGATGAAAACCATTAATTGTCAATGTGATGCTCCCAACTGAACACATAGAGTCGATTTAGTCTGAGTTCTTGCAGGATCTGGGAGGATCATTAGAAGAAGCTTGAGGCTAAGCACAGATAATAGGAGTATTTTAATATTCTTGGTGCTTTTACAAAGGAACAGCATACCATACATCAATTGTACACACTGCTCTGAAGCTCTAGATGGGGGCTGGGGTAACTCCAGCCACCGTCTCCTTTCTCCTCCCCAACTGCTTCAACAACAACAACAAAAAGGTGTTTAGCATGCTGTTTTCCAGAAGTCCTAAGACACCATAAAAATCTAAAGAAATCTCAAAAGAGACATATATTGTTTTTTTTTCTTTTTGAGATTCTTCCCTTTGAAATCTTGTGTAAACTTATTGAGAAAATGAAAATAAATTGCCACTTTTTGGAAAACCTTAAACAATGAAATTTAAAAATAAAGAAAAACCATAATCCTTGGTTATGGAGGACTCCTACTCTCTACTCTTGGACAAAGAGGATAAAATACAAAATGTTGAGAATATTTAAAAGCTCAGCTGAAATACAGGCTATCCTTTAGATTCTCCATACATTGTATCTTCTGAAAAATTCCACTTCGTGACAGCTCCTCAAATGCTATTCAGTTGAACTTTGAACAACCATGGGGGTTAATCTGCATATAACTTATAGTCGGTCCTCCATATTTGTGGTTTCTCTGCATCCGTGGATTTCACCAACCATGGATAGTGTAGTACTGCAGTATTTATTATTGAAAAATATCTGTGTATAAGCAGACCCTTGCAGTCAAACCTGCGTTGTTCAAGGGTCAACTGTACATACATAATACATAATGTCAGGATGAATTTTCTCAAAAGGTTAAATATTTTTCCATTTATATAAATAGAAATAATTGTATAATTTTGAAAAGTTCTTAAAACTCTTAAATAGAGTTGATCCTTGGCTAAACTTCCCCCATCCTCTATAGGCAGCCTCACTGTCAGAAGGCCAATTTATTTGTTCTGTCTCTAGTTCCCCTCTCACTATATGCTAGGTACACTCCCTTCCCTATTCTGGTTAGATATTTTCTTCTCCATCTATCATCAAAATTTTTTGCTTTGAGACTCAGAGACACAGTAGAAAACACCCTGGCCTTGGCCTTGTAAGAAGGACTTAAAAATTCATCTCTCCTACTTAGTTAATTTTGATAACTCTGTAACCTCTCTGAGCTTCAGTTTCTTCATCTGTAAAATGGAAAATACTACCAGTCTCACAGAATTGCTTTGAGAAATAAATAACTCAACATATGTGAAAGTAGCTAGTATGGTAGGTACTTAACCGCGGTTACTTGACTCTGAATATTACTGGTTATAGATATGATTGATTGCCTGCCCAAAAGTCATTCCCTTCTTCCTCTTTGTAGAACCCCAGCTCCCATAATGGAAGCTAAATATTTCAGATACTTCTTTTCCAGCTTTCTTAATAGCTAAGAGACAGGCATATAATCACACACTGGCCTAAACTATTTCTGGGGAAGTCTACTGAAGTATTTCTGGGATTTTTCTTCTTGAGAAAAGAGAAAGATGGTGAGGAAAAACACCTTATCTGTCTTCCCAGCTTAAGTTTAGCCATGGGAGGATGTGATGCTTGGAGCTACAGTAGACATTTGTGACAAGGAAGAGAAGGCTAAGATAAAGACAGGAAGCCAACCCAAGGCCTAGGCATCATTGACCCACTGATCTAGGCTGGGAACAATTATTCCTGAAATGTTTTCATGTGATCAAAATGAAGTTGAACTCCTATATTTAACCCACCTTTAGTGAGGTATTGTGTTACTTGTAGCCAAAAAGCATAAAAACTAATAAAACTTTTTAGTTTTATATCTATAGATATAAGGTATTATGAAAATCAATTCATTCTTCTTAACCTGGTAAATTGATCCTTAGCATCCATGAACACCAAGTAAGTGGCTAATCTGAGTAGGGCAATGTGATAGATACTAGTGAGACCATAGGTCTAAAATATGGTTTCTGGAGACCTTCAAGATGGCGGAGGAGTAAGACGTGGAGATCAGCTTCCTCCCCACAAATACATTAGAAATACATCTACATGTGGAACAACTCCTACAGAACACCTACTGAACGCTGGCAGAAGACCTCAGACTTCCCAAAAGGCAAGAAACTCCCCACATACCTGGGTAGGGCAAAACAAAAAGAAAAAACAGAGACAAAAGAATAGGGATGGGACCTGCACCTCAGGGAGGGAGCTGTGAAGGAGGAAATGTTTCCACACACTAGGAAGCCCCTTCACTGGTGGAGACAGGGGGTGGCAGGGGGGGAAGCTTCAGAGCCACGGAGGAGAGCGCAGCAATAGGGGTGCAGAGGGCAAAGCAGAGAGATTCCTGCACAGAGGAGCAGTGCCGACCAGCACTCACCAGCCTGAGAGGCTTCTCTGCTCACCCGCTGGGGCAGGCGGGGTCTGGGAGCTGAGGCTCCGCTTCGGTGGTCAGATCCCAGGGAGAGGACAGGGGTTGGCGGCATGAACACAGCCTGAAGGGGGTTAGTGTGCCACAGCTAGCCAGGAGGGAGCCCGGGAAAACGTCTGGATCTACCTAAGTGGCAAGAGACCATTGTTTCGGGGTGTGCAGGAGAGGGGCTTCAGAGCACTGCCTAAACAAGCTCGAGGAATGGGCATGAGCTGCAGCTATCAGTGCAGACACCAGAGATGGGGATGATATGCTAAAGTTGCTGCTGCAGCCACCAAGAAGACTGTGTGCAAGCACACACCACTATCCACACCTCCCCTCCTGGGAGCCTGTGCAACCCACCATAGCCAGGGTCCTGTGATCCAGGGACAACTTCCCCAGGAGAACTCAGTCTGTTGCAACGTCATGCCGGCCTCTGCCGCCACAGGCTCACCCTGAATTCCATACCCCTCCCTCCCCCCGGCCTGAGCGAGCCAGAGCCCCCTATTCAGCTTCTACTTTAACCCTGTCCTGTCTGAGTGAAGAACAAATGCCCTCAGGCGACCTACATGCAGAGGCATGGCCAAATCCAAAGCCGAACCCCAGGAGCTGTGTGAACAAAGAAGAGAAAGGGAAATCTCTCCCAGCAGCCTCAGGAGAATTGGATTAAATCTCCACAATCAACTTGATGTACCCTGCATCTCTGGAATACCTGAATAGACAATGAATCATCCCAAAATTGAACAGTGGACTTTGGGAGCAACTGTAGACTTGGGGATTGCTTTCTGCATCTAATTTGTTTCTGGTTTTATGTTTATCTTATTTTAGTATTTAGAGTTTATTATCATTGGTAGATTTGTTTTTTGATTTGTTTGCTCTCTTCCTCCTTTTTTTTAATATATAGATATATATTTTTTTCCTTTTTCTCTTTTTGGGAATGTGTATGTGAATGCTTCTTTGTGTGATTTTGTCTGTATAGCTTTGCTTTTAGCATTTGTCTTAGGGATCTATATATTCATTTTTTTTTTTTTAAGTATAGTTTTTAGGGCTTGTTATCATTGGTGGATTTGTGTTTTGGTTTGGTTGCTCTCTTCTTTCTTTTTTTAATTCTTTTTTTATTACTTAAAATTTTATTTTTTATTTTTAATAATTTTTTAAATTTTTTATTTTAATAACTTTACTTATTACCTTCCTTTCTCTCTTTCTCTCTTTCTTTCTTCCTTTTCTTCTGAGCCACGTGGCTGACAGGGTCTTGGTGCTTCGGCTGGATGTCAGGCTTGTGCCTCTGAGGTGGGAGAGCTGAGTTTAAGACATTGGTCCACCAGAGACCTCCCAGCTCCACATAGTATCAAATGGTGAAAGCTCTCCCAGAGATCTCCATCTCAATGCTAAGACCCAGCTCCACTCAATGACCAGCAAGCTACAGTGCTGGACACCCTATGCCAAACAACCAGCAAGACAGGAACACAACCCCACCCATTAGTAGAGAGGCTGCCTAAAATCATAATAAGGCCACAGACACCCCAAACACACCACCAGACGTGGTCCTGCCCACAAGAAAGACAAGATCCAGCCTCATCCACCAGAACACAGGCAGCAGTCTCCTCCACCAGGAAGCCTACACAACCCACTGAACCAACCTTAGCCAAGGGGGCAGACACCAAAAACAACGGGAAATATGAACCTGCAACTTGCAAAAAGGAGACCCCAAACACAGTAATTTAAGCAAAATGAGAAGATAGAGAAACACACAGCAGATGAAGGAGCAAGGTAAAAACCCACCAGACCAACAAGATAAAGAGGAAATAGGCAGTCTACCTGAAAAAGAATTCAGAGTAATGATAGTAAAGAAAATCCAAAATCTTGGAAATAGAATGGAGAAAATACAAGGAACATTTAACAAGGACCTAGAAGAACTAAAGAGCAAACAGAAAATGATGAAAAGCACAATAAATGAAATTAAATATTCTCTAGAAGGGATCAATAGCAGAATAACTGAGGCAGAAGAATGGGTAAGTGACCTGGAAGATAAAATAGTGGAAATAACTACTGCAGAGCAGAATAAAGAAAAAAGAAAGAAAAGAATTGACGACAGTCTTAGAGACCTCTGGGACAACATTAAATGCACCAACATTCGAATTATAGGGGTCCCAGAAGAAGAAGAGAAAAAGAAAGGGACTGAGAAAATATTTGAAGAGATTATAGTTGAAAAACTCCCTAAAATGGGAAAGGAAATACTTAATCATGTTCAGGTAGTGCAGAGAGTCCCCTACAGGACAAATCCAAGGAGAAACATGCCAAGACACATATTAATCAAACTATCAAACATTAAATACAAAGAAAAAATATTAAGAGCAGCAAGGGGAAAGCAACAAATAATATACAAGGAAATCCCCATAAGGTTACCAACTGATCTTTCAGCAGAAACTCTGCAAGCCAGAAGGGAGTGGCAAGACATATTTAAAGTGATGAAAGGGAAAAACCTATAACCAAGATTACTCTACCCAGCAAGGATCTCATTCAGATGTGACAGAGAAAATAAAACCTTTACAGACAAGCAAAAGTTAAGAGAATTCAGCACCACCAAACCAGCTGTACAACAAATGCTAAAGGAACTTCTCTAGGCAGGAAACACAAGAGAAGGAAAAGACCTACAATAACAAACCCAAAACAATTAAAATGGTAATAGGAACATACATAACGCTAATTACCTTAAATGAAAATGGATTAAATGCTCCAACCAAAAGACATAGACTGGCTGAATGGATACAGAAACAAGCCCCATATATGTGCTGTCTACAAGAGACCCACTTCAGACCTAGGGATACATACTGACTGAAAGCGAGGGCATGGATAAAGATATTCCATGCAAATGGAAATCAAAAGAAAGCTGGAGTAGCAATTCTCATATCATACAAAATAGACTTTAAAATAGACTATTATAAGACACAAAGAAGGACACTACATAATGATCAAGGGATCAATCTAAGATGAAGACATAAAAATTGTAAATATTTATGCCCCCAACATAGGAGCACCTCAGTACATAAGAAAAATGCTAACAGCCATAAAAGGGATAATTGAAAGTAACACAATCATAGTAGGGGACTTCAACACCCCACTTTCACCAATGGACAGATCAACCAAAATGAAAATAAATAAGGAAACACAAGCTTTAAATGATACATTAAACAAGTTGGACTTTATTGATATTTATAGGATATTCCATACAAAAACAACAGAATATACTTTCTTCTCAAGTGCTCATAGAACATTCTGCAGGATAGATCATATCTTGGGTCACAAATCAAACCTTGGTAAATTTAAGAAAATTGAAATTAGATCAAGTTTCTTTTCTGACCACAATGCTAAGACACTAGATATCAATTACAGGAAAAAATCTGTAAAAAATACAAACACATGGAGGCTAAACAATACATTACTTAATAACCAAGAAATCACTAAGGAAATCAAAGAGGAAATCAAAAAATACCTAGAGACAAATGATAATGAATACGTGATGACCCAAAACCTATGGGTTGCAGCAAAAGCAGTACTAAGAGGGAAGTTTATAGCAATACAATCCTACCTCAAGAAACAAGCAAGGTCTCAAATACACAACCTAACCTTATACCTAAAGCAATTACAGAAAGGAGAACAAAAAACCCCCAAATTTAGCAGAGGGAAAGAAATCATAAAGATCAGATCCCAGATAAATAAAAAAGAAATGAAGGAAATGATAGGAAAGATCGATAAAACTAAAATTGGCTTCTTTGAGAAGATAAACAAAATTGATAAACCCTTAGCCAGACTCATCAAGAAAAAAAGGGAGAAGACTCAAATCACTAGAATTAGAAATGAAAAAGAAGTAACAACTGACACTGCAGAAATACAAAGGATCATGAGAGATTACTACAAGCAACGATATGCCAAAAACATGGACAACCTGGAAGAAATGGACATATTCTTAGAAAAGCACAACCTTCTGAGACTGAAAAAGGGAGAAATAGAAAATATAAACAGACCAATCACAAGCACTGAAATTGAGGCTGTGATTAAAACTCTTCCAACAAACAAAAGCCCAGGACCAGATGGCTTCACAGGTGAATTCTATCAAACATTTAGAGAAGAGCTAACACCTATCCTTCTCAAACTCTTCCCAAATATACTAGAAGTAGAAACACTCCCAAACTCATTCTACAAGGCCACCATCACCCTGATACCAAAACCAAAGATGTCAGAAAGAAAGAAAACTACAGGCCAATATCACTGATGAACATAGATGCAAGAATCCTCAACAAAATACTAGCAAACAGAATCTAAAAGCACATTAAAAGGACAATACACAATGATCAAGTGAGGTTTATCACAGGAATGTAAGGATTCTTCAATACATGCAAATCAATCAATGTGATAAAGCATATTAAAAAACTGAAGGAGAAAAACCATATGATCATCTCAATAGATGCAGGAAAAGCTTTTGATAAAATTCAATACCCATTTATGATAAAAACCCTCCAGAAAGTAGGCATTGAGGGAACTTACCTCAACATAATAAAGGCCATATATGACATGCCCACAGTCAACATCGTTCTCAATGGTGTAAAACTGAAACCATTTCCTCTAGGATCAGGAAAAATACAAGGTTGTCCACTCTCACCACTATTATTCAATAGAGTTTTGGAAGTTTTACCCACAGCAGTCAGAGAAGAAAAAGAAATAAAAGGATTCCATACTGGAAAAGAAGAAGTAAAGCTGTCATTGTTTGCAGTTGACATGATACTATACATAGAGAATGCTAAAGATGCTACCAGAAAATGACTAGAGCTAATCAATGAATTTGATAAAGTAGCAGTATATAAAATTAATGCACAGAAATCTCTTGCTTTCCTATACACTAATGATGAAAAATCTGAAAGAGAAATTAAGGAAACACTCCCATTTACCACTGCAACAAAAACAATAAAATACCTGGGAATAAACCTACCTAAGGAGACAAAAGACCTGTATGCAGAAAACTATAAGACACTGGTGAAAGAAATCAAAGATGATACAAACAGATGCAGAGATATGCCATGTTCTTGGCTTGGAAAATTCAACATTGTGAAAATGACTCTACTACCCAAAGCAATCTACAGATTCAATTCAATCCCTATCAAACTACCACTGGCATTTTTCACAGAATTAGAACAAAAAATTTCACAATTTGTATGGAAACACAAAAGACCCCGAATAGCCAAAGCAATCTTGAGAACAAAAAAGGGAGCTGGAGGAATCAGGTTCCCTGACTTCAGACTATACTACAAAGCTACAGTAATCAAGACAGTATGGTACTAGCACAAAAACAGAAATATAGATCAATGGAACAGGATAGAAAGCCCAGAGACCCACTTCAGACCTAGGGATACATACTGACTGAAAGCGAGGGCATGGATAAAGATATTCCACGCGAATGGAAATCAAAAGAAAGCTGGAGTAGCAATTCTCATATCATACAAAATAGACTTTAAAATAGACTATTATAAGACACAAAGAAGGACACTACATAATGATCAAGGGATCAATCCAAGATGAAGACATAAAAATTGTAAATATTTATGCACCCAACATAGGAGCACCTCAATACATAAGGAAAATGCTAACAGCCATAAAAGGGATAATTGAAAACCCACGCACATATGGTCACCTTATCTTTGATAAAGGAAGCAAGAATATACAGTGGAGAAAAGACAGCCTCTTTAATAAGTGGTGCTGGGAAAACTGGACAGGTACATGTAAAAGTATGAAATTAGAACACTTCCTAACACCATACACAAAAATAAACTCAAAATGGATTAAAGACCTAAATGTAAGGCCAGACACTATCAAACTCTTAGAGGAAAACATAAGCAGAACACTCTATGACATAAATCTCAGCAAGATCTTTTTGACCCGCCTCCTAGAGAAATGGAAATAAAAACAAAAATGAACAAATGGGACCTAATGAAACTTAAAAGCTTTTGCACAGCAAAGGAAACCATAAAGAAGACGAAAAGACAACCCTCAGAATGGGAGAAAATAGTTGCAAATGAAGTAACTGACAAAAGATTAATCTCCAAAATTTACAAGCAGCTCATGCAGCTCAATATCAAAAAAACAAACAACCCAATCCAAAAATGGGCAGAAGACCTAAATAGACATTTCTCCAAAGAAGATATACAGATTGCCAACAAACACATGAAAGGATGCTCAATGTCACCAATCATTAGAGAAATGCAAATCAAAACTACAACGAGGTATCACCTCACACTGGTCAGAATGGCCATCATCAAAAAATCTAGAAACAATAAATGCTGGAGAGTGTGTGGAGAAAAGGGAACCCTCTTGTACTGTTGGTGGGAATGTAAATTGATACAGCCACTATGGAGAACAGTATGGAGGTTCCTTAAAAAATTAAAAATGGAACTACCATATGACACAGCAATCCCACTACTGGGCATATATCCTGAGAAAACCGTAATTCAAAAAGAATCATGTACCAAAATGTTCATTGCAGCTCTATTTACAATAGCCAGGACATGGAAGCAACCTAAGTGTCCATCAACAGATGAATGGATAAAGATGTGGCACATATACACAATGGATTATTACTCAGCCGTTAAAAGAAACGAAATTGAGTTATTTGTAGTGAGGTGGATGGACCTAGAGTGTGTCATACAGAGTGAAGTAAGTCAGAAAGAGAAAAACAAATACTGTATGCTAACACATATATATGGAACCTAAAAAAAAAAAAATGGTCATGAAGAACTTAGGGGCAGGATGGGAATAAAGACGCAGACCTACTAGAGAATGGACTTGAGGACACAGGGAGGGGGAAGGGTAAGCTGTGATAAAGTGAGAGAGTGGCATGTACATATATACATTACCAAATGTAAAACCGATAGCTAGTGGGAAGCAGCTGCATAGCACAGGGAGATCAGCACGGTGCTTTGTGACCACCTAGAGGGGTGGGATAGGGAGGGTGGGAGGGAGGGAGACGCAAGAGGGAAGAGATATGGGGATATACATATATGTATAGCTGACTCACTTTGTTATAAAGCAGAAACTAACACCCCATTGTAAAGCAATTATACTCCAATAAAGATGTTAAAAAAAAAAAGAAAAATTGCACTGGAGGAAACAGCCTTTGTGACTTCAGACAATACTACAAAGGTACAATAATCAAGACAGTATGGTACTGGCACAAAAACAGAAATATAGATCAATGGAACAGGATAGAAAGCCCAGAGATAAACCCACGCACATACGGTCACCTTATTTTTGATAAAGGAGGAAAGAATATACAATGGAGAAAAGACAGCCTCTTCAATAATGTTGCTGGGAAAACTGGACAGCCACATGTAAAAGAATGAAATTAGAACCCTCCCTAACACCATACACAAAAAAAACCTCAAAATGGATTAAAGACTGAAATGTAAATCCAGACACTATAAAACTCTTAGAGGAAAACATAGGCAGAACACTTTATGACATAAATCACAGCAAGATCCTTTTTGACCCACCTCCTAGAGAAATGGAAATAAAAACAAAAATGAACAAATGGGACCTAATGAAATTTAAAAGCTTTTGCACAGCAAAGGATCCCATAAACCAGATGAAAAGACAACCCTCAGAATGGGAGAAAATATTTGCAAATGAAGCAACTTACAAAGGATTAATCTCCAAAATTTACAAGCAGCTCATGCAGCTCAGTATCAAAAAAACAAACAACCCAATTCAAAAATGGGCAGAAAACCTAAATAGACATTTCTCCAAAGAAGATATACAGATTGCCAACAAACACATGAAAGGATGCTCAACGTCACTAATCATTAGAGAAATGCAAATCAAAACTACAATGAGGTATCACCTCACACTGGTCAGAATGGCCATCATCAAAAAATCTAGAAACAATAAATGCTGGAGAGTGTGTGGAGAAAAGGGAACCCTCTTGCACTGTTGGTGGGAATGTAAATTGATACAGCCACTATGGAGAACAGTATGAAGCTTCCTTAAAAAACTAAAAATAAGACTACCATACGACCCAGCAATCTCACTACTGGGCATATACCCTGAGAAAACCATAATTCAAAAAGAGTCATGTCCCAAAATGTTCATTGCAGCTCTATTTAAAATAGCCAGGACATGGAAGCAACCTAAGTGTCCATCATCAGATGAATGGATAAAGAAGATGTGGCACATATATACAATGGAATATTACTCAGCCGTTAAAAGAAACGAAATTGAGTTATTTGTAGTGAGGTGGATGGACCTAGAGTGTGTCATACAGAGTGAAGTAACTCAGAAAGAGAAAAACAAATACCGTATGCTAACACATATATATGGAATCTAAAAAAAAAAAGGTTCTGAAGAACCTATGGGCAGGACTGGAATAAAGACACAGATGTAGAGAATGGACTTGAGGATATGGAGAGGAGGAAGGGTAAGCTGGGATGAAGTGAGAGAGTGGCATGGACTTATATATACTGCCATATTTAAAATAGATAGCTAGTGGGAAGCAGCCGCATAACACAGGGAGATCAGCTGGGTACTTTGTGACCACCTAGAGGGGTGGGATAGGGAGGGTGGGAGGGAGACGCAAGAGGGAGATGATATGGGGATATATGTATATGTATAGCTGATTCACTTTGTTATAAAGCAGAAACTAACACACCATTGTAAAGCAATTATACTCAATAAATATGTAAAAAAAAATGGTTTCTGTCCTGGAGAGGCTCTTAATTTACTTGGAGAGATAGGGTGTGTACATAAAAATGATAAATTAAAAATGGGGCTACATTAGTGATGCAAACGATCAGTGCTATGGAACTTAAGTCTCAGGATTACTGATGACCAGGGAAAAGTTTGTGGAAGCCTTGGATTTGAGTTTGTTTTAAAGGAGGCTTAAGGAGAATGCTTTCAAATGGAAAATAAAGGAAAAGCTAAGGGAAGATGCTGGATCAATGGCACACAAGATGGAAGATTTTTGATGTGATAAGACCAATTTGCCAGACTCAAGTTTTCTTGTAGAGGAACAGGGAGAGGTAGCAAGCACAAGATCGCAATGGTTTAAACACCAAGTTAATGAGTTGGACTTGGTTGTGTAGGTAATATGGTTTTGAGTAAAATGAGTAACTTTCTTCATGCTTGAGGAAGTTTAATTTGGCAGGACTCTATAGGCTACCTTGGCAGGAAGAGAATCTGAGGGTTAGAGAACCTAGCTGTTGAGCTGAATGTCTAAATATGGGTGGTTAGAGTGGAGGAGAAATGAACAGATGACTAGAGGTGCTTTGATGGGTGACATTGGTAGGAACTAACAGATCATGACTTAGCTCACAGGAGAACAACTGCCATGGTGGAAATATGAGGCATTATGGGAAGCTGTGGGATAGATATTTTTGGGGTACATGTGCTTGGCGGCATTCTTTCACCACCACATACTTCTTCATGTGCAGCTCACCTTCATTTACACAGAGAGGAACAAAATGGAGATAATTCTGAAATATGGCTTATTAGAAAAATACTATCTGTAATTTAAGATTTTGTTTTTGTTTTTATATTTATTTGCCTGACATCATGAGGCTTCTCAGTCTATCAAACACAGTAACTATTTAGTCATGTTTTGAAATCTCTTATCTTCTCCATTTTACCCCCTGTTGAAATTTTATCTGTCCCCCATTCTACACAATATCAGCAGTGCCCACATAGAGCTCTCACTGGAGTTGATCAGAGTGTCCCTTTCTATTTCTTCTCCTTTATCTTGTGCTGTGCTGATTATCTGAAAAGAATATCTTCTAGGGGAAGAGTTAAGAAATTATAAAATATTTATACAAGAGCTTCTATTTGGTAATTGAGCCTGACACTGGGAAACACTTATATAGCAATGATGTTTTTGTAAGTTTGTTTTTGTTTATTACCTTCATTAAAGCTACATTGTGCAGAGGTACAAACACAGTAGAAACCTTCCCACAGAAGGTTTCTTGTTATTTCTGGGATGAGAAATAAAACCTACTACTAACAACTTTATATCTTCATAGCATGTTATGTTTTGATATTCAATCTAGAATAAGTCTCAAAAAGATCAAAATCTCAGCAAGATCTCTTACACCATTGAAAATCTATATTCTTAGTACAATAAGCATACATAAAACAAAGTGGTAGGAATTCTTTATCCAAGAATTCCAAATCTCTGTTCCAACTTGACTGTGGAAATTATCCCAGCCATCTGGTGACTTAGCAGTGAGCTAATGTCAGCCACACACGTCTTGTGAACAGTATCAAAACTAGGATGGGGTTGATAAACTAGCCTCACATCGGAAGGACACCAAGGCCACTGAGGCAATAAATAGGCCAGCTGCTCTCTCAACAGGTGGCTGGTGAAGGAGATGGCTGCTGTGAGCGGAGAAGAAACTGCTGACATATTCAAAACCATGTCCTTGACCTTCCAATCACAATAGTTAATTTAGAGAAGAAAAGTTCCTGTACCAATATATCATGAGCATGAAACATACAGACTTGAAACATGCAAAGAACTTCATGGTCCCAAGAGACAAACCATTTTGGTTCATGGAAATTACTCTATTCATTTGATCTAGTTTTACAAAGTTATGGACCAGTGATGTTCACTCACATTTAATAGAAGAGTTATTCAGAGGAGATAAACAGTCAGATCGATCAAATGAATTGTTTTAAGGATAGAAAAAGTATTTTAATATGTGCATATGTTAATTTCCACGTTTCTCACAATTTCTCATTTTTTTAAATGTAAAACTGTTATTGATATCTTGAACAAAGGGACATGTCTATATCTATGTTTCTTTAAAGAGATCTATACAAATGGCTGTTCCAGAATTTCTTTTGTCAAGCCTTTTTGCATCTAACCACCTTTCCAGAGAGGAGGCATTCTTCTCTGTGTCCAGCATGAACTCACGTGTAGGGAGGCTCTGGACAGATGATAGGATAATGTCCATGATCATGATTCCCATGCAACTTAGGGACCTGCTACTTCAGTTGAAACTATTTCTTCCTGCTCACTGTTCAGTGAAAATGGTGAGCAGCTAGTTAACCTCTTTCATAAAATAATCTTGTGCACATGAGGAGTTACTCAATTATTCTCTCAGCCATATAAGAATTTTGAAGTGATAATGGAACCAAGGCAAAGTGGATAGATATATATTATAATAATACTATCATAACTATATTCACTGATCTATTAGACTGTAAAAAAAAAGAAAAAAATATTGTCTCATCTACTTTAGTTTCCTGAGAAATCATTATTGCCCCAGTCTCAAGAGGAAGTCAGATTTTCCTTCTGTGTATCAGTTGAAAATATATACCCATGTTCAAGTCAGGATGTAATCACATTCTTTTCATCTGCCAGTGTCCTCATTGTATCTCATTAATATGCCATTGGTAAAAGTCATATTTCTTATCCTGAAATCTTCATGTCAACTGTGATGTTAAATATTTGAATGGATTTCATGACAGAAACAAAACTTTTCTTTATAACTGCTTGATTTTATTTTGGGAAGGGAGGTAGGTATTACTTTGGTCCTTATTTCTTAACTCATTAGAAACTAAAAACACTAGTATCTTCCCTTAGAATTCTGACGTGGAATATCACTACTAATAGCTAAGCCTTGGCACTGAAGTGTGTTTCTGAGGCAATATGGTTTTAACAAAAAAGTTTATCAAGCTTTAGCATAGCTCCATCAATTTTTCCCAGGAGAGCTCCCTAGATATCATCAATGGTAAGAAACTGTGTGTGTGTGTGTGTGTGTGTGTGTGTGTGTGTCTTATATAAGAGAACAAACTCATTGTGATTATACAACATTTTAGCTTTTTTGACCCAATCATTATTGGGTCATTATTGTTAATACAGTTGTAGTTTTTCAATAAGAGGTTTTCCATAAGTCTGTGGAGAACATGAAGGAAAGTTTGTGTCTTGTCAGACTAGTTTATGTCTTTCATATAAATTATCAACAGGTGAGAATGTTTGAAAATGCATTAACATATCATAATAGGAATAGTCTCTGGAATTTTATTCTTTTGTAAAGAGTAAAAACCATCTTCCCAAATAACAACATAACTTAAATAAGCTAGAGTATGTGTAGGGCTCTTTAAATGAACATATTTATTAGTGTAATAACATTCAAGGTACCTGTGGATGAAATATCTTATTTGGGGGCATAAAACCAGTGGTAAAGAAAAAAAGACCAGAGCAGCCAGATTTGTCCTCTTATTTATAATCATGTAGGTTAATGTGCTCACTGATAAGCAAGAGAATAAAATGATGAAATAAATTTAATCTCACGCTCACAATGGAGGGCCAACATGTCACAAAGCCAAAGGTTCAAGGAAAACCCCTCTCTTACTTGAAAAACACAAGAGCAATTCAAAGATAAGCATTTCTCAATCAAAATCATTATCATGAATATGGTAAAAGTCCCTGGGGGCTTTTCATGACATCGCATTTATCACTAATATTTTTTATTTGGCTGTTTTATGCAGAGTTGGTATATTTAGCAACTAACCCTCATTTATACTTATATTCATATTCTACACCATGCCAATCTTGAACCTGTATGAAATACGTTTACATATATGTGATTCTGTAGCATAAGTATCTGATGCCTAAAATTTTTTAAACAATAATAATAAACAAAAGGAATTAAAATTCAAAATGTATGCTGCAATGCCTCTCCAACCAAGCCCACTTCCATACCTTTTATCATACTTTTCAGCTATTCTTTTTTTTTTATAATATCTTTATTGGAGTATAATTGCTTTACAATGTTGTGTTAGTTTCTGCTCTATAACAAAATGAATCAGCTATATGTATACATATACCACCATATCCCCTCCCACTTGCATCTGCCTCCCACCCTCCCTATCCCACCCCTCTAGGTGGTCACAAACCACCGAGCTGATCTCCCTGTGCTATGCGGCTGCTTCCCACTAGCTATCTATTTTACGTTTGGTAGTGTATATATGTCCATGCCACTCTCTCACTTCGTCCCAGCTTACCCTTCCCCTTCCCCGTGCCCTCAAGTCCATTCTCTATGTCTGCATCTAGGAATAAAGATAAAGACTTAGCTATTCTTAACAGACATGTGCCAACATCTCTGCTAGACAATTTCACCTTCAGTACTGCTGAGAATCTGCCCACTAATGACCGTAATGAAACATGCTTTGTGTGAGAGCCTGTTCATTTATTTTCATTCCCGTGAGTGCCATCAGAGACCAGAGTTGCAATCACGGCTACTTACTATTTAATTCTCAGCCAAATTTATGGTCAAATTGAAAAATGGAGGCAAGCAGCCTGATGCAGGATGCTTTTGTCTGAAGTGTCCTCCTGGAATCATTATACTTGCATTAATCTTTAATCTGCAATTAAACAATCAGTTCTATGTAAAAGATAGCTGCAAACAGATATCTTGCATGTGTCCTAGACAATATATCTTAATGGGAGGTGGGGGGTAGGGTGAGAAAAAGGTGCAATTAGGACTAAATTCGTCACAGATCCTGGTTCAGTGGGCGGTTATTTATGGAGCTCAAAGTTCCTCATGCAAAATGACTTTTGTTTATTCAGATTGTTCACCAAATAACCTCCACGTCTTGCAGTGTGGGCTGGGCAGGGGGCTTGTGGGGTAACAAAATACAAATGCAAGAATGAGGATGAAGGAAGGAAGCTTGGCTTCAGTCATAAGCCTGACTGAAACATGTCTTTGCAGAAATTGTAACCTGCCTTGTATCTTCAGCTTCCCAATTAAGAGGCCTGCTACCTAGCTTCCACAGAGGCTTAATTGGAGATCGAGGCTGCCAGGCAGGCCTGGGCACCACAACCATTAGCAGGTAGTTGGGGACACTAGGTGCTCAGGCTTGTCAATTTCCCTTTGCTATCAGAGATGTCAACGAGGTGCCACCTTCCTGTAAGAGTGAAACACCCCAATGAGAGGAGCTTTTTATAAATAAAACAAACAGAGCTCTTTGAGTACACCAGAAGTTTCAGGGTGTCCTTGGGGAAGCAGTAGTCTGAAGGGCAGGCAGTATAGGTCTTTCTGCCTGGGGAAAACAAACAATAGAAGAGAACCAAGTGGGTGAAGCAATAATTAAGTAAAAGGGTCATCTGTTTCAGATTTGAGTGGTCCCCTAATTCAGTTTTTATAATGAATGGCACTTAACCACTAGTTCATTTGGGGTCTCATCTAACAACTTGGAATAAAAATGAGATTCGAACCTCCTAATTTTAATTTCTAATTGTAATTCTACTCCTGGTTTGCTATGATGGTTCTTTAGCAATGCATACATACTATGAAAATAAATGGTTTCCATCAATTTTGTAAAGAACAACAGCTATTACAAATTTGAAGTCAGCCTAGGAAAGAGAAACAAATCAGGCATAGAAATTGTGTTGGACCAACCCCTAAAAAGACTGGCTTCATTTTACAACCACATTTCTACAGGTAATTTTTATTTCACTATCTTATTTCCTTCTTCACGTATAATGTTTTCATGATCATAATAATTATAGAAAAATATTGGATTTATAGGGATTACTAAAAGACTATTTCTGAGATATGGAATCACAAAAGGCTGTCAACCATAATCGGCATTTGGCCACGCTCTGAACACACAGGCTTGTGGTGTGTATGGGGGGTTGCAGGTGCTAAGGGGAATCCTTGGAAGATTGAAACACAACATCCTCAAGGAACTAAAATCCTCTATCCGTGAAAGTATAGCTTAAAATACCAAGTAGCATGCAGCAAACGAATGGTATAGACAACATATATTCCTAGAGGACAAACGAAGGAAACAGGGAGAAGAGAGAGAAGGGAATAAGGAGAAAGGGCTCTGTAAGTATTCAGTTCAAGACATCAGGCAAGAACTCCAGTTTCCTAATGCATCTCCAACATTATAAGCATAGGAGAAGAATCATACCTTTCATGATATTATGTATGAAGAAAACTCCCTAAAATCTGAACTGCGAATACTGTGCCATCAGTCTGCTTTTCAGGGTGGTTTTAGATTCAGAAGGTCATAGTGTCAAAATGCATTATTATTTATAATCAAAAAATAAAAGTCACTCTCAGTACATGAATGTTCTTATGAAAATTTACTACAATATCATTTAGAGCTGCAAAGAATTTGCTTCTCCACACCACTTACAGCCTGGCAATCAAGTACTCTAGATAAACATAATTAAAGACACAAAAGTAATAGACATGTATTGATTCCAACTAGTAAACCATTAAGAGAATTCTAAGGTAATATTTTGTTAAACATCTGGTAATAAATTTTACTCTACAGTATCGCAGATTGCAAGCTTTGATTCTATTAAGAAAAGAGAGCTGCAACCATAGTCTCCAGAAGAAAGAAAATTGACATCTGGTTCTCATTTTGTTACAATTTCTTTAGAGACACAAGACCGCAGCTATTATTATTATCTGGGCAATTGTTATTCATTCAATCATATTTTTTTGAGCATCTACTATGTTTTCAGGTCCAGCGCTTGGCATTGAGGATTCAAAGGGATGAGGCCTGGAAATCCCTTTTAGGCAGGAGAAAAAGATACAGAAACATGGTATTGAATATGACATGAGTACATCCCATATAAAATGGGAACCCCAGGTATCTATCTGCAAACGTTTACTGGATATTTCCTCTTGTATTTTCCAGCCCAGACACAAAATCTGTCTCAAAATATTTCTTGCAACTTTTTCCTTTTTCAGATAGTTGTATCATAATTCTTGCTAGTCAGGTGTACATCCTCATAATTCACTCCTTCACACTTACCTTTCATATCTAATTAGTTCCCACATCTGCTTTATTCTGCCTGCATAATATCTCATATTTTTTTCTCTTTCTGCCCTCACAACCCTGCCCTAATCCAGGACTCAATTATCGCAGTTTAAAATTATAGATATAGGGACTTCCCTGGTGGTCCAGTGGCTAAGACTCCACGCTCCTAATGCAGGGGGCCTAGGTTTGATCCCTGGTCAGGGAACTAGATCCCACATGCAATTAAGAGTTCGCATGCTGCAACGAAGAGCCCATGCACCGTGAGTAAGACCCGGAGCAGCCAAAATAAATAAACAATAAATAAATATTTTTTAAAAATGTAGGTATAATCTTCCACCTGACCTCCCAGTTAAGTATCTAAGAATACTTACATGCCACTTGTTATGTAATTATCCTGCTTAAAACCTTTTAGTGCCCTGCTGCTCCCCCACCCCTTCCTTTTTTTTTTTCCAAAGAAAAAGAGCACATAAGAGCACAGATCCTGAATCAACAAGGCTTCCTGTGTTTGAACCCTGGCTCCACCATTTATAAACTGTAAGACCATGAGCGAGTTAGGTAACCCCTGGGCACCTCATTTAACTCTGTTAGAAGATGAGAATAATGGTAATAGTACTTGCTTCACTGGGTTGCTGTGCAGCTTAAATGAGTTAATTTTTGTTAAGCACTTAGATCTGAGCCTGTTAAATAGTAATTGCTTTAAAAGTGATTAAAAGTTATTTAAAAATTTAGCCTTTGATAACGCCCCCTCTCTGGATCTCAGCTTCTTATCTGTTTAGTTGATCTTTGATTTCTCTCATCTGCTAAAAGAGAAGGTGTCAGTACCCGGCACATAGTAGGTGCTCAGTACATGGTGGCTATTACTGGTTGTGACTCAAGGCCTTCAGTCCAACACTGAGGACTTGACACAAACTGTTTTAATCCATCTTTCTTATCTCTAACTACATGAAATCTTCACTCTCACTGGATGATCCCTTATCTCCTCCACATGCCATGGGCCCTCTGTGGTGTTCTTTTCACTCCACTGTTTCCACAGCCTGAATAGCCTTTTACTTTTGCATTCATCCAAATTCTGTTGTTCAAATTTCCATTCAATGCTTACCTATGTCAGTGAAGTTTTCTCTAGATACCCTGATTCTCAAAGACTGTCTCTCCTTCAAATTACAATCCTGTTTTGGTCACTTTGAAGGACTTTATTATGTAACATTAATAACTTGGCCACGGAATAGGTTGAGCCCTATCAGGGTATCAGCATGGACATGGGAACTCACTCTCCTGCATGATAGAGACAAAAGTCAGATGCTGGAGGCGGGCATAGTGGCTGGGGATTGGGGTGGGTACAGGTGCCTGGCCTGGAGAAGGTAAGTATATAACTACAGACTTTAGCTGGAGTGCAAGCCTAAATCTGGATGAAAGATCAGAGTGTGTGAAGTTCTTGCAGGGCTCACAGGCAGAAGCTACTGAAGTTAGACAGGAGCATTCAACGTGTCCATCGGAGGTACAGTGAAGTCGCTGGGCCCTTTTTGAAAGACTGGGTGCTCATTCCTGCCCTTGTGCATCTACTGGTTTTACGGAGAAAACTCTCTGAGTCAGCATCTGGACACGACTTCACTCTGTAAGATCCCCCAAGGGGCGTCATACATTTACAGGTGTGTCTGTCTTGTTCCTATACTCGCATAGTAAGCCCTCATGAAGACCATGTCTTACTCCTTTTGAATCCTTTCACCTCCCCATCATAATTTATGACCTACTCTTTAACAAATACCTGTGGTATTCAGTTGGCAATAACTTGAATCTTATAGAACTGCCAATATGTGACCCTTCTTTATCCTCAAAATGGCAATTTCATATGGTTCAATTGAATACATTTTTAGTGTTCTCCAGGTTACTTTACTGAAAAAAACCCAAAACTCTGTCATTTTAGTTAACTTATAAGGCAGATTAAAATAACACTCAACTTTTTTCCCTTTCCTCAATATTACCTGTTATGAGAATCTTCTAAAATCAAAATATTTTTCAAATCAAGAGAAATAATGGTTACCATAATTTGTCTTTTAAATGTAGTAATGAACTACATATGTATTCCATTCGATTATTGGTTGCTCAGTGATATCAGGCTTACTTAGATACATTGCAAAAACTGTTCTGTAAAAAGTACCGCAAAATCAACATTTTGGTTGTTGTTAGTAGAGAAGCAGCTTTAGTGTGGCTCAGAGCAAGTTCTCTGTTGTTCAGCTTCGTGGGTTCAAATCCTACTCCTCTAGTTAGCAGTATGATGACTCTGGGCAAGTTATTTAACTATTCTATGCTTCAGCTTCCTCACTGTTAAAATGGAAATAATATTACTACCACCTCATACATCTATCAGGAAGACCAGGTGAGTTGATACGCTTCAAACTCTTAGAATGACACTTGGTACTTAGTAAAAACTCCATAAATCTTAGCTAATGTTATCTTAACATAAATCACGGTAAAAAGGAGACCTAGAGATTATCATACCAAGTGAAGCAAACCAGACAGAGACAAACATCATATGATGTCACTTATATGTGGAATCTAAAAAAATGATACAAATGAACTCATTTACAAAACAGAAATAGACTCACAGACATAGAAAAAAAAACTTATGGTTACCAAAGGGGAAGTGGAGGAGGGGTAAATTAGGAGTTTGGGATTAAAATATACATACTAACATATATAAAATAGATAACCAGCAAGGACCTACTGTATAGCACAGGGAGCTATACTCAATATCTTGTAATAACCTGTAATGGAAAAGAATGTAAAAAGAGAATATATGGGGCTTCCCTGGTGGCGCAGTGGTTGAGAATCCGCCTGCTAATGCAGGGGACACGGGTTCGAGCCCTGGTCTGGGAAGATCCCACATGCCACGGAGCAGCTGGGCCCGTGAGCCACAACTACTGAGCCTGCGCGTCTGGAGCCTGTGCCCTGCAACGGGAGGGGCCGCGATAGTGAAAGGCCCGCGCACCGCGATGAAGAGCGGTCCCCGCACCGCGATGAAGAGTGGCCCCCACTTGCCGCAACTAGAGAAAGCCCTCGCACGAACCGAAGACCCAACACAGCCAAAAATAAATAAATAAATAAATAAAGTAGCTATACAATTAAAAAAAAAAAAAAAAGAGAATATATGATATATATATATATATATATATATATATATATATATATGTATAACTGAATCACTTTGCTGTACACTTGAAGCTAACACAACATTGTAATTCAACTATATTTCAATAAAAATTTTTTTAAAAAGGGAGGCAATGAGCCTAGAATACTTCTTTTCAAAATATTTCGAAGAAAGTGAATTACTTTTTAATATTCCTGAGGAGGTAAGATGTGCCCTAGCAAAGATATCTACCCAGGAAAGTGTATCTGTCATCTTTTGTCACAGGTGATCAACAAATAGTGCTGTGTGATATGAGATATCTTAAAGAAAATTGGGTGTTTTTAATAAGTTTTACAGAACAATAGTTGTTAAATGTATGTACATTTTATTACTTGAACTGACATATTGATGATATCATTTGTCACTTATCAATTATATTAACATTTATTAGAAATACCATTAATTATGCTCAAGGGGAATCTTAAGTATTAAAATATATTCTTAAAAAAGCAAATTGACCTCTGTAAAGAAAGTTTTATAAAAGCAGAACATTCTATAATAAATGAAGTATACTCTTGGCATATCATATCAATGACTTATGTTTATAATCATCACTCTATAACAATCATAATAATGAAGATTATGACTATGATACAGAACATCATAAGAGCTAAAACAATTTCAACCTGCATTCATTAATACATACAACTATCTCCGACTTTCTATATAAAAGTCATCATAATCATCATGATCAACATCATCTAAAGCCTATTTAAATTCATCAAATATTTATTAAATACCTACTATCTAAAGGGGAATGATTCAAAAGACAAACTAAAAGATAAATCCTCCTCTCTGCCAAAGTAAAGAATAAATCCTTTTTTTTAAAGCTAAATTAAGCTACCCTACAGATATAGCATCAGAAATAATATACTGTAGAAACTGAGTTTCACATTTCTCCTTGACATCACTTGTTAGATGTGACAGTAAATAGCTGAACCAAATAAACCAATGAAACATATTTAAATAACTTCAGCAAAAGTGAGAAGAAAAAGAACATGGCATTAGTTTAAAAAATTACTCTTATTCTTTGGCAATTTTTTATATTTTAACAACATTTGAGTTGTTTAATACAGGCTGCCATGGGGTACACTTTGTCACTAAGACAGTTTCTTTGTCACTGTAGTTCTGCATGTGCAACTTTTTTGGGAGGAGAGGGAGCATTTCAAACCACCACTGTCACTGAAAACAATATTCAGAGCACATGATTAACTCGATTGGAGTGTCGTTAAGAAGGTAATTTGCACATTGGCGGAGCTAGATGATTTTATCTGTGTATATGCATATTCTTATCTATTTGTGCATCTTCCCTCATCTTCCCAGCTGCTAGCTGAGGTGGCTGGTTATCTACTATAAAGTCATGCTGTCCCAGCGGGGGGTTGTGGTTGCGGGTACTGCTGAGCCAGAGTCTGTATTTCCTGACTCTCCCCTGGTGTCCAGGTGTGGCCATACGCCTTGCTCTTGCCGAAAGGGTAAGAGCAGAAGAGATCTATATCATTTCTCGTCAGGACTTTTTTAAAGAAGGGGATGGGGTTTTGTACTCTCTGCCTTTTCCCTTTCTGCTGGCCGGAAGTAGAGGGTTCTGAAGCCACAGGTGATGACAGAGACACAGAATGGAAGGAGCCTGAGCCCCTGAATCCTACGGACGAAGGTCCCACCAATACAAGAGAATGACCAGTCCCAAGTTAACTTTCTTTCTCTCCTGCAGAGGCTCTTTATAAGGATCATTTCGACCTTTCTTATCACCACTATCACAAATTTATTAAGAGTGAGGATGGGGGCTTCCCTGGTGGCGCAGTGGTTGAGAATCTGCCTGCTAATGCAGGAGACACGGGTTCGAGCCCTGGTCTGGGAAGATCCCACATGCCGCGGAGCGGCTGGGCCCGTGAGCCACGGCTGCTGAGCCTGCGCTTCTGGAGCCTGTGCCCCGCGACGGGAGGGGCCGCGATAGTGAAAGGCCCGTGCACCGCGATGAAGAGCGGTCCCCGCACCGCGATGAAGAGTGGCCCCCACTTGCCGCAACTGGAGAAAGCCCTCGCACGAACCAAAGACCCAGCACAGCCAAAAATAAAATAAATAAATAAATAAATAAATAAATAAAAATTAAAAAAAAAAAAAAAAAAAGAGTGAGGATGGTTTATTTAATTATGTCCCTTGGTGAAATGTTGTAAGTAGAGATCTCAATCGTGGCCAAAAATCTAAAAGGAATTTGGAAATTTTCTGGCAAATTCATCTAAACAAAGCTCACTAGAGACCCAGAAATAAATCTATAAAGGCCTTCAAGTAGTCAAATGTCAAAACCTCCTAGTACCAAGTGATGCAATAATGCAAAAGGGAAGCTATAAGATCTAATTCTGAGTCTACTCTTATTTTAGGAAATAGCTTAGCAAGCTTTTTATCTGATTTTTCAGTCTGTGGCACACAAGAATTAGCAGATACCCTAAGTGCAGCAAAAAATGGATCTGGTTTGATTAACGTGTAGGAAAAAGAAAAAAAAATTCAATTTAGGCAGCAATTTTTCAAAAACGATTACAGTCTACTTAGTAAAGGGAACACAATGATACAAATCACTTAATTCTGTTTATTTTCACTTACAGCCAAGTTGGAATTTAGAAAATAATTATGCACGTATAGAGTAAGATGCACATCAATTAAGCCAACTAGCAACAAGGTAAGTTGATATTCTTTGATTTTATACATTTGGTTAATAGATTTTTCACTAATTATAGTATTCTTTTTGTAATTTCTCAACTATTCTAGGCATACTTTTCTTCTGTCGACTGAAAAAAAAATGCACAACCTAAAAGTTAGTTGAGAGTTATATTTTATTCAGTGGACAAAACTGAGGACTTAAGCCGGGGACACAGCATCTCAGATAACTCTGAGAGACTACTCAAAAGAGCAAGGGTTAGGGGGAACCAGTATATACAGGAGTTTCTGCCACAAAAGACCAGGTAGTCAGAACATCAAAAGATTACTGTCAGTTAAAGAAAACCATCTCAGGTTGAGGAATTTAGCACTTTTCTATGTATGGGAAGATGCAAAGTCTGGGCTCATTGAAATCATTCCTTTGATCTGCACCTCAGCGCTCTGGGGCCAGTATCCTGTGCTTCTTACCCTGAGTCTCCTCAGGGTGCACTGCCGAGGGTGACTGCAGTGGCTGACTGCTAGATGGGGGCAAATCCTGCCTCCATCGTGAGTTCCCTCAGGGCTCACCATCGGGTTGGCTGTAATGCGATGGCTTGATGGCTGCAGCATCCTTTGTTTACTGATTTGGCAGGTGGCATTTTTAGTTCACATTTCAAAGACATTAATCTTTAGCTGGCTATTCAGGCAAAACAATGTTACTTAAATACTTAGAAGAAAAGTCAGTTTTCTAAACACTGCCCCTAATTCTAAAGAGAAGTACTTCTTCACCTAGTATTCCTTTGCTGTAACGTTCAGGGAAACTAGTACCACAAAGTAACTGAGAAAAGGATGGTTATGACTAGGGGAAAGGCTGAATGATTTAAGTAAGAAAACTTGAAGGCAAAAACCAAAAGGGAGCAAAAAGAGGTTTACTAGATGGTTTGTGATAGAATTGATTCTGATTGTTTCTAATTAGTCACTGTAGATGAGGGAAAGAGATTATGGAATACATTTAGTTTGTCTGCTATACATTTAGTTTGTATGCTATACAGTTATGCAAAGGTTACATTCTGAAAAGTGTATGTTACATTTATGTGTGTGGGGGGAAAAGACCCAGAAAATTTAAAATTTAATCATAGTTCTTACAACTCAAAAGGAAGCAGCAGAAAAAGAGTTTACTTGGGAAAGTGTGTCTATTATTTAAGAATATATATTTGCAGTGGATAAATGGCAGTGAGCAAAGAAGATATATTTTTAGCAGAGGAAATTGACATTTTAGTCTTTCTGGTAGTTTCCCTTTTAGTTAAAGTTCAGTCAAGAATGTCTGTCCTTGATGTTAAACTCGTTCATATTCAACTGTTTTGGGGCTCTGTGCACAGAGGGCAACAATACTCTGGAGTATTTCAAAGAGAAAAATTCCCTCATTTCCTACGGGTGAGAAAGTTTCCTTCTAATGCCCACATGCCTCCATGAATGATTTTTCTGAATAGTTTATATGATTCAATCACTCTGTCCAAGGGATAGATGATTAAGTTAGGAAGTCTTTCTAAATATTCACTGACTCATTTTTGGTTTTCACATTTCTGGAGATGAGCTGCAATTTCTCTGAAATTGTCCCTTTCTTCTCTGTGCTCTCATGGTGCACATGAAGTATCGAAGTATGGTCTGTTGCAAATATATATATACTGTTTCCTCCTCTATTAAAGGAGAAATTTGTATTTTTCCTTTGATGAAATGGCAATGCTTGGCACTTAGTAGATGTTCACTATATGTTTGTTGAGTGAATGTTAGAATATCAAAGGTTACAGAAGGTATATGCTACTTAAGCAATTTAAAGGAGCAAAGAAACTTTCAGTAAGAATAGCAACTAATTTACCAACAAAAAAGGGGAGCATACGATGAATTAGGAGTGATTTGTGGAATAAGTGATTTCTCACTTTATATTAGCTTTTACTTGGCCAGCAAGTGCTGAGTCCCTGGGGCATTCTGCATTATGAATTGGGAGTCACCAGTCATCACCAGGCAGCAGATCCAGACAAGGGATGAACATATGGCTGGTAATAGCTCTGGGTCACAATCTTCTATTTTCTAGTTTGTGGTAACCCAAGAGTGGGTAAATTCAATAATCTCTGCTATGTTCTGGGCAAACGGCTCCACCACCTGAAAGTGACAAATATATCCAATTGCTTCCTCTGAAAAAGTTTACAACCCAGAAATTCCCTTACGTTCAACCTCATACACTCAAAACCTTCCGTTTCGTCCTACTGAGTAGGATAGGGAAAAAAATGAGTTAAAATAGCATTTTTGTAGCACTGAGGCAGACAGTCCAACTGTGAATCATCCTTTAACACTGTTATATAAAGGACATATGAGATATTAATTTCAACTCTAATGGTCTTTTAAAGTGTATTATTATTAAAAATATTTTCCCTTAAACCAAAAAACCTCATTAGTTTTTGAGGTCAATAACATCTAAAATATTCTTTGCTGGGTCAACATTTTCGGCACAGTTATGATGTAAAGAATGAAAACTTCCCACCCACCAAACACTCACTCTGTCTACTACTGCCCTTATATGTCATCGAAGGACACAAATAATATTTGTGGTTAGGTATGCCACTCCCCCATCAGGAGCAAAGCTATTTTGTGCTGTAATGCAAATGACTGCATTCGTCAAAGGAGCTTTGTTAGTTATTCATTGTGTTCCTTATCATTCCTTTCCCAAACCCCAGCGATTCTGTGGCAAGCACAGAGGTGCGTCAGGAGCAGCGTCAGCCACTGTCAAAGGTGTCCTTATCAGGCGAGGCAGGGTGCTTGGGGAATGACCTGCCAAGTCACTGCAGCCTCCTGTCTTCCGACTCCTTTGTGCATAGTGGGATTCTTTGTCCTTATTCTATGATCTGCTTTTCTCAGCATGGTTCATGGTGCGATCCCCACAAACACATCTGGAAAAACACACTGGAAATTGAAAGGATCTGTGAAAACACCAGGCTCTTTTTTTTATCTTTTACTTCTTTTTGGTTGAAATGGATTACTTTGTCCAGCCTTCCCACATGGATAAGCTTCGTTGTTTTCTCTCTCTCTCTTTTATTTTTTAAGCACAAACATAATAATTTAAAGATGCCCTAAGACTCAGAGAAGCCTAGGAGGAGTGGAGAGAAGGAAAGCCCAAAAGGGATATTGACAAGTGGAGAAAGGGTCATCTAACGTCCCCGACAGAGGCAGGCACAGGGGGCTCTTTCTCATTACATCTAACACAGCTTAACTGAGTTCAACATGGCCATCTCTATCCTCGGGGGGAAGGTTTTCTTTTTGGACAGGCACTAGAGATTAATCCTTCTGTAATTTCTCCTGCTTTTCTAACTGTCAGGGGATTTGTGTTGGAGATAATGGCGGTATTAATGCCTAACCTAGGTGTAGAAATTGCCTTAATATAACAGGGATCACGAGGAACACACCAATAATTGCCCCTGAGTGATAGCCCTTAAAGTAAATGGCAATATAGGAGGGCCCACATCCAGCGGTCTTTAATGAAGTTTGGGGCTTTTCTGATGAGATTCCCTGCACAATAGACAGAGAATCAAGGCTGCCTCATGAGTTTTAACCTCTAGCCTAGATTTAATATGGCCTTATTAAAGATCCTGGCCAGGGCATTCTGGCATGAAACGTAATAAAACAAGACACAAAATGTGCTGTAATTAAAGCAGTTTGGATAGTAGTATCAGATACTTAATAATGAAGGATTTTATCAGACAGTTGTGCTGGACAATGAAACAAACAATTCACTGATAATGAACTGATAAGGGCATTGAAACCAAGGCTATTTTTAAAAGAACACCCAAAACGGCCGTGCATATGCTTTGTGAAAACACGGTGGCATTATAACTTTTAAGCTATATTTAAGTGTCACTGGGTGAGATTCTATAAATTAACAGTTGGCAGGAAATTGAGATCATCTTAAGTAAATACTTTTCACATCCTCCTCTTCTTCCTCCCCAATGCCACAATGAGCTAGAGGCAGGGAGAGACAAGTTAGTTCTACAATTGTCCAGATGTAAAGCACGACTATGGCAGTGGGCTAAAGAAAGGGGAAGGACGGGGACCATTTAAGGAGGATCAGCTGCTAAGACACAAAAAGAGTCTCTAAATGATGCTATTATCATACTAATCTAACAGTAAGCAAACAAGCATATTTGAGATCTTTTTCAACACAGAAGCTTTCCATTTCTAAGTTTGTTAACATAATATTTCTTCATAGCTTTTCTTTGGCCAATTTTTTGGAAACATGCACATTTTCTTAAGTTTCTTGGTTTAGAAAAGAATTTAGAAAAAAAGAAAAGTAACTTTAGTTATCAGGTGTAGTGAGTTATAAGTGGAGTCTCTGTGGTTGTTCATTGATGTGCTTGGGTGTCATAATTTAACCATGTCTGTCTCTGCTACATTGATCCAGTATATGGTCCCTCTTCACCCCACAACACAGAGGCAAACCATGTAGGGAGATGTTTATAGGTTGCTCTCATGCCCTTAAAGAAAAAGAAGTATAATTTGGGGGCATGAGAGTTGTCCATTCACACTCACTCACTATCTTAGCGGACAAGAAGTAAAAGAGACACCATAACATTCATTCACTCATTTAACAATGAAATTCAACCCGAGTGGTTCTACACAGGCTACAGTTACCACATAATATCTTCATTATCACATGCTGTCTTTCCTTTTTCTAAGAGTGATGAATGAATTCACCAGGTGAGTTAGTTAAAGAGAAAAATACAGAAGTTGGTACTTTGTTGTTCTTCTTTACAAATTATCTACAACAAAATTCTACAGCAAAATATGTCCTTAATTCAGAAGAGAAAAAGTAACGATATATACCAAAAAAAATCTTAAGGAAAAAGCCCATGACAAATATTTCAGAATGCATCTTAATTGTGTTTATGATTTTCTAAGTATTTTAATCCCAGGTCTGGACTGGCACCTCCCCAGACACTGTTGACTGAACAAGTGGCTCCACTGAATGGCATCATAAAGGGAACGGTGAGTAGGCACAGGTGGCCATTCTGTTCACTTCACTTGTGCTCTTCTGTTTTATAGAACTGACCAACATATGAAAGCCACATGCTATTTTCTCTGGAAGCTAGTGCAGTGGAAGCCCAGAACTGGGTTTATTCTCTTGGCCTTCAACTGGGCATCATCCGTTGAACAAGTTTTGCTCCTGTGTTCGTTCAAGACTGCGCTGGCTTAACTCTGCTAGTTGAATGTGGCTGGTGTTATGGAGTGTGGAGGACGAAGCAGCCACTTCTGGAAGTAACTGAATTCTATTCCCATAATGTCCCTGGAGATGCCAATGTAACCTTCACCATAGATTCACTGTGGAAGCCATGAAAGCCCGGGTTGTCTCCATGCCCCAGGGCCGTGGTGCCTTCTTCCAGGTTAGCTGAGCTCCCAGAATCCCCCTTATGTTTGGCCAGATGGAGCCTTGTGTTAGATGGAAGTGGCTAATCTATATCTTACTGACACAAATCTTTAAGTACTGGAGGGAAAGTATATGGTCCTCCATCTTATCAGAGACTGTGTCTAAGTCCAGGTGCTTTCTGATGGTCAATTCTATAGGAATAGGAAACAAAAATTTACTTTAATGCCAAATGGGTGTGAGTAACCTACAATTTCTGTTTAAATTTAAATATATGACAGTGTACCCTACACTGATTTATCAAGGGAGTCATATGTTGGATATAAATGTGGTCTTGACCATATAATATTCTATATAATTCTATGGTTCTATACATCTGTTGTGTGTACTGTGCCCTCCACGGGTCCAGAACTGTGGGTTCTCATTTGTTTACTTAAAGATTATATCCGCAATGAATAAGGCGTTGTACTAGGTATTGTGGAAGGAGCGAAGAATCCATGACAGGGCCCCTCTTTCAAGGAAATATAAGGATGAGTCCCCCAAATCTGAATAACTCTAATACAGTTCAGAGTGTGATGAACTTCATTATTAACCAGGAAAGTATAGTTGAGGAGCTCAAGAAAGACTTCAGAGCTGGGGAGGCATTCCTGAGGTGGAAAAATGTGTCCAGCAGAGAACAGGGAATGGGCAAAGTGCAAAATAAAGTCAGAAGTCAGCCACCTGCCTAGTTTGCCATTGTATATTAGGAAGAATTGGAAAATATGGATTAAGAGAAAAGTGGTTTTGATCATAGCACTGAAATCTTAAAACACTTGTTAATCATACCTGGTTTTATAATTTTATAGGCAAGAGAGAGCTACTAAAGTTTTCTTGAGCAAGGGAATGATACAATAAGATGTCTTTTAAGAGTATGTATTTGGCAATGGGGTGACAAGGACTCACCGGCTGCACTTACTAATGCTAGAAGTGAACTCAGGGTACATGACCCCATCTTGGCTGCAAGGAAACTGGGAGGTGCCCAGCCCAGGATCTGGAAGTGGACAGACCCCCAAGTACTTTCACACCCAGCCAATTGCTCTTGCAAATATCACTGCTGAATTACTGTAATTCCTGTGTTTTCTTATTTTATAAGACCATTTCCTAAAAAAGAAATGACAGAATTACTGACACATAATTGTGTTCATCATTTTTGTGTGTGTGATTTATTCTCTCTATTGCAAAGGACCCCCTCAAAAATTCGTTTATTTTTTACTTGATTTGGCAAAGTTTGACAATCAATAGCTGTGTCTTTTTCTCACAGGTTGGCTAGGAATTCAGGCAGAGGTATGCCTATCCTTAAATATAGTCCAGGAATCTTCTGAAGGAATAACTAAGTGATGACCACTTTTTTTTTTAACCTGGATAGCTTCATTTGTTTTACTCAGGTAGAGAAATTAGCAGCATCTTGTGACTAATGATCAATGACTTCTAAACCATGTCAATACCTTTTTAGAGTTAAGGTATAATGAAAACTTAATGAAGTCTTCCTGGTACATTAACTTTCTATGAGAAATATACATGAGAAATGCATGCTCAGCAGTCAAGAGACTCATGTGAGTTTTATAGGTATTCCTGATTTAACAATTTAGTTCCACAAACACTGACTGAATATCTATTTTGTTAAAAGTCCTGTATTAAGCAAATCGATGGGATACAAAAATGATATATGAAGTGGAGAGTTCCCTCAAGGACTTTTCAGTATAGAAGTTAATTTATTTGTTTTTAATCCTAAACAGATTTGAAAATCAAGTTTAGAAGGCTGCCTACTAGTTGACAGAAAAGACAGACATTGTATAGTCATATAAGACTGAATATAATCAGTGCCATTATCCAAATCTAACCCTTGGGAGCACAGTGTGAGGTTAACATTGAACGTGAACATGAATGACATTTTAATTAACACCTACTGTGTGCAAAGCACTCTTCTGTGGGATTTGGGGTGGGGTGCAGGCATGAAGCAAATATGAAAAAGATAGGTCGTGCTCTGGAGAACAAAGACAGGCATGCACTCAATTAAAATACAAAGCACCTGGTGAAAGTTCCATAAGAGTGGCCCAGGCAATATTATGGATTTTGGGAGGAGAATCCATTGATTCTATTTAGAGCTCTGAGAAGACATCAAGAAGCAGGTGGCATTTAAATTGGGTCTTGAACGTGAGATAGGATCTTTAAAGGTAAGGAAGTAAGGGAAAGACCATTTCAGACTCATTCCCCAATTCTTTTATACGGGTAAAATCTGGCTAATATATATCTACATTAAATGTTCCTAGAGGTAGATATCACTTGGGAGTAAGACTTGGAGGTGCGGTTGTCGGGAGCCTCCTATCTTATCTCTTTAGGGAAGTTGTGCCCATGTAGCTCAGTGGTCACTTTTGCTGTTGCTTTTGTGCTCGACATTTGTTTGGTTGACATGGGCTGTCTCCCTGCAGCCCTAGTCAAATGACTGGGGTCTCTTCAAAGCCAAGGCCCAGATAAGTTCCCACTTTATTACACAAGAAACTCTGCGGAACATGATCCAGGGTAAAGAGACACTATACAGCTGTCCTGAGGAGACCCCCTGTAGGGGAAGGAATCCAACCTAACAATTTGAAACTACGATGAACCCTAAAGATCCACTTTGCTGTTCCTCAGTCCAGCAACAAGAAGGTGGTGTCTGCTCATGACAGACACATCTCCACATCCCATTCATCTAGGGTTATGTGTGCATTTTACAGCAAGATGGAACTCTACTCTTTTCTTTCCCACTCAAGAAAGCATAGCAGAATGCAAGGTAGTAACAATGCAGTTATAGGATAACACTTCTCTCCCTCCCTCCCTCTTTCTCCACACACAAACACACACGCACATACACGCGCACACAAACATGGTTTGTGAACATTAAGTACTTTTATACAATTATTAGTAACGTGTTACTTGGAAAACACTGCACAATTTCTAAGATACATTTGGATATTTCAAAAATGTATTCAAATAGGCTCTAAGAAGATTCATACAGACAGCTTGCTTTAATTTTTTTCTCAAAATAAAATCCAAGTGAATTCATCTGTGAACAATTCACTTTCTCCAGACTTGCCTTGTTCAAATTGAACAAGAAAAAAATTTCATTTAGGAAATGCCTCTCCATTAAGCTTCATTTCCAGTGTGTTAAAATTTATGCATTAGAAAGTTTGAAACCAGTTAAATATGTTTATTTTCATTCATTGAAAAATTAAAATCTTGAAATACTGCATAGTTAATGTGTAACATTATAAAAAGTAGCAAGTGTATATACTTTAACCTATTCCTAATACCTATCTAAATATTTGAAAAGGAGGATATTTATTCAATTCAAGAATTAACTCTTTGTCAAAGCTGCAACCAATATATAAATAAAAAGGCAGCAGTAAAAACATGTGCTAGGCAGGCTATGTTTATGATATCCTGACAGAAAATGTATAAATAGGGAAAATTTACCACTCATTCACACGAGCCTAATGAAGCAGAACTAAGATCTCACGCACACAATCAGTCAGGTTGGGAACGTGGGCAATTTCTCAATTTCATGCAGAATAGCATTGTTCGAGTCACATCTCTTGGAACAAAGGTCATTTTTTCCCCTCAGTTAAAACAGTAGAACTGTAATTGTTCCAGAAGTTTTCATTTTTCTTAAGCTAATGTTAATTTAATGGGTATTCTTTTTCTACATCCCTGACTGTAGGTAACGCAGGGCTGTGCTGTCTCCAGAATCAATCTGTTCCATGCATTGCGGCTCGTGAAGTGCATTTAATTGATGTTTATTGCAAGGGAAAATGATTTATAGTATCTAATAAGCATTCACGATTTAGAGCCTTGTTGTTCATAACAGCTTCCTGAAATAACAGAATCTTTGGGTGCATAAATCTGTTCATAAAGGCTATTAAACACATTGCATCTCTTTAGCCAGGGAATCTGATTCAGCTACAGACAGTATGAGGGATCCAGCACCAGCTATTTGCTTCTTTACTTAAGTCTGGTAACGGCTAATTGAAAGGTTGCAGTGTGTAAGAAGGCTTAAACATTGCCCAGATTTTAGACAAAGGCATGCTTCCAATTTCTGAATGTTCATTTCTATTTCCACAAGCTGCATTACTGTGTTGGCCAAAAGAGGCATATGGAGTTTCAACGACTGTCTAAGCTGCACATTTTTAACTTGCCCATGAAAAGACATTTTAAAATTTGTTCCATCAGCCTGGATCATATGCCAGGTGTCAAGACTCTCCTCTAGTAATTTCTCAAGTTGTTTTGAAATGTTAACGTGAAAGATCAGGACAACAAAGCTCCAGGATACACTAAAGAAAAAAAAAGTAATAAATACAAACAAATCACCTCATTTAAACCTGGACTGTGCCGACATGATTTTGGGCAATCGGATATTTAACGTGTTCAAATCAGTGAGCGAAGCTGCCAATATTTGTCTGAATTTTTTTTTGTCTGAATTTTTGACACACACTATTCTATAGACTCTTTGAATGCAGGTCCCATGCTCAGTCCTCACTTATTCCTAAAGACCTGTATTTCCTCTTGGTGCCACTGCCCTCTTCCCAATTCCTCCATTGCGAAACATCAGAAACTTCTCTGCCGCCTTTTTCTCCCTAACCTCCTCCACTGGACACAGTCACCGAATCATGATGCTCTGGCCTGGCTCCCTCTCGCAGCCACCCTTTCCAAGCCAGCCCCAGTCCCTCCTCTCAGTTCTCTTGATTTTTCTGTAATCTCTCGTCTCCCTCGTTTGCTTTCCTCACCATTCCCACTTGTAGGAGCCTCAGGGGCTACCCTGGGGCTCACAGCGCTCAGTCCATCCTCCTCAACTTCCCAGACTCAGCCAGGCAACTCTGTTTTATATATTGAAGCTCCTTATTTGATTTGGAAAACAAACAAATGAAAAGATTCGATTCCTAAAAACTGGTAGGAAAATTACACCTGTCTTGCTAATAGTAACTTCCACTAATTTTAGCCAAGCATAGATCTGATTTTGCCACTTCTTTCTCAAAACACAACATCTTTTGAAAGTTTCTAACTACATATAAAAGAAAACTCACCCTCCTCAGCTCGACCCTCAGAATCTCCCAGCACTTGCCCATGTCTTGTTTTTTGGTCACTTCCTCCTCTTGCCTTTCCCCTCACAGCACACCAGCATAGTCTAGATTCCCCGAATTCTGATCCTTAACTTTCACTGTCCTTATGGCCAGAATGCTGACCCCCATCTGTTTGATGTTCCAGGAACAGCTTGAATTATATGTTCTTCATGAGGTTTCTGTGTGTGGCTGCCTTAGTTACAATTCCCCTCCTTTTCCTGGTCATCAGTTGCATTTTGTCTCACTACAATGACTTATCCTAAGGATGTGAAGCCGCTGGAGGGTCCATTTCCTGCCTCACCTGTGGAGGCCCCACTGTGCTAGCAGCCTTGCACCAAGAATGCACTTGAAATCTATATTGCATTTAATTAGATAGTCACTATCAACCATTGGGTTAATTTACTACTCATAACACCAAAAAGTCACTAATGCACTTAATTATTTATAAGAGATAAATTTTAAAAGCATAAATTAAATTATTTTAATTTAATTTAAAACAAATGCCATGTTTCTGACATTGGTACAACAAATATAAGCACTGATGGAAAAAGTCTTGGTTCCCTAGAAACTGTAGTTATAATCACATGACTCAAATGGCTACAATAATCCAGCCATTTTATTCTACTACAGCTAAAAAGAGGGGGGTGGGAAGAGATTATTCATTGCTTCATGACTTGAACGTTTCTTTCTTATAAAGCTTGAGGAAGTTTAAATGTTTATTTTAGTTTTCCATGGAGAAAACTTGAAAAAAATAATCTTTAAAATCCAAGTACCTTTTCCTGTATGGACAAGTTAGTTTGTGCATTTCATTGTACTTCTATTCCACTTCAAAAAGCATCAGTAGCAGCTTCCCTGGTGGTGCAGTGGATAAGACTCCACGCTCCCAATGCAGGGGGCCTGGGTTCAATCCCTGGTCAGGGAACTAGAGCCCACATGCATGCCGCAACTAAGAGGTTGCATGCTGCAACTAAGGGGCTGGTGAACCACAGCTAAGGAGCCTGCCTGCTGCAACTAAGACCCAGTGTAGCCAAATAAATAAATAAATATCAAAAAAAAAAAAAAAAAGAAAGTGGGAATCATTTAAAAAAAAAAAAGCATCAGTAGCAAAACATATTTGAGAAAAATGCAGCCAGAATTTTACAGATGAGCTAATTTTCTGAAAAACAATACTTTCAATTGTACAACTTGAGCCTCAGTTACATTGTAATAAAGGATGCAGCATAATTCAATTACATAGTGTTTATATCATATTCAAATTAATCAATTTCCATACCTCTTGGAGGGTCTACCTTTTGCCTAGCAGGGGCCTAGGTGCCATGGGAACAATAAAGTACTAAAAGATAGAGGAAAACAACATTTTCACATGTGAATAATTAGATGTGGATCCATAAAGATTATGAGACAATATATAATATAATCAGATGCCAAAGGGCTTAGCAGATAAAGGCTCATCTATATTCAAGGGAAACAGTTCCTCCTCCAGGCCTATCTCTCTCTGGAATGGGTACCACTCTTGCCACACAATGGCTGAATGTTTGGCTCTGCCTTCTCCTTTGACCTCACGTTCAATTAGTGTCAAGAAGCAATAATTCTTAACTCATTCTTTAAAATGTCTCTCACTCTCCCCTGTTTATCTCGGTTCCCACTGTCTCACTGTATGAAGTTTTTATCTCACTTCCTAATTGTTTTCTCAAATTTACCTGCACCCCTCCTGCTCAATGATCACTGGATCACCTGCTCATTGCCTAGATAAGCCAGTTCAAATACCAGTCATGATATTCAAAAGGCCCTTAGCAATGGCCTTCATTCATTCAATCAATCAACACATATTTTTTAACAGTTATTATATGCGAGGCACTATTCTAGGCACTGGAGATATTCTTTTTATTGAAACATTTATTTTATTAATATGGAAAGAATCCAGAATTTGGATCTCTTACCGGCTGTGTAATCTTGAATTACTCTCGCACTTTCTTAACCTCAGCTGGTTTCCTTCCTTACAAAATGGGGAAACAATCCTGCCTGTCCTATTAGATCCCAGAATTACTAGGGAAACTTAAACATAAGGTAGGGCATTGAAAATGCTTTGCAATATCTAAAATAATAATTCTCCACTAATCCCATTAATTTATACATTTTGGAGTTATTCTGAAAAGAAATACAGTCAACTAACGTAGGGAAGAGAGAAACTGGTTCCAGTTGAGGTGATTGTGGAAGGCTTTCAGGATTCAGTGTTCTCCGAGCCAGGTGTAACTGGTATAACAGGACCGTGTCCTGCAGGTAGTGGAAATCTGTCAGGAAAGACTTTTGAGCAAAGGATCCTGAAGAACAATGTACTGGTCGCAGGTGGAAGATGACTTAAAGCGCAGAGACCAGGATTGAGATACGTTAGGAGTGGAGAAAAGTGTGGATTCAATAAATTGAGAAGATTGGCAGTAAAGGAAAGGAGGAGTGGAGGTGAGAAATATTATAGAGGAAGAATCACAGAATTTGACAATTTGAATATGTTGCTTGGGAGAAGAGAATGTGGGACACAGGTGAGTAGACAATGACTCACAACTTAGGACTTGAAGTGAATGAATGGCTTGTGATACCCTTACCAGGTTAAAAGAGTACATTTATACTCAAAGGAGATTGGTTTACTATTGAATGATGAGTCTGAATAGCACATACCTTGGAGTAAATACTGAATATATATAAAATAATACTCACATAATAGAAAATATTATTAGAGCCAAAATGAACTAATGAGGCCTTGGAAGAAACAGCACTTCACAAGTATTCCTCAGATCAATGTATGTGATTGATGGGCGGAATCCTACAACTGGGGAAGAGTGTGAAAGGAGGTTCAGTACAAACTGCTTCTCTAATTATACTGCTATTTATTTTGTCATTTTATTGTTTTATTTTTGTTGTTACAGTTGAAAGGGAACTGTTTTTCTAAGAATGCCCCAACTGATGATAATTTTTTGAGGTCTAGAAACACAACTCTTTTGTATTTGGATTAAAATGAATTCATTCTTTATTCCCACCACTAATGTACAATGACCCAGGCTTTCAAGATCTGTAAGTTATAAAATGGCAAGACTGGTGTTTTTTTGTGTGTGTGTGTGAAATTTTACAACCAAAATATTTACTAAACACTTTTCTGTGAGGGGGTTCTTTCAGTGTTCTAGTTTCTAAGACACCTCTTTGTAGGCTACTCCATAAATTCCTATTTTTAATGCTTGTTTCCTGAGCTTATATTTTATTTCAGTTTTTAAAGAAGCAGTACATGTTTTAACAAAATACCCACCTCACAAAAGAAATCAACAGAGAGATTTTTTTAAATGCTAGGATAGAATAAAAATTGAACTGTAAACTTTAAGGCTATAAAATCTTAAAGTCTGTTGCACTGGATATGATTCCTTAATCAAATCCAGTGCAATAGCCTCACTGCACTATCCAATGCAGTAGTCATTAGCCACATACTGAAATTTAAATTAACTAAAATTAATAAAATCAGAAATTCAGTTCCTCAGTTACATTAGCCGCATTTTTTTTTTTTTTTTACATTAGCCGCATTTTAACCAATCGACACCCACCTGTGGTTAGTGGGTTAGTGGCTACCATACTACTCAACAACACAGATGTAGAATACTCGCATCAACACAGAAATTTCTCTTGGATGGTGTTAGTTGAGACCATTTTTTTACATAAGTGAAAGGAGCTGACTGTAGTCTGATTAGTTCCATTTGCCCCAAAGTTGGTCTAAGTATTTGTATAGCACATGAGCATTAACATTGCTAAAACTGTAAACGAGCTAGGCCACATCCAATCTGACAGCTGTTCACAGACATGCTCCTATGGTCAAAGTCTCAGAATAGCTCCTGCCATGCTTGTGACCAAGGTCAATATGGAAGAATGTTTTTTACTTTCCTGACTTTCCTTGGACCATATTATCCATAGTATTCAAATAACCCCTTTGATTCCTGGGCAGTGGGATTCTCTTAAGGTAATTCCAAAATAATTCATTTGGTCAAATTATTTTACAAAGTGTGAATTTCTCCTGTCACTTAAGAAATAAGTCCACACTGTTTCCTCTAACTCAAACACAGGAACACGAGGAGAAACGAGGTGTAGAGGCCAAAGCCTGGCAATTGCAAGTGGGCAGGTTTCCCTCCCCTCAACACATTAGATGTTGCAATTAAACAAATGTTTTGCGAGCATTGGAGAAATACCTTGTTATTCTGCAATTTGTTGAGAACAAAGATAACATTTAACAGATCCAAGAAAAACCTAGGATGATTGGGCCTTCCAAAATCACTGTGATTTTGGCTTCAGTTTACAATAATAGTAAATTTAATTATCAGCTAGCACAGAATATAAAATGAGCCATTATGATAGCTTATCAGAGGGGAAAAAAATCTGACATTGAAGGCATCTGATCTAATTGATTCTAGTACTGAGAAGTCACCAAAATGACTCCTGACTATAAACAATGTAACAGCTATTAATTCGCCTTATAAAGATCAAACATTTCAGAGGGAGGTTGAATTTTAAAGCATACTGAGTAATGTGCTCTTATAAATAGGAGACTCTGTTTAGTAAACCTAGCTAATTAAAGCACTTAATAAATGGCGGAAAACCCACCAGTCTAAATCTCTTGTTGGTACTAGAGAATTCTCATTTGCTCTTTCAGAGAAGTAATCAATTGAAGGGCACATTTTTCTTCTCTTTGTTCTTTCCCATCAATTTTAATGGGTACAGAACATCAGTCACACAAAATGTAATAGGACAAGAAGATGGATGAGTATATTTGAAGCCACTAGTCACAGGACAGAAAATATCCTGATGAGGTGACCGTGGCAGCCCAGAGTTCAACAATATAGCCTGGGCAATATTTAGTAAGTGAGACTACGTTGCTCCACGATTTGGTATTAGCAGTCAACAAAATCAATCTCCAAACACAATTTATTACATTTCTACAGGTCAGACTTTCAAAGTCACATTCTCAAAATATGTTCCAATGACACTCTTAACTCCAGAAAATGATTTAATCTGGCAAAGAGGTGGATAAAGAGAAGAAAGACAATCTAACTTTAAGGAACCGGACCTTGTCTTGTAAGTGATTAGAATTCCTTTGGAAGAGGGGTTTTATTATAGCCTAGAAATTATGCCCCTATATTACGGGATGAATTGGTATATGCGGTGGATGCTTGCTGAGCACTGAGACCCCACCATCAGGACCGAGGCACTCACTTACCCAGCCTCTGGGGGCGCTGGGTGCTGCTGCCTCAGAGCTTTGCCCTGCTCTGGGTGCTGCGCTCAGCCAAAGGGAATCAACGGCCTTGTGCAAAGCTATGCCCACTCGCCAGGAGCCGCCACCTCCAAAGATTAGATGATGCAGGAGTGCAAAGCCAGGCTATGGGAACAATTCTGAAGGGTCATCCCAGCTTCACAGCAACCCTTGCCGTTATCTGAGGTCTCTGTTGGGATTGCATTCCAGTCTACTTTTCCTTCTGCCTGATCCTACTGCCTTCACTCCCACACAGGTGTTGTTCCTGAGAAAGCTCTTAAGCATCTCATGTACAAACCTTTGTCTCAGAGCCTGTTTCCCAGGCCACGTAACCTGACAGTATATATAATCAAAGAGCCATTTTTCTTTGTAGAGAATTAAGGTAATTTAAATACTGGGCTGAATGAAATAACCACAGATGTTCATATTCACAATTGGTAAATAATGTACTGTGACTTTGCTAGGATTTACACAGACAAAAAGATGTTTTTTTATATAACTTAAAAAATTTAAACCATATGATATTTAATAATTTAAATGCAGTTTGATTCTTGTGGGCCTCTGTATCTTTATGTAATCCAGGAACTAATCAAAGTGTATTAAAACACACGCAGGGGCTGAGGTACCATTTACTAGTCCTGACAGTTTCCTTTTTGAGGGATTCAAGGCAACACTAGGCATCGTATATATGACCGCCCATTGGTTCCCACTTATGAATACTATGATGTTTTTAGTAAAATTTATGTAGATATTTCTTTAAGGTCCTGCTAGACATTTGTCTCATATGCACTGTCTAAAAGCAACACTTTATAACAAGATATCTAAAATTCAAACTAAATCTATTTGAAAAATAGCAGCAGAAGATTCTACATCTCAAATTAATAGTGTTTTTTTTCCATCTCTCAGGATTTTCTGTGATCTATGAAACACAGATAATACTGTCTGGAAAGCTGTGAGTACTTCAAAGCCATCAAAGCAAACTTCAAAGCAAGGGCCCAGTTTTAAAATGATTTTCTGGTTGTTGTGGAAAGTGAGAACCAGGTATTTATGGGGCATAAATAAATAAATAAAGGTATTTATGGGGAACCGGGTATTTATGGGGAAGCTCTGGGGACCAGTCATCAGCACATTGATAACAGGGTTACTGGGTAGTTCGGTGATGCCAATGGTCAGTTCATCAGTCACGAGGTGTCAATTAGCCAGAAAATGATAATCCATCAAGAAGATCATCTGATGAATGTGATCTTACACAGAAATTGCTGGGGAGGCTATTTATGTATAGCATTTGCTTTAAATGCTTTTATCACTCTTGTTTTTAATCAGTTATGAAACCACAGTTTCATTTTCTGGAGATTTAGGACCTAGCTACCTTGCTTTCAAGAGACTGAAATGACAGTATGAAAGATTCGTAAGGCCACTTCTTTCTAAATTAATATTTAACTTAGTTTTAACAACTTTTTAGAATACTTAGTATCCAAATGGATCCCACACATCTGAAAAAGAATTAACAGTCACAGGCTCCACTGAAATATATCTGTGAATAATCTACTGTGCACATGAGCATCATAGAAATGAATCTGTGATTTTTATGCATCTGCTAAGATAACTGGTTTTTACTGGTGATGTTTTATTTCAGAAGGTGGAATGGAAAAGACTAAATTAAGCCATCTAATCTATGCCAGTTCAGGAGGAAATACTTCCCAACACTTTTTAGTCTACATTTCACATCCAGTGAAATATGACTGTATTGCATGGAGTACTGTCATTGACTTACTTTCTCTAGGTTCTACCAACTGCATTAAATATTATGTAGTACAATTCTGAAAATTTTTTAAATTTTTATTTTATTTTTACAAACTCTTGAAGGTTAATTGAGAGTAATTTACCCTCAAGTAGAGACACCACCCTTATATTTAGTTCTTAAAATGATCACCACAAACAAGACAGTAAAATCTCCTTCTTCTTTGCCTCCCTCTTTAGATTACCCTAGAATCTGGATAAGACCCTGGTCTGACCTAGAATATGTTCGGCATTTCTGTTACAGTTTAGAACTAATTTTGTGGCGATAGAAAATTAATCGTGATTAAAATCCTGAGTTTTTCAAATTCAAAAACTTAACTTCTACCCTTTCTGAGTTTTCTATCTCAAGTTATCTGGGGGTCACTGAGTTAGTTTCCTGAAAAACTCCATTGATATTGGGTATATGAGGGGCATTATCTTTACTCTCATTATATTCCTCATGGCTCAAAGAATATCCTCACTTTACAAGTAAAAATGTCTAATAAGTAAAATAAATATGGTCTTGAGTTATTGAAAAAATCTATTTTTAGTATATTATTGAATTGGACTAGAAAGGCAACATCATCAGGAAAAATTCAGGCATTTTGCAGTGTATTTTATAATGATCACTTTGAATTCTTTTTATAGTAAGGAAGGACAGAGATAAAATGAATATTGTAATAATTTAGCCATATTTTACTATTTCAGTGATGGATATAAATCATGTAAAATAAAAAGAAGTATGTATTAAGCCATTTTTACACAAAATAGCTAATTCAATTTTTTTTAATTTAATTTTATTTATTTATTTATTTATACAGCAGGTTCTTATTAGTTATCTATTTTATACATATTAGTGTATATATGTCAATCCCAATGTTAATTCAATTTTACAGCATGGAAAGCAGCAAATGAAGAAACTTGACAGTTACTAAATCAATAATCAATTAATCTCATCACACACAAAACACTGTTTTGCTTTATATGATGTATACATATTATATTTTAGACACTTTATTTTTATCTATAATATAGTAAATCATTATCACGATGACATCTCATGATACCTTGTTCCTCTCTCTCTCTTTCATAGAACTAATATTGTACCTTGCATTATAGTTATTTGTGAACAAGTGCGTATTACTGGAGACTGCGGGACAGTAAACACCTTGAGGGCAGGGATCCCATCTTATCCTGCTTTTATATCACCTTCAACAAATTGCCCTGCACACAGAATTCACTTGGAATTTAGCCATTCATTCTTTACTCAAGAAACATCTATGTGGGTACTAAGTTAGATTGAAAACAGGGTTTTTGCCCTCCAGAGATTCAGAGACCAGTGAAAATCACAAACAAGTAAATTGAGAAAGGATACCATTTGGTACATGTTATGACAGAGATAAAGCACTGGTTACCTTGGAAGGAAAAAGGAGGGGGTATTCTTAAGTTCAGGGACTCCAGGAAGATTTCCTGGAAAAGGTGGTACCTGACCCAAGCTTTGAGGAGGGCTACAACTTAGTGAGCTAAAGGGCAATGGGGAAATTCTAGGAAGAAAGAACAGCAAGGTATATTGGCCAGTTTGACAATTGAGGAATAAAAATTGTATCATTATCCATCATGACTGGCAATTTTGATAAAAGGACCTGATATGCTGAATCCACCTGGGTAATAAAATCCTCAATTTGGGAGAAAAGGTCAGGGAATAGGAGCGCAGTAGGGGTGAAAGAAGGGCTGATAGAGCTTGTTTGTTTGTTTTTTTCGTTCAGAAAAGCAATGACAATTTTTCCTCAGTTTTAAGATGTGAGTTCTCCCCAATATCTTCTTGTTTCTGAAATGGGGATGCAGCTTGCAATCAATACGAATATTAAAGGTGGTAGCTTGTCAACCCTGCATGCCCCCAGCTGTCCTTACACTTGATGATGAGCCTTGCAAGTAACAATACCATAAAACAGATGACATCTTCAAAATCAAGAAAATACATAATTTTGTAGTTTCTCAAATCACCTGGTTTTCAAAGAGAACTCAGTGAATACTGGAGACAAAAGGTTTCTTTTGTGAATGCAGTTGTAGCTATATCCCCACTCCTATTCCTTGACCCGATTTGTATTAAATACCAGGCACTGGATGATATGGTAGAAATGCAGAGATGCAGAAAAACTAAACATAAATACAGAAGGATCTGACTATATTTCAAATTCTGGAGGAGCTTTGGGAAGAACAACCTACTCTGTCTTGGGTTCTGAGAGAACTTCCCAGATTGTGAGTCTTGAATTGAGTTACAAAGGATTAGGGTTTTTATCAATATATGTGTAGGGGTATGAAAAACACACTAGGAAAAAGGGACATTTCAATGAAAAGCAAGGAGATGGGGAAAATCACGTTGTTTTCAAATAAGAAATTATAGTTTGGTTTGGTGAAAATTTGGGCTGTTAGGAATGTATGAGGAAAGATAGCAGATTGTGAAGGATCATTCATGCCAGGCGTAGATTTATGGGAAAGTGGGGAAAGGCTTTCAAGCTCTCAAAAGTGGGAGTGTCAAGTCACTTTCCCATACTGATGAGCTCTCATAGGTGAGACAATTTGATTTAAGCTGTTTAAACAGATGGGGAAAGTGGTAGTAGAGAGGACCTGCTTCTCTTCGTTATACTGAAAAGGCCATCTCTGTAGAACCCTCTGAGGAGAAATATAAATAGCATCTATTATCCCCCGGCCTTTCTTCATCCTTTCCTCCCTCCCTCCCATTTCTTCTTCCTTCTTCCTTTATCAGACGTTTATTGAGGACCTACGATCTGCCAGGAGCTCAGTATTTATGGATCAGTTTAGTGAATAAGTATGGAAAGCTCAAAGGGAGAAGAATATTTGATATTTATAATAAAATGAACATGGACTTCGGCATTAGGCAAATCCCAGTTTGAATTTCAGGTGTTCTACTTGCTGACAATATGAGTTTGTCATTTGATTACTTTGTGCCTCAGTCTTCTCATTTGTAAAATGGGGACAATATTAGCTAACTCACAGGGTCACTGAAATGAGATCATAACCTCAAAAGTTACCATTTATAGCATCCCCATAATGTGTTATGCCCTTTAAATATATCTCATTTAATCCTCAATAAAACCCTTCAAGGTTGATATTAATCAATTAAACAAAGGCTCAATGAAGTTAAGTAACTAATTCACAGTAAGAGAGGAAATAAGTGGTGCTATTGCTTGATTCCAAAGGCTCTGTTCTTTCTTCTGTGCTCAGTGCCTCTCCTATGTATCACATTGTGCTTGGGCACTACTTTCCATGTTGTCTTAACAGTGAGGTTCACAACTGCATAGGCAGAACCAACTTCAAACAAACAAACAAACAAACAAAAATATGAGCCGCTAAGGAAATACAGAGCACACTTAAGGAGTGAATGGCAAAATCTATCCACTGCAAATCAACTTAGCATGGCTGTGCTCTTTTAAATAAAGTGCCAAGAAAACAATATTTACACATATTCTATCATTTAAATTGACTTCAGAGACGCTATTTGATTGCATCCTTATGGTTTATAGAGCCCTGCAGTGATGCCTGGCACCAAGTCCATTCATTTTTACAGGAAGATCAAGATACTCAACTATCCTCATCCCATATCCTGCTTTGGTCAGGCCGTTTGCCCCGTTTTCCCTAAATATGTCCAATTAGTCATATTCTATGACTTTGCTTTTACAATAAATCCTGGACACCAAACATACTACATTGACTTACTGGATATACAATAACTATGCTGAATTTAAAAATAAACCTTGGCGGGCTTCCCTGGTGGCGCAGTGGCTGAGAATCTGCCTGCTAATGCAAGGGACACGGGTTCGAGCCCTGGTCTGGGAAGATCCCACATGCCACGGAGCAACTAGGCCCTTGAGCCACAACTACTGAGCCTGCGCGTCTGGATCCTGTGCTCCGCAACAAGAGAGGCCGCGATAGTGAGAGGCCCGCGCACTGCGATGAAGAGTGGCCCCCGCTTGCCACAACTAGAGAAAGCCCTCCCACAGAAACGAAGACCCAACACAGCCAAAAATAAATAAATAAATTAATAAATTAAAAATAAATAAATAAATAAACCTTGGCTCCTAACCTAAGCCACTCTAAATAAGGACTACAGCCATGAAGACCCTTAGATTACCCTTACCCATATAGAACTGCCCTTTCTCTGTAATGTCTGCTGTGTTAGGGTTGTACATTTACACATTTATCTTCTAATTGCTTTGTGATAAAACACGTTGAAGACTGGCTTCTTAGCTTATGCTTCTTTTGCAACCTCTGTTGCTATCTAGCACAGTACAGAGCACAAAGCAGGTACAGAGTAATTATTTGTGGTTATTCAAAGTTTCCCAAACTTTACTTCAAAAAACATTAATATCTGAATTCTACCATAATTCAATTATAGGAAAATATTACTATCACTGATTACAATAGTGGTCTTTAATCCATGGATTTATTATTTTTTAAACCATACTTAATAATTCTCTTTGTTCATATACCCTTGAAAAGAATTTTTTTTAATTTTTATTATTTAAGTAAAGGTACCTGAGACAGACCCTTAAGAGCCTTAGAAGTAAAAGGTTAGTTCAGAAAAAATCTAATTTCCACTGAGATGAGAGCACGTTTCTAAAAATTTCCTACAGTATTTCTAAAAAGCTACATAAAGCAGAAGTAGGGGGATGTTCTTCACTAGGACCCAAACTACCATTAAGCAAGATTTACAGCTTGTTACAAAATGGCACAAATTACCAATTAGATGTTATATGTTGGAACACAGGAGAATATGGGGCTGCTATCTTTTAAGCTTTTTGTTGAAAGAAACAAAGAACTCTTCATAATAAACTTTAAAGCTGTTATTCCACATTGGGAGTGAAAGAATTAAGAGAGAAGGAATGAATACAGCTGGAAGGGAGATGGAGATGGAGCAGGTTATATGGATGACTTTGGAAATGTTGCATTAAGATATGAAAATCACAATTGTATTTGAATTACCTAGAATTCTAAGTCTGAAGACAAAATTTCCACCCAGTGGTACCTAAATCCTTATTAGTCACAAGAAGAAGAAATTTATTAAGAATAACACCTAAAATTCTTATGGTGTATGCCACAGAATGGGTTATGAGAGAAAACAGTGATTGAGGCAGAGCCTGTTCTGGGCAACCTACTTACTTTTCCTTCATGAATTATAAACTTTTCAAGGGCAGAATCCTTCATAGAACTACAGTCTAGGGCCTCTACTTGAGTACCTAGTGATTTAATTTTTGTATCTTCCTCAACCATTTAATAGGATTGATTGAATACCTAGTAAATGACTTGTAAAAATTCAATATATGAAAATATACCCACATAAAATGAATTTTTTGAACAGTGATTGGCTGTTGTGCAAAGATTTTTCACTATCAGTTAATCTTCATAAATAGTTCCTCTTGTAAAGTTCTGAAATCACAGTTTGCTAAAGATAAGCAGCCCATTTGCTACTATCTAACAGGACTGGAAGTGAATAAAAACGTGCATATGTTATGTAATGATGTAAATAAAATAACGTATTTTAGAAATATTTTCAACAAATATTGAAATTAAAGAATTTTCTAATCAGATTATCCCACTTAACTAGCAAATTCAGGTGAGTTGAAGAGTCAAATATCTCAGCATATCTATTAGCTAAGTTTTCAGCAACATGTCTCCTTTGTGTGTAACATGGAACCAGTGAAAATGTTTTCCTCCAGTATTTCCTCTAAATAGAAAGATATGCAACTAGAGGTAGCTGATCTTCTCCTGGGTCTGAACAATTCAATAAGTAGTGAAAATTTGAAGAAATTAAAGGTATACATTGAAAAAAATATGTGATATTTTGATCCTTATAGTAGAGAAGGCACTTCATTTATTAAACCTACCTAAATCATTAAAATATTTATTTTTATTCATATCAAAAATGCTCTAACATTTAAGGTTTTCTTCAAAAGGCTTGGATAAGGTAAAGTCTAACTAAATGTACATGTTTTATTTTTTAATCACTATATTATCACCACCCTATGAACATCATAGTTCAAATGTGAAATCAATTTATCTTACTTTTCAAAGTAGAAGTAAAGATGACTTTCATTTTTAATATTCACAATTTTAAGCAATTTTACATTCTAAAAAAATCAGGGCTAAAAAAATTCGTACTCCAATGTTAGTAGTAACTCCATTTTTTATATAATCTGTCTTATCCCAGAGAAACTTCTTGAAAGTGCAGTCGACCTCATCTTTTTATTTTTTTTTATTTTTTTTTTATTTTTTAGTTTTGGCTGTGTTGGGTCTTCGTTGCTGTGTATGGGCTTTCTCTAGTTGCAGCGAGTGGGGGCTACTCTTCATTGCAGTGCGCGGGCTTCTCACTGTGGTGGCTTCTCTTGTTGCAGAGCACGGGCTCTAGAGCGCACGGGCTTCAGTAGATGTGGCACGTGGGCTCAGTAGTTGTGGCTCGTGGGCTCTAGAGTGCAGGCTCAGTAGTTGTGGTGCATGGGCTTAGTTGCTCCGCGGCATGTGGGATCTTCCCGGACCAGGGCTTGAACCCGTGTCTCCTGCATTGGCAGGTGGATTCTTAACCACTGCACCACCAGGGAAGCCCTCGACCTCATCTTTGAATCCACCACTCTCTGGATTTTGTCCACATTTCTCTATTTAGATGCTCTGTAATTGTCACCACTGACCTCGCTCCAGGTTAGGTTCTCCAGGAAGCCAACTCTGAGACAGAGTTTAGTGGGTAAGAGCTGAGGAGCATTCCCTCTGTGGAAGGGAGGAGAAAGAAGCAGGATTGGGCAGAAGGGAACTGAACTATGATGCAGGCCCAACAACAGCTGCAGGGAGCTCTGGAGCTCGAGCTGCCTTTCAGAGGGTCTCAATTCAGGCTGAGATGCCCAGGCCCGTGTAGACTTGCATCCATCTGCCATTGGAGAGATTGAGTCTCCTGGGAGGGGAATAACCTTGGGTGAGGGGCTCTCTGCAGATAAGACAGTCCCTGAGGGGCTGACAGTGCTCTCAGCAGCTGGGGCAACAAGTCCTTCCTGAAGAGGCACCCGGGCAGCATACCACATATTTTCCTATCCAAAGACACTGCAGTTCTTATCCTGTCTGATCACATTGGCCACTCCTTTTTAAACACCTTCTCTGCTTGGCTTCTCCCACTATTCTTCTCCTCTTCCTTCTCACTCTATAACAGTTTCACTTTTTCTCCTTTTCTTTCTTCTCCTTTTTGTGTTTCTTAATATTGTATCCCTGGTTCACAGCTCTCCTCACTGTTCAGTTTTTCTCCTCACTTTTTACATCCTTCTGGGTGATCTCATCCACCAAACACATATATGCCAGGTTTTCATTTTGAATATTCACTGTCTGCCAGCATTGCTCAGATAGCCCATGATGAACTCAGTGGCCTTCTCTCCTCTTTCCAGAACTCACTTCCCTTCTCTTGTTTCTTCTTTGTAAATTTCACTATACCTCCCTGGTCTCACAAGCCAGAAACCTAATGAATTTACCTCCTCAGGGTCTCAATTCTGTCCTCGCTTTTACATGATTTCTATCACTAACTAACTCTGCAACAGCCTCCAAATTAGCCTCCCTTGTAGTTTTGCTGTGGTACCTACCCCATCCCCAACCCAAGCCCAATGTCCCCAGACACACACCACAGCCAAGTCTACACTCTTAACTCCTAACAGAGTGATTTCTCCCTCTTTAAAAACAAACAAACCAACAAACAGACACAATCCTGGGACATGGGATACTCTCCAAAGCCTGGTCTTGCCCACCGCCTCTCAGGCCATGTTCTAGAACCTGCCTGCTACTTGAGGTTTTAGTAACACTTGTCACTTGTAGTTTCCCTACTCCAGGTCCATTCACACCTCGCACCTGTTTGCCACCTCCATGGACTTCTTTACCCTTCCATCTCTTTGATTCCCTCTCCCTTCTCATACCCCCTAATGCCCCCCACATCGAGTCCCTTTGCACTCCTCTAGAAGTCTGTCAACATCTCTGTTAATTCAACATTTTCACTTATCACATTATATGAAAATGCTCTGCTTGTGTGTCTTTCTTCTACTGCCATAGTGTGTGCTTCTCAAAAGCAAGGACTGTCACATCTGTCTTTGCATCCCTCATGGAAAAAATGAGGACTTGGCACGTATTGGACAATCGAAGCTTTCTGAAAGTAGTTTATTGAACTGAACAGCATGGCTAGAGTTTAAGACAGCTGCTAATTGGTTGACAAAAGCAAGACATTATTGTGATGTGTCCTTATTTTTTCCTCTGATTGTAAAGGATAGATAACCTCATTCAAGAAAATTAAAATGAATGGAGAATTTATTATAGAAACGTACTGGAACTGGGGAAATGAGGCCTCTCTGAAGATCTGCTATTTATTACTTACGTTTCTCTTTCTCATGACCCATGTGCTCGTAGAGACACTTTCTCAAATGTCTCTGATTCTCAATATATTTGATCCTCGTAGATCTGGTGGACCACAGACCCTCAAGCTTCCCAATCTACTTAAAGCCTTCTCCCTCTCTTGATCTCTCTCTTTCTCCCTCTGCATTCTAAACCCCTTAGTAATGGCCTGTTTCCCAATAAATATTTCTGAGACTGAAAAAAATCTAATTTCACCCTCAACTTCGTGTACTAGGTGACTGCTCCTGGTTTAATCAGCTGTTAGGTATGGGGCAGAGAGGAAGGCAGAGTGATATGGTCTTTCACTAGAAGCTATGGATGGGGCAGAGGCTATGGTCTTTCAAGGAACCATGGTGGGACTCAGTGAGTGTCTGCTGGCAGGGTGGGGGTTAAAGGACAGTCAAGCACCTGACCTGCCTTCAAGGAGTGCACAATTCAGTCACACACACTTGATGGTAATACCAGACAGATGAAGGTAAAAAACAAGAAACTCAAAAAGTGCAAGCAAAATGCTATGAGAGTTCCAAGGTGGGAAGACATCAATTTTTAAAAAATCAATAATTGCAAAAAGCTCTCTGCCCAAGGAGACATTCAAGCCAATGGGGCAGGGTTTGAATAGCTAGTGATGGAAGAAAATAGACAGTGGTGGGAGTGGATATAGAGGGCATTCCACAGAGGCTGAAGGAAAAGAACTACATTACAAGGGTCTAAGTTGGGAAGTCAACTTAAAGAGAAAAGCAAAAAGATTGGTCTAGAGAGATTATAATTGCCCTGGGGGAAGATCAGTGAAAGAGAAAGCCAGAAAGGAACCTAGCGCCAACTCAGAAGGTCCTTGAATACATTGGAATAAGAAGTTTTACTTCATTATATAGTAATTGGGAGCCACTGAATACTTTCTAGAAATATTGTTTTAGCAACAGCAATCAGACTGGACTGGCACACTGACAAATTCTAAGTGGAAAAGTTGTTACCATGATATCAGAGAGAGTTAATAAAAAGAATTGTGATTATGGGAAGGCAGGAATTGATGCTGGGGAACATGCAGAAATAAAATAACCAGAAGGTCTCTGTGTGGATGAAGAAGAACCTATTTTAATTCGGTGTTTCTGAGCTTCACTGATAGCAAGAATGATGGTGAGACCTTCGCTAGCACCAAGGAGTGTGGGGGAAGGATGACATTTGGGTAAAGAGGTTAAGACATTATGAGTTGGGTTTACATAGTATGAAACAAAATAAATTTCTGAGGGATATGGGACCTTCCAGTTGGGCCAAACCAGTCAATATTTGCCCCCATTTGGAACATGTTATTCAACATCAATGAACACCCCATTGATACATTTCCATTATTTAATCGATCAAAAAGTTACATTCGATTTATGTATGAAAAAATCAAACTTAGAAGTCAACAGATTTAGATATTACCATACAATCTCCCTCATAAATAAATCTGTTTTTAGATCAGAAATGCCTAACAAGCTACTGCAGCTCCCTTGGTCCAGCTGGCTATTTAATCAGATTAGTACAAAACAGGCAATTTAGTTCGTGTCAATAGAAGGGCCTTGTTCAAATTACCCATTTATTAATTCTTAAGAGGTTAATAAATAACCTACTTTGAATAAAATAAATCACTGCAGATAACAATTGTGTTCCTGGCACATATAAGAGTTAATAGATGCATGAAAATTGCTTGGTATGAAGGTTACTGGATCTACACAAACCCTAGATTCTTGCATCTGTGTTCATACTGGAGCCGGATTGGCCCAACTCCAGCTGAAAATAATTTTCTTGAAGCAACATTCTTTTTCTTCTGCCAACTGAAAGCCTTAACTCCTCTGTAGGAACAAAAAATATCAACCAAATTTAAACTTGACCTCATTTCACACCTAGGTACATTATTCTGATTGTTTCACTAGACTCCTCAGTGAGCACATTTGCTTTTGTTTACTGAGGTTACAAATCTGAAACTGTATTCTACTTGGCCCATGTTATCAGATAGCAAAATCTAGAAATATAGAAAGAAAATTTTAAAAAGTTCAATGTCATAATGATTCTGTTATAGAGAAATAATCTTTTTGCTCTTGGTCATGTAGGTAGTATTCACTGCTAGTCTTAAATTTTCACATCCCCTGATAAACTTTAATTTGCCTTAGCTTGTAAGAAATAATAACAAAAGAAACAAAAAGGCAGTTGACCTGAGAATTACGTCTATAAATAAATACATATGATTTGGACCATCAGGTGTTGATGTTTGTGTGAGCTAATTTGCTCTAATATACCAGCTAGAAATATGCAGGCTTCCAATCCCAAGTCACTTTTGTATATAGTATCCTCTCTTCTGGGGGCAGCTATGTGCCCTCGTGAACACCTGGCTAAGAACATGCTTACTTTCATGTGTGCTCTGAGCTGCTGCTTCTCCAAATAAAAATAGAAACTAGTCTGCAACACCACACGGGGCTCCAGTGTATGATATGAGCCTATCACTGGTTTCCTTTGATATCTTATCTATTCCATTAACTCAATAAAATAGAGTGCAAAGTTAAGGACAAACTGTAGGAGGGCTCCCCTTGGAAAACACACACAAGACCTTTAAGCTGGGGTTTTAACTCATCGAATAAAAGCCAGTTAAATGGAAGCTACTACTTCGTTTTCACCCCCTTTATTAAAGATCATAAGTACTTCAATTCAGGAGTAGAGAAAATAAACTAAATATATGAAGGAGTACAGGTGGAAGCAATAAAGAGTATGGCTAATCTATTTTCTCAAGATTTAGGAAGCACTTAAAGGCAAAACTACAGACAAGCCCTTTAAAATTCTACAACAAAGCCTCCTTAACAAATGCAGTGGTCCTTTCTGGATGCAGAAATCTGGCTTGATTTCTCAGCAGAAGATAAACAGCTTAACCGAGGCATAATCAGGGAAGATGCCACCTACCACTTCCTCCATATTATACTTTTATGTCAATTTAGTAATTCAGAGAAAAATTAGATTGATTAATCCACTCCCCTGCTCCTCCACCACCCAAAGAAAAACAATAGTATAACTCAAACTCTTATAAACCAAACTAAAGGGAAGTGTTCCACCTAGAGACTGTTTTCATGAGTCCAAGCAGATGAGAGCTCATCTAGCAATGAAGATGATTTTAACCTAGGCTCGCAAGTTTGTAGCAAAAAGAGAAGCAAAAGGTATTGCCCCTGGTGTAATTAACAATGTTAATCTTCTTTTTCCTCTCTGTGGTGATAAAGGAGTCATTTTTATATTTAATTAATGCAGAGGATCATTTTGGAAAGTGGCTAATGAGCCTCTGATCACATTACCATGAAAATGTGCATTAACATTGCAACTAAGGAGGCTGTTTCATGTGTAGCAAATCCACTTTGTAATTAGCCCACTGTGAAATGAATCAGGTCAGGGGGAAATCAGAGGGAACCAGTAGGCAGTGGGCACTTGGCTACTGCTGTGCCCACAGACCACCAACGTCCCAAACATTGTCTTTCATCAGCAATATCATCTAAAAACAAAAGTAGTAGTGTGTCACATCTGGGACAAACCGGAAGAAGGGAGAAATAAACTTTATTTTGCCAAACAAGAAATTTGGACTTCATACACCCCCAGGGAAACCTGCCTAAACAAAATGGTGAATTAATAGAATCCTATGAAAACTCTGAAGGCTGGGAGTATCATTTTCTTATTTTTATTCTGAGAAGCCCTCAGATATACATTAAAGGGACATCCAAATTTACACACATTTTTCCTTTTTATTACAATACAAATATTGTAATAAGCTCTTGAAATTAATTCCTAGTACTACAGACAAAAAAATTATAAAATGAATCCAAGAACAAATGATAAGAAAATTCCTTTATCCACTTTTTTAATCCAAGCCGAGACATAGCATGTATTTTTTCTCATAAAATGCAAATATACCAAGTCTTCCTCTTAAAACCAAAGCACAAATTCCTAATTAGTCAAATAATTCCTGACTAACAAGATTTGGCAAGAAACTTTTCCTGTCTATTCCAAATAACTGAGCTCACAGACCTATTAAATCCCAATATTTATGCAATGATACATTTGATTTTCAAATGTTAACACTATTCCAAAATGAAAGAGGGGCTTCAAAATATTACAGACATGGATATCAGTGTTACTCCTTTCACTTAACTGACATCTTGGCAGTAGACACAGAAAAATGTTAAAAAGAATCCCACAGGAAGTCATCTGAAGGGGGAGTGGCAAGGAAGCTGAAAACTGCCACCCCAAACCAAAATAAAAAGCCCCCAGCCAGCAAGTCTGCCCTTCATTCCGCAATCTACAGAAAGAAAAAATAAAGCTAGCCACAGTTCATTTACCATTTTTCAGACAAACACAAAGCCTTATTTAGTTGCTGGTAACAGACCCTGCACTCACCTGGGAAACTTCATACAGCAGTTTGTAGTGTTCCTCTCTTTTCTGAAAAGTGCACAAATTGCAGCCCATTCTAAGAAGCAGAGAGAGAGAGCAAATCTTCTAATTTCCCCAGGACTGAAAGGCAAGTGAACTGAAAGGGAATCACCCTCCAGACTTGACTACTGTTTTTCATCAGTCACTTCAGTCCAGAAACACAGACAAACCGCTGTTAGCTGGAAGCACAAGCCAGGGTGCTGTGTGGCAGCATGCTCTTCTTCGCTTTCCCTAAGTATCTTGCACTCACGGATACACACACAGAGTTTCCAGTCAGTTCATGGCAACACTCCCCCTGTCTCTGCATCAGTGCACATGACTACACAGATTCCAGCTCATGAATATTAATAGTGCCTCATTGATTATTTATGACAGAACATGTTAGCAGGGAGGGGTGTCATAGCTGCTGCTGATGACAGATGAATATTCACTAATTAAGAAGCAAATGTAGTGTGGTTAAACAAAATTCACTTGTGTCAATACCATCTCTGTTTATTAAGGATAGAGGGGTTGAGCATAGGGCATTTCAAAGAAGAACATACACTTAATTTCTCCATTAATGTAAGCTTTTAATATGGGAGTAAGAAATTCAGAAACAGAAATATTATACTTAGTTCACATCTCCATGTCTTGTCACAATTAGAAGAAATATTTTCAGTATTATTAAGTCTAGAGGAAGATGGATAGGAGCAATTATTTAAATTTATAAAATAAACACAGAGGCAAAGGAAAATTTGGGGAGTGATGTGGGAAAGGAACAGAAGACGGGGGGTGTCATTCAGAGTTTTAATCCTGATCCTACAAAAATAACTGAATAGTTCATATGTAAAGACCATTACTTACTAGGGAGGAAATAAGGCATAATTTCTTAATCTAAATAAAGAACATTTAAGCAAGTATCAGTAGATATACTTGTACAGATAATAAATATTTTAATTAGATAATGGGGCATATCTATTGAATGTAAATTTGCAGCCCTGTAATACATGCAGGTCTATATTTAAAAATTAGATAAACACAATGCCTTTTCTGAGAAAAATTTCAGATGCATATAGTATTTATGCTAATTTTATTAAAGTCATATATAATATTTCAGAAAGCTGACACTGGTAATATTTAAATTCTAATGTAATGCACATTGACTCCACTTATGATTCTATACTTAGAGTTCATAATATACAAAGGTGAACACAGACTTAAAAACTAAACTTAAATGTTTAGATAATAGAAGTAATGAATTTAATTTCATACTCTCACAATATATATATTGTATTGCAAGCTGGCATTTTTTGTCCCTTAAAGATATGCTGCAAACAGCTAAAGCAGATAATAAAAGAAAATTCCTTTTGTTCCTGTACTGACTTATCCACAACCTCTGCTAATTAAGAAGTATGTCCTTGTACCAGCACATCTTTAAACTGGACAGGATAGCAGGTGGGTTCCAAAGCAAAAATAATTACTTGGAAACTGATGACTCTGGTTAGGAATTACATTGGCTCCTGAAGATTTTTAATTGCTCAACACTTATGGATAGCTACTTTTGGGGGTCCAATTTCCTAAAAGTGCTTTGTCAAATGTTTAGAATCGATAACAGGAAATGATTCTAATGAGTACTAATTGTTAACAAATTGGCTTTGCAACTAGCAACACCTCAACACCAGCAAGGAGCCAGGAGATGAGCAATCATCTGCTGCTTATCAGTCATTTCCCTTGGGAAGTAATAATCCGATTTTCTGGGCCTAATTTCACCTAACAGCCTGGATGAAAGCCAAGCTAAGAGAACTAGATGAAAGCGGCATCATAATTGAGGACCTGATGTGAACAAAGTTTACCAGGACTTCCTGCAAATTAGAAACCACTTGTAGTAAATATTAATTATTTTGATTCCTTTATGAAAAGGATATTTTCAAGGAAGTATTTGAGGGAACCTTTGTGAAGGTCAGTTGTGGCCACAAACAGATGCAACCTCCTTAGGCGCAGTTGTAAAATATATATGTTTGATGCTTTTTAAAATTTTAATTTTCTTTGAGTCTCTACACCACTTCCCATGAAGTGTTCTTATGCTAGAGATCACATCCTCAAAGCAAGCACTGACTGTTTTTTGAAGGATTCTATATTGTTGAGCTGTGATAGAATTAATGACTCTCAGATGTTTAAAAATTCTGTGCTTTAAAAAGTCAGATCGGGCTTCCCTGGTGGCGCAGTGGTTGAGAATCTGCCTGCCAATGCAGGGGACACGGGTTCGAGCCCTGGTCTGGGAGGATCCCGCATGCCGCGGAGCAGCTGGGCCCGTGAGCCACAATTGCTGAGCCTGCGCGTCTGGAGCCTGTGCTCCGCAACAAGAGAGGCCGTGATGGTGAGAGGCCCGCGCACCGCGATGAGGAGTGGCCCCCGCTTGCCGCGACTGGAGAAAGCCCTCGCACAGAAACGAAGACCCAACGCAGCCAAAAATAAATTTAAAAAAAAAAAAAAAAAAGTCAGATCAAGGAATTAGAATTCAGTAAGGCAAGGATGGTTCACTCATCTATCAGTGAAAGTGTTTGCTTCCTTCACTGATAAAAGTCTTTATACAACAGATTTTGAAAGCTAAGTAGGAAACAATCATTGAAGCTATGGTTGCTTATTGGGGCTTTCTTATAATATTTTGTAGTTGGCTTGTAAAGAAAAATTAAGTAATCACAGGTTTAAAATATTTTCTTAGTCATAAAAAAGTAAAGAATGAACAGTGAAGTAAGAACTTTCAAATTAAAGCTATTCTTTCAGCAATAGCTTTCTTGGCTGTTTTCTTTACTCATTACTATTTCTGCTTTTCTTTAATTTCTATCTCAGGAAGCAAGGGTAGCTTCTCCAATCATTTATCAAATGCTGCCCTTGGCCCATGCACCTTGGAAAGATTCCATCTTTTGCTCCTAATGGGTTCATCCTGGAGAACTGAAAGGTAATTTGAAAAAAAGAACTATAATTCCAAATTTCTCTAAATTTCAATAGAGAATGAGGGTTAGATTTTTCCAATGATTAAACTGTGAAATCTTGTATTAGAATATAAAGTATGAAGCAGATAGAGACAAATGAGTTAACCTGAACAATGTTTTAACAATGCAAATAGATTAGATGTTATCTGTTTTCGACAGTAATAATATGGATAGTATGGGTTAAAAATAAACAGAGAATAGATGTTTATCTTCTCAAATATCCTTAGGAACAAATTCATCAAAGTGTAAAAATATATGTTGGGTTAGGTATATATTTCAAGATATAGTTGTTTATTTTAATTGCTTTTAATTTATGTTAGTTTACTCCCCTCAAACGCAGTGGCATTCAAAACAGGAGATGTTCATCAAGATCTGGACTGCTATATAAGAGGGCTCAGTGAGAAGTAAATGAAAGAAAGGAATCCAGCATTTATCTTGCTTTTCCTATATAAACGGTACCACTAGACTAACCAAATAGTAGATGAGAGGAAGTTTCTCTTTATAGAATTATGCCAGCTAACAAACCAAAAAAGGAATGATAGAGCATGCCCATGCCAGCAGCCCTTAATTATTTAATGGGCCTAGTAGTGAGAATTAATGGCTGCTGACATGACACACTCACGCACACACACAGGAGATAACTGGACACTGTGTACCACCTGACAGAAGAAAACGACACCTTTCCAAAAGCGAGTCTTTCCCAAAGTTGAGCAAATTACATGGAATGGGGAGGACCAAGGAGCATGTTAAATTATGCCACGGAGATGCAGTCAGCCAAATTCAGACTGTGGGCAACTCAACATCAATAGATACACATTCCAGTTTCTGAGAGAGAGGGAGAGAGAGAGAGAGAGGAAGAGAGAGGGAAGAGGGGAAGGGAGCTAGAGAGAGGGAGATATGATGGCTAGGAAGTCTACGGATTAAAAGAGACTCTAATGACATTTTATAAACAGACATTACTAAGCTATATGTTTGGGTATGCAAATCATTTGGGTGATAAAATGATAAATAAACCTAAGAAAATGATTACCAAAAAAGTCAAGAGGATGGTTACTCCTTAGGGGGAGAGAGGGGGCTGTGTTTAGGAGGGGACACCAGAAAGTTTCAGCGTGGCTAACAAAAGTTCTAACTCCTGATCTGGGGAGTGGTTTTACTAGGTGGCCATGTGATAATTCATTTAATTGAGGTTTGTTTTATGTGTTTTCTATATTTTTGCTACATTTACAAGAAAAGATTTTAAAAACTAATTAACAAAGAGGGTGCACCTGTGTTCCATCCCTGGTGGTCAACACAGTACACAGTTGCAGGCCCTACCAGACAGAGATGGACAGTCCAAATGTGCTTATTTTGAGCCACCGATCCCCTTGAGTCTGTGACAGCTGCCATCAGTTGCATATGATTCTTTCTCTATTGCCTTTGCAATGACTGGGGCTGTTTCCCCTATGTGGGTGTGGACGTTCGGTAAGTAACTCCACTCTCTGACCCTCTCTCTATCCTTGCCACAGTCATGTGTGGATCTTCTAACTAGGCTGTGACTACCTATCTTGACACCTAGTATACAAATTTCCACCCTAGTCTCAAACTTGCATTCATTTTAGGGATGTATCTGGGCACTTTTGAGTAGACACTTAGCTGCCTAACATTTTCTAAAGTTAATATCTTATATTCAATCACAAAGAACTGAGGCTCAGAGAGACAGGGACTTGCTCAAGGTTAAACTGAGTAAAGAGATCGGAACTCAGTTCTCCAATTACAAATTCTGTGGTTGAATTCGATAGCTAGTTTGCTGAGCTATCTCTCTTGTAGAGGAAGCTAGAGCTACATCAATATGCCTTTACATGATCCTGATGACAGGAAATGAAGGCTAGCCCTTCAAAGTGCTGAAATGAAGTGAGAGAGAGAGAGAGAGAGAGAGAGAGAGAGAGAGAGAGAGAATGAACAAACCTTTAAAAAGATAGATATAGCCTGAAACAATGAAAATGATTTGTAGTTAAAAATGTAAACTTTATCAAACTACCGAAAAAATTTTAACATGTCACAGCTAAATCGCTTCAGTTAGCTAAAACCCCTCCACAGCCTTCATTGCGTGTGGTCCCCGAGTGCACAGTAGAAAGTAGAAGAAAGGACAATTCATCCCGGTTTGCCTGGGATTTCCCTGGCTTTTAGCTCAAAGTTCCCTATCTTGGAAGGCCTACAGTCTCGGCAAACTGGTCCCTGGAATGCACACCTCTTTTTTCTGGCTCCAGCAAAGCCAAACGGCTGTATACGGGTCCCCATCTCTTTCTACTGTTGGCCCAGATTTTACTTCATCCTGCTATTCTTCAGAAACACAAATCAAGCTATTGTGGTTCAGTTTAAATGCTCTCTCCTTCCTGGACTCTTGGAGTTGAAGTAGTGATCCCTTCAACTTGTGAATTCTCAGTGCATTTTATCTGTATCCATCTCAAGACACATAACACTTCTACTTTACATCATTTTTACATACATGCCTTACCCCTCTTATTGGACTATGAGACATGTGAGGACAGCAGTGACATAAGTCCTGGGCAACCTGATATGAGTTGGTCAATTGATCTTTGACTTCCTCAAAATACTAGCCTGGTGTCTTTCACACTGCAGGTCTGCAATAGAGGCATAGTGAATGAATGACTGTTATTGGGATATGAGAACAGACCTGATTCTGGCAAAGTGACATACATTTGTGTTTCTACTCTATACCTAATTTCCAGGTGACATTTTTCCCCCATTAGGGCTGGTTCAAGAACATTAAGTCAAAGGACTGAAGAATCATAAGCATTAAGATCGATTTAATCTGGTTCAATTCTATAAACATAAATTCAAGAATCCATGAAATAGAATTTTTTGTGCCAGGTATACAGATAAGTAAAGTATGATCACATGTGTTTTATCAGTTATTTCATATATATATACTAGGTATACATTTCAAGTTATACTTTCTTCCACATATTAGTCACATATTCATTTATTTATTCCCCAAATATTTATTGGGCACTTATGTCTGGTGGTATAATAATGCAAGGTGTTCGAAATTATACATCATCTCATTTGATATTTACAATTTCTCTGAAGTAAAAGTGTCAGATATTATCCCTTATTTATTAATGCAGAAATTATAAGATGTTGAAATTCCCAATGCCAGGAGACCTAGAGCCTTTGTCTTTTGGCTCTAAACCAGTGTTTTCTCCAGAACACTATGCAATATCAACTAATACCATGAATTTACAAAAATGCTTCTGTTGATAGTACACACGTGACATCCATTTGCTTAGTTACAGCTCCAAGGACCAGTGTGTAATAGAGCATCCTTTTCACACTGTAATCACTAGGTGACCATCTTCATTTTGTATCTACAATCATTGCTTGCAGAACTAAGAGTGCTTTACCAACTTATGAACTCCTAAGAATGTCAAGTTATTAGACTAGATTCCAATGGAAAGAAGGGTGTGGATTGCAAGGAATAGGACTAGGGTTCCATTTGAGCTTTGTTACTATTACCTGTGTCACTTTGTGCAACTTACATACTCTGAAATAATACTTACCTTGCAGGCTGATTGTGAAGATGGAATGAGATAAAATACATGAGAAGGGATTCATTAACCATGAAGTATTTGGTCTATATTGGGGCAATGGTTTGGTATGGGTTCTAGAATCAGTCTGCCCTGGGTCAAGTCCCAGCTCCCCTAATTTCTATCTATGTGATGTTGGACAAGTTATTATTTTTTAACCTTCTCTGTTTCTTTGTTTCTCATCTCTAAAGCAAGGATAATAATAGCATCTACCAAACAATTACTGCAAGGGTTAAAGTTACTGTGATGATAATGTGTCATGTATACCTGGCACATAGGCTGTACCCCCATCCCTACTGGCTACTAGTAATCATACAAGTAGTGTGGTAATGATAATAATGATCTCTGTTTCCAATTTCCAGGTTATCTATTTCTAATTATTCTATCATAATAAATCTCTATTACATTATTTCAAATTTACTTCATGGAAATATCATACCCATACTTCTGTCCACCTTGTTTGCTATTGTACACTTGCATGTTGGTCATTCAACAACTTCTGAAAGGCTGTTTCCCAGCCCCTTGTATAACAGAAATAGTGGCGCATTTTGTAAATGCATAAAAATTTTTTCTGTGTAAAGAATGTAATGTAATACATTCAGAGTAATAACCCTGATGTTATATTTACTTCTTTTAATGCATAATGTGTAAATAATGTGAACATAAGTGTACAAGAAACTGATGATCACATCTGAAGCAAGATTCATACAACTGTGAAATAGGTAGTTCTTTGAGAAATTTAACGACTACTAATCTAGCCCAGTATAATATTGGCTTTCTTGATTTGATCATGTATAGGCCAATTGGCTATGTACATTCCAGGGTATCATGTTTTGGTAATGTCACACTGTTTAGCAACATCATGGATAGTATGTAGGATTTCCCAGCACACTACCATCACCGTTTTTAGTTCTACAAAAGTGACCTAGTAAATGCTCAGCAAATCCTTTCATTTACCAGAATTTCTTGAACACCATGATGGGTAGAGAATGGTGATAATTCTTACACATTTTTGCAAATAAAAGCTAACACTTATTTAACATTTTTTGTATACTAGTCATCATTCTGACACTATGTGTTATTAATTTGGTTTAATCCTCATGTCAACCCGCATAGGTGAGTACTATTAATCTCTTCTTTTGACATGGGTAGAAAATGGGTCACATTAGTAGTAAATGGGGGAGCTAGGAGTCAAACCCAAACAGTCTGGGTCCACTGCTTAATCAGTACTTTATACTGATTGTCACTCAGAGATAATCATCATTATGACAAATTCCTAGATGGTTAGAACAAGGCATTCTGGTGATGCTTGTAGCACACTGAGATGGAAGAATTTCCCCAAGGACCAGAAGTGTAGTCTACAATTAACTCCCAGGTTCCAAGTTGTATCCTCAAGCATGGCTGCATAAAATAGATTGAGTAAATCTAAGCAATTTCATAACCTTACTCCACTCCACTGGTGATGGAGGATTGATACACTGAATATGTACCAACAACCATAGAATATCTTTCCTTCTGTAATAAATATTAATAAATATTAAATGCATTAATAGTAGGGCAGTCATGTCTCGATATTAAGAAATTATCAACAGTTGCTTAAGTAAATTTGGAGGTTTTGAGAAAAGTGAAGGTGTACAGATTTGCTGATGACTCCCAAATTTGAATTTCCAGGTTTAATTTCTCTCTTAAGCTTCAGAACCCCTTATTCATTGACTAATACATTAACATTTGGGTTGTCCATAGCACATTAAATTCAATTTATCAAAACGTAAGCCATAATCCTCTCCCTCCAAAACTGCTGCTTTACAAGTGTTCTGCATCAAAGAATGGCCTGACCATCCCCAGGGGCTCAAGTCTGAGGTCTGAGCATCTGCCTTGGCTCTTCTCTCTCCCTACACCTAATGACCAAGCACTGTCAACTTTAACTGCTACATCTCTCTTCCTTCCTTCCCAGACCACTCTCCCAGGTTCAGGCTACTACCTTTTCTCGGCTGGGTCCTTCATTCACTCAAGAGCATTTGGAGTTTAGAATTATATAAGGAACGACCTGATGGGTTTTTGCTTCTCTCTGCCTGCAAACACACATTTATAAGCCCTTCATTTTTAATTAAATTTTTAAAACATTGAAGTATAGTTGATTTACAATGCTGTGTTAGTTTCAGGTGTACAGCAAAGTGATTCAGTTATACATACATACATATTTTTTTCAGATTATTTTCCCTTATAGGTTATTACAAAACACTGAATACAGTTCACTGTGCTATACAGTAGGTCCTTGTTGGTTATCTCCTTTATATATAGTAGTGTTTATATGTTGATCCCAAACTCCTAATTTATCTCTCCTCCCCCCTTTCCTCTTTGGTAACCGTAAGTTTGTTTGCTATGTCTGTGGGTCTGTTTCTGTTTTGTATATAAGTTCATTTGTATAATTTTTTGTAGATTCCACATATAAGCAAAATCATATATTTGTCTTTCTCTGTCTGGCTTACTTCTCTCAGTATGATAATCTCTAGGTCCATCCATGTTGCTGCAAACGGCGTTATTTCATTCATTTTTATGGCTGAGTAATGAACATTGGGTTGCATGTCTCTTTTCGAATTATGGTTTTCTTTGGATATATGCCCAGGAGTGGGATTGCAGGATCATATGGTAACTCTATTTTTAGTTGTTTAAGGAACCTCCATACTGTTCTTCATAGTGGCTGTACCAATTTACATTCCCAGCAACAGTGTAGGAGGGTTATCTTCTCTCCACACCCTCTCCAGCATTTATTGTTTGTAGATTTTTCGATGATGGCCAGTCTGACTGGTGTGAGGTGATACCTCATTGTAGTTTTGATTTGCATTTCTCTGATAATTAGTGTTGTTGAGCATCTTTTCATGTGCTTTTTGGCCATCTGTATGTCTTCTTTGGAGAAATGTCTATTAAGATCTACTGCCCATTTTTTGATTCTTTTTTTTTTTTTTGATATTGAGCTACCCCCAGTTCCCTGGCCCCTAACCTACCTATCTCTCTCTCCCCCTCTCTTCCCTCCCCCTCCAACATGCACACACATACACAAAAGATAGTATAAAACAGAATATTGCTGCTCTAGGGGTGGAGAGTACAATTCTGTCAACACCACTCTTTAGGTCTTTTTGGTATCTCTCTTTTTTGACTTTAACAGAGTCTAGACTCTACTTTTCTATCTAGTACTGTGATATATACTCTCTCATCCTTGGATTCTGCTCACCTATTCAGTCATTATAATAATATTCAAGATATATAAAGTTTACTCCTGGATCTTATGGAGTAAACTTTATAGTGAGAGGAAGCAGTAAATAAATAAATAGATAATCATTACGTAAAATATCCAGGCAAGTAAAGGGGTTATCACAGAGTGATGTGATGGTGAGTAATTGGGTCATCCTTCTTGGCTACTCTAGAGTCTGGAATATCTCTTTTATTCCCTGCCTGCTGACATACATGCATACATATAATCAAGTAAATATAAATTAAGAAAAATAAGGCAGGTAAGGGAATAGCAAGTAAAGAGATAGGTTCTTTTAATAGGGTTTTCAGGGTGTGAAGTTTTCTCCACCTTCAGGACCCTAGGAAATCAGTTATCTATTGTAGTCCTGGTATTTTCAGACCTACTTCATCCCATTGCCACTTTTTTCTATCATGAAAACGGCCTTAATATGGCTGTTTAAAACATTAGCATTACAAATCAATATGTTAATACCACATCAATTTCTGTTAAACTGATAATATAGAATGCCTGATTGTATAACAACTCTGGCTCAGAACACCTATCATCAGAATGAGTACCTGAGTTCTTTTAAGACTTTGAACTTATCTAGAAATGTCTTTCAACCTCACTCTAAAAAACTTCCTGGTACAAACTTGAACAAGTTACATATCCTTTAGGTGCCTCGATGCTCTCACTATGAAATAAGGATATTCACAGTACCTACCACAAAGGGATTGTGTGAACATGTGTCTTACCTGCAGCCTGCTCCATGTAGCTGCTCAATAAATATTGGCTAACATTATTATAGCTTACAATATCGTCTTGCTGAAGTGTCTAAATTCTGTTATTGTGAAGATATCCAAAAGAGAGGCAGCTATATTTTTGTTTTGTCTACCATTTTTGCCTATGACTGGAAGGATACTTTGAAACGTCAATTTTCACTGGGGAAAAGTTGGATTCCTCTAAGATTAAAAAATGGTTGATATCATAGTGTCTGGCAGCCAGGAAGGAGCAGAAAAGAACTACCTGGTTATGGGAGGTAGTACCTGGGCCAAGACATGGACCCTCTGAGTTCCACGAATATTTGCTGAGCACTTCCTCTTTACCATGCCCTGTGCAGGCCTCTAGAATGTGCTATACTTAAGTAGGCTCATTTGTGAGACTTTCTCAAGTGACACATGCACAAGCTCTAGTCCCAGGGCTTCGAGTCAGCAAATCTGGGATGAGACCTAGAAATACGCATTTTCAAACAATCCACAGAAAATTCAGATATGTGCATCCCTTTCCCTCCTCAAAACCTAGAAGTAAGGTGTTAAACCAGACACTCTCTTGAATGCCTCCATCAGGAGAATTTCTATTATGGTTACTCATGTGATTATGAAGATCTTTGGGTCTTTGTTACTAATTTTAAAAAGTAACTAACATTTCCAAAGCACCTACTATGGCAAATGTGCTTTAAGTCTCACAAAAATTTTATGAGATATATATGGTTATTTTTTAACATAGAAACCTCAGGCTCAGAGTATTATGTGATTTGATGAAAGTCACACAGCTGGTAAGTGGCAAAGCTGAGGTTTAAATCCAGATGGGCTTTACTCTAAGACTGTGTCTTTTCCAATAAGATATTTCACTTCCCTCAGGAAGTAAGGCAATAGAGCCCACTTCATATAGCACAGTGTCTTTGATGAATGTGCTGTGAACGAAGAGCTGTGGGAGGTAGGCTTGAATCAGAGTCATTGCCTCTTTTTGCAGTTCACCAGACATGTCTTAACTATGGGCTATGCCTATGAGCAATTCTTACCAGACCTGTGGCAAGGCTGGGTTTTAGCTTCTGGGAATCAGGTATGTGGTTAAACGTGAAGAACTCACCACCCCCTAGAGGGACAGTGAGTGGCCCAAATTAGAGATATTGGTGCCAGGCAAAGGGAATTAAGTGACTGCTTATTGGATTCTATGTTAATGAGATGATTTTCCATCATGCACCATAATTGATTAAGTAAAAGTAGGAATCCATATACTCTTCTGAAAGATATGAGTCTTCTTTGATTTTCAGTATCTCTAGATACCAATTTCAACCTGTCTGGAGCTTAGTTGCTCCATATTTGAAATCTCTTTCAAAGAGTGATGACAAAACACTTAAGGTTATTGAGGTTATAAAGCTAATGGTATCAGAGGATAATGAAGGGTATACCTTGGAAATTGTGGTTTCAGGTTGGAATTCTTAAAATTGTTTTTGTTTTTAATCCAGCTATGTGTAAGCCTCTTTCTTAGCTAGCCTGAAGTAGACCCACAAGTCTAGTGATTAAATCCAGTGAGAAGGGACCACGTGTATCCACCCCATGCCTACAAGCAAAACTCACCAGTGTAGTGGAGTCACATGGTGAATATAGCCTAGATCCCAGATTCACTACTTGGAGAAAGACATTCAGATGATCTTACAGACCTGCATCCAACTCTGTATGAAGGAGAGATGCATCTTTACTTCATTAAACCACTAAAGATTTGAAACTGTTACCCCAAAAAAGCTTAGTATGACTAAGACTCAGAGACAGCACGTCTGAGTTCATGTATTTAAATAAATACACTTAGCATGAAAACGCTCAACTCATCATGACTCAATAACAAGTCATGATGGCTTCTGGGGACCTCTTAAGCAATTTTGTGTAAAGAAATATAGCAACATTACCTAGCATAATTGAATGAATATTCAGAAATATCAGTATAAAAATTGTCAGGTTTCCCAATAAGCCATCCAGATTTTCAGCAGATCATTTGCTTAACCATAAAGATAAGCTATATTTTTTTGGAAAGAAGGGAGAATAAATCCAACATAAGGACAGTCTTATATAAGCAGACTAAATATATGCACAGTGTGATCACACAGCACTAATTACCCCTTGGAGCAAAACCTTGCCCATTTTAGAAATACTGATGTTCAGAGTGGCTTTGTGTCTTAATTGCATTAAGACAGCAACGTTGTATTACCAAACAAACATAGCATAAGTAAGTTAAGCTCATTTCTTTTTTTTTTTTTTTTAATTTATTTATGGCTGTGTTTGGGTCTTCGTTTCTGTGCGAGGGCTTTCTCTAGTCGTGGCAAGTGGGGACCACTCTTCATCGCGGCGCGCAGGCCTCTCACCATCGCGGCCTCTCCCGTTGCGGAGCACAGGCTCCAGACGCGCAGGCTCAGCAATTGTGGCTCACGGGCCCAGTTGCTCCGCGGCACGTGGGATCCTCCCAGACCAGGGCTCGAACCCGTGTCCCCTGCATCGGCAGGCAGACTCTCAACCACTGCGCCACCAGGGAAGCCCAAGTTAAGCTCATTTCTAATCAAGTGATGAATTATTTTTTAATAAAGGAGAGTAGGACCTGAAGGAAACCAGACACAGGATGGAATGGTTTTAGTATGGAATAGGAATTTCCAGAGCATGATGAACTTCTCAACAGAGAGTAATGGAACAACATGGGCTTCCAAACCAAAAAATCATGGGTTTAAGGCCCAGCCCTACAATTTGAGCTGCAGTAGCATGCTTAACTTTCTGAGTCTTAGTTTCCCTTTGGGAAGCAGAGTTAATAGCTTTTGCCTTGTGGCATTGTTGATAGTATTACATGAAAAACTTGTTCCTCATATAAGACCATCTTTTCCTATCACAACTCCTAAGAGTCTTACTGCTTTCTGAATGGTTTAGATGGGTTACAATTACTAACTTGTTCAAAATCTTAACAGGTAAGGATGTTAAAATATCGACTTTTTAACTGCTGAGGGTGGAGAGGGCCTAATGGCAAGGTAAAGTAAAATCTTATGATTTTGGGGAAGACTCAATGTTATGAAACTAATATTAGAAGTTAGGAAACATTTTCATGGCAGTACGTCTCAAGAATATACAGTATTATGTGCAAAAGATCAGAGGTATAGGATTACACAAATTCAGTAAAATTTTGGGAAAATTTTTGTAGTAGAATGAAGCTTAAAGATTTATCTAACTTAAATCACTGCCGAGCAGTGCAAAAAACAAAACAAAAAACCCCCAAAACCCAGAGTTGAGCCTATGTTGCTAATTTTTAGTGAACAAAGAGGAGTTGTTGAACAAATGAAATGAGGAGTAGTTCAGGAAAATCAGAATAAGCATACGTAAAAAGAGGGAAGCTACTGGAGGATAGGAGCTTAGCTAATCATGACTTGAATAAATGTCATATTGACAAATGAAATTCCCATTATGCATGTACGATGTGTGCACACATGCACAGAGATGAAGAATGAGATGTATATGTATATTTTGTGTGTATGCGTATATTCATAAAATTTTGGACACTAGTAATGATTTCTAATGGAGTTTATTACTGGAAATTTATTACAATAATGATAACCAACAAAAGTTCATTGAAGTGCCAGGCCATCTGCTAGATATCTGTGAGACATAGCTCCTTTGAGAATTTATTTCATAATTTTTGCCATGTAATGGCAGATACACAATATTCTCTTCTAATATTAATTAGTAAAATGAAAATTAGTTATATTTATGTTGATTCTTTTTTTTTGGTTTAATGATAAACCTATTTAACTATTTCCATAGGTGTAGCACATAAAATGATTTATAATTCAGTAAGAATAAAACTACAAATAAAAGCAAATTGATAACTCTGTCAGGCTCAAGAAATACCAAGGTAATGAGCCAAGAGATTCTAATTAAAAACCATCCGTTAAATTCATTTATTCATTCAACAATTATTTATTGACACACATGGGTCCTCTGTTAACCTTAAATAATTAAATAAATAAATCATTAAAACAGAATTCTCAGTAGAGATATAGTATACTAATCACTGTGGGATATTAGCTGGTTGAGGGATCTATTTTATATATATATTATTTACTTATAGATATATGATGCATGTATATGTATTTCATTGTTGGTAATTTTTGAGTATTTCTCAGAAAAAACATAAGATAGGATATATTTAGCGAGGAGAGATGGAGGAGCTGTAGAAAAATTGTCAGTGGAAGGAACAGTGAAAAGATGAATACTTAAGAAAGCATGGGAACATTAAAGGAATGACATATAATTTAGTCTGCAGGGTAAAGTTTGGAATCTCCTCAGGAGAGATGAACTTGACTACTGGGTGAAGAGTCTTGAGGGTCCTTGTTTGTTCTTTCTGCAGTGGGTAATGAAGAACTACTGAAGATTTTGTGTAAGGGAATGCCAACATATAGGCCATTATTTCAATCTTTCAAGAGTCTTGAACTGGAAGAAACAAAGAGGAATCTAATAACAGTATTAATAATAAAAAAATAAACCTTTTACAATAGTATGTAAATGGTCATGAAAAATGGGAATGGAAAGAAGGGGTATACTGAGTAAATGAGAGAAATGCTACAGACATAGGTTCCAAGCTGTTTTGCCAAGTGATTGGCAAGGGATAGGAAGGAATCAACAATGAATACATTTGTAAGATTGGGTGTTTGTTTGATTTCAAGGCTATGTCATTAATAGAGATAAGGAGGTCAGGAGGAAGAGTTACTATGGAAACAGACTGGAGTTGGGTATGATGATATTGAGGTACTTCTTAGAATAAGACGTCCTCTATGGAGTTGAAATTTTGATTAGAGAGGACAAAGATAATGATACTGATACGGATGTGAAGGTCACCAATATGTATCTGAAGGTAGTGAGTTGAGAAAATATCAAAGAAAAAGATATAGAAAAAAAAAAAGGATCCAGAACTGAACCTCTAAAGAAATCAGAAGAGGACGGGACAGAGAGGAAAGTCAAGAGTCAAGGGAGTCGAGAATCCACAGAAATACAGTTTCAAAAATGAGGGGCTCATTAATAGGGTCAAGTATGGCTGAGGATTCCAGGTAGGGGTGCAGTGCAGGGAGTGGTGGATTGGAATGCATCAGTCATCCTTGAGAGGCTGATTAGAGGAAGGCAGAGGAATCTGCACAGAGTTGAATGAGGGATGGGGCAAGTGATGCAGTGTTGATAGTGGATGAAGACTATTCTTTCAAGAAGTTTGTAATGGAAAGAAGAGGAAGCTAAAATGTTATTGTAGGAGACGGTAGGATCAAGAAAGGATTTGTTTGTTTCCTTGTTTTAAAATAGGGATGAATGGAAGAAACAAGAGATTGAAGATGCTAATGAGAGATGGAACACAAAAGTAGAGGAAGTCAGAGTAAATAGGATGAGAGCATGGTAAGAGCAATAGGTATTGATTGGAGGAAGATTTTTTTTTTCCTCAGGCAGAAGACAGAGATGAGTAAAGATTAGATAATTTAGAAGTGTGGGAAGGGAAAAGAGTTGAACAAGCTCACAGCAGACGTCTTTGCATTCAGTGATGTAGGAAGTGAGGCTACAGTTTTCTTGAGCTTAACATAAAAAAATAGTAAGCTTAACTTATACAATCAGGAGGTACTCAACAAATAGCAACAATTTAACATACTTCAATGCTGAAGAAAACTAAGTTTCCACAGGAACATGGAAACTGCCCTCTTAGAAGTGACAACTTGCTTTGCTTTTGTCATGATAAAACTTATATCAAGCATATGCAGAACAACTGAGGTTCCAAGCAATGATCTAAAATTGTGACACCAAATATTCCCAAGAAGGAGTCCTCATATGCTGGATGCATCTGACAGCTGGCTAGTTTGATTTAAAATTACAATTTGAACAGATATAAACTCTTATTTCTTGACAGTCATTAACCGCAAGTCCTAAAAGTGCCATTAATTCTGTAGTAGTCAGCAAAATGCTTTGTAATGATCTCACATTAATGCACCCCGCTCCTATAAAACCCCCATGGCAGCAAAGGTTTACTCTGTAATACTAGTTGAGTTTTCAGAAGCTTAAAATCCCTGCCAATGCACCTGCTTTCCAGAAGATCATTAGGTAAAAATCCCAAGGCAGCATAATCAACCTGGCTTCAGTTACCTCACCGTCTGCTAGAGAAGAAAATTAATGTTATTCCATGAGTCTCTCTCCCAGGATTGGCTAGTGTATAGTTACTGGGCCAGCTGTCTGAGGGGTGCTTAGGTCTGTTCTAAGCTGACCTGGCTCATCGTCTGTGTGGATCCCAAGTCCCAACATAGCACACTAACACACCGACTGCAGCCTGCACCAGCTGTTCCACGATTGTACAGGTACTTAACAGGATTACAGCACACGGAGCTACTAGTTTGGCAGTGAGCACTTTGTCTTCCCACGACAGCCTTATGGCGACTCTCACAGAAGCCATCCTACTTTTTAAAAAAGCGTAAAACCAAAACACCAGATATAAAACCAGCATTCAGGACAAGAAGACAAGGAGAAAAGAAAGGCTCTTATGACAGGGTTATCGCTCAAGCCCATTTAACAAAGGATTTCTCTTTTATTCTCATTTCCTATGGAAAAGAGTACAAATTAGCATGGAAAATCCTGCTTTATCTCTGAACGGAGTTACATAGCCTGAATCTGAAATCTGCTTTTCTTCTGGCTACAAGAAGCCAAGCAGGGTATCCCAACAAATTGCAAGGGGAGATTTGTCACATTTGACTGGTTCTCAGACTGTGGGTTGTCAGCTGGATGCTGATCTGAGACAGCAGTCACCCTGCCAATGACACCTACATCTTACACTGGTCACCCGACTATTCTTCTCCAGCCAAGCCCTTTTCCTTTGGCTGCTGCTGTATCCACTCAGGGAAGCAGCAATAGATCAATGCTTCCTTCATATATCAGAGCTGTCCTCCAAGGTGCACTGCAGTGAAATTGCTTTGTTTTACCTAACAGCCAACTCTGAAATTTCGGGGTAGAAAAGTAGCCACAGGCAAAATGTAGTGAATCTCACAGAATCTTCAGTTTAACCATTTTAAATAGGACAAAGTCATGACTGTTTATAGAGCTTACTTTTGGATCTGCATGAACCATGATCACACAATTTTTAAAAAGTCAAGGATTTTTTACTAGGAATAAAATTCCTTAAGGGCAGTTTTCAAGTTGGTATCCATATGTAGTAACTACAGTTAACTTCCTTGTTTTGATGCAAGCTAGAATTGTTAGTGTTTGAAGGTGTATACCACAGTATCTTTCTTCCAGTTACTCTTTCCTGATAATATACCAGCAGAAATGATACCAACGTTTCATTTAGGATGACATTCCACTTTCATTACTGTTCCATAGAATGAAAGCGATGTTTCCAAGTTTTTCAATTTAGATTTTAAAGCAGGTTTCTATTTTAAAAAATTTCATACATGCAAACATCAATGTACTTTTGTTGCTTGTCAATGTCAGTTATAAATTCAAATAAATGATAATCTGCTGCAGAAGTATGCTCCTAGAAGCAGGGAAAAAATAACCTTATTAGAACTGCATAAATTCTACTTTATCATTTAATGTTTAGTTTTTAAATAAAAATACACAAACCTGTAATTATACAAGTTATATGTCACATATATAAGATAAAGGCTGCTTATTATCTGTTTCAAGGATGAATAATTAGGAAATTAAACAATAGAGTTTTGTGTTACATAACTATCAAGGGAGTTAACATGTTGGACTAAGCTTGTCATTATATATATATATGTTTCTATATACACACACATATACATATGCATATGCATATATGTATATGTATTTTTATGTACATACACACACATATATGTATATGTACACACACACATACACATTATCTGAAAGTGTGGCTAAATCCTAAGACCCACACAATGTGCCATCCAGCTTCAACCTTCAACCCCCTCTACTTACTCAACAAATACTGTACAGTCTTGCCATTCTACAACATTCTCCTGCACCTTTATCCCTGTGTCCTTTTGATGATGTTATTTCCTCTACCTTGATTACAATTACTCATCTGAGAATTCAAATTTTATCCCTTCTGTGAGCTTTTTACTTCTTTCTGAAGCTGAACGCAGTGCCTCTATCTCTGTATCTCCATACCATGTTGTAATTATCGCTATTCTAGGAATTCTAACATTACCTCCTTACTTGCCTGCTGGGTTGTGACATCTTGGAGGACAAACACCGTCTCTGCCTTTCTGGCGTCTTGAATACCGTCTGGCACGTAACAGATACACAGTATGTACTAATGCATGATTGAATGAAGTGTGTGAAACTAAAATAGTGGTCAAATTAAGCAAGAACATCATACATAAATCTCTTAAACTATTAGCCTTGTCAATGTTTTCCCAATTGCTTTCCATGAAAGTAGCCGATGTTATTCAGTTTGTGTTGACAATGGCACTTACCAAATTTCCTGTGACCAAAGATGGCATTGCCTATAAAATGACCACTAATTTAACATCAGCTTATTTTTGGTGCAGGGAGGAAAGGAAATACTACAATGTTAAAGGCATGTATGAATTACAGGCCTGTTTACCATTTTTAAAAACGTTAAAACATTTAAAAATTGTGTGTCTTTAGAATTAAGGAAATATGGCAGTTTCTTTTCCAAGTAAGAATATTTGGAACTCATCCTTGGTTGGGCTATAGCATTCATCTTGATATTCTGTCTCTGAAAGCGATCAAGAGGTTGCATCTCGCTTGTTTTTATCAAACGACAAAACAAGGTTATAGGGCAGGAAGTCAAATTCCAGTTTCTTTTAGAACACATTCTTTAGATGCTGAATGTTTCTACCATCACCCCAAATTCACATGTTGAAACCTAAGTGCAAAGTGTTGGAATTTGGTGATGGGGGCCTTTGGGAGGTGATTAGGTCATGAGGGCAGAACTCTCATGAGAGGGATCCGTGCCTTGTAAAAGAGATCCCAGAGAGCTAGTCCACCATGTAAGGACACAGGGAGAAGACAGCATCTATGAACCAGGAAGTGGGCTTTACCAGACACCAAATCTGTAGGTGTCTTGATCTTGGACTTCCCAGCCTCCAGAACTGTAAGAAATAAATTTCTGTTGTTTTTAAGCCACTTAGTCTATGGTATTCTGTTACAGCAGTCCAGAACAGACTAAGAAGGATGCTTTTATCAGTAAATTTAAACATCAAGGCACAGGATGCTTTTAGGTAAGGGTATTATGGTAGTGTTTTGGGAAAAGTTTGCACGTATTTGGACTCAACTTCTAGAGCTGCTACAATATAAAAGAGCAGGCCTAATCCAACACATACCTTCAGACCAGCTAGAACATTTACCCAGGGAAGAAAAACAATTCATTCCAGGCATTGTAACCCTTTCCGGTTGCTAAATCTTTCCAAATTTCTAGTTGTACATAAAAAAAAAATACATGTTGAGAAAAGTAAAAAAAAAAAAGTGCTTTTAATCAGAAAGTCCCTCTTTTGCCATTCTTGGTCTTCAGAAAGAAGAAAAAGATTCTCTCATTTTCAACAGAAGAAAAATACGTCTCTAAAATAAAAACTTAGTTACCAAACTTTAAACTATAGGGATATATAAGTATGTGGAGGAAGCAGGAGTAACTACAAAAATAAATTTAGTACATTTGTTTGCATTTTTAATTCAAATCTTCTTTTCCAATTTATACTATGTTTAAACCCTCAAATTTTAATGGCTTAGCTTAGGAAAAATATATTTGTCAATCTCAGAGGAAATATTTGGGTCTCCATCAGTCATACAGTTGTAAAGTCTTAGCAGAAAACTAAAATAATGGCTTTGCTTCTAGGTCCCATGTCTGCCAGCCAGACTTAGTCTCTTTCAATCTACTTAAAATTTAAAATGAATATAAAGTATACACATATTATACTTGCAAGCACGAAAATAGACAAAACTTAGAATAATTCTATTTCGAGAGTCAAGATCTTGATTATCTAAGCAGATAGTAAAATGTGACATTTTCAGCAAATTCCTCCCATGATAAATGACCCTTTGTAAAACTGAAAGACATACCGTAACTCAGTGTTAAGGTTGCTATGGTAAAGCATGCCTTCTGGACACAATTCCTCATTTCCAAATAACTGTGTTTTATCTACCACAAGGTAACCAATTTCTTCCTTTAAATACATAAAAAAAGCATATCTATACTTAACTATACTTTCCCAAAGTTGAAATTTCACCAAAAATGTTGGATGCTTTACAACAAAGGATGTTAGCTTTTACAAATTTGATGGTTGTCAATATTTTCCTATATACAGACTAAGAAATTTATTCATTGAACTTTTATTTGTATGTGGGCTGTGTATACTGCTGGACTCTAGGAAGAAAAGGCAAAGTTCCAAACCAGTAACTAAAATTTACAGTTTTCTTCATGTACATATGAAGAAAGTCCCATTTACATTTCCTTCTGAATATCTCTCAGCTCTACTCTCATGTCGACATTTTTCTTTCTTTTTTTTTTTTTTTAACATCCTTATTGGAGTATAACTGCTTTATAATGGTGTGCTACTTTCTGCTTTATAACAAAGTGAATCAGCTATACATATACATATATCCCCATATCTCCTCCCTCTTGCATCTCCCTCCCACCCTCCCTATCCCACCCCTCTAGGTGGTCACAAAGCACCGAGCTGGTCTCCCTGTGCTATGTGGCTGCTTCCCACTAGCTATCTATTTTACATTTGGTAGTGTGTGTACGTCCATGCCACTCACTTCATCCCAGCTTACCGTTCCCCCTCCCCATATCCTCAAGTCCATTCTCTACTAGGTCTGTATTTTTATTCCCGTCTTACCCCTACGTTCTTCATAACCTTTTAATTTTTTTTAAGATTCCGTATATATGTGTTAGCATACTGTATTTGTTTTTCTCTTTCTGACTTACTTCACTCTGTATGACAGACTCTAGGTCCATCCACCTCACTACAAATAACTCAATTTTGTTTCTTTTTATGGCTGAGTACTATTCCATTGTATATATGTGCCACATCTTCTTTTTTTTTTTTTCAAACATCTTTATTGAAGTATAATTGCCTTACAATAGTGTGTTAGCATCTGCTTTATAACAAAGTGAATCTGTTATACATATACAATATGTTCCCATTTCTCTTCCCTCCTGCATCTCCCTCCCTCCCACCCTCCCCATCCCACCCCTCTAGGTGGTCACAAAGCACCGAGCTGATCTCCCTGTGCTATGCGGCTGCTTCCCACTAGCTATCTATTTTACATTTGGTAGTGTATATATGTCCATGACACTCTCTTACCCTGTCACATCTCACCCCACCCCCTCCCCATATCCTCAAGTCCATTCTCTAGTAGGTCTGTGTCTTTATTCCCGTCTTGCCACTAGGTTCTTCATGGCCTTTTTTTTTTTTTTTTTTTTCCCTTAGATTCCATATATATGTGTTAGCATACTGTATTTGTTTTTCTCTTTCTGACTTACTTCACTCTGTATGACAGACTCTAACTCCATCCACCTCATTACAAATACCTCCATTTCATTTCTTTTTATGGCTGAGTAATATTCCATTGTATATATGTGCCACATCTTCTTTATCCATTCATCTGTCGAAGGACACTTAGGTTGCTTCCATGTCCTGGCTATTGTAAATAGAGCTGCAATGAACATTGTGGTACATGTTATGTCGACACTTTTTACTGCAATCAACCAAGGTGAAATTATCATCATCTGAACTGTGCAAAGCTGGCCCCATTGCATACGCCCTGCCTCCTCCAGCAGCTCACACAACTTTCTTAGTTCATCTGTAATACAGGTAGATTTTAAAATACAAACTGGATCGGACCACATCCTTACCTTAAGGCTTCAGTAAATTCCTGGCGTCTTAAGACTAAATGCCTAAATCCATAACAGTGTTTTGCAAGGCCCAGCATGATTAACTCTATGCGTTTCCATTCTCAGTTCTTGCTGTTCTCTTCAGTCATAGCCTTCATTCAAGTCTTCAAGTGTGCTCTGCCCTAATCCCCGCAACCTCAGGACCTTTGACTATGCCAGTCCTGAACGAAAACCCCTTTTCTTTGTCTCATGAATACCTACTCATCTCACAATGTCTTCTGGGACACCCTTCCTTAGGCTCAAAATGAGATTATCATCAGTTAGACATCACTGTAGCATTCTGTATTTTTCCACCATGGAAGTTATCATAGTTTTAATTATTTTTGTGGAAATTTAATTAATACTTATCTTCCTAAGTAAGCTCTTACTTCTAGATTTTTAAGTTTTAGATATTATGTTTTGATATTTTACAATGAACAATGAATATTTAGCCTTTTACTCCCCTTCCAACTCTCTGATATTAATTGTTATATCACATTCTTTGTTTAAGTCAATATTTAGTCATTACTTCACATATATATCACAGCCGAGCCCTGTGGTATATTCTGATTACATTTCCTTTCTTACACGTCTTGTTTTTCCTCTTTTTTGTTTGTTTACTCGTACGTATCTATGTTATCTCTACAACAGAGACTGCTAGTTGTCATTTGCTATCACACATCCCTTCTTCCAAAGTAAAAGAACTTCCAACTTCTAACTTGGTACATGATTACCCAAAAGCCATTTCTCAAGGGCAGCCATGTTTCTGATCAATGCTATGCAAGTGACATGTCATGTGGCAATTCCCAGGAACCTTCCTAAAATCACTGCTGGCTCATACCCTTTGTTCATTTTTCTTCATCATCCCTTTCTCCTTCCTGCCGTCTTTCCAGCAGAAATAAAGTGGACATGATGACTGGAGATGAAGCAGTCATTTGGACCATAACACGACCTTGGGAATGGAAGCCAGGTATGCCCATATATGTGGTTCAAGGGGGTCTGTTGTGACTGATACATTACACATAAAATTGTATTTTTGTATACCCAGATATGGTGGGAAATATCTGTAGGAATTATTAGATTTTCAGTGAGGGAACTATAACCCTAGAGATATCAATTAAAGTTGGTCTAATGCCATCTCTTTATTTTACAGCTAAAGAAACTCCCCCAGAGAGATAACTTGTCTTACCTAAGATCATAGAGAAATGAATAGCAGATATTGGACTAGCTTGAGATCTTAGGCTCTTGGCCTTCTTTTCTAACCTTTCTCCTCAACTTCTTTGTCTCCTGTTAACCAGCAGAGTTCCTCTGAGCTATTATAACCTGGGAGAAAAGCTGCTGATCGCATTAAGAACTGAAATTAATAGGGGAAGAAAGTGAAACTAGAAGGACATAGCTACTCTATTTTGTTTACCTATAGGGCCTTGTGAAGAATTAACTAGGTTTAAATAAATGTCTTTTGATGTCTTTTACTTGAAATAGCATTCCTGCTTCAATTAAGCAGTATCCCATGAAGCAATAAACCAATAGAATAAAATAAGCCAGAATTTGCTTACCCTCCAAGTTCTTTAACATGCTAAAAAGTCAACCCCATGATGCAATGTCTGTGCTTTGGTTGATGAGTGCCCAATAAATGAGGAATCAATTGATTTTTTGTCAGCCAGTGAGAGAAGTCAGTCTGATCAATGCTATTTCTCATTCACAGGTGTGAGTTTTACTAATCTGACCCATGACTAAAAATAGAGAAACACCAGGGGAGGTAGTGTATCTCTAACGTGGCATGTGGGACTGCCATCTTTCTACTTCCTCTTCACATTTCTGTCTTAAATGGGAAGATGAAGGAAGTGGGGCTAGAAAGGAAGACTGGTGCTGCAGATAGGATAGCTGTACTTACATCAGGGGGTAACGCTGGTTTTGTTTGTTCTCACTTTCTAGGCATTAGGTTGGGAGAGCATAGGCTCCCCTTGTATGACATTTCCAACCGGATATGACCAACCCTTTCCCAGGTAGCTTCTATGGGCAACAGTGAAAGAGGCACTTTCTCATGTTATGTCATTTAATCCTGACAACAGCCTTCTCATCTTTAAAGATGAGGAAATTAAGGCCAAGAGAGATTCAACAGTCAGAGCCATTAAGCCAAAACAGGATTCCAAGTTAAATCAGTCTTCCTTTACATTTCACTGCAGCATTCTTCCTCCTAGACAGGGTACCAAAGAGAATACACTTCCTGACCTCCTAAATGCTAAAGAAAAGTCTGTATCAATTAAATTACGAATATGACAACTTTTTAAAATTTCACTTCAGCCTAGGCCAAGAATACATTAGAAGGCTTAATAGTAAAATGGTGTAGCACTAGATATGTTAACTATATCTGCCTATGATAAAGAATTCCAAGTAGTGGCTTGTATTTAAAGGCTGAGTTATTAGGCAGAAGTTTCAGAATAGCCATTTTTATCTTTTTAATTATGTGTTTGTATATGTATTTTCCAGGATATGAGAATATAGAGGGTTTTTAGGAAGTCTTATGCTTATGGTTGTCAAGCAAAAACACTAAAGAAGGCCGTACATTATCATGCCCAACAAAACATGAAAAAAGAGTATTAGAAATTCTTCTGAAAGAAAACATGTGTCATTGTTCACATTTTTACAGTGTTTAATTTTCTCAAGAAGGTAGAAAGTTGAAGTGGAAGTTTTTATACTGTTATGGGTTGAATTGTGCCCTCCCAAAAACTATGTTGAAGTCCTAACTCCCAGTACCTCAGAATGTGATCTTATTTGGAGATAGGGTCATTGCAGATGTAATCAGTTAAGATCAGGTAGAGTGGGCCCCTAATCCAATACGACTGGTGTCCTGAGGAGAAGACAGTCATGTAAAGACACAGGGAGAAAGCATGTAAAGACGGAGGTGGAGATTGGACTTATGCTGCTACAAGCTAAGGAATTACGAGGCTCTACCAAAAGCTAGAAGAGGCAAGGAAGGTTCCTTCCTCAGACGCTTCAGTAAGAACATGGCTAAGCTGACACCCTGACTTCAGACTTTTGGCCTCCAAAACTGGGAGGCAACAAATTTCTGTTGTTTTAAACCACCCAATTGCTTCAAATGGTAAAGTGCCTAATTCTAAAACACATTCTGAGAAGGTTCTTAAAAAAGACTAGAGGGGCTTCCCTCGTGGCGCAGTGGTTGAGAATCTGCCTGCCAATGCAGGAGATACAGGTTCGAGCCCTGGTCTGGGAATATCCCACATGCCATGGAGCAACTGGGCCCATGTGCCACAACTACTGAGCCTGCGCATCTGGAGCCTGTGCTCCGCAACAAGAGAGGCTGCGACAGTGAGAGGCCCGCACACCACGATGAAGAGTGGCCCCCGCTCGCCACAACTAGAGAAAGCCCTCGCACAGAAACGAAGACCCAACACAGCCAAAAATAAATAAATAAATAAATAAATAAAAATTTTAAGAAAATGTATTTCCTAAAACAAAAGCATGGTAAATCCCTTTATATAAAGGCTATAGATGATTCTTTTTAATATTACTAACTTCAACTTTTATTATATTTCTTTCTTCAATTAATTTTTATTGGAATATAGTTAATTTACAATGTTGTGTTAGTTTCTGCTATATAGCAAAGTGAATGAGTTATACATAGACATATATCCACTCTTTTTTGATTCTTTTCCCATATAGGTCATTACAGAGTATTGAGTACATTTCCCTGTGCTCTACAGTAGGTTCTTATTACTTATCAATTTTATATATAGTAATGTGTACATGTCAGTCCCAATCTCCCAATTTATCCCTCCCCCTCCTTGGTAACCATAAATTTGTTTTCTACATCTGTGACTCTATTTCTGTTTTGTAAATAAGTTCACTTGTACCATTTTTTTAGATTCCACATGTAAGTGATATCATATGATATTTGTCTTTCTTTGTCTGACTTACTTCACTCAGTATGACAATCTCTAGGTCCATCCAAGTTGCCGCAAATGGCATTATTTTGTTCTTTTTTATGGCTGAGTAATATTCCATTGTATATATGTACCACTTTTTTTTTAACATCTTTATTGGAGTATAATTGCTTTACAATGTTGTGTTAGTTTCTGCTGTATAACAAAGTGAATCAGCTATACCTATACATATATCCCTATATCCCCTCCTTCTTGATTCTCCCTCCCACCCTCCCTATCCCACCCCTCTAGGTGGATACAAAGCACCGAGCTGATCTCCCTGTGTGATGCAGCTGCTTTCCACTAGCTATCTATTTTACATTTGGTAGTATATATATGCCAATGCTACTCTCTCACTTGGTCCCAGCTTACCCTTCCCCCTCCCCATGTCCTCAAGTCCTTATCTACATCTGCGTCTTTATTCCTGTCCTGCCCCTAGGTTCATCAGAACCTTTTTTTAAAGATTCCATATATATGTGTTAACATACGGTATTTGTTTTTCTCTTTCTGACGTACTTCACTCTGTATGACAGACTCTAGGTCTATCCACCTCACTACAAATAACTCAATTTTGTTTCTTTTTATGACTGAGTAATATTCCATTGCATATATGTGCCTCATCTTCTTTATCCATTCATCTGTTGATGGACACTTAGGTTGCTTCCATGTCCTGGCTATTGTAAATAGAGCTGCAATGAACATTGTGGTACATGACTCTTTTTGAATTATGGTTTTCTCAGGGTATATGCCCAGTAGTTGGATTGCTGGGTCGTATGGTAGTTCTATTTTTAGTTTTTTAAGGAACCTCCATGCTGTTCTCCATAGTGGCTGTATCAATTTACATTCCCACCAACAGTGTAAGAGGGTTCCCTTTTCTCCACACCCTCTCCAGCATTTATTGTTTGTAGATTTCCACTTCTTATCTCTATTCTTACATTTAGAAATATAATCAACCCTCTTTTTTCTTTCTTTCTTTCTAATTGGAGTATAGTTGCTTTACAACGTTGTATTAGTTTCTGCTGTGCAGTGAAGTGAATCAGCTATATGTATACGTATATCCCCTCCCTCTTGGACCTCTCTCCCCACTCCCACCCATCTAGTTCATCACAGAGCAGCAAGCTGAGCTCCCTGTGCTATACAGCAGGTTCCCACTAGCTATCTATTTTACACATGGTATTGTATATATGTCAATCCTAATCTCCCAGTTCGTCCCACCCTCCCTTTCCCACCCTGTGTCCACATGTCCATTCCCTTTTAAAAGGAAAACTATTTGAAGTCAAAATTTATTGCATAATATAAATAGTTTGTTTTTGATACCACTTGGATTCCAGTCATATACTCAAGTAGCTTGGAACATTTATTTGAAGAAGTTTTTCGAATAAAGCTACCATAAGTTTTCATTTTTCAATTAAGCAAGCATCAATAATAGAAATGAATATTCTTCAGTCCCAAAAGTAATAATGAGAGAAAATATGGAGAGATAGAATGAGGGAAGAAAGTTCAAGAGTGAGAAAGAAGGAAGAGAAAGAGAGAAGCAAACAGTAAATTTGCTCAATAGATCTTTGAAAATTCCAAAAGATATCAGATTGCTTATGGGGAAAAATGTATAAAATTCTGACTTAAAAAGTCTTCAGTAAACCTCAGGTTTCGATTAAAAGGGTCTTATAATCTTTCCGTTTTATGTGCTCATATTCAGCACAGCTCTTTAGAGAAGTACTCCTCCTTTGGATAAAATACCATGTTCACTTTCAAAGACTTCATCTCTTATGTTGAAAAGATGATGTTTTAATCAGCTCCCATACTTTTACTTTGACAACCCTTGAACTCTGTAAACTTGCAGAATCACAGCTCCCCATATGATAGCAGTACTTCACTGGAAATGGCTTAAAATAAAAACCTGTTGTGCTGAAAAGAAAGCAATTTACAAGCATCTTTATCTTTATATTTCAAAATTCTTCTAAGTTGAAAACACTCAGTTTTTCATATGTGCAAATCAGTATCTTCCAAAAGTTTCCATGAACGTGAAATATCCCTTTCTTCATAGAATACAAAATGCTTAATTCTTCTCTTCTACTCACTTCATGGTCTCAGTTCATCATGCTTTCTTGTTTATAATATCCATTTACTAAAATTATTCCTGTCATTTTTTCCAGTTGATAAATACTGTCAAGGTAATTATTAAGTGTATATTTCTTTACTCAGCTAACTGGCCTTATTATTAAACCTCACACTCTAAAAACTAATTGTATGTAAAGTCAACGCGCTGCATGTTTAAGAATTTTAATTACTTTTCTATATCACTTTGTATTCTGTACATAACAGCCAGGTAACATAGCTTCTACAATGATAAGCGGTTTAATTAGAAAGCTAAGATAAGAAAAATGCCTTTTACATTAACGAATTTGTTCATGCCAGTCACGTGATAACTTGGACTCGTCTTTTCTTGCAGAATTTTACAATGTAAAACGTTAATATTAGGTGAACCTTACTTACCAATAGTCTAGCAAAGGCTTTGTTAATATGCCATTGGTTCTTTCTCTTTTGTATATTTAAACACTACAGTTGTAATTAGATTGCAGAACTGAACCTGCCTTTAATCTTTGTGCCAGGCCAAACAAACAAGTTCTTTCTCACACTCCTAACCTGGCACGAGAATCACAAATGTAAGTAGACGCAAAGTAGACGCAGATGTAAGCTGTGCGCTGCCAATAGCATGCCTGCCCTTTCCACAAACTGTCTCAGAGGACAGCCATTGATTTCCTAGTTATTATGAACATGAAATTATTGAATGACAGATGATAGAGTGTTAGGTCCTACAAGTATTTTCCCAAATGGGTTATCTAGCCAGGGTTGCCATGGTAACTCTGCTATTTGACAGACCTTCCCACAAAGAACCCTTTGCTCAGAATTCAGCATCAAATAGCTCTCCGCTTACTACAGGCTCCTGTTATATCACAGAACTTAGAAGCTTTCATATAAAGAAAAGAAGGGTTTTCTTGCTGGGTGAGTCCACTCTGGTCCAAAGTACTAACCTAAAACCAAGCTGAGATATTTTAGCTCAGTTTTTTTCCCAAGTGGATGAGGACTTTGCCAAGGGCTGGACACTGTACCATTAACAAAGGCAGTGTTAATTCATAGAAGATAAATTAATGGTTCTGAGAATACAGGGTCCATGGGGAATATAAGTTCTGCATCACAACACACAACTCATTAGGAGGAACGAGGCTCACAAATCAGGCAGTTGTGCATCATCTAAAGGTTGTAACATTTCTTGTCAGTGCAATATTCACACTGTGAAGACAGAGTAGGGGTTGCATTTTTCTCTTTTATTTTTTCGTTGTCACATACAGAAAATAAAATAAAATAACACTTTCAGATGAAAATAGTCTTTCTAAATAAAATATTTTAAAAGGTAATTTTTCTAGTTGACGTGTCTCTTCTTAACTTTTGGCTTTACACTCGGCATTTTGGCCATGAGAGGTTTACATGTTGGTATTTTTAAGATGAGTTACCCGGGGTGAGTGTAAAACCATAATTTCATATCAAAACAACTAATTAAGGACATCATAATAGCTTGGTCAAGATGAAGGGAGCTACCCTGCTGCCACAAGTAAACTTTGATTTTTTTCTTTTCAACTGCTCCATTTCCTCAGTTTCTTTTCTTCTTGCTAAATATAACTTTGCTCTCAAAAGACATTCTGGAAATGCAGAGCTTTAGTATTCTTACTCAAGAATACTTTGTTAGACTTATCTAACACTTGTATTTTAGTTTTTCTGAAGAATGTATCATCACTCAAAGGGAACAGCAGTTAGATTGAATTTTACATCCATTCAATGTTTTATAGGTGAAATTCCACAGGAATGGATACCAAAGATCACATTCTTCACATGTAGTAGCAACTCATCTTCAAGTTCCTATCCAAATTCTCCAGAGATGCCCAACACCGGTTTTATGACATTTTATAATCTTAAGGAGAGAGATCCAAAACAAAATTAATTTTAATTCATCTTAAGCTAAGAAAAAATGCCACATTCAACATTTTTTTCTTATATGGAGGAAACTCAAGCAAGTAATGATAGTATGTCATGTTTCTGATCATTTTGTACTAATTAGTTTTAATCAAATTTATTAATCTACAGTAGAGATTTAAAATAAAATAGAAGTCTAAATAAACCACAGTTTAGGCAGAGTGTTTGCTATTACAAATTTCAATTAACCTGAATCACAGGAAATTCAATTTTACATTTGTACATGCTGATAACAAACAAATCTCTCTCTCTACAGATTTCTACTCAGAGCTCCAAACCAACATAGCCAATGGTCTACTGGGTATTTCTATTGGGATTTCTACTGGGATGACCAAAAAGACCCTTCAAATTTAATATGTTCCATCTTGAACTCATTGAATTAATTGAATTTCTCTTCCTTGCCCTTACCATTTCCCCGTACCAATAGCTGTCTTCTATACTACAAAATGGTAGGTTTATAATACGATGACTATTGTATTTTGTTGCATTTTATTTGCTTTGGTTTATCTGAAAATTGTGAAAACTCTCAGAAGATGGAGAAAACAGAGTTTTCTATGTGTAGAGCTAGTGGGGTTTGGGCTGGTACATGAATACGTCAAAGAGGTTAAATCCTGGCCTTTCACAGTATGCAATCAATAGATTTCTCCCAAGATTGAAAAACCAATGTGCAGCAATATAAGCAAAGTATTTAGGAACATGGAGGAAATATCAGAAGAAATATGTAGAGGTCTGGGATGTGGGGATGAGATAGACCATGGGACTCCTCTTTTTCACTACAAACCTTGTCATATATTTCAGTTTTTTAGCCATAAACATGTACTTTGAAAGAAATAAAACCCATCTTTTTTAAACCTAAAAAAAAGGTAACATCATTCACCCAACTGCCCATCCTAGAACTGGGGTGTCATCTGTGTTACCTCTCCTTGCCTCATTCTCTACATTCAATCAGTTACCAAGTGCTATTCATACCATCGAATTAAAATCTCTCATATTGCTCAATTCTTCTATCTTAGTCCAAGGCCTTCATGATCTTTCCTAGATCATGGTAGATCATGATAGACTCAGTCTCACTGTCCAATACAGACTCTATAAGGCAACCAAATTAATCTTTATAAAGCATAAGTCTGGTCAGGTCATCACTTCTCTGCTTTAAACATTCTAATGCTTCTCCATTGCCTTCAAGACACAGTTTAATCATCTTAAACAGCATGCAAGACCCTTCACGATCCAAACTTCACTAACATTTCAGTCTTATTCTTAGTCACTTCAGGATGTATTTTCTCTAAACTCTGGTAAGATTGAACTTTTTTTTTTGTGGCAAATCATATATTTGACAAGTTCTAGTATCTAGAATATATAAAGGGCTCTTACAACTCAACAACAAAAAGATAAAACAACTCAACTTAAAAGGGCAAAGGACTGGAATAGATATTTCTCCAAAGTAGACATATGAGTGGCCAATTGAACTATTTTTTTAGGTTCCTGATTAGTACATGAGTTCTTTTGCCTCCAAGTCTTTTCATGTATCGTTTTCTTTGTGGTGTAGGATATTTTAAAATATCAAAATATTCTTTGCATACTCAAGAGTTTGCATACTCTTGAGTTCTTTGCCTACTCAACCCCTTGTACCTCTTTGTTGTCCCCACCTTTCAATTAATGTGGATAAATCCCTTTTTTTATTCTAAGAAGGAATGATACAGTAGTAGGTCAAGAAGTTGAAAAAAAAATTAAAGAATACATTCTTGACATTTAAGTTTCAAAGTTTAATCTTGGGGATGTGACAGACAGTAAACAGGGGGGAAAAATCATAAACTAGACAATGTATTTTAAGAGAATTCTTTGAAGAGCAGCAGAGAAGTAAATGAAAGAGAGCTACACCTGAAATTGTCCATCACATTGAATGAGGATATTAGGAACGATGACTCACCTAAACTGTCAACTGAAAACCAGGTCAGAATGAGGAGTACTCAGCAGATAATAGGTAGATTAGAAGAACACATGGAAGATCAGATCCGAAACCATTTTCTTTTTTTCAGTTTTATTGAAATATAATTGACAAATAAAATTGTAAGATATTTAAAGTGTACATGATGATTTAAATATGTATACATTAGTAAAGGCTTTCCCCCATCAAGTTAATTAACACATCTATCACCTCACATATTTACCGTTTAAAAATCTTCTTTGGTGAGAACATTTAAGTTTTACTCTCTTAACAAATTTCAATTAAATGTTACAAACCATAGTCACCATGTTATACATTAGATCCTGAGACCTTATTCATCTTAGAGCTTAAAGTTTGTACTCTTTTACCAAATTCTTTCTATTTCCCTCACCACCCCCCCCCATACTCTGGCAACTGTTTTTCTACTTTCTGTTTCTATGAGCTGGATTTTGTTTTTAGATTCCACGTGTAAGTGATACCATGCATTATTTATCTTTTTCTGTCTGGCTTATTTCAGTTAGCATAATGCCCTCCAGGTTCATCCATATTGTGACAAATGAAAGGATTTCCTTCTTCTTAAAGGCTGAATAATATCCCTGTGTGTGTATATCTATCTATCTATCTATCTATCTATCTATCTATCTATCTATCTAATCTATCTCACATTTTCTTGATCCATTCATCCATTGATGGACACTTAGGTTGTTTCCATACCTTGGCTATTGTGAATAATGCTGTAATGGGCAAAGGTAAGTAATACATAAGATACTGACCCTGCCCTCAAAGGGCTTAGTATTTTCTGTTAATGTTTTTCTTATACAAAATAGAAAATAATCTTTTCATCTCTGATTAATCCCTGCTGATCAAAATCATCGACAATCCTGATTTTTGAGAGAGTATTAGTGCTCAATAAATTCAAATACTTTTGATGCTCCAGGGTGAGAGGAATGGGAAGAAGTTAGGACTGTAGTAATAAGGGAGGGGCCCATCCACTGGGCATAAGACTTATATACTGACCTCAAGGGGTGCAGAGAATTTTTTACATGAGAGAGAAAGGAGGAATAGGACCCATAGTTGAAGGGCACAAAATGTGCAAGGGCCCTGAGGAATTTAAGGTTTCAAAAAGTGAAGAGGGTGGACTGTTTCTGGCTGAAGCATAGTTTGGGGAGAACTTTAGGAGATTCGATTTAAGATGAAAGTCAGAGACAGAGTCATTTTGTGATAGCCTATAGACTTTTGACTTCATCTTGCAGATAATGCAGTTGGTATTAAGGAAAGTGGCATGCTTGGGTTTATGCTGGCAAGGAGAAATTCTTGCCACACTGAAGAGACTGGAGGACATAATCCATAAAGAGGCTATTAGAACAAGCTAGATAAAGCATGAGGAGAGCCTGCCTAACAGTGGGGAGTGGGAGTGGCAAAGAGGCGATGGATTTAAGAAGCCCTGTGAAGGCAACAATCTGTCTCAGTAAAGAAAGCTGAGTCAAGGGAGAAAGAAGCTGAGGGACAGTCTGAGATTTCTGATGGGATGACTAATGGACAGTGAATGCATGTAAAGAAAGCATTTTGTAACTTACACATTCATAATAAAACTAATCAGTTTAGCACATGGCACAATATAAGGGCAAGTTAAAGAAACAACTGAAACGTGTTTATTACAGATGTTAGAGAAACTGATGTTATTACCACGAGCTACTGGAGAGAAGCTTTCCATTTCAAACAGCTTCCCTTAGTTCTCAGTAGACATTCATGAAATGTTTCCTGAATAAGGGAAATTGTATATTTATTTGTTTGGCTATAAGCATGCAAAGTGTTAAGTTGATGACAATCTATGGCTTCATCGACATTTTAAATTTATCTAGCAAGCAGATCCAAGTAATTATAAGGACAAACTTTTATCATTTACATAGAAAATCTGAATTGCCAGTAAGTGGATTTTTGCTACACCCAAAGCACGTTATGGCCAGCTACCTTTTTCAAATGTACACATTTAAGTCCTTAGGAAGAATTTTTTTAAATGCTTATATCCTAAATAAATGTGAAAGCCAACTCTAATATAGAATCCAGAATCTCAAAAATACAATAAAAAAGAAGCCTAATTACAGTCAGGTTTAGATCTACCTCAAAAATACAAAAGATATAGATGCAAGTAAATCAAAGAAGGCACAATTTTAACCAAGAAGCTATATTTCTTCAGAACTATTTTAGCTTCTTGGACAGTTTTATTAAAAAATTGTTTTATACTACTTGTAAAGCAACATCTGTTCCTAAAGACACTTTTATAGAACAGGTCTTAATGAAATTATTTTTCAGTGAGGATTAGTTTAGATTTCACTGTAAGAAAGGATAAAATGGTGCACTACGGAAGTTTTATGAAGTTATCTTCCCCTGGCTATACCCGTCCCTCACCCCCCCATCTCTACCTCTGGTTGAAAGCTGTAAACATTTTAGGGCTGTGTGACAGTCCCAGAACAAAACGGAACATATAATAATATATTTTCAAACAGAAAAAAAAAAACTAAAAAAACCCATGAGGTCTTAATTTCTAAAGTATGCCTTCTGCCCAGAACGCACCCTTGACAGTGCCTCGAATGTGTTGCAAATCACTTAAGACCAATTATTCACATTTAGATGAATCTGAAGGCTCATCAGAAGAGTGTTAGTCAACTATTTCACGTGAAGGCCAATTACATGTTTTCTATATCATTCCCTGACTACCCACTAAAATTTTGCTGATATTAGCCTATCCAAAATGTCTTTCTGGGACTTAGGTACCAACAGTTTCTATTAAAAAATTCATCTATGGTTTCTGTCAGATTTAAGTTAAATGCACAACAGGGGGAAAAATAGCTGCCAGAAAACAGCAGATTCAATAGATATAGAAACAAAGAGCATGTATCTGTGTATTGCTCTCAGAGTCTTGCAACCAGAACCTGAGTTATCTGATAACAGCTTCATAACTGAAGGCTGCTCCAATATCCCTTTAGAGAAGTTGCACAATAGCTCCAGTTTAAAAGAGAATGCCATTTTACATATGAAGCTGGCATAGGGGGCCAGGACCTTCTACTCCTCTGCCCTGCCTCGCCTCCTCCTCTTTGCCGAGTCCTTTGTAGGATGCACGGAATTTGTATTTTTAGGCTAAGGGAGCTGAAGCATCTACCCAAACAGGAATAAATGGATTTTACCCTAAAACTGAAAAACCCACGGAACAATTAAGAAAGGAATGCAAGGGGGAAATTATTGCTTTTTTTCCTCTTCTGTTGATATTAATATCGTACATCACCATGGGTTGGAATAATTTTAAAACCTACAGATCTGTAAAAATTTAAGTGTATAGCATTGAAAAAAACCAGGAAGATGACTGTCAAAAGTTAGTACAATAGGCAGAAGAAATAAGAAACAGGATAAAGGGACACAATTTACCATTTGAATTTTGATATTCTTTTATCATTCTTATGTGAGCCTACGTTTTTACATTATAACATCTGTTAACAGTAATTTTTTTTTTAATGACGATAATTTTTTCTTTCTTCTTTTTACATACCTTGGTCAGTTTTATTTTTGACAATCAAAAATCATTATTTGTGTACTAAAAACAATTCATAAATTTTAACGGATCAAATAAAGTATCAGTATTCTTGTATATACTAATATATATTATATATATTACATAATATTATATATGCTATAGATAATACTATTGTAGTAGATATATTATATATACTAGTACATATAATAAACACTTTATTTTTGCACCTTTCTTGTTTTCTACTTTTTCCTAAGACCCAATGACTCAAATCCTTAAACATAATGCAAATAAGGAAAAATACTGAAAGAGCTTGTCTTTGCAACTGCTTGTTTTATAGCTGAGAATGTTTTATGGATACATTTGTGCAGATGAGATGAAAATATTCTCTTTGAGTTTAACCTAATAAAATTACCTTAGAACTAGGACAGTAAAGGAAGATTCTCAAATTAGTTAAGTCAACTTTCATGCAACCAAAAAATACTTACTGAGTACCTTATGTGTCAGACAATCTTGTAATTTCTGGAATAAATACTTTCATATTGTAATTTATCTGTATGAAATAAATGGGGAGAAAACTCTATATCTTTGAATTTCTAACCCCCTGGGAAATTGACTAGGCTTCAATTTCAATATAAATTAAACTTAGTATATAATATTTGATATTTGACAAAAGCACAAAAAGTTTACTAACTGGAAGTTATAAAAAGTTATAGCTTATGGCATTTGTAAGTCATTATAATTCTTGATTCAAATTAGAACAGCTCAAGACATCATGCATCTTTTTGTTATGATTTGATCTGTTCATTTCTTCACATGGTGGTCTAAGATTTTCTTAGAAAAGGAACAACAGATCTAGGTTCTTCTTACTTCTCTCCCTTTACTTCCTTCCCAAATTTGAACTAGTTATTTTTCTCCAATCACTGACTTCACATATTCTTTGTCCCACTAGCCTACCCTTTATGACACCTTCAGCAAATCCTGTAGTTTCCCAGTTACCTTCTGTTATTAAAAGTTCTATCTAACCTAATTTAAATCTCTAGTCTCATGACTGCTTAACTCACTCTTTCTCAATGCCAGCCAGACTTGGGACCTGGGGCGACCTGGTTTGGGAAGCAAAGGGGTTTCGCCAACATGGGCATATTTTAAAATTCAGTGTCATATTAAGAACAGAGGAGTAATAGTGTTGATAATAAAAACCAAAACTCACAGATCATATCTTATGTACCAGATACTTTGCTAGAAGCATTATATTTATACCTCTACTCTTTACATCATCTCCGAGGCACAGACATGGTTAATAACATGCCCAAGGTCACCCAGCTAGTTGGCAGCTGAGTTAGGATTTGAATTTGAGTATTTATGGCTCTAAAGCTTGTGGTTTTTTTTTTTTTTTTTTTTTTTACCATATACCTCTTTTCTCTAAGTGGCCATTTTATGTACCTTTTACCATAAGATACAGTCCAAAGGGGCAGAATAACTTATATTCATGTAATAAAGGAGTAAAAAGAGAATATAAGTGGCTTATAAAATAAACTACCACTTTTTAATAATAATCGAAATTCTGTAAGGGCATAGAGATCAATATATAATGGCACAATTTTAAAATGTCCGTCTGCTAGAGTTATTTTGGTTTTTAAGAGCAGCAGTAACCTGGAAAACAAAATGTGGGTTCTTCAAGTTTCTCTGGCACTTTCTCAAAACTGAATCTATTAAAAAATACTGAATTCTAAAATAATTAAACACAGCATTTTTCCCCCAGCTTGACTTGTCAATCCTATTAGACCAAAGTCTAATTAAGAGCAGAAAAGTGGTTATTTTATCTGCCAAATGAAAATAATTTAGTGCAAGTTAATAAGGGTTGGCTTATTACTGATTGGCCATTTGATTCCAGCTTGTTATAATAGTAGAAATTGCTTTCAAAAGATATACTCATTTTGCCAGTCATTTATAAGCATGGAACAAAGAAAGAATCCTTTGTTGTGCCTATTTTGGGATTGAAAATAGGATGAAGATACAGTAGAGTACAAAGCTAAACACACCCTTAGAAATCACAACTCTAAGGTGAAGGAAGAAGAAAGATAATAAAGTGATTCTAATATTTCGAGTGTGTTATTTTACCACAAAGTCATTCAATTAACAAAATCAAATATGAGAATGATTTAAAAGTAGAACTTGCCCAAAAAAAGGTACTTTAAAACAAGCATTTATTGCTTACTAGTAGAATGTATATACCTGCCAAATTACACATGCCACTTTAAAACTGCCTCACATGAGCAAAAGAGTAAAAACTAATTATCATAAAAACTGTATTTGTGCAGTTTTTATTTATATTACACTGTAATGATTTCTAATTAGTATGCTTCATAAAATAACGTTAATAAGACTGACCCTAAAACTTACTCTCAATTACCTGACTTTCTCACTGAGCACTCTATTTTGTAACTTTCTTAAAATATGTCCTAGATTCTCTAGGATAGCATATGAATAGACAGTGGAAAATGCCATGGACATAAAGAACTTTTTCATTTACTTACAAAGGCGAGCTGGGAAGTAGATATTCCCCAGGACAGCTTTCTGATGACACTGCAGCCCTGCCAACTCCATGACTGTAACCTCACAAGAGACTTTGGGCCAGAAAACAGCCAGCTATGTTGCTTCTGAATTCTTGACCCACAAAGAGTGTAAGATAATAAATGTTTGTTGTTTTTAACTGGTAAGATTTGGGGTTTTTTAAAATAAATTTATTTATTTTATTTATTTATTTTTGGCTGTGTTGGGTCTTTATTGCTGCGCATGAGCTTTCTCTAGTTGCGGCGAGCAGAGGCTACTCTTCGTTGTGGTGCACGTGCTTCTCGTTGCGGTGGCTTCTCTTGTTGCGGAGCACGGGCTCTAGGCACGTGGGCTTCAGTAGTTGTGGTGCGTGGGCTTCAGCAGTTGTGGCACACGGGCTTACTTGTTCTGCGGCATGTGGGATCTTCCCAGACACAGGGCTCGAACCCGTGTCCCCTGCATTGGCAGGCAGATTCTCAACCACTGCGCCACCAGGGAAGTCCCTAGATTTGGGGTTTTTTACATAACAATAGAAAACTAATACAGATTTTGGTGCCTGGAGGTGGAGTGCTGCCATGAAAAGCAAACTCAAATGTGGAGGCAGCACTGAGACCATGCAGTGAGCTTTTAGGAGTGTGCTAGTAAGAGCCTAGAGTGCCTTAAAAAAACTGTCTCGTGGTCTTTGATAGGACTGTAGGGGAGGATTTGCAGCAAAGTGAAGTAAATGTTACTGGAAATTGGAGAAAAGGAGATCCTTGTTACGTAGTGGCAGTAAAGTGTAGCAACCCTGTTACCTTCAGTAGCTTGGAAATAAATGAATTATCTAATAAACTGAGTGGTCTAGTAAAAGGCATGCCCAAGCAAAGTGTTAAAGTTGCTTTCTGGTTTCTTATTCCTGCTTAGAGTAAATTGCAAAAGTATAAAGATGAACTAAAGGAAGGACTGTTAAAAGGAGATGGGAATTGATAGTTTTGAGAATTCTTACCATTTCCATATGGCACATGATACTAAAATTAAGAGAAGGCTTCTGAGAAAAGATGAAATCCAGGGTACTGCCAAGAAAACCTGGTCCAAAGATGAAGCAAAGGCTATCCCTGTGAGATATTGCCTCAATGTACTATTCAGTCAAGCAAAAGGCCTCTAAAGAGAGCAGGGATGTACCCACTCTTCCAACTAAACAAGACTTCTAGAAAGATTAAGAGTGTAGTGTTGTTCCTCAGTGTTCACAAAGTAGAGGAGGCTTCCTCTCAAAGATAATTTTGAGTGTAGCCTTTGTCTAACAGAGTAGACACCAGTAAGATTCATGAAGTTTTGAAATAATTATATATTTGGATACATCATCAGCTTAGACTGAAAGGGACAGAGAGATAGCACAAAAATGGAATATGACTTTTTGACCTCCAAAGTTCTGCTTGCTGGAATCAGGCAAAGAAAACTACTCAGCTGCAGCCATGTACTAACTTGCATGAAAAATGAAGGATGACTCAGAGCCCGAAAGTGGAGCTGAGAGCTATGAAGACTCATTCCCAGACCTTGAGACCTAATCAAGGAACTTTGGCATTGCTATGGACCAGCAACTCCTTTATGTCTCCCATTTCCCCCATTTTTTGAACAGGAATGTCTATATCAGTTACCTAATACCTGTGATACTATTGTATTTTGGATGTGTGGGGAGCAGATAACTTGCCTCTTTAGTTACATAGATCTACATATTAAGAGGAACTGTACTCAAGAAGCTTTGTTTAAGATCCATAGTGGAGGAGATTCATCCATACCTAGACTTGATTTAGATGATGAGATTCTGGATTTAGAGCTGATGCTTTGAAGCACTTGGGGGGCCTTGGGAAAAATGAGTGTATTTTGCTTGTGGGCGCAATGTGAATAAACTTACATCCAGAAAGTGGACTGTGGTGGTTACACACATTTCTTGATACTCCTCCCTTCAAGATGTGGAGTGTATTATACCTCCCCTTGGGCGTGGGCTGAATTTACTAATTCACTTCTAATGGGTAGAATATGGCAGAACTGATGCTATGCTACTCTTAAATTAGGTCACAAAAGACCATAGCTTCTGGTTTGGGTGCATCTCCCTCTCTCTCTCTCTCTCTCTCTTTATATATATATATATATATATATATAGATATAGATATAGATATAGATATATATAGATATCTATATAGATATCTATATATAGATATATAGATATATAGATATATAGATATATATAGATATATATAGATATCTTTCAGATCACTTGCTGTGGGGGAAGTCAGCTGCCACGTCATGAAGTCACTTAGGCAACCTGTAGTGAAGCCCATTGGTAAGGAAGTGAAGTGCTTGGTCATCAGTCAGTGCCAACAACCATGTGAGTGACATTGGAAGCAAAATCTCCCCGGTTGAGCCTTCAGGTGAGACTGCAGCTTTGGCCAACAGCTTGGCTGCAATCTCAAGAGACCCCAAACCAGAATCAGGCAGCTAAAATGCTGCCAGATTCCTGACCTACAGAAACAGTGAGAAGATAATGCTTGTAGTTTTAAGCTGCTACCTTTTGGAGAAATTTGTTGTTTAATAATAATAATAACACTAAAACAATACACTGTTCTTAGAAGGTGGAGACAGTATATTCAGGGATTTCTGAGTCAAGTTTATATAAAGTTTTACAGCTTCCACTTTTTCCTCTCAGAAGGCTCACTCTTGGAACACTGTCTTTGGGAATCTCCTGATCTGCTACATAAGAAATGTGACTGCCCTAAAACTGTCACTGTAAAGATGCCACATGTAGGTGCCTGTTTATCAGTCCTAGCTGAGCCCAGCCACACAACCACCCCAGCTAAGGCACCAGATATGGGAGTGAAGTGGTCTTAGATCCTCCAGATCAGCCCATCTTCCAGCCAAATATCACTACATAATCTTAGTTAACCCAATAGAAAGAGAACATTCACTCTTCAGGCCTTGCCTGAATTCTTAGCCCAACAAAGTCATGACATATAATAAAATGGTTGCTGTGGTAAGCCACTAAGTTTGGAGGACTTATTATATAACTACCTCTATAGTTACCATTTCTCTTCTAGGATACGCATTCGGTTACACAGTGACACATAATCAGAAAAGCCACCATTTCCATACCAGAAGAGTTCCAAACACTTTGCTGAGCTCCTAGACCCTTGGAAGCCCACTTTTCTTTTTTAATTAGGAGTAAGCATCCCACTATTCAGTTTTCCAAATATGTAATACTTACTACAACTAATTGGGTTACACCACAGTTACAAATAGCCATGACAACGAAGTAAGCCTTTTAAATAAATCTAATATGTTCATGCATTTACCCGACAAACAATTACTAGCCTCAGACCAATTATAGTGTTGAAAAGAAAATAATTGTTACATAACCATTATTGTGCTAGGTGTTGTATACAACTACAAGAATCTAACATGATTTAAAAAGAGGGGAAAGTGCTACTTACTATAAGGTAAATCCTATCAATTAAGATAAGCACTCAGTGAAGGAACCAAAGAGAGGAGCTGAAAGGATTTAGTAGAATAGAGAGTGTTTTCATTCCACAGTTACTGGTGGTAAGGAGACCACTATCCTAGTATTATCACAGTAAATGCACGATGCCCAGGGCACTGCAGGCACTCAATACATCTGAATGAATTTTGAATGGATGCATATAGCACATGCTAGTAGAATTCAGTGACTAAGTGTATTGTCTTGATTCTTGTTTACAGGCTAACTCTAAAGTTAGATAAAGGGGTTTTTTTACACAATCCGGGTTACCTCATCTTGTGGTTTGGTGGTAAAGCCACAGCTAATAGTAAACTGCTCTTTTGCAATTCCTGTAGCTCCATTAGGAATCTTGCTGAAAGAAATGGCTGGTAAAGGATAAGGCTCCAGTGTTCCTGGATTTTCTGACCATACTCCATTAATCTTACAACTATTCAATCGGTGATAGATAGTTCTCTTTCTTGGTAACTTCTAAGATGATTAGGATTTACGTAAAGGTAGGACATTCTGTAAGGAATAATGGTGTAAACATAGATCCAACGAGAGGAACACACAGTGAACATTTTGGGAATAAGGAGGCTTTAGGTACAATGCATTTCAAATAGCTTTTTTGTGAACCATTGGCAAGCTGTGCCATCAAGTTAGTGTGAAATAACCAGTATTTTAAATGAAATATTGAAATAGAATAAAGTATCAAAGAGCATCACAGAAAATAGTAGGTCTCTTTTGAATAATATTTAAGTTGTGGGTGTATGATATATCTCTGTGTATACTGAATCCCAGTGAATAAGCTTGTCCTTCTCTGGGTCATGATCGAAGTAGTTTGAGAACCACTGTCCTAGGGGAACATCAGTAGAAGGTACTGGGGTATCTGGAATTACGGAACCAAAGCTTTTATTCTACTCTTTAATCAAAGCAAATCCTTCAGGACATATTCATGATTTAATTCATCCCTAAGCATTAAATTCTCAAGAATTCTGATATCAGTACATTTTATATGGCCTAATTTTATTAAGAATCACAAAATACAGGTTTCTTTATTTTAGTGGATATAAGATCTATAACATAAAGCTATACTATAACTTTCCCATTTTTTCAATTTTACATCTTCTCCCTAAAGCCCTGTGCTACTATAAAAGATATAATATGATTTGAAACAAACATCACTCCAGGGCTTCCTCATCTTCATCACTTGTTGGTTTTTGACCTTGACACTTATTCAATTAGAAGTGACTCGTCCATCATGCACTCCTTTGCTAAAGTCAGCCTTTTCACACCAAGGAGAAGGCTATTCAGTTAGTAAAGATTTTTCAATGAACCCAGGGCCAAAAAAAAAAAATCTGACAATGTTAGAGCTTATAAACTAGTGATTGGGGGAGGGGTCCATTTCCCAGACGCTATCATTCCCCCAGTGTTATGACACTCAGTGAATTGATGTTATCAGGAGGGTCCACAAATAATCTGTAGGCAAATAAATTGCTTCAAAATGTCCCAGATTGTGAGGTTATTTAATCTGTTCCCTGACGTGTGTCTCAAGTATGTAAGGTGGCTCAAGCCCTTCCCAGTTATTGTGTCAATTCTCCCTTGGTCTCAGAATACAGGTGAGCAAAATGTCTACATCACATACTGGCCATACAGTAAGCTGGGAGAGAGCAGGACTTGTTAAGATTGTCAAGTACCATTCACAAATTTATGCCTGTGGAGTTGTTCCCCCTGGAAGGGAACCAAATAACTCATGCTTTTTGAAAATTGCTTATGACAGCTTTTCAGTCTGCTTTAGGCTGGCTCTCCGTGGTGATTTGTATTTTCATATACTGCTCATACATTAAAAAATTTACACCTGTCAGGTATTGACAGAGTGCCTCCATCCCTAACCATTTTCAGTGGGGGAATGCTTTGCTTCCAGACATTATCCAAATAAGTTTCTATCAAGAGTGAGGGTGACATAACAGGTGAAGTCATAAGAAATATGAAGCATATAAGTATGGAATTTTAATAAGAAACCAAGTCTTTGGACTTTTTGAAGGGATGAAAGTTGCAATAGTCGTAGGACATTTGAAATTGTACATCCAGTTGTGGGCTGATAGTGGGGAGCAACCATAATTGTAGCTACAGTGTAGAACTTGCAAAGTTTGTTTTATTGTTCATGATGGAATCATATTTCCTCTCTGCATCTGTGACTTACGTTTAGCATTAGAAAAAATAAGACTGTCCATGGTATCTTCTTCTTTTGTTTTAAAATAAATGACAATAAATACTATTGCCAAGCTGTTTGTGTCAGTTATTTGGTTTTACTCGCTTCTGAAATTGCTTACACCACAGGGGCTTGTAAATTTTCACCGACTCTAGACCACTGTTATATTATTCTTATCAAACAACCTCCTGGGAGATAAGAGTATCCCAAGTATCAAAGGGATAATGACATGTTACTTAGCCCAATTAGAAGGATGTGTGTGGTCTGAGCCCCATGAATCGTCAGTTTGGAAATATGAAAAAAGCTTTTCCTTTTTTGGCTCAGAAATTCTTACCAATCCCCAGGTTACCAGCCAAAAATATCTATTTTTCTTAGAGAGTGTAGGGCACAATTCTTTGACAGAATGTACTTTTTATTTTTTAAATGCTGTAGGATCAATGTTATAATCTTGTCTGGCATCAAATAGGCACTATTGACTGACTGACTGAATGAATGAATGAATGAATCAATCAATCAATGTAAGATGCATAATGATGTTCTAAAGCAATCAGGTGTATGTTGCATGACAAGAACACTTATCAGGCAGGATTTTAGGTGCTTAGATATATCACATCACCTTTAGTCTTCCTGAAACTTTTGGAGTTGAGTGTTGCTATTACTTCTAGTATTATTATTTCCCTTTTCTAGGTGAGAAAATTGAGTTTGATGTATGATTCTAATCCGCTTTAGCAGTCCCTGTTCTCTTTACCTTTACTATAAACTATTTTAAGTGCTAAGGAAAAGCCCCTCAAGCCAAGAAATAAGGGTCAACTGTTGTAATAAACAGTAGCTAGGCTGAGCCGTCTTCAGAAGTAGCTAACTCCAAGAGCACAGGACAGAAGGGTCCCTCCAAGACTAATTTTACACAGTTAGAAAAATAATTTTAACAACTTAAAATTATCCAGAACTATTAAATTCTCTCTGAAGACAGTATTAATTTCACCTATATTGAATCAAAAAATAGGAAGTCTCCAAAAGAAAGTTTTTGGCAGTGTTAAATCCAGCCTTGTTAAAGGGAGAAAAAAACACTGTCAGGAGAAGGTTACTTCTGGGCTTAATAAAATTGTTTATTCTGGTGTGAGTGGCACAGGAAATGCTTACCATATCTTTCCACAGCTTGGAAAAAATATCCCTTAAAACTGTCGCTATGCTGAAACTGATATTAATAACTTAAAATTCTGATTCTTCCATCAACTTGAAACACTCTGTTTATTAAGGGACCCTACCAGGAGGTACTTTGAGGACCGGAAATTGAGTACCCCATTTCATAAAAAGGCTTTTCCATGCATCTCCAATACCCTTCAGAAAATAAAGTAACATCTTGGTGAATGTATCAGTCTTTTTTAAAACTGAGCTAGCATTAATCAGCTCAATATATTCTAGGCAAAATTAAAATCTATGAGGAGAAATTTACCTATAATACAACACAACAAATATTATAATACAAACATGTACAAAGTAATAGCAAACACTGATAAAAGAGTGGTTAATCCATGTGAAAAGAGAAAATTTTATAGAGCAGGGATTATTTGAGCTGATCTTGAAGGAAGAGAGGGAGTTTTCCCAGATCCTTTTGGGCTCCAAAGTTTTCTGGAATGTATCTTTGCTAATCATGAAAACTCAGTGTGACTTGGTGCTTATGAATGCATTCTGAACAGTCATATATATTTCAGTTGGTGCTTTAATCATAAAATATAGAGTGTTTATTTCTATCAGCTAACTACTTTAAAATGCTCAGCATATTTTCAGAGCCCATTTTTCTGCCTTTTTCCCCTAGAGTGCCTTCACAGAACAGCTTTGCTGGAGTTATTGCCTTGGCAGAAGGGAGGAAAATTTCTGGAGTATCCACATGGCAAAAGCTGAATAAATAGTGTGCTTCAAATTTCCAAGCTGGGTGCCAAAAGTCCTCATTTGGTGCTCTAAAGAGCAGAAGGGCACAGAAGGTTCTGTTTGATTGGCCTCACACATCTGAGGGTCTGAAGGCATAATCAGGTGCCTGAGGAGTCATATTTGAGGCTCAATGCATTACACTCAATGAGTTACAAAATCACAACGTTAAAATGGAATTCACTTAGGTTGGACCTAAGTGAATATATTGTGCTCATTTACTTTCTTTCTGGGGGGAAACCCCAATGAGGAAAGATGAGAAGAAAAGGTCATGAATCACTTTCTTTTGTTTGTTTACAAAATGACAACCGATAAAACAAGAAGAGTTTCATTCAATGTCAGGATAAATGCATTTGTTAGCAAATGAACTGTGTACTTTTTAATATTCTTTAGTGTTTGCCTTTTCTTAACATGCTCTTGTGACATAAAGCTATAAATGAAGATATAAATTAAAAGGCCAGTTGTAGAAAAACATTGCTTGTATTAAAAAAAAAAAAAAAAACAGTATATTTACACCTAAATTCCCCCATCTTTTGGGCCAGGCTTCCAAAAAGCTGCCAAATAGTACAACAGAAAAAGTACACTTCTGAAAACTAAAGAGACTGCTGATACTCCCTATGTGAACTTTACCAAGTAATTTAAAGTCTCACTATTCTCTTCTGTATAAGGGCTAAGCTTAATTTGCAAGGTAGGTCTCCAAAAAGAATCAAGATTTTGGTGAGAATATGGACTGGCCTTTAATAAATATTTGACAAATGAATGAAAGAACCTTCTGTTTCAGCAAAACTCAATGAGGTTCTCTTCCCTGAATTTGCAAGTCCTTACTTCGGTTGCCCATTTGCTTGTGCCATTCTTTGGTTCAATGCATAGGAGATTAGAGCAGGGAGCATCTACCACTAACTAGCTGTGTGATGATAATCAAGTTGCATAACTTCTCTAGGTCTTAAACTTTATCATTTGTAAAAGATAGATAGCTATATTCAATGAGTGAGTACATGTAAAGCATTGGGAATTGTGCTTTGGACATTTGGTTTACTTAATTTTAAAACAGTATAAAAAAGTAAAGACCAGTATTCTGAAATTAGATTTAAAATAAATAAGAATCCAGCTATATATTGTTTAGAACATACACACTTAAAGACTCAATGATATAAGAAGTTTGACTGAAAAGGAAATAATAAAGAGATATGAGTGAAATAAAAACTGAAAGGGAACTGATACAACAGTATTGATTGCATACAAAATAGACTTTAAAGTAAAAGGTCATTAACAAAAAAGAGCAATTTGATTTATAAATTAAATGAACAGTGCAAGAGTAAAAGGTAACCATATTGATCATATGTGCACTTAACCACATCTCCTCATGAGGCATAAAGGAAAATTTTAAGGGAATTGCAAGGAAGAATTAATAAATCCACAATCATACTGTAAGACCTTACCATACCATTCTAAGAAACTGAAAACAGACAGAGAAGTAGTGTGAATAATACAAAGTAGAATTACATAATTAACAAGCTTGAGCTACCATATGTGTGTGCATATTAGTGCATGTGTAAGTGTGTATGTGTGAATGTACACATGTATATATATGAATATGCATGTATATTATATACACATACACACATATTTATGCTCACATGTACACAAATAAGAAGGAAAAAGAAATAACTTTGTACCCCCAAATTATAGAAACATTCTTTTAAAACTTACTAAAAAAATCACAAGTGATTATAAGTACATTACGTTCATGATTAAGGAACTATCAATAAATATAGAAGAATCAACAGAGCATACAACATGTTTTTTGACAAAAATGTGATAAATTTGAATGGGTGAGGGCACAATTCATAAGTTTGAGACATGAAAAGCATACTTCTTGAAACTTCATGATGAAGAAATAATTATAAAAAATTATAAATATTTGCTTGTCATAGCAATGACAATTCTGCATATTAAAGCATGTGGTATGCAGGTAATGCAGTATATAAAAGGAAATATACAGTCTAAAAGGCATATAGAGAGAAAAGGGAAAAAGAAAGGAAAATTAATACGTGAATATGTATTTAACTTATGAATCAAGGAAAACACCACTAAGTAAACCTGAAAGAAACAGAATTAGCAGAAAATAAAGAGTAGAAATTATTGAAACAGGAAACAAAGAAAGATTACAAGTATTCAATAAAAATAATATGAAGAGACTAGCAAAGAAGACAAACTGTTGACGATATTGGACTAGAAAAAAAGAAAAATATATAGAGAATGGTAGAAAGGAAGATGGGGACATTTCTATTTGCAATTAATAGAGTAGCTATTTTACAAACACCAGTTCAGTATAGACACTGTAAATAGTGGACATATTCTTGAAGAAATGAAACTATGAATCACTTAGATTGGCTTAACAGCAAGTAGAAATGTTAACTAAGACTATAAAGATGAGAAAATCGAATCAGTAGGTAGGAAAAAACCCTCAAACATCACCAGCCCCAGTTTTACATGAGCATTTTTTTTTTTTTTTTTTACCAAAGATGGTAATCTCCATCTCTAGCAAACTGGTGCAGAAAATAGATAAATAGTCTAGTACAACCTGATACCAAAAGCAAGCCTGGACATTGGGATTGACATATATACACTAATATGTATAAAATAGATAACTAATAAGAACCTGTTATATAAAAAATAATAAATAAAATAAAATTCAAGAAATAAAGCAAGCTTGGACATGCATAAGAAGTTATAGATTATGAACAAGTAGTGTCTACCCTTGAAATGCAAATTGTTTAACATTAGAATGATCTTTTAACATAATATCCACTATTAGCAAGTTAATATTGTAAAACTACATGTTAATTTCAACGGATAATAAAATTCTTTAAATAAAAATCAATGTTCATTTGTATTAAAAAATCTTTTAAAAAGAGGAAAAAACATAAGTTCCTTAGCTGTGAGAATATATAGCACATATTCTTAGAATTAAAGTGTTGAAAGCTGAAAGACTTTTCTTTAAAATCAAGAATAAAAAAGGGATGTTTGTCATTACTTTTGTAATTGTAAAGTATTTAACACTGCACTAGAAGCCCTAGCCAGTGCAGTAAAAAAAAAAATATATAGGAGGGAAAATAATTGGAAAGGGAGAAACAAAAATCTCATTATTTGTAGAAAGTATAATTGTATGAATGAAATATCCAAAAGAATCTATAAATTCACAGATTATTAAAAAATTTCAGCAAAATTCATTGTATATAAAATCTATTTATGAAAATTATTCAGTGACCTATGTTTAAGTTCTGGTTTCCATAAGTACAAGCTACATTGGTCATGTGATTTCTGAGCATTTAACATAAACTCTTAGAACATGGATTCCTAACCTGAAATACCAAGATAATACAACTTCCCTTGAGGATTGTGAAGATAAAATGAAGTCTTGTTTGTAATATCTAGAAACATTATTTTCCCTTCTCTACAAATTTCATATCATAGGCCATAATAAAGGTAGAGTCATTAGATTACTCAATATCCTTTTTATATGACACGTTAATAATTATCTAACTACAAGAAAAGAATTGCAGAAAATTTTCTCATAACAGGAAGTGAATACAATAGGTGTAGTATTTTTTTAGCAAGAGACACTGATACTTGAAATCGGTTAGCTGGCTTTCTTTAAAGTCAAAATAGAAAGTTACCTGAGAGATTGCTTCTGTAATTCAATCTGGAGTAACCTCTCTCAGTTATATAAATATATGCCAGCTGGCTTCTATGTCCCAGAAAAACACCCAGGAAAAGGGGGCTCTACACTCTGGAAAAGAGCAGCCCCTTGCCCTCAATTATATTGCCATCCACTGGAGAGAAGATGAGAAAATACAGAAGCATCTGGATGGAAAATGTAAAGAGCTCGCCTTCCTTTTTAAGGACTAATATTATTAAAATCTTTTGAATGGATTGAGATAATACAACTGAAATCTGCAGACAAGAAAGATGCCAAAAGCCTCTAAAGAAAACTTGCAGGTAAGGAAAGAAAGACGGCTGAACTGGGCCCTGTGCTCAACTTCAAGGTGGTCTTGCATTGAGTACTTTGAATAATAATTATAACAGCTAGTAGCCTCTGTTCTAAGTGTGCAAGTGTATGTGTGTGGATATAACTCATTAGACCTCACCAAATACTTACCCTTGTACAACTCATTGAGGAAGGTACCATATTCTAGCTGTCTCATGTAGCATGAATCTGAAGCCCTTTCTTATCCTGTCTCTGGGCACTGTTGGTGTGCTTGGGGGGATATGGTTGAGTTAGAAGCATAAACTGAGGAGTGGAAAGTGCTGGATGGAGTGGGACTATCTTTTCCAGGGAAGCCATTGTGTCCTGCACAGGGATATGGACCGACAAGAATGTAACCACAGGTGTGGACAGGAAGACAACAAACTGTGCAGGTCCTGTTTTCAACAGTGACACCTTGTGGCAGACAGAAGTAAGAGCAGTCAAATGGTGAGTGTTGATCTGACTCTTCAGATCTCCCTTCCTCCCTCACCTTCTTTTTAAAAGTAGGATTGGGCTTTTTGACATTTTTTTTTTTTTCAAGAGGAGAGAGAGAAAGTAGGAAACTGAGTGTCTTGTTTATTAGATCAGGAGGCAGTTTAAGTGCTTACAGTGACTATTAGAATATTATGTTAGAATATTAGAAACAGAGGGCACCTTACTTTTTCCCTGCACTGTGGTGTGTACAGGTTTCTTCTGTTGTCTTAGCAAGCACAAACTCACTGCCAATTATGGTGAAACATTTCTCTCGATGGCTTGGTATCACTCATCCCTTCTGCCTCATGGACTTACTCTGGGATATTTTTTCTTGTTTTTATTTGTTTTCAATACCTAAATAAGAGATTTTATGTTATGATCTAATTTATTGGGTTGGCCAAAAAGTTCGTTTGGGTTTTTCCATCACATCCTACAGAAAAACCCAAATGAACTTTTGGGCCAACACAATAGTTTGTAGGTTCCTCAAATCCTCTTGAAAACAGGCAAGACATATATTAAAAATAGTAAACTCTTCGGATTTTCCCACAGTGATAAGGAAAGGAAGACACATATTCACACATATTACATACACCCAAGCTATTTTATGTTAATAACAGCAAATTTTCATTTCTTTTGTGAAAGTGTTCATAAAAGATAAGTAGAAAGAGGAAAAGGCACTGGTGAGACACTGTGGAAGTTTACACAGGCTTGCGAGCAAATGTAGCATTTTTTACCTATAAATTCAAGATTCATATTGTAAGCAATGATGGACTTGAGTCTTCCTTATTTGAGACTCATGTGTACTCAGGGATGTAGGGGCAAAGTTGTACGTAGGAACATAGAGGTGATTTGTGTGTGTCTACGCTTCTGCCTTTTGTAATCTTGCTGAGCTGAATTTGCATGCCCTCTAACCTAGGGAGAAATGGAGCTCAAATAGCTCCACATAGGTCTAAATCACCTTTCCCAGCACCATTCACGCTCCACGTCACCCCACCTTGACCTTACTGCATTCTGACCCACTCAGGCACATTTCAAATAATTCAGACTTATGCTAGAGCATTTTGAAAAAAAACATTTATTTCAAAAACAGTTCATAATTTCCTAATATCACAAAAGATATACATATATATATAGTAATAATTACAATGTAATCAAAAATTATAATAAGTACTAAGGTAATTTTCTTATGGTAGTAAATACTGAAAGGGCTTATTGTCTTGTGCAGATGTTTAGAATTAACCTTTCTTTGCCTATCCTTTCTTCTCTATCAAACTCAGTAATACCCATTTTATTGTTAGTCTTACTAAGGAAACAGGTTACCTTCAAAAGGAAATATTATCGTATATTCCATTAAACACCGCAAAACTTAAAATTTCACATAAAAATAGGTTATCGAATTACATGGTAAATATGTCACTTGTTCATTGTCCAGTACACAATATATTTACAGGAAAATTACCAGGAACTTCTCAACTGTATCAGATCTCAACCTTATATTTAGATGCAGTCATATATTACTGCTGATAATGTGATGTCAGTGAATAGATTGGAATTTTTCACTGTCCTTTATCAAGATAAATTGTTCTGTCAATAGCAAATGGCTGGCAAGTATTAACACTCTGCACACTATATGACTTTTCATTCCCTGCAAAAATTGTATTTAATGTTTTTGCACAAAATCTATGGCCATGACTATCCTTATTACCTATTTAACTACCTTTTAAAAGGAGGATTTATTTCAGCAAATTAGGACCTGGGTAACAAGATGGTATCATGCATCATAAACTTTAAGTCAATACAAGGCAGGACACTTGCAGTTTGAATGGGAAAATACCTTACTCTCATCTCTTGGTCATCCAATAGTATTAGCAATTTGTGTTGGGAGCAGCTGCTCAGAGCAGAACTTTATCTTGGCCTCCTTCCATCTACACTGCCACGGTGTCCCACAGTAGCAATTTGCTCATTGGCCTATTACTTTCAATAGGTATTCCAGTAATTGGCTATTTCACACTTGTAAGGCTTGAACTGGCAGAGAGCAAAGGCCAGGCAACCAGCCTGTCAGGGTCTAGCAAGCTGGTCGTTCATCAATTATAATCAGTTTTACAAGAGTGAGTGAATCCTCAGAAACCTTGTTTGCTCTGATCAGTTTTGCTACTAGTATAATTTGACCACAAACTGAGCTGCCCTTATCTGAAGAATGAAAAAGTTGTCCTACAGTGACAAGCATGTTTGTTTATTCAGACCCCTGGAGAGACTGATTTGGGCTAAAAGGGGGAAGGGGAAGTTTTGATAATTCTGGGTTCCTTCTGTTTTTCTAACCACTTACTGTCTGTCACACAATACACTTTGCCAAAAAATAAACATTCAGAGGGCATCCACATAATTTATTTTTTAATGATAGATTATTCAAGAAAGCCTCATCAAGTTAAGAATTTAAGAGTTAAATTTCTCAAAGGTGAGGTTCACTCTGGCCAAAGAGGTTGGGAGTTTTTGCAATCATAGATTATTTTAGAAATATCTATTTAAATGCAATTTAAAAATACACTGTAGTAGCAGAAATGATGTGTGCTTATGCATACTTAAGTTCTCAATGACCTGATTTAACATGATCTAGGATAAACAAGAAAAACGGTCTGCTAGAAACTTTGGGTCCATAACCGTAAATCAGCATGGGCCTCACTCACATTTAAAAATAGCAATTTTTCTCTTGTTAGCCATTCCCAATATCTTCTGCTATTTCTCATATCACAGAGCTCGAAGAGAACAGAAACATCTGGCACAGATCTAAGTTTTCAAGCAAAAAATATGTGAAACGGAGACAAGAAGTAACACATTTAAAATCCTGATCAGTTTCAACTGCCCTCACAATTTCAGGGCCTAAGCATGAGGGTCATTGCTAATTTACGTAATTCACCCTAGGGGGCTAGAAAAACTTCATTTGTATAATTTAGAAAGAGGGTTCCATTTAAAAGTGCTTCTTAACATGCCGGATTTATATTTTTTTCCCCCCGCTGGCATCTCTTTTGCAAAAAGAATAAGCTAATGCCTACTTGGAAAGCATGCATACAAAATTTCTAATGGAAAAAACTGCTCTTTATTATGATGTCTATTTTTTGCCGTCGATCAGCACCTATGATTCCCATACAACAATCCTATGCTTTCTCTTCCCAAAGGCCCATTCGGTCTGTTGACCAGCTGGTGACAAGGTGATCTGTCATCAACAACTGCCTTGAGCACAAATAAAATATACAATCAAAAATTTGACCTAGTTAGTAAAGATTTTCAAAAAATTCCAACTTAAAAAAATCATAAAGGGTAGGTGATTTAGAAAGCTGTTAGAGATGCTCAGAAATCAGTTCTAAATTTTGAAAAGACATGACTACAGCTTTTAATAAATCTACCTTCAAAGAGTTATGCACTCTTCCTAGTTGAATAAGTGAAGTGACACAGATGCATATCTAATTGTAATACATCACAGGATAATCTGTCAAGTCCCCAGTGCTCAGGCCCTGTCACCCCTCTTCATCCATTATTTATCCACAGCCTTCATTGCCAGCGAAATCTCTGTGAAGTATGTAGTATTTTCGCTACATACTTAGCAAAAACTTTTGGAAAGCATGTAGTGGATAATGATCATTCAACACTGTGTAAATTGTTTCTGAGGGGGAAAAAAACAAAACATTTAAAAAGCACCAGGATTATCCCAGACAAAATCATACATTTCATTTAGCCGGAGAATACAGTGTCTGTTCCATACTAACAAAGTTCATTTGGGTGAAACCATAAGGCCCCAAATGCCTTTTCTTTGCTGTAGAGCAATCAAATCTCCATGATCTTCCTTGTATCATGACAGGGACTGGGGAGACCTCAAAAAATGCAAGCCTGAGCTTATAACAACATCACTTCAGTAGTAGGCAAGCAGATGAAGGGCCCAATGTAATCATTTTTTCTTTTTCCCTCTTTTTTTAAATTGCTAAGTTGATAAAGAAGTTGGAAGAATGAGGAGATGTACATCTTGACCACTTTCTTGGTGTGGAAAGCCTGCCTCTGGCAGTTACTGGAAACTTGTAGTCTTGCTTTTCTGCATGCTTTTTCTACTGGCTCCGGTGCACATCCCTTAGTTGGGAACAGGGACTTGAGAAAGCTTCCCAAACAAATGTATCCTGGCTTTACAATCAGGATCACATGGTGCTGTTTTTTGTTTTTGTTTTTGTTTTGTTTTTTGTCTTTTTAAGGAATCACTGTCATAATTCACAATAATCGTATTTTTTTGAAACATGCTCTTAAACAATGAAGAGGAAAAGACATATTTTAAAGCACTTGAACAGTTCAGACAGATACTCTGATTTAGTCATGAAGGGGTGATAAGAACAAAAAGCTGCTTCAGGCATGTAGTAGTAGAAAATTAAGGTTCCTGTAAATTAGGTGGCTCTATTCCTCTCCCAGTCCAATCACTAGCTTTATTGTTTGTCAATAAAATACCAGATAAAAGACTAGTCTCCAGATAAGTCAGCTGTTGCCATTTGGACCTTGTGATACTTTATGTTCTCAGACCGTGGTGTGGCAGTTGCTGATAATACCTTTACATCACTAACAGGTGCCCTAAGGCCCAAACCTTACACACTTTCCTCTGGAAAGGAAGACCATAATAAAAGAACAGAACATACATACCGTACACAAGGTAAGATTAGGCAAGTAGCTGTTTTATGGCTTTGTAACATTTGAACTAGAGCTCTGAAACGTGCTTTGTGATTAATAAAAGTCACAATTAACGTAGGAATATGACAGCTGGAAGCAGTTCTGGTTCTTGATGCAACAACTAAGCTGCTTCCCAGAGCCTCACACAATTCCCCCTAAGCAGAGCCCAGCCTGTCCTGTAACAGCTGCTTCCCATCACTTCCCTGGACAGAAGGGCAGTGGATGAAACGCCTTCGCTAAGGAGACCCATGCATCTCCTTGACAATGTGCAGGAAATCCCACCATGTGGAAAAGACAAGTTTGCTTCTTTCCTTTGAAGATGTACGCTAAACTTACGGGATCATTAGGCAACCCTGAGAAAGAACAGATTTTCTTTCTTTTAAAACTTTCCTTCCCCTAAAGAAAAAATAATTAAACTCCATCTTATGTGGCTGTTAGGATAGCAGCACTGAGGATATGAATTCAAGCTTGTCTCATTTGGTATGAGGTTCTCTTATTTGAAGAGCTAGTGTTATTATTATCATTATCATTACTACTTTTATTATTATTTTCAATCAGAAGCTGCCCTCACGCTTAGAAATCCAGATTCTGTTCTCTAAATCCAAATAAATTCTCCAAGATTGAGAAGATTAAAAAAATTGCAGGTGAAATAAAGTAACTTTTAAGTTTATTCTCACTTTGCAGGGGCTGGGGGGAGTCTTGGCTCTATTTATTGAGGCAGTACTAACAATTAATTTAGGAAGATGGTGCGACATGAAAATAAAACTTCTGATTGAATTTCAAGGACTCTTCTGTTTAACTAGCTTCAAGAGTCCTCTTTTGATCATAATAAAATTATTTGCCATATGGTTCAGATGCTTGTGATCCCCTCTCAATGAGAGGATTATGCATGAAATAAAATGCCTACTGTAGCTGCAGCCAAGCACACAGCTGGCTCTGATAATGCCAACAAATGGCTTCATCTATCTCAATGTCACGTAGGAGCTGGTGCGATGTGAGTCAGCCCCGAATACAATTAAAATCTACATCATCTGTGAGAAAGGTGAAGAAGGTTCTGACATCAGAGCTGAGCCAGATCCATCGTCTTCCCAGAGCAACAGAAGAAACGTGTTGCCCCTTCACCCTGTCACATTAATGATGCGCCCTGCACATCCCTTCCTCTGCACATTAAAGATACTAAATCAAGGAGCCTCCGATTTAAAAGTTTCACCTTTATCTGACATTCAGCAACAAGATGTACAGTTTCTAAACTAAAGTTGTGTATTCCTTGCTTCCCTTCTTTTCCTGATGAGAAAATGCCATTTGTGTCCACGAGTGAAATATAAATAGAAAAGTTTACGATCCATGTGGCCTCAAATTGTGGCAATATGCAGAAATTTCCTTGTTTTAGTTCCACAATGTTCAACCACACTAATAAAATCAGGTTTGAACATCCATTCGTTCCAGAGAGCCAAATTTTATTGCTAAAACATCCATAACTCATAACAAGCAAGCTCAGTACCAATTCACAGACAAGTCGCCTCTTTTGCATGTCTTGAGTAAAAATGAAAAGTGAAGTTTGTGCAGAAATTTTGCCATTTTGCTCTATTATATTAGAAGGAAACCTTGCCAATATATATGGAAACTATGCCATATTCATTAGCATGTCCAATGACTTTCCATTAAAAGTACATGGAATAACACCTAAATTTCAGAATGAGGTTACTTAAAGTGAATTTTATAATTTGTTCATTATTTATACACTTTTGTTATGTACCTTTTTCCCTACTGAGTGATTATTCTTAAAAGACAAAATTAATAAACCGGGGCTTCCCTGGTGGCGCAGTGGTTAAGAATCTGCCTGCCAATGCAGGGGATACGGGTTCAAGCCCTGGTCCAGGAAGATCCCACATGCTGCGGAGCAACTAAGCCTGTGAGCCATAACTACTGAGCCTGCGCTCTGGAGCCTGCGATCCACAACTACTGAAGCCTGCGTGCCTAGAGCCCGTGCTCAGCAACGAGAGAAGCCACCGCAATGAGAAACCCGCGCACCGCAACGAAGAGTAGCCCCCGCTCGCCTCAACTAGAGAAAGCCCGCGTGCAGCAACGAAGACCCAATGCAGCCAAAACTAAATAAAATAAAATAAAAAATAAATAAATTTATTAAAAAAATTAATAAACTGTACACTAGTACATAAACCTGTAAACTAGCATGCAAATTTCTCATGCAACTGAAAGAGGAAAGTATCCACACCAAACAAAATACCCTATACTTTACAGTCAAAGAAAAACCTGTGTGAAATCTCTTGCATTCCTATATACTAATGATGAAAAATCTGAAAGTGAAATTAAGAAAACACTCCCATTTACCATTGCAACAAAAAGAATAAAATATCTAGGAATAAACCTACCTAAGGAGACAAAAGACCTGTATGCAGAAAATTATAGGACACTGATGAAAGAAATTAAAGATGATACAAATAGATGGAGAGATATACCATGTTCTTGGATTGGAAGAATCAACATTGTGAAAATGACTCTACTACCCAAAGCAATCTACAGATTCAATGCAATCCCTATCAAACTACCACTGGCATTTTTCACAGAACTAGAACAAAAAATTTCACAATTTGTATGGAGACACAAAAGACCCCGAATAGCCAAAGCAATCTTGAGAACGAAAAATGGAGCTGGGGGAATCAGGCTCCCTGACTTCAGACTATATTACAAAGCTACAGTAATCAAGACAGTTTGGTACTGGCACAAAAACAGAAATATAGATCAATGGAACAGGATAGAAAGCCCAGAGATAAACCCACGCACATATGGTCACCTTATCTTTGATAAAGGAGGCAAGCATATACAGTGGAAAAAAGACAGCCTCTTCAATAAGTGGTGCTGGGAAAACTGGACAGGTACATGTAAAAGTATGAAATTAGAACACTCCCTGACACCATACACAAAAATAAACTCAAAATGGATTAAAGACCTAAGTGTAAAGCCAGACACTATCAAACTCTTAGAGGAAAACATAGGCAGAACATTCTATGACATACATCACAGCAAGATCCTTTTTGACCCAGCTCCTAGAGAAATGGAAATAAAAACACAAATAAACAAATGGGACCTAATGAAACTTAAAAGCTTTTGCACAGCAAAGGAAACCATAAACAAGATCAAAAGACAACCCTCAGAATGGGAGAAAATATTTGCAAATGAAGCAACTGACAAAGGATTAATCTCCAAGGTTTACAAGCAGCTCATGCAGCTCAATAACAAAAAAACAAACAACCCAATCCAAAAATGGGCAGAAGACCTAAACAGACATTTCTCCAAAGAAGATATACAGATGGCCAACAGACACATGAAAGCATGCTCAACATCATTAATCATTAGAGAAATGCAAATCAAAACTACACTGAGATATCATCTCACACCGGTCAGAATGGCCATCATCAAAAAATCTAGAAACAATAAATTATGGAGAGGGTGTGGAGAAAAGGGAACACTCTTGCACTGTTGGTGGGAATGTAAATTGATACAGCCACTATGGAGAACAGTATGGAGGTTCCTTAAAAAACTAAAAATAGAACTACCATACGACCCAGCAATCCCACTACTGGGCATATACCCTGAGAAAACCATAATTCAAAAAGAGTCATGTCCCAAAATGTTCATTGCAGCTCTATTTAAAATAGCCAGGACATGGAAGCAACCTAAGTGTCCATCATCAGATGAATGGATAAAGAAGATGTGGCACATATATACAATGGAATATTACTCAGCCATAAAAAGAAATGAAATGGAGGTATTTGTAATGAGGTGGATGGAGTTAGAGTCTGTCATACAGAGTGAAGTAAGTCAGAAAGAGAAAAACAAATACAGTATGCTAACACATATATATGGAATCTAAGGGAAAAAAAAAGGTCATGAAGAACCTAGTGGCAAGATGGGAATAAAGACACAGACCTACTAAAGAATGGACTTGAGGATATGGGGAGGGGGAAGGGTAAGATGTGACGAAGAGTGAGAGTAGCATGGACATATATACACTACCAAATGTTAAATAGATAGCTAGTGGGAAGCAGCCACATAGCACAGGGAGATCAGCTCGGTGCTTTGTGACCGCCTTGGGGGGGTGGGATGGGGAGGGTGGGAGGGAGGGAGATGTGGGAGGGAGGAGATATGGGGATATATGTATATGTATAGCTGATTCACTTTGTTATAAAGCAGAAACTAACACACCATTGTGAAGCAATTATACTTCAATAAAGATGTTAAAAAAAAAAAAAAAGAAAAACCTGTGTAAGATGCTTGAAAATCTTTAACATATAAATATATGTGTTTGCACACATTATATATCTACATATATGTAGATATAAGTTACATACATATTTAGGTATATAAATAATTCTTTGGAAAAATCGACGGGTTCTTTTTGTTGTTGTTTTAATTTTCTGACCCTGAAGTTAGGTAGAAGACCTCGTGTAACATAAGGGAGATAATCATCAATGGACATGGGATATTTCAGATGTCGTCTTTTGCACACTTTCCCTGTCTTTGATGGTCTATCATATGCATAAGAGTAATTTTTAAGCAAGCCTCTTTGAAGTAGTCTCTACTAATGTGACAATTATGCCTTTAGTCTATTCAGTTTATGAAAAATGTATAAAAAGCAAGTCAGTTATTCATTAATTTTTTAACCAAATAAGCTTATAACTCACTATGCTGTCTTAGGACAATTTCTATAGAATTCTTTGTAGTCACCCTATACTAGTGGCTTTCGACTTTGGCTGTACCTTAGTATCACTTGTGGTGTTTTTAAAAGTAAATATGCCTATGACTTACCCCCAGTATGCTGGAACTGAATCTCTGAGACTGGGGCCCAGACTTCTGCATAAGATTCCGCTATAAGGTTCCCCAGATGATAGCTAATGAACCATGAAAGATGGAGGCCTGTATCTAAACATTGCCTAAAAGGTATTTTAAATGTATTATTTAGCAGCTATATGAAATATACAGCACCATTAGAATAACTGTATTATTTACAGACATTTCTTGCTTTAAGCAAAATACATCACATTTCTAATACAAATTTATACAATCCTGTAAATATTTATTATAATGTTATGATATGGTTAGCTCTATACTAGGTATTGTATGGTAATATAAAGAAGTATGACATAGTTTTTATGTTTATTGAGTTAATCATCTCAGTAGGAAACAGACATACACCATATTAAGTATTAACCAAATATAGTAATTGTCATATTGAATGATGCTTACAATAAATGCCAAAAGGCAGTAGACCTAGAAAGTACCAGTGTGCAAGCATGTGTTGATTATTCCCCATGGAAATCTTTATCAAATATTCCTTTAGAGAGAAAAATCCACTGCTACTTCTTAGAAATGATTTTTTTTTTAATTGTCACACAAAACTTCTGGGAGAAACCTATCACACAAAGCAAGATACCTTATCAACTATATTTTAACTGTTAGTCTTAAGTTGCAATAGGTCCTAGCTTGGTAAAGGTTTGGTTTATTAACCCCAAATAAGAATTGCCTATAACAGATTGCCTTTTTGAAGACAGAACTAAAAAGGTATTAGGAACATGTGTGTGTGTGTGTGTGTGTGTGTGTGTGTGTGTGTGTGTGTGTGTGTGTATTTATTTATTTATTTTAGATATGAATGTAGTAATTTGAATATGGAAGTGTCCCATTTCTAACCTAAAGTAGATATTTAATAGATTTCTAGTCTTCCAATTTCATTTCCAAACTCTTCACCAAAATACAGTTAACCAGTCCTTCCTTCAAAGAATTAAAAAAATACTTTAGAGATTTGGTGATTGAAACTGCCTTTGAAGAAAGTAGCAGGAACATTATTCTGTATAAGAAATGTAGCTCAGAGATATTGACAGATTTGTGATGTCACCTAGTTATCAGTAAAATATAAATAACCACTAAAGAGGGATAGAAAGGTCTTGGGTAGTATCATTAAGGGACCACCGTTTAGTTCAATGTTCTAAACTTTTTTAGAAAAATCAATCCCAGAGCCTCCATTATTAAATTAAATAATTTAAATAAATTAAATAATTAAAGGCATAGTTATTTGAGAAATATTAAGTAATGAAACCCAGAAGAAAAAAATCTCTACTGAGTGGCTATTTGTAAAAGACAAAATTATAACCTCACTTTGATATGTGCTCACAATCTGTAAATTAGTATGAAAATCCCTCAAACAACTAGAAGATAAAAATATCTACACAAAATACGCTAACCCATGGATTTGTGCTTTAGAGTGAGAGAAAAACATAAGAAACATATAACATAGAAATATAACTCAACAAAAAATTAAGAAAATCCATAAATAAGAACATGCAGTTTCCACATATGGGTGACCTACAGCAGCTGGGGCAGGACAGCCTTCCTGTGAGGGAGATTAGCAAGTCAGTCAACCTCTCCCAGCTTGAGTTTCCTCATCCACACAATGGAGAAAAGTGAGTGGGTGTGAGGATGGAGTGTATGGGGACTGCCCGGGATACTACCTGGCACATTTTAAAACCTCAATAAAAGAATAATAATAATAATGATGTTTTTAATGAGAAGAATAATTAGGAAAATTATTGGTTACACACTGGAATATAGTATTTAATCAGAAGACTCTCTTCCTATGCCACGGAATTGTATATGAGTTCTGGCAATCCTAAATATAATTCTTCTATTCAGCATATATAACTGGATGGAAGTGGCAGCTGGTTTCAAATAGCTGGAATATAAATGGTATGCAAATGGCTATAATTCAGAGGCTGTGCTTTTTGCCTCTTTGTGCTATTTCCCAGACTCTTCATGTTTTCAATATCAAATCCTACCGATGGAGCTCCTCTGAGCTTACCATGCCTCCATCTGAGGCATTACCACAAGTCAGCAAATTCACATTGTTCAGAACAGAACTTTTTCAGATCTGGATCCCTGGTGTTTCACATCTTCCCTTCCTCCTGATTGCCCCCAAGGCCTGGGTCAGGGTAAAGGTATCATCCTTTATCTTGGTGGGAGCAAAAGACATCAAAACTTTCCTCTTGGGTTTCATGCAGCCTGTAGCTTACCAGGAACTAGAGAGGGTATTCCTCCCTTAAAGGGTGGCTAGGTGGAATGCAGATTGTTAGACAACTGAGGAAAATCCCAAGAGCAACTCAGAAACTGATCCTGTGTCTAATGGCTGGGTCCTGAAACATTACTATGGTTGCATGGCTATTGCTACTACCCAAACAGTCAGCCAAGGCTAAAACGGCCGCCAAAGAGTGGACTCTACATATTACCTTACAGAATTCAGAAAGTTCCCAGCATTGTTGCCGGCCTCAGTGTCATCCTTAAACACCACATGCAGCATGTGCTTAGGATTAAAGCCTATGAATGTGCAGAAATTACTCATCAACATATAATCAATTTACAAGGAGAACACTATTCACATATTGTCAAACCTTGAGGACAGGGTCCATGTCCAATTCGCTCACCTTTGTATTCCTAGATTCTAGAAAAGTTTGAGATCAAGTAGATGCTAACTTGTCAAGATAATGAGTGAATGAATATAATACCATTCTGGTTAGGAGAACAGAGAATGGGCTTTAGAATAAGACACATGTAGATTTAAGTTCATAGATTCAACCTCTAATGGCTTCGGTTTCCTCTTATGTATGATGTGTACAGTAATATAAACTAGCTTGTTGGGTTGTTGGGATGAATAAAGTTGTTTGTTCACAGTAAGTGAACTAGAGCACACAGTAAGTGCTCTAAACACCTTGATATTAGTCTAGAGGGTGTGAGTGTGTGTGTGTTTGTGTGTGGGGGTGTATGTATGAGAGGGAGAAGGTGGGGAGAGAAAAGTTAATGTAAATCTTTCTAGATTTGGAGTCAGAATAAATGAAATTACCTTTTAGGGTTCTGTTTTTCATCTGCATAAAATGTAAAAACCCTTTAAACAAACATTTTCCAAAGAATCCTGAACAGAAAACTGCTTGAGAGTTTAGCTCTCACCCTGATTCCCTAAGGTAACCTGTGGATTTGCCGAATGGTAACGTAAGTATTTGAGCTGAATCTTAAAATCACTCAACAACATTATTTCCTAACAAAAGAATAATGAGATATTACTTTGGAACGTTTTCCTGAATAGACTCCCACTTGTTACTCATTCTTCCCTTTAGTTGTTCAAGGATAGAATTGACTATGTGAAGGTGTTAGAGACAACTCTCTACCAGATGAAGTCAGTTCTAAAAGGTCATAATAAAATTAGTAAAGGCAGATGAAAAATGTGCGGATAACAGCTGGTAGCTCCCAAAGTGTGCACACTGGTACAATTGTGATAGAAGACATCGCTCTTTCATCTCTTTTCTTTCTCTACATGCATTCTTTAATTCCCAGGGACACAGTTATCTTGGTGGTTGAAATTCAGTCATATACATTACAGACTGATGGTTGGGAAGACATCATTAGGTTCTTAGCCAATATAGAATTCTACTTGTCGATATAGGTTATCAGTGAGTAAGCATGAATAGAATCCTGGCTTATTAAAAATAGCTTTTGGGACTTGGACATAGATTCTAAAAGCTATCACTGCCCAACATTGTTATTAGCCTACAAAATTTTTTATCATTTCCTCCTACCAATGTTAGAGAATAGAAAATACAAATTATATCTAAAAAAATAGAGAAAAGTTTTATGTCCTCTTGTTTTAATCAGTTTTCTGCCATTCAACTGTCATAAATTCAAATTTCTAAACATAATTTTAAAAATATTCCTATGACGCTTCAATTGGATTGAGTTTAATTTATCCAGCATTTAGTGTTTCAAAGATATCTAAAATATAAATTCTAAGCATGTTTAATATATGTTTATTCTTTCATCTTCTTCTTACATACATAGTTGAATCCATAGCTGTATCAGAGATATTGGCCAGAGCAACTCAAAGAGAGTAATTATTTTAGTGAACTCAATTCTCAGAATAGAAACAAAAGAGATATTTGAATTTTCACATGTAATTTTCCCCCTCACATTTATATTTTTGAAAGTCTGTGGAGGCAAGAATCCAGTTGTAAAGACATCGTGGGATGACTGTTGTACTGAGTAAGGGGCTGCATGTAATGCAAATTCATTTGTTAAGCACCAAATAACCACTCTCTCCTGGTTAGTGTTTTTCTCCCCTCTTGGACAACTATGAATTAAGCAAAAGTTTAACTCCCTGAACAAGCTCCAGAAAACTTGGAGGCACTAATATTTTTTGATCACCTTCTTCCATTTCCATTTTTCATTTTGAAGGACCCAGCTGTCTGCTTACAAGACTACAAAGATTTTCTTTAATACTGTATCAATGTTCTTGGTTTACCATTGACAGATTTGAAACGGTTGTTGAAAACTGAATGCATATATGCAAATGTTTTGTTATTAAATGGAAACATTCCAAGAACCCAAATGATCCATGTGAAATTTTAATTATAACTTAACAGCTGCTTGAACTAATTGAAGGATATCAGAAAGGTGATTTCCTTCTCATTGTAATTAAAGAGTTAAGCCTAATTTGCTGTTGTCAGGACAAGACTAAATACCAATCTGGTCTGCCTAATTATATTAAAAGGTAAACAGATAACTGCTAGAAAAGGGTAGGGTCCACGCTAGACAAAGACAACAGGTTCCCGATGTGCCATCGCCACCCATTCCTATTGGAATACGAGCAATGACCTTTAAGCAAAGTAGCAACTGTTCTCAACTTCTGCTCTGAAGGCTGCAGTTTCATCTTGCAGCATGTCTGTTCATTCCCTCTTGTAGCCAATTTTATTTTCTTTCAATTTCTCCATCTTTTCCCCAAGGGTCCTCTGTGACCTCATCACTTATGAGAGAAGAAAACTGAGGCAGAGAAAAGGCAAGAAAATCTTCAGAGCAAACAACTGGTAGAAAACAAGACTCTTGACTAAATAGTATAGTGCTTTTTCCCACCACTCTCTGTGCTTTGCACCTACTAACATGGAATTTATCTAGTTTTCAATTTACTATTTTACAGTAATGGGGGAATACATCTTGAAGTCTTTTTAATGGTATGCTGTCACTTGCCCTTTGTTCTGGAAGAGCCAGAAAGTTGTGTTTTTGAATTTTTTTTTAACCAGAGTGCTGTGGAAGAGTATCCTTTATGAGCATTATCATCCTTTAATACCCTAACTGAAAGGGGTTAAAGCTCCTATTCATTAGTGCAAGGATTTTAGATGCAAAATAAACAAATCACTTTAAGTCTGATATTTCATACTCTTTATAAAACCCCGTCTCACTTTCTGAGTAGGCTTCTAGATATGAAAACAGGTGGAATTCGGCTGCCAAGGGTTCTGGCAATCCTGATGCTTCTTGGATGATTCTTCTTGTTCTTTTTTTATGAATTCATTTTCTTTCTATCAGCCCATAATGTAAGGATAGCCAGTATTTGTTTCTGTCTTTTTTTTTTTTTTTTTCACTGTCTAAAAAAGAGACTCCTACGTAAACTCATTTGGAGTAGTGTAGGGGACTGCAGGGGGAGGGGCTTGTTTACTCATCTTTGGATCTCTCTCAATGGACATGTGTCTCCTGCCCCCAGATTCAAATACATATTGCAAGTGAGGCAAAGCCGAATACAGAGAACCACTGTCAGAATGAACCACTGTCCCTGTGTGTGGTCCATGTGTTAGCCCTCAGGCATGTCAGAGTAGCTTATACAGAAGCCCAATGCTCTATAATTCTTTTTTTTTTTTTTTTTTTTTTAAATTTTATTTATTTATTTATTTATGGCTGTGTTGGGTCTTCGTTTCTGTGCGAGGGCTTTCTCTAGTTGTGGCAAGTGGGGACTACTCTTCATCGCGGTGCGCGGGCCTCTCACCATCGCGGCCTCTCTTGTTGCGGAGCACAGGCTCCAGACGCACAGGCTCAGCAATTGTGGCTCACGGGCCCAGCTGCACCGCGGCATGTGGGATCTTCCCAGACCAGGGCTCGAACCCGTGTCCCCTGCATTGGCAGGCAGATTCTCAACCACTGCGCCACCAGGGAAGCCCTATAATTCTTTATCAGAGCAATAATCTCTTTACTTAGAACAGTAACACACACATTATTACATTATTAAACTTTTGACTCACTTTTCTAATCTATGCCCAGTCCCATATTGTTATTGCCTAATTATATATTTGTTGCATCTACTCAAATTCAACCTGTTTAACTTCTTCCCCTGAAAACCAGCTCCCTTGTTAATATGACCCATCTCTCCTATATTACTTTTCCAGCTATAGTCTCTCTCTCTCAAATTATTCGACCTACGTAACACTGACAGTAATCTTCATAAAGCATCATTTACTAGGTAATTCCATCCTACTACTCAAAACCATTTAACACTGGGAATTTCCTATAAAGTTTAAATTCCTTAGGCTGACATTAAGAGCTCTCATAATTTTGCCCTAAATTCTTCCACTTGGCATAATTCTTAGTTTTAAGCATCACAAAAACTACTCTAACTACTTAAAGTAGAAAGGCATTTGTTAGAAGACTCATTGGGTTGCTCACGTAATAGTTGAGTAGGCCTAAGAACCTGGCTCAAAAAACGGAAATAAAGAAGAGAGGCCAGGCAGCCCAAACCAGCTCCAAATCATGCCACCAAACTATTCTGGCAAGGACACTGCTGCTTCCACCATTGACCACTGGATGCCATAGCTTGCCACTCCTGTCACCAACGCTGCTGACATCAACACTGGGTACACTGCCATTGCTGCCACAGGAAATGTATGTGGCCGCTTCTACTACCAGAATGGATACCTCATTACAAAGTTGCCCCGTTTCTGATCCCAAGTCCCAGACAAGCCTTCTGCTTGGACAAACCTATGTCTGTGCCCAATCTTTTGGTGTAAGGGTAAGGAGCAAGTATCTGGACTTTCCATTTATAGAGTGAGAAGTAAGTCTGCTTGCTACCAATGCTCATATGGGGGGAATTCCCCAACCAGGAACTCAGATGGCAAGGAGAACAGAAAATAAACAGTTAAAGAGAGAGAGGACAAGAGAGCTTTTTGGCTAACTAATGTCCTAACCAAACCATTAACCCACTAATCTATGGTATATTCAGTCCTATTCCTCCTCACCTTCACAAATCATTGAATTAATTATGATTCTGCATATTAAAACATCTAGTATCTCACCAAAAAATAGTACTTCCTAATTCATGAATAAGTACTACTTCTATTCCAGCCAAAATGCCTTTTTCTCTATCTTCACATCTACCCAACCTGAGGATTTAGTTGAATTCCATCTTGTCCAAGGAGTTATCTCTGAACACTCAACTCAGTGTTAGCTGCTTTTTCTAAATTCCTACTGCATTTAATCTGTATCATTCATTTTGGTGTTTATCATTCATACTGTCAAACCGTTAACTATCTGTTCATGTGTGTAGTTTTATATCCACAGATTGCAACCTTCATGACAATAAGACCATGTGTTATAATACTTTGCAGCAACTCTGGAACACATCATCATATTTTGGGGAGAGAAGCACATAATAAATGCTTACTGATTGCCTGTTCTGCGGCTGAAGTAGGTTTTCAATTAAAATTTTAATCACCCACCTCCACATACTTCCATTCTATAAAACGAAAAGTGTAGGGAAAAAAATGGGTTAATAAGTTAACTGTTTTTCTGTTAATCGAGGCATTATCATAATAAGCCTCTAGAATAATTTATTTTGTTCTCGTATAATTTTTTTTTACTTTAAACCATGTAACAAAAGTTCTGTAAGACGTAAAGGGAAAGAACTAAGAAAAATAAGTTCATCCATGGCAGAAATGCCATGTTATATAAATGTTAGCTCTTGCCCCAGAATTTTTTTTTTTTTAATTTCATTATTTATTTTTAATTTATTTATGGCTGTGTTGGGTCTTCGTTTTTGTGCGAGGGCTTTCTCTAGTTGCAGCAAGTGGGGGCCACTCTTCATCGCGGTGCGCGGGGCTCTCACTGTCGTGGCCTCTCTTGTCGCGGAGCACAGGCTCCAGACACGCAGGCTCAGCAATTGTGGCTCACGGGCCTAGTCGCTCCGCGGCATGTGGGATCTTCCCAGACCAGGGCTCGAACCCGTGTCCCCTGCATTGGCAGGCAGATTCTTAACCACTGCGCCACCAGGGAAGCCCTGCCATGTTATTTAAATAAAAAGAACTCAAGGTCTCTTATCCCAAATAGAATAGGAGCTACCAGTCACCCAAATAAATCACCCATCACTCCCTTGCCACTGGCTCTTACCGTTAGCTTCTGACATGCTTAAGTCTGTCCTGTATAAATCAACAGGCGCACTTTCTTGACTGTCCTTTTGCAGGATGACGCTCTCCCTCATCCTCTTTCCTTTCATAGCCGCGCTTCTTAGACGTGGAGCCCGTGCTCATTGTCTTTGTATCCCCAAAACTGTGCAAGTTAGCAACACTACTCCAGTTAATCTAACACTGACTTCACCATGTAGCTTTCATTTGTGAACCTCAGTGCACCTTTCTCAGAATTTCCCTTAACATGACCATTAGGTGTAACCAGATCCAATGGCCACTCCCACTATTTTGAAAAAAGTCTCCTCCTTAGCTTTCATACTGTTTCTTTCCCAGCTCTCTTTCTTCATCTCTCTTCCTTGAAAAAGTTTTAAGAGACCTCCCCTACTTCAATCCACCTGTTTAATAGTGGATGTTCTCCATCTTGTCCATGAGGTCCCCCAAAATTGTTCATCTTATAAGCGTATCAAATAAACACACTGTAGACCTTAAACTTTCAAAATGCTCTATGCCAATTATATCTCAGTAAAGCTGGAACAATGGAATACAAATATTGGATGTTTCCCAAATTATTGTCCTTCACCTTTTCCCCTCATACTTTCCCATCTATTTATATGTCCCAATCCCCCACTCATTTCCAGCTAGTTTACCTACAAGGCTTACTGCTACCTAACATAGAGCACTCCTCACCTGTTCTGTTTTGTTAAAATGAAATTGATAACAACCCTTCTCTGGAATTTCTGATACAATGCCATGTCTTACAGTGACTGTCACCTAGAGTCTACATCTCTAGCCCAGATTTCTCTCTGGAGCCCAAATCATATATTCAGCTGATTCCTGGTTAAAAACTTAATGCCCATTGACAACCAGAATCTTGTCCAAGACAAGATCTTGTCCAAGACCCAAAACTCCAGAAGAAATGCACCTATTTCACCTCCTTTAGATTGGACTTTTGTCAAATATTGAATCCTTCCCAGAATCAGAATAAAGCTTTGACACTCCCCAAATTATGGTTGTGATACTTATAGATCCCTCCCAGGTATGGTGCAGATGAAGGGACGAAGGTGGCACCACTGTTTCCACCCTGACGAGAAGTTAGCCTGCTCTGGGTCAGACAAACTCAGACCCAGTTTGGGGCTGGCTTCAGTTCTTCTGCTCCCACATTCATAACGTAGATATAATAACAACATATCTAACCTGACTGGGGGAATAGATTCCAAAAACGTATACAAAGTTCTAAGCTATTAACACTACATTTTAAAAAGTTATTACTGTTTCCTATATGCTTTCCAGAAAACCATGTTTTATCTGAATCTCCTTTGGGGGGCTACTTATTAAGTAAAAAAAAAAAACCAGGTAGTTATGCTCAAATTAAACTAAAATGTATTTGTTCTAGAATCCTATTATTTTTGTCATTGGGTAGCATTTTTTCCAATTAAATTTATCAAATTTGTAAGTTTATATAAATAATGTTATTTTGAACCCTTGAGAGTATCTTTATTTAATCTATTTTGAGCACTTTAAGGACTTCTTATCTATCTAGTTTTCCAATCAAGATAAATTGTGAACAAGTTTTACTCTCTGTGTCATCTTGTCTAGGCACCAAAGTCACAGCAATCGCAGGTTTGTTGAAACTAAACTCTGGAATTGCTTCAGTTGCCCATACTATTAGGGACTAAGAGTAATTATATCAGTAAGGTTTGGAGCATACCTGGTGATCTAAGCATACAGCAGGGTGCTTTCCATGGGTTTCCCCTCTCATCACACAGACTGCTAAAAAGACATGCAATCAAAGGTCAAGAGCTAATAAAATTAATCATTTTAATGCTTCATCAAGGATGTTCTTAAGTGAAACTGGCATTTTATTTATTTACTGACTTAGTTTTAGCTTTCACTACAAGTCTGTAGCAATAGGAACACACTGACTATTAGCACAGTTTGGTGCCACTGCCTTGATTCCTGTTAACGCACAGCAGTTTCATCCACCATTGCTTCTGCATAATCAGCACGGTGTCAATACAATGAAAAAGGCAAATAATGTCTGAATATTATTAGGGAAATTGTCTTGACCTAGCAGGCCACCTAGAAGGATCTCAGGGACCCTCACTGCTCTGCCAATGCTTTTAGAATTACTGCTCTATGGCACAGAGCAGGTAAGGTCTCAAGACAGTCCACTCTGGAAACCCCATGCCAGTGAGACTAATCAGTGATGTCCTTGATCTTTATTAAATCAGGAAAAATCTGCCAAAATTTTACCTTAATTTTTATTTCGAAATTTAAGTCAAACATGAATAATATCACTTCCCACAACCACAGATGATCTTCCTTGAATTCCCACCATATGGACTCAATCCCTTTCATGTAGTCTTTGTCATATTTTACCCTAAATTTAGTTATTTGTCTTAGGTCTGTTACTCTTTGTTAGGCAGAATACCTTCAGTACAGACTTATGAGATTCTAGGAGATAATTCTGACTATATGCCTTGAATACATAACAGAAGCTCACATATATTTGTTTTTTGAATTGACTTATATAATTGGCAAAGCCAAAAAGAATTAGGGAATTCCTTGGTGGTCCAGTGGTTAAGATTCTGTGCTCTCACAGCTGAGAGCCTGGGTTCAATCCCTAGCGGGGGAACTAAAATCCCACAAGCCACGCTGCACTGCCAAAATAAAAAAAAAAAATAGCCAAAAGCCAAAAAGAATTAGGCCTACACCACAAGGTGTCCTTTAAAGAGTGTTTCAAATAAAATTTAGCAATATATTTAAGAGCTAAAACTACTTAGAATAAAACAGGAGTATATCTTTGTGACCTTGAGTTAGGTAATAGTTTCTTAGAAATAACATTTAAAGCATAAACAGCAAAAGATAAAAGATAATATAATTGGGCTACTCAAAATTTAAAACTTTTGTGCTGCAAACAATGCCATCAAGAAAATGAAAGACAATCCATACAATGAAACAAAATATTTGCAAAGTATATATCTGATAAGATACTTATATCCAAAATATATAAAGAAGTTTTACATCTCAACAATAAAAAGAAAAATAACCTAATTTAAAAATATGCCAAGGATTTGAAGAGACATTTCTCCAAAGAAGATATGCATATGGCAAATAGGCACATAAAAAATGCTCAACATCATTAATCATTGGGGAAATACATATCAAAACTACAATGAGACACAAGTTCATACTCACGAGGATGGCTATAATCAGAAAGACACACAAAAACAAGTATTGGTAGGATATAGAGAAATTGAAATCCTCATACACTGTTGGTGTGAATGTAAAATGGTGCAGCTACTACGGAAAACAGGTTAGCATTTGCTCAAAAGGTTAGATATAGAGATACCATATGATCTAGAAATTCTACTCCTAGGTATATACCAAAGAAAAATGAAATCAAATGTCCATATAAAACCTTGTACATATATATTCACTGTAGCATAATTCATAATAGCCAAAAAGTAGGAACAACCCAAATGTTCATCAACCGATAAGTGAATAAACAACACGTGATATATCCATACAATGGAATACTATTCGGCAATTTAAAAAATAAAGTACTAATATGTGCAAGAAAATGGATAAAGCTTAAAAGTATTATGCTAAGTGAAGGAAACCGCACACAAACCACCACATACTGTATGAGTTTTGTAATTCCATTGATATGAAATGTGCAGAATAAGCAAATCTATAGAGACAGAATGTAGGTTAGTAGGAGGATGTTGGAGGGAAGTGGGGAATGACTGCTAACAGTGTGGGGTTTCCTTTAGGAAAACAAAAGTGTTCTATAATTAGATTGCAGAGATTATTGCGCAATCCTTTAAATATACCAAAAACCATTGAATTGTATACTTAAAAAAATTATTCAGGCAGGACCCATCAAGCTTTTGGTTAGTGAACTATAATCAATGTTTATCAAATAAATATAACAATATTTACATATCGGTATTTACTGTATTAGAAACTAAAATTTAGAACATTAAGAAGCTGCATAAACAAATCCTCAGAGATACCTAAACTGTTGAACTGAAAATAAAATAAATTTTAATTCATTTTCATTCATAAATCAAATATAGTCTATAGACCACTTTTTCAGGAGACAGGTTCAGGATCTATTTTAACTAGGTAACATTGGCTAAGTTAACTTCTCTGTGCTCGATTCATCATCTGAACAACTGGAAATTTGCCATATTCAAGATTTAATGTGAAAACAGTAAGTTTTAGCACAAAATATTTTCTTCTAGTAATACACATGTAATGATATATTTTTAGAACTCTAAACATTGGATAATCAATGGCATACCTTTTCACAACAAAACACATACATATGACACATAATCCAATGGGAAACTATTGATCATGCCCAGAAATCTACTTTTCAGTTTTAGTATCTGGACTGCTTTTGAAAACAATTCCAGGAAGAATTCCAATACAAACATTTTGGGCAAAAGGAAGGGAGGTATACGCATTCCCATACTGTGTTTCATGGTTAAAGAAACTGTCTATAACTTTTTTTTTTGACCCCTCTCTCCTTATCCTGACAAAAGTAAATTTAAAGCAATTGAGAAGACAAATGGTTCCTCACATAAAGTGGGGGAAGGAAAACTAATTTGGGAATATGACAGCAAAACACTCATTTGTCATGACTACATTGAGGTATCTTGGAAAATGACTAGAACCTTGCTGTACATTGTGTGACTGGAAGGACCAACGTCCTTTGTCAAACTCCACCTCCTGCTGCCTCGGTTCATTTCCACTGAAGGCTACTAGCAATATTAACTCTCCATGGCAGTCAAGTCAGGTGCCCAGCAGCAAGGCAGGGGAGATGGGTAGGGAACTGAGAGAAGGAGGAGGAAGACACACCGACCAGGAGGGGGACGGTGGGTCATGAATTTGTAAGAACTAATTTGTCTAATATTCAGTAACAAAAGGACCTCGTCTGCACTGTGCATTAATGCAGCATCAATCACTGGGTAACTGCTCCACACACATAATGAGAATATTCTCTGGCCAGCCCCGTGGTCTGTACAGACAGCTGGGGAGATAATAACCCAAATGGAATTTTTATTTTAATGCAACTCCCATCCTTTAAACACAAAAATGAAACAGATTAAAGTTGGTTAAAAAAATGTAACAGCCTTTCATAAAAGCTTAGTGTGATAACGTATTTATTCCAGCAGTGATGCCTGAAGAGCCTGAAATGTCTCCACTTGATTGTTTGGATTCTCCAGTTTAATGGCCCTTTTCTTTTTAATTCATTATGAGTTGCTTTAGTCTTTCCAGTCATTGTGTCTAATAACATTGGTTCATCTGATTACATTTCATTTTTTTCCCTTCTTTTTTAAGGATGCTTGAAAACTGCACTTCATTTAGATTAACTTTATTTTCAAATCAAAATTATACCCATATTGATACTTACATGAAATATTTAAAATATATATTTACTGCCATGTTACATACACAATAGTTGAAAAACAGATTAATTACTACAAAAATTCACAGAAAACAGATCAGCTTCATTGCAACAGAAATTTAGGTCATCTGTTAGAGAAAAAAATTCTCCCATCTCCTATTTATTTTTCCACTCTAAAAAACAAAATCTAGGCAAAAAAGTAGAGATTTTTTCACTTGTTAGACTGCAGCAACTTCTCTCCTAAGGACACTTTACAAATAAATTTGAAAATAGACATGAATAAACAGAAAAATAGCTTTTGACATTTAATGATTTTCTAAGAACTAGTCAGCAACTAAGAAATCTACCTGAATTTTTCTAAATGTAGTTCATGAGGCACAATGGAATCAGTACATTAGGGCGTTCAATATGTTGTCACTAGAGAAATAATGAACTCTCCATTGCAGAAATATTTCTAAAGGACAATTTAAAAAGGGACCGAGAGGAAATATGAAAAATAGTAAGCCTAACAATGACAAACAGAAGGAAAAAAATTTAATGAGGTCAAGTTGAAAATATAATTTAAGATAAAAAGCCTCATTGAACTCTTCCTGCTGTTCTACTATAACAGAATAATATAATCAGCTTCCTTGATCTGTGGTATAGGCTCCAACTCACGGAAGCTGCTTTAGCATGAAGCAATCACATATAAAATGACTGTGTTAATAATGAGTAGACATATACTATCTTATAATATTTGTGTATTTTAGGATTGAATAATTAAATTTTACAATAATATTTTAAAATTTATTTTTAGATCTATATACCATAAGGCTCCCAGAAATCCTTGATATCTTTACATGACTTGATACAAATATTTTAACTAATTTCTTTATTAAACCTGAACAAATCTTTATTAATCAAAGCACTATGAAATGATTGATTAATAAGAGTAATTGATAATTAGTCTAATAATTGGTTTATGTTTTCACCATGAGTTTCTAATTTTGCTTTAGTTTCAGCATTAAAAAATACCTTGCTCCTTGAAATAAAAATAAAAATCCCCTCCACACACTGATTCTAAGGCAAGTTTTTCCCCTAAAAAATCACTAACATGCATGTACTTGTGTATTTCCACAAACAAAGAAGGATAATAGTTAAATTTAATTTTCTGTAGCCCATATTAAAAACAGTGTGTTTTCTCACTTTAAAATATAAAATTACACTATAATGTGAACAGGCTTTTCCAACTCTGTACCTCATCATCTCTTTTGAGAATCACTGCTTTAAAGAGAGGCCTAATTTGGTCAGACTTCTCCAGAAAACAGTTGGGAATTGGATCAGAAGTCTTTGATCCCAGCCTCCAATATGGCCCCCAATGATCCCTGCCTCCTGGTATGTGAGCTCCTATGTAATCTCTTCCCGCACTGTACCAGGGTTGTCTGTGTTAACCATAGAATATGGCAGAAGTGATGATATATGCTTTCTGAGATGGGTTTATGAAAACACTGTAGCTCTTATTTGTCTAATCAATCACTCTCTCTCTTGGATCATTTACTCTGGGAGGAGCCAGTTTCCATGTGATGAGCAGCCCTATGGAGAGGACCCTGTGGCAAGGAACTGAGCCCTCCAACCAACAGCCAGGAAGGAACTGAAGCCTCCTGCCAAAAGCCGTAGGAGTGAGGTAGAAAGCAGATTCTCTAGCCCCAGTCAAGATTTTAGATGACTGCAGCCTTGGCCTACACCTTGACTGCAACCTCATGGGAGACAATGAACCAGAACTACCCAGCTAAACTGCTCTCAGATTCCTGACCCTAAGGAACTGTGTGAGATGAATAAGTCTTTGTTGTTTTAAGTTTGTTATGCAGTGATTGATAACTAACACAGTTCCTGCTAGCATTGTGCAACCAAAAAGAATAGGTATAGTGCTAAAGAGAGTGATACATTTCCATTGCCAATAGATATGTTATCTGTCTAGTGCACTACAATTTGTCCAACCTGGTTAATAGACCCAGGGTATGGATAATTCCCTCCGTTTCCCAATGCAGGACTATGCCTGCGTAAGTTATATAACTAAAACCAAAAGAAAACAAAACAATAATGACTGATCTATTGTGACCCATGGCATTTTTGCTGCATACACTACAAAGAATCCTTTGAATAATATTCAAAATGGAAAATTAATGCTACAAGAGTTTCACATTAACATTTTCATTCTGTTAAAATAAGTTCAAAATGCTAACCTACATACATTGCTTGTGGACCTCATAATTTTGAGATTTATGAGAACCAGAATAGTTGGCACTAGATAAACACTAGATGAATAAATGAATGAACTAATTTACTGTACTCCTAGGTTATATTTTATTATTGAAGTGGAATGTGGAAACAAATGATCAGAACAAACATCAATCAGTCCTGTCTAAATAACAAAATTATATGCGGTAGCCACATATCCAGATATGGTATATGTCTAAGAGAACAAGGTTATAGAAAATCTTTCCTCCAGTTATTTTCTTATTGTGAATAGTCATCCATGTCATATTTGTAAGAAAGCAAATTCATTAGGAAGAGAATGAATCCTGAGGCCGCAACTAAGTCATCTATGTTGGTAGCCCAGCATCCATTATAGTCTTGGTATTGTCTATTCCAGGAGAGGACAGGGTCAAAGATTATTTAACTCTATTGGATTCCAAGGAATGACTTCATTTTCATCCTGGCAGGTGACCAAGGAAGCTGAATCCTGGGATCAAGGTCATCTGAGAGGTTTTCACATAAACAAAGACATGGCTCAGACAAAGAAGAGCAGAAACTGTAAAAACTGACACAAGATGATAATTATTGTAATATGATAAACTGGACAGGCTATGAAAATCCTCTGAGCTTCCTCTGAAGAACTCACCTACATATAAAATCAAAATCCAGGGACAAGGCTCCATTGTTCCTGCAGCCTGCCCACCCTTGGAGTTCTGAATGCTACATGCCATCCCTAAATTCGCAAGTTACTGTACAGAACTAGGACATGGCCAGGTTGGAGACCCCATACTTCTTAGCCTTAGGTAGTCCAGTCACCTTATCCATTTTTGGTAATATTGCCCTTCTTCTTTGAGGGACGCAGCTCTGACCTGGACCACCTCTACTTTGGGTACTGGTTAAGAAACTGAAAACACTTGGCAGGGATAGAGAAGCAGAGTAGAGATCACATTTCTCCAGTACAGAAGTTAGTACAAATTTACAAATTCTCAAATTCTCTCAGAGTCAGATTCACATATATAAGAGAGATGATGCTCTGGACACATCAGTCACATGACTATCAAGTTCATATTCTTCTTCTGGCTGCCACTTCCCTGTACATAGCCCTGTTTCCTGGGAAGTAGTACCAGCCTGGTCTTTACGTGGAGTTGGCCACTGATTGGACCAGGTGGGGAGTGCTGTGGTATTTGACTCAAGGGTAACCAATCCCTGAGCTGGCCAGTAAGCTATAATGGTCACTGCAAGAGCAGTATAAGGGCACTACTGCACTTCAGGCAGAATAACACCTTTTTTTTTTCATTTTTGATTTTACAAATGCTGACACACTTGTAAGAGCATTATTCTCCTTTCCCAAAGCTTCTATTTTTCAACTCTTTCTTCCCTTCTCTGTATCTCACATGCCAAAATGAACCAGCCTTTAGTTGACACACTATTCTAGGGGATAATGTGTAGAATCAGGCATATTATTGGCCACATTTGTTGAATAGTAAGAGCAATAGATTTTGTCTTTCATAAGCACACAATAAATATTTCTGAATGAGAACTGTTAAATGAGGAGAAATATCTCCTTAATTTGCATGCAGATATTTAAATCTTTGAAAGAGCTATGATTCTTTCTAAAAGAATACTTTTTTAAATGCCTTATCCTGTAAGCAGTTTTATGTATGCTATTTCCGAAAAGAACTCTTATTCCAGTTAACATTTTAATAAACCATGCAAGGCCTTTTTTTTAGTTAAAATTCTCTGGGTAAATGAACATAAGCATAAAACTATAATAATATGACTAGAAATGAGATACCCAGGTAAAGCTACCACATTAGTTTGGTTAGGATATCAAGAGTCATGTTCATAGTCATGCTCTCCAATAAAATTCAAACGTCTATATCTTGGGCACATTAACTTCATGTATTTTCCTGAATATGGTGGCTATTTTCCCACCATTGAGCAAAGAAATATCCATAAAGTAATATTAGCCTCTTCATTCTCAGTGTAGTAATCCAGTGAAAAAACTAATATCCTGGGCAAACATTATAAATATGTTTTATTGTATACTACGGAGTGTTTGCATATCTTAAAATCTTCAATACCTTCTTTCAACAGCAAAACAAATCAGGTCAGACATCATTAATTAGCTTTTCAAAAACTCCATAATTAACCTAGCTAAGAGTTACTGCTCCTTTTATCAGATTATTTTAATATATTATAAGGAGTACAACATTTGTGATATAGAACATAACATGGTAGCAAATGGGCATAGTGATTATTTTATGGTTCTGTTTTGAACACCTTCTTTGTCAATATACAAAGCTGCTTTAGATGTATAAATGAATCCTCTGCTGTCACCATTCAGAGTATTGTATAAACAGTAGACTTTCACACAAAATACCTTTATGTTTAATACCTTCATATTTTCATTTTTACTTAACCAATTTTTTTTCAAGAATGCTCTATCAAGATCATTAGTGCTCATTTTATTTTAAAACGTTAGGATAAGAATTCCAAAGCACATCAAAGTCACAGTGCTGTTTTTCCAAGGAAAGACTGTTACGCAGACACAGGGTTGAAAGAGTCACATATATGGACTTTTAAATATGTGGTAGTTTGAGAAAAATTTATTAAAATGGCGGTTTCTATTAGGGATGCTGACCAATTTAACTGATCTAGAACACAAGGTTACAGTTTCAGTGACAAGTAAATTAAAGGAAAATCAGATGTTCTATAATCAGTGATTTATCTTTTCGCTTCTTCTTTAACCAAGGAATTAAATACAGCCCCCGTTAGTCTAGTTATCTTTGATGTGCAAAGCAGACAGGATCCATTGTGTACCCACTGTGAGTGACAGCATGAATGACAGCCTTTGCCAGTCAAAGCTGTGATAAGGACTGAGTTCTGAGAGAAGCTCCTATTTGAGAGCCATCTGCATTGTCCCAGCCATCACTTCTGGCAGGAAGGCTGATTCGGAGATAAGAAGGTGATGGTACTGAGCTTATTTCAGAGAAGGATCTCAGCAAACTAATCAGTGCCATCTGTATTTAGAACAACACTCATCAATTTGGCTTCTTTCTTCCTTTTCTTTCTTTCTTTTTTTAACTTTTCACTGAATACTTCCAAAGCTTCATTACATTTTGTGTGCTACCAAAGACAGACTCTCAGTATTAAAGAGCAAAGAAAACCAAACCAAACAAAAACATGGAAAAGATCTGAGAATAATGAAAACGCAGCAGCAAGAAGGCCTGTGAAAGATACTATTCTGATGGACTCAAGATTGGTGAGATGCTAGCAAAGGCTGCGTTACAGGCTCCCAGAGACTCAAATGCTAATTAAGAGGCAAAGGTTTACTGAAGGATTCCAGAGAAAGTATGGCCTCTGCCCAAGAGGTGTGCATAAGTGAAAACAATAACAAAAACACTATCAGTAGAAGGGTAGACATGAAGCTAAGTAACAGAGGTCCCTGTCAGCAACTTGAAAGCCCAGTGGAATTAGAAAGAGGGAAATTTCACTTTGGACTAGTGTTGTAGAATGCTTAATTGTCCAAATTGTCAGTCAGTTTGCACCTCACACAAAAATAACTAGATATGAGAAGTGTATCCAGCTTGAGCCAACAAAGATTGTTGGGGTACCGTGATAGTCAGATCAAAGCAAAGTAAAATATTATAAACTACACAAATCATGATATGCTTTCATTCACATAGCTCTTCTCAAATATAAACTATTTAATAGGACTTGGAAACAATTAATGTTCAATAGCCAGTGAGAACTGGAGAGATTTTCTGGTAGAATGCTATAGGAATAAAAGATAACAAGATAGTCCACAATTATTTTTTCTTTTATCAAATTGCAAGCCAGGGCTTCCCTGGTGGCGCAGTGGTTAAGAATCTGCCTGCTAATGCAGGGGACACGGGTTCGAGCCCTGGTCTGGGAAGATCCCACATGCCGTGGAGCAACTGGGCCCGTGAGCCACAGCTACTGAGCCTGCGCATCTGGAGCTTGTGCTCCGCAACAAGAGAGGCCGCGATAGTGAGAAGCCCGTGCACCGCGATGAAGAGTGGTCCCCGCTTGCCACAACTAGAGAAAGCCCTCGCACAGAAACGAAGACCCAAGACAGCCATAAATAAATAAATAAATAAATTTAAAAAAAAAAATTGCAAGCCATACTGGGGATTTGCCATGGAGGACGGAGTAAAAGCAGAATGAGAGTGAAGAAAATCTGAATCGACTGAAGACAGGACAGGAGGCAGAGTGGAAGACTGGAAAACAGGATCCAGCATGCAAGCAACAAGCAATGGTCTGAGAACCAAGTGGCAGAAACTGCTGTCAGACCACTGAGGGGCAGAGCTCTCCCTAGTCATGGACCAAGCAGTCTGCTCCAACAACTGGCGAAGCAGAAGTTCAGGTGGAGTCCCACCCAGGTTCAAGGTTGGGTGGCGGTAGATGAGGGGGTGTGAGACACAGTTGTGCTGGAGCATGTGGCTGCCGAGAAAGAAAGGGTTACAGGGAGGCCTGGACTGCAGCGTGGGTCTGAGACGTAGGCTTTCCTATCTCAGAGCTTTACCTTACTGATACCAAATGGTCCCAGAGCAACCTGAAACCCAATGAACACATTCTCCTTCAGAAATGTTAATTCTCTCCCTTCCCAATTAAGGACTAAGGCAGCCATGTAGTGCTTTAGAGGCACTAGCTTTGAAGTCAGGCTGCCAGTATTCGAACCCTGGTTGTCTCACTTACTAGCTGTCTGTCTTTGGCAAAGTTACTTAAATTTTTGTTGCCTCAGTTTACTAAAATGGGGATATTATTAACAGTCCTTACTTCTCAGAGGGTTATGTAATGATTAAATGAGTGAATCCACATAAAGCATTTTGAACAGGAACTTGACTCACAGTAAGTTCTCGATAGCTATTTTCATTGTTGTTATTTTTGTTGTTGTTGTTATTTCATGTACTTCAGGTCAATGAGGTAGAGAAATTTTCCTTCTTAGCCCTACCTACCCCAATTTCCACTTCCAGACCATTTCTTCATCTGCCTCTTGCAAAACTTGCTATTCTGCCCTCACCACCTCTTCGGAGACATTGTTACTCATTTCTTGGTCATTTCCCTTGATTCATGAATTTAGCTCTGGGCCTTGTCTTCCTTGTCATACAAACTTTATCCAGTCTTGATAACTTGATCAGCAATCAGCCTTATCCATCCAATTTAATAGACTCTCAAGTTCTTGGCCTCCTTATCTCAGATGATCTTGTCCTTCACAGCACCTCAGCATATTTTCTCCGGATCATACCCGAGATTTCATCATCAACAGAATCTGCACCGTCTCCAAATCTGAAATGCAAACATTCCACTGTGGAATCACAGCCTCCTATACTTTTCTCTTCCTTATTCAAATAGTACTCTCTTTACAATGTTATGGTCCCCAGGGTACTGGACCCACCAAGTTTTCATCTTCTCTCAACTTCCCCCTGGCTTCATTCTCCAACGTACAAGCCAAAGTTTATTATTATAATCATACTTTCAACTACATGGTTTCTCTCCTCCTTGATTGTACTCTCTTTGCAAAACTCAAATTCCAGATGAACACAACCACCTGCTTTCTTAATATTCCTTCCTGAGTAGTTGAATGTAGCTGGAGAAAATTATATAACCAGGCATACTGTTTTTACTTTAACTTCATGACCTCACATCTCAAATGGACTCAATACTGATCGGCAATTCTTCGATGTTTATCAATTCAGCTCACTTTCCAATACCTGAGATGACTATTTTATATATTATCCTCTCTCCTTTCCAAACTCACTCTGAATCACTCATAGCTAATGGCCCCACCTCATATTTTACTGTGAAAATAATAATTACCAGAGCAGAGTTCCTTATAAACACATCTGCAAACTCACTGATAAAAGAAATTTTCACATATTGAGGTATGGGGAAGTCATTCTGACTTATACATGAGTTAACTTGAATTTTATGTTAACTAGAACAGCCTGTTTGTGGCCTATCAAACATACGTTGCACATCTGCTTTAGTTATTAAAGAAAAGGGAACATTGACCAGAAGTAAAGAATGCCCATGTTAAAAATAAAGATTCAATGCCTCCCTTCCTGGGACGCCAATGCTGGTACTCCTTCGATGATAAGATTCCCTTACTAGGTTCCAAGGCCATACTGATTAGCTATGTATGTGTTGGTATGTTTGTTTGTTTGTTTGAAACCTTGAAGAAATGTGTCCCTGACTTGTTTAATGTTCTTTCTTCTGACAAGATATAAAACTGTGCTGAAAAGAATGTTTCTTCAGAGCAGTTCCTCACGGTAATCTGGGAAGCTGGCTTCTGGGCTACAATCCTCTGTTTGGCTCAAATAAAACTTTTTCCTACTCTTATTATAGGTTGTGTACTGATTATTTTTGTTGATATCACTTACATACAGACATACCTTCTCTTTTTCCATCTTTTATATCTAAGAAATATAAAGGCCAATCCTTTCATAAATGCTCTTTCCATTTTGGCTTCTCTTTCAAGCTTTTTACTCCCACTTCTAACTTCGATCCAATAGTTTTCACGCTTCAAGTCCACAGACATTTGGGGGTATAATTACTTCTGGGTTTATGTGGTCGTTGATATATTTGTATTGAGGCATGTTCATCTGTAAACAGATATATAATCCTAACTAAAGTATATGAAATAATTAAGAATATTTAACATTTCTAAAACTATGAGACAGGTCTTCACGAAGCAAAATAAAAGAAATATGGTACAAACATACCTCCTGCTTCTCTATTTTTAATAATCATCGAATTCAATTTCTCAAAGTCTAAATATCCCCTATATTCACTCTAATTAGTTCACTGCACTGATTATACTTCTCAAATCAACTGGGGGTAATTTGCAATTTGTGATGTGAATTGGTCTTTCCCAAAGACTATTCAGTTTTCAGATGTTTTAAGTTTGACTTCACTTTAGTAATTGTTTCAAGTTTTTTGGTCACAGTTGTAATGAAAGAAAATAGCTCCCTTAAAACTACACAATATGCTATGATATAAAGCTGGATACTTAAAACCTTTTGATGACATGAGCTAAATGCAGTATCAAAAATATTTTGGGAGGTGACTTGTTGAAAGATTATCGCACCGAATGCATACCAAGTCATGCGGATGCATACTCTGCAACAACACTTCCTTTCCAGAAATGCAAATACAGATATTAATCATCCCTACTTTGAGAAATGTAAGAAAAGAATGTATTCTGAATTACTTTGGACTGCTGGACAGTATTACCTTGAATATATATATATATATATATATTTTTCACTCCCAGATGGACCAAATGCTTCTCGGCTTTTCTTCTTCTAATAATAAGAATAGTAACTAGAACAAATGGAAGTTTACTCCAGTATACTTAGCATTGTGCTAAGAGCTTACACGCTTTAGCTCTTTTAATTCTCTCATCAACCTTATAAAATAGGTACTATGAGGGCAAACCATAGTGTCTGGTGTTATTGTTTTTACCATATATGACCTATACACCTGAAATTTTATATGATTTAACCTAACTTTACTACCCTATTTTACAGATGAGGATACTGAGGTACAGGGAGGTGAAGTTGATTACTCAAGGCCTGTGTCACACCCAGGTCTGTATGGCTCAAGAACTGGACTTAACACTCAGAATGGTATCTTAGCAACACTTGAAACGTCAAGATAACCCTTTTTTTCTTACAATGGGAAACTTTCATCTATGTTAATTAGAGTTCTGCAACATTGGGTTATCAATGATTCAACTTGTTCAGATTTTATCAGATAATTCTTCATACTTTCTCATCCTGATAATACTCACTATGCTAACTTAGAAGCATGAAAGGAAAATAGTTACTGAGAATCACATAACAAAGGATCCTTAAATGGTCTAGCTTATCTCCTGAGGAAACATGAAAAAGCACATTATGTCTCTGTGTGCTATAATTCTAAGATTAATCAAAGTTCTGGCCTCTAGGCAAAGACTGGCCAGTTGCTATCAGGAGAGAATCAGGTATAAAAGATTTCAGGGAAGGAGTGTGGGTTCACCTTTAGGAGTCAGGTCTGAGCAATTTGAGTACAAACAGTATTTAGCTTAAGTGATAGTTTAATCTACTAAAATATTTTCTTTAGTTTAATCTACTAAAATATTTTCTTTGCATGGTGATTTATGTTATATTTTCTCATAAGTTTAATGGAGTGAATTTGTATAAGCAATGCCAGATGAAACAACATTTACTTAAAGAAACTAGAAAAGAAATTTAATCAGCAATTAAGTATCTCATTTTGCCTATTCTTAGTAGTCATTATGTTAGCATTACTCCATGATGATATTAAAGGAAAAAAAAGCACATCAACACTACATTACTACACATACTCACACCAAAAATAACAACAGATATATTTATTGTCATGAACAATATGCTGAACTGACTTTTAAAAACATGATTAGAGGATTGATTAAAAGTGACTATCATGGCTGAATTAATTCCACTAGCTACCATGGGATTTGTATATATGTGCTCTAAAAAATATATACTCTTTGATGAACTTTCCTTTTTAAAAGCATAAAGTGGAAAAAACGTATTAGTGTATTAGCATACATGAAGTATTAGCATAGCATGTGTAGGTGTTAACATTGGCTTTAGCCAAGGAAGAGCACACTGAAAACACCGTCCTCTATTAAATATACTCCCACCTGCTTTGGGAGAATAAATAGGCAAAACATAGGCGACTAGGATTGCTTCAAGGGAGGTTCCCATCTCTGATGCCTCCCAAATGAATGAACATGAAGCTGTACTACCAAATAACTAGCAGAGGGTGCTATCAAGAATATGCAATAGATCCCATATATTTACTTGAGAGGAAGAACTTGAGAGGTGAAATGGAGGTAAGGAGCAAGTCCAGTATCTAAAAGGAAAACAGTCATCTCAAGTTCATCAAGGTGGTTCCATTCTGTGTTACTGTGTCCAAATTTGCTTGAGCTGCAACCATTAGTGAACTTTCCATGAATGCTGCTCCCTGGAGTACTGGTGATAATACCCTAAGTCTTCACCTCCTGGCTAAATAAGGTAACAAAGAAGAAAAGCCTCACTTTCAGTTCCAAAATAAAATCCACTTGGCTCTACCTAATGCTCCCCATGATGGTCTCTTACCTTCCTGGGTCTCATAAGACTCATAAGATTTGCCTGCTTTCAATCCCTGATACGTTTTACCTTTCCCTGGAGGGAGGGTAGCTATATGGAAATAGTAAGTACATCAGTGAAAGCAGCCCCATTCTCTATGCTGGTGGACTTTGAGAAACATCTTGGACACTGCTTTTTAGAGGAGATCCAGCCAGGTATACGCAGAAGTTTGACAGCTAACCTTTTATACAAGTTGAGCTGTTTGATAACAAACTCCCCAAACTTGTAGTTCTATATTTTTAAATGATGTGTGTGTGTCCATATCAAATATATTTTTCTGAACACATGTCAGCTAGCATACAGCCATCAAATGTCAAGGAACACAAAGCAATCTTACTCTACATTGTGTACAATACTAGTGGCTCTGACAAAAGATTAAAAACAACCATATTTATAACTGGAAATTAGATTTGGCATTTAGATTTACTTTCCATTGTTCTTTTTAAATACATGGTTAATACAGTTGGATAAACCCTCTTCCTGTCCTCTGAGCCAGATTAAATGCAGTTTGGATTCATAATGATATTTACCAGGTTTTTTCATATTTGACTCGTATAGTTTTTTGTTTGTTTTTTTTTTAATATCAACCATGCCCCAGCATAGACAGAAAAGAAAAAGCATTTTGGTTATTTCAGTAAGCTTAAACGAGTATATCTGAATGCATAACTATGTATAAAAATGGATATGTAAGGTATCATATATATGCGTGTATGTTTATTGGTATTGTGTGTGTGTCTATATATATATATATATCTCAACATATAGTGAGAGCAGTTTACCATTATTTTATATCCCAGTTATATACCATGTGATTTTTATTTTCAAAAATGATACCACTGAGAGGTAGTAGTTATTGAAAAGATTTTGAGCTCTGTACCAACAGGGAGCTAAAAGATAGTGGCCATTTCAACCTTAAACCCCAGGCCTTATCCACTGGTTCAGGGATGAGTTAAGAACTCACAGGCTTTTCACTGTTTACCCTTCTCCTTCACAAGCTGCACAAAGGTTTTATTCAACTTGAACAGACCTCTCATTTTGATTGATGCTCACAGCTACAACCACTTCCCCAAAGTGGGGAAAAAGCAGGGGTGCTAGGAATAGAGAGAAATTTAAAAATGGTCTGAATGATGCAAGGGAAATACTGCACCTACCACCCCAGTTTAGCAAAGTGGAATATGTACTAAAATTGGAAAGGAAAAAAGCCTTCTCTTTAATAGAAGGAAAGCAGAAAAAATAAAAATAAAGTGGGATTGCACATTTAAGAGAAATAGAAATTGTAAATGACCATATGCCTTTGGAGAGAAACTGATTGAAAAGATGAGAAGATAAATAATTCAATTCACACACTCATAACCAAGTAATACATCATTCAGCCTTATTTGTTTTCATTTTCCCGCTTATAATCAGAATTTAATTAAAACATTAAAATTATTTTTCATGTATTTTATGAGTACCTAAATATCCTAAATTGTATATTATATAATGCCATTCATTTTAGCAATTGATATTTTGTTCTTTCTTTAAAATTTTCAATTATAGCCTGCTTTTGTGAGAAATTCTTTTCATTCTCATTTTTCAACTCTAGGGCAGGAAGGTATATTGCCTTATCTGATGCATCTGGTTAGGGTTGTTTAGGTTTCATGAAGGAAAAAATACCAGGTAAAAGATAACTGCATCAGAATTATGCTTGACTCTAATAATCACAGGTGTTTGGTGATCAGAACCTTCTGATGCCCTTGCCCTTGCTGTGGATGGGGTCTGTTGATCTTAAACCTTCTACTTGCTTTTTAATCCTTTGCTGCTCAGTCTTGCAGCTTGGCCTTATTATTCCAGTTGCCTGACATCTACACATAGAACAATATTTTCTTTTTTCAAATTGAGGGGTGTTTTAAATGAGGAGTTGTGGTTGTGAGGTCAATTTAGTGGATCATAACCAGGAAATGAAATTGAATAAACTAGATAGAAAATATTAAAGTCTACCAGCTGTAATAATGGCAAAATATGGTTAGGTAAACTGTGTGTGTATGCTGTGAGGTAAATGTATTACTGTTGGTCATGGTCAAAAAACTTTGAAAATCACTATGGTAGAAGAATACTTATCCACGAAACTAAAACGTCAAAAACATCCCAATAGAATTATCTTAGAAAGCTTTTTCAATTTATCTGATAATAATAAATACTGTATTCAATTTGAGACACATACACTTTAAAACTGCTTATTTATTATCATAGTCTATGTCGCATATTAGGAATGATAACATTTGCTAAAATCTTTTTTTGAATCACTTGGACAATTTGTATGTATAATACCTAAACTCCAAAAATAACATTAACTGAGACAGATCAATGGTTAGACTCTCTTGCAAATGATCTTTGGCTGAAACTCTAAATTTGGGATCTTTAGTATTGCTGATCAGCTAACCTTAGCTAATTTCTCTAGAAGGAGCCTCTATCCTCTCTGGCTCAGCATAGCAGTCAACCTTCTCCCATTGACATGAGTTTGTTAAGATGAGTTACCAAGTCCTGATCTCGTCTTCCCTAGTACAGCCCATCTCATCTTATTTCCTCAGAGAGTCATTGTTATATGCTTTTTAAATCAACTATTATACTGTTTCTGAGGTTTCAGTTAAAGAAAATAATATGTATAAAGATATCATAATCATTGATGCATACAAACTAATTTTGGTTCCTTCCCTTTACAGAAAAATCTCCAAACTGTATCATGCTTAAACACATTGGTACAAACAACTCTCAAAGGAATGTTAATTTCTAGCATTAGTTTTTCTAATTTTTTAAAGTAAGGATTCAAATGCCACTGAAGCATCACATCATATGGCATATATTTATTTATTTTTAAGATTAAATATTAATCTTACATTGAAATATTTAGTTTTTAAGATTACTATATAGTAGAGAAATAAAAATAATGATCATGCTATAATATTTGAAACATTTCACAAATATTAATAAAGTACATTTAAATATCCCCATAGCTGATCCTCACTTTAAAGAGAGATATTTGCTCTACTAGATATTTGCTCTACTATTATGACATCATTTTAAAAACATTACCTGTAACCAAAAAAAATCCTTTTTCATGTATTACTGAAAGTGTAGTCTTATAAATAAATAATTCATGGAAGTTTAATTACAAGGATATGGATATCTAAAATAGCTAAATACCTAGAATTCAAAAGAAATAAACCCAAGCAGTTTTGTTTTGTTTGTAAACAGTCATGCAGCTAAATTTTTGCATAGTGTTTTTACAACATGCTTTCTGTTTGAGCTTAATAATATGCTATAATGTAACAGGTCAACTTGTCATTTAGTGTATTATCTTTAAAATTTTAGAAAATTAAAATAAATTAATATAAGTTAATATAAATCACACCCCTATGAGACATTTTATAGCTAGATTTATTAATAAAATAAAACTAATGTGTATCACTATAAAAATGTGCAGATAATGTTCAGACATTTTATAACTCTTTACTAGAAAAAGAAAAATTTAAATGTGTAAAGTATAGCATTTGTTTCTGAATCAGTGACATTTTTTGGATAACAAATAATTTTATGACTGATTTAAAGTATATTATCATTTCAATTTGTATGAAAATTTATCTTATTCTACAGCTTGGTTAGGATTATTTCTTGCTTTCATTTGTCTGAACAATACAATAAGAAGACCTATCTCTTCATCTGGCCAAAAATATTACTTTTTCATCTTCTGTTTACCTTAGGAGCATTCAATTTCAATAGCTTCATTACTTTTGACTTTATTCTATTTTACTGTTCTTTTATCATATGCTTTTTTAGATGCCTATCAAACTCAACTAAAGGTCTTATGTAAATTTCAAGAATGGGATCAATATTTTCATATAATACTAAGAAGCTAAAATATTTGTATTTTAAAAGTTGAATTTGATCTTTCATTCCAATAACAATGAGGAATTATTTTATTTAGATGTTTCCTTTTTAAGGCATACTCTGTCCATAAAAGAGCATCATCTAACTCTTGTTAATTTGAAGCTGCAACTGAGATGCAAACCTTGAGGGTAAAGGATAGCGCTTTATCCTACTGGGCTTAAAAGAAGTGCAATATTTTGATAAGATCCAGAAAGTCCTAAGCAGAAGTAATGTAACCACTAATCTAGCCACCTTCATCGCTACTCAGACAGCGGAATGAGGAAACACGTTTCTTTACTGGATTGGCCTTATTTTTCCTCTGCCATGTTTTTCATTATCCTATCAATGCAGTAGATAACTATTTTCAAGATTTAAAAAATAACCTTTCTTTTCAAGATTTACAAAAAAAGAAAAAGAAAGTGATCAGACTCCAGATTCCTTTAAATAAATATGTTTCTAATGACTCTGATAGAGTTAACATTACCAAAATTAATCTTACACATTTCACAAATGCATTTATTTTTATAAAATGAGCTTCAGCTATACATTTTGGAGTACATTTCTAGTATGAGTATAAAATTGCCCAATAGGCCATCCCCAAAGTTTAGTTACAAAAGTTTTTGGTAAATGGTAGCATTGGTGGAACAACCCATCCATGAGGCATGTTATAACAAACCAGTTTTAAATATATACATTTGGATTCTCTTGCAGGAGGAAGAGGCAGTTCCATTGGTTTATAACCATATCCACCCACGTGAAGATAAAATTGTAAGCTTTCCAACCAGTAATCCCAATATAATTATTCAAATTAGAAAATTATAACAATTCTAAAGTGTTCTTGGTGATGAGACTGAATCTGTTCAAAGAAATTAAAGGTTAATATGTCACATTTATACATGTGATCACTGTCTTCTTATGTATTTATCTTCTAAGAGAATATAAGACAGTCTATTTATTTAAAACACAGTCCTTAAGGCATATTAGACTCCATCCAAAATACCAAAACCAAAACAAGTAAAGAGGCAAACAAAGCAAAGGAGTAGACGCTATTAGGTGAATATACAGATAAATAAGTGAACAGTGAATTTGACTTGGATTTTTAGGAACTAAAGCAAAGCAGATTTGGGTTAGGTAGTTTTCATTTTGCCATAAGAAGATACACAAAATCTGTCTATAGAAAAGAACTGTTTCCTGGGACTAATGTCACAAAAGAGATTTCTGGGTAGGTCTGGGCAATGTAAAGAACGATGAGTCTGGGCAATATTTTATTTTATTTTATTTTATTTATTTATTTATTTATTTATTTTAACATCTTTATTGGAGTATAATTGCTTTACAATGGTGTGTTAGTTTCTGGGCAATATTTTAAATTAGAGTATTAAAATTTCACCCAGAGATAATGTTGAAAGGATTCTAAGGTTAGAAGCAGAGAATATGCCACTAAATCATCCCTCAGTGAAGGTGTTTCTGTGCCACTGAGGTGATGTGGTCCAGGGACATGGCTTTCTGGGTAACTCAAACACTGGAGGGCAATTTATTGTATATCTGCATAGCACAGCATTTGTCACATAAACAGCAGACACTATTTTTAAAAGGTGCATGTGAGAGTTTGTTTTGCTCATGTTAGATTTTCTAGTATGTGAGAAAAATCTTAGAAACATGCCAAAAAGTGAAGAGGATTTTTTTATTTTTAAATGTTTTGGGAGTAGGATTATTTAAATTTATAAAAGTTTTAATATATATATCATTTTTATTACAAAAATTATATATATATATATTACAGAAGTGGCATATATATGTGTAAATACATAGTGGAAATGCTATATTTTATATATATATATATATATATATATATATATATATATATATATACACACATATATATAGTGTAAATGCTAGAAAATGCAAGGACCAAGAAGAAAATTAAAAATTACATATAATTATATCACCTAGAAATAACCATTGTTAATTTTTTGGTATGATATCTTCTTGACACTTCCATAGTTATAGGATTATTTATTCTAATGAACTTTACTCATATACTCTTATGAATTTTAATTCACAGATTATCATTCAAGTGGAGAGATGATATTTCTCCCTTGTGTTGTCACTTCCAACCTAACGAAATTTTCACACGTTCAGTCTTTCAAAGCTATGCCAAGCCAACCATCTCACTGTTGATATCTGCCTGCCTCTGAGTGCAGGATAGCACGGAGTCAGCTGCAAATAGGCATTGCTCCCTTCTGACCAGGTACCCATTTATTGGTCACCGCAAAGAAAGCAAGGAGTGATAAGGAGACACCTCAAGGCAGCATGAATGGCATTTTTTGCCTAACTGATACCCTCCATTCCCACAACATCCTGGATAAAAAAGCTTTTCTTGAATATTTCCGATATAAAGCTGATAATCATAACTGGCTTTCAGCAGCAAGAAATCTGAGTATTTGTTGATAGATGTAATGAAAAAATGGAATCTGTTTAGTCAGCACACATTATGGGACATGAAATGACAGTGTAGTGTCAACACTGTATCTGATTTTACTCCAGTGACACATCTAAGGAAACTGGTAGCACACCACACAGGTCTGGGCATCGAGCAGCCCCCTTGGACTCCTCTTTGAGCCGCAGTAAGTGTCAATGGCAATACCCACCAGTGAGTCCCTGGACCACGGCCAAGGCCCTGGTGCTGAAATGATGTTCTCCCTACCTCAGGCCCCAGGTGGGACTGCTGAGGATGCCTAACAGCAGGCACCCGGGCGGCAGCTGTACAACAGGCGAGAGCAGGGTGGCTGCAAAGCCCAGGAGGCAGAGTCAACGCCTAAGGACGTGCAGACGTACAGTCCAAAGCCATGCTGCAGAGCCGCCAGCTGCTGGGAAGCAACAGGAGGGGCCCACCTGAGACAAGCATCAACGACGGAGTGGCTCTTTTTGCAGAAAAGGGGAGGGCAACCATCAGATTGAAAAGCAGGGGCCAGACTCCTGCAAATGAATCGTGGGCTCGCAGGGGAGATGAATTTGTTTTTACCTTTAGGCATACTTAGGAATTATTTTTCAGCCTCAGTTTCCTTCTCTGAGTGAACCAACATGTCTTACCTGAGAGGAAAACAACACCAAACAAAACGGGAATTTAAAGGCCAGCTGACTGTGGAATTGATGGGCTGGTTATTCATGGGAGGGTCTGCACAGATGCTTCTGGGTTTTTGTCTTTAGGTGGAAGGAGAAGGAAAGAGAATTGTGGCACATTGCTGGGGAAAGACAGCAGATGTGGGCATTGAGGAAGGAAAGTGGATGGTTTCGAGTGGCCCTGGAGCAAGTGGTTTGTGCAGAATGATGAGGAAGGGACTGTACTCATGTGAGGCTGTGGGGCTGTAGCCACATACACTGGGAACCCAGGCCCCAGAGACCTAGCTCATCGCAGAGTGAGAGCAGATCACGGGCCCTCCTCTCTCTCCTTTCTGCAAGCCAACACAGCCGGCAGTATAACAGTGAACCGTATAATAGCGAACATCCTGGGCGTTCACTGTTATAGCCTCCACTGGGGGATGTAGATTTCCACAGAAAGCATCAAAGGCGACTTTGATGAACATGAATAACCTTCCAGACTCAGAGGAACTAGGAAGATTTGGAAGGGAGGCTGAGATGCCCTGTGAATGCGGGCTGCTGGAAGAAATGTCCTAATTTAGGCAGTAATGTGACTGTGATCTCACTTGCTCTCATAGAATGGTGAGGCCTGAGGCATTCCGCTTACATGTAAACACTCAAATGCTTCATGTGTTTTTGGCCATTTGTCTGTCTTTGGAGAAATCTCTATTTAGATATTCTGCCCATTTTTTGATTGAGTTGTTTGGGTTTTTTTGATACAGAGCTGCATGAATTTTTGTATATTTTGGAAATTAATCCCTTCTTGGTCACTTATTTTGCAAATATTTTCTCCCACTCTGCGGGTTGTCTTTTTGTTGTGTTTATGGTTTCCTTTACTGTGCAAAATGTTTTAAGTTTAATTAGGTCCCTTTTGTTTAACATGACTAATTATTAGAGAAACGCAAATCAAAACTACAATGAAGTATCACCTCACACCAGTCAGAATGGCCATCATCAAAAAATCTACAAGCAATAAGTGCTGGAGAGGGTGCTGGGGGAAAAGGGAACCCTCCTGCACTGTTGGTGGGAATGTAAATTGGTACAACCATTATGGAGAACAGTATGGAGGTTCCTTAAAAAACTAAATATAGAACTACTGTATGATCCAGCAATCCCACTCCTGGGCATATATCCAGAGAAAACCATAATTCTAAAAGATACATACACCCCACTCTTCACTGTAGCACTATTGACAATAGCCCAGACGTGGAAGCAGCCTAAATGTCCATCAACGGATGAATGGATAAAGAAGGTGTGGTACATATATACAATGGAATATTACTCAGCCATATAAAAGAACAAAACAGTGCCATTTGCAGCAATGTGGATGGACCTAGAGATTATCATACTAAGTGAAGTAAGTCAGATAGAGAAAGACAAATATCATATGATATCACTTATATGTGGAATCTAATAAAAATGATACAAATGAACTTTTTTACAAAACAGAAACAGACTCACAGATCTCAAAATCAAATTTATGGTTACTAAAGGGGAAACGTGAGGGGAAGTGATAAACTAGGAGTTTGGGATTGACATATACATACTACTATATATAAAATAGGTAACTAACAAGGACCTCCTGTAACTAACAAGGACAGGGAACTCTACTCAATGTACTGTAATAACCCATATGGGAAAAGAATCTGAAAAAGAATGGAGATATATATACATATAAAATTGATTCACTTTGCTGTACACCTGAAACTAACACAACATTGTAAATCAACTATACTCTAATAAATTTTTTTTTTAAATTCATATACTTGTTCTAGGTCATAGTTGTTCTGAGATTAATTACACAAAATACGTGATAGGGCCCAAAGCAGGTCCTGGAATAAAGAAGTTACTTAATATTTTCCAAGAAGCACTGCAAGGAGCCCTACATGCATTTTCCATTTTAATCTTCATAGCCACTTTACAAATTATTAAATAATGACTACTAACGTCTCTGACATAAATTTCAGGGAGGTAATAATCTACCCAACATCGCACAATTGTAAGTAATGGAGTCAGAATAATCAGAGGTTTCCCTGTTTTTCTGGTTTTTTGTTTTTTAATTTTTTTTTTTTTTTTGGATTAGACTTCTAATTCACAAATGGAAGTGGGAGGGGAGGTCATTAGAATCTGGGTCTGCATAGTTTGAGAAAGCATAACCGATACATCTGTTGTTTTCATTATACACATTTTAGAAAGTAAAGCTTCATTTTGTTTAAAGATACAAATGAACTTATATACAAAACAGAAACAGACCCACAGACATAGAAAACAAACTTATGGTTACCAAAGGGGAAAGGCTGGGGGAAGGATAAACTAGGAGTTTGAGATTAACGTATGCACTCTACTATGTATAAAATAGATAACCAACAAGGACCTTACTGTATAGCACAAGGAACTATAATCAATATTTTGTAATAACCTATAAGGGAAAAGAATCTGAAAAAATAAATATATATGTATATGTAACTGAATCACTTTGCTGTACACCTAAAACTAATACAGCATTGTAAATCAACTATAACTCAATAAAAATAAATAAATAAATTTTAAAAATGATATTCAACAAAAAAATAATAAAACAAACTAAAGCTTAATACAAATGCTCTTGGCTGGTGGGGATCCTGAACGACAGCCTGAGAAACACTGCAGGGGTACATGGCTGGTGAATCCTTACATCTCCCCACACTGACTTACCAGGGGGCTCAGCACAATGAGAACATCAAAATGTGCATTTTTATTTCTCTTTCCGTACTGGGATAATGGGCGATTTTTATTTTCTTCTTTGTTTTCCCAATTTTCCACAATAAACTTGCATCTTTCCTAATCATAAAAACAGTTATTAAATGCAGATTCAATTTTTAAATTTAAGACTTTCATTATAATATGGAAATGATTTTTGAGTAGTCATAGTGAAAAGGTATTAAATAGCAGTATATATAGGTAATTACATGAACATGTCTATAAGGAAAACAATGAAGGAAAATACACTAAATCCCAATTCATTTTGATTGTCCTTTAAAAACTGCCCCCAGTACCCAAATCTAGGTATTAATAAGCCATCTGAACAACAGTTTTCTTGCAGCTATATCAAGTTTTTGGATTGCTTTTTAATGTGATATTCAATATTTATTAAATAAGCAATGCCATGAAAAATACATTAATGAACAAACTACTTATTGTTTTAAGGGAAAGAGAAAAAGAAGGGTAAAGGGGTTATATCTGCCTCCATGAGGGACATCAAAATCACCTGTGGAGTATTTTAAACCCACAAACTTGCATGAACGTTTTGCACCACCTGCTACCATCTTTTCCTAGATTCAGATAAACCAGTGGTTGAAATGGGAAACTTGGTTGAAAAATCTCTCTGATAGGGAGGCACTGTTCCTGATGTTCATGTGTTTGATTCTCTCAGTGTGTGGGATTTGAGAACAGTGGAAAAGCACTAGCCCAGAAGCTGTGCAAAGCTGTCCAAAAGAGTCACACTGAAAACATGAGAGAGACAGTTTATCTGCCAACTAGGGACAATATGTATAAATCTCAGAGGTACTTTTGTTTATTCTGCTTTGCTTTGCTTTGCTTTTCTTTCTCAAAGGAAAAGCCCACCTTCCAGTCCCCAAACAAAAAAAATGAACAAATGATATTGGATGTTGGATGACAAAAATTTTTCCACCATAGTAAGATGGTCATTGCTTCTGCTTTGGACCTTATATGCTGCAGTAGCAGAGCATTCAGCATTAACAGAGACCCTGAGGAGGGTGGTGAGGTGGATAGCCGTGTTTCTGGCAAAGGTTAAACAATGAATGAACCATAATGAATGGTTAAAGGTACCAGAATTTAAAATGACATTACCAAATCGGGATTCCTGAATGCCATGTGGAATCAGATTTCAACCTCTTTTATAGGAACCAACTGGATTCAATTGTTTAAGAATACTAACAAAAATAGAATATTAGAGATCTTATGAGCCATACAAATATAGCTGCTCTTGTGATTCTATCACTTTCATTGAGGCGTATAGTTGGAATACTTTTGAAATTGACATTTGCATTACTTTCATAAGTTGAAATAAGTATTATTTAGGTATAGCCTATCCTTGTAGAAAATTCACTGTCCTGAATTACAGTTTATATTTTTTACCTTTTTTCTCCAGTAATCAGACTGGCCTCAGAACTCTCATTAGAAATGTTTCCCAGATTATCTCCTTATGGTGGCTACTTAGTATACAATGAAAGCACCATTCAAACTATTAAGAAGGAAAAAGCAAATTCTCTTAGTCGTTGCTACCTTATCTCACTTTTAATAAAACTTGAGTCTTACCCAAGAGTACTTATTTTTATTGACTTGTTCGCTAACCCAGGGGGATTAGTAAACGAAAAACAGAAACAATGTAATAAGGATTACAAACACTAGGCACGAATATTGGAAGGAAAAGAAGGCATTCAAATCTGAGTAAACAGCTTTCTTATGAAAAAAAGAAAGTGGGTTACAGTTTACCTGTTTTAGGGTTCCAAGAAAGAAAATACATTATTTTGAGACTCATTTCTAAAGGATTTGCCTCTCTCCCTGGACACCTCACCCTACCTCACTTCATAAGTCACATGCTGTCTAGACCAGATTCAAGGTTGCCTCTGAAAAGATTACATTCACGGGGTCACCGGGAGTGAAGGCAGGGGCAGGAGCTTTCAGCCTGGAGAATGGAGCTTTGATTTATGTTGGGTTGCAAATTTAAGTTCTGACCAGGACTTTTCTACCTTTCCAGTCCGAAAAGCAAGAACTACAACAAAAGAAAAACAACCTGCAATGTAATATAAATGAGTACAATACCTTAGAATAAGGGCAATCTACCTAAATAGGACTTTATATGGTTACAGGATAATTACTGTATTTTACAACTCCTGCATAGTACTGTTATAAATCCTATCACTACATGATCTTTATTTTTCCCAGTATTACAAACTTATTCACATGAAAACTTCACTTACAGTGTATTAAATAAAGAAAAGCACACAAATTAGAGCTCTTTATTAACCAAGATTAAAAATCACATGATAATGGTAACACATAATATTGAAATCTTTATGTTTATATTCATTTCATTGCTTACATTTCACTTCAGACAAAGGGGTTATAATGTTCACTTGCTCTCACAACTTTCATATACATTTTCATTTAATTCAAAGGTCAAATGCCAGTGGTGTGGATCAAATGTATTAAACAAGAGTGGAAAAAAATCAAATGTCATTTGGCTTTTTCACTATCATGATCATGACAGTAGAAAGAATAAACTAAACTGGGTTTTATATACTGGTCAGCAGAAGAGGTTTTCATTGTTAGGAAGTAGGCATGCATGAGAACAAGGACACGGAGAGTTCATAAAATGTCAGATCACAATGAAATATATGCTCTCTCATTTCCTGTGAGTTTGGCTTCATATGCTTTCAGACCAAAGATATGTATAATATAACAGAATGGTGTTCAGAAAGGAGTGAAGAATTGTGTGAAGAATTCTCCCAAGCGCTCAGGAACACAGCTTTGGCTGGGTGTACACCACTGGCTACCAAGCAAATGAGATCACTGAGAATCATCATTTCTGCCTCGTGACCTCTGCCTGCATGAGCTACCATTCTTAATGACTTAATGGTAGTGTTCAACTATTTTTCATGGATGTCTAAGCTCTAAAATCTCCCATGAAGCACTTTATTTCTTTTCAGACGATTTAGCCTGGACAAGTACCATATGAAACTTAAAGACCTGAAACAAAGTACAGAGTCTGGGTGTCTCAATATTGGGAGAATCTGAATAGGGGAAATATAAACAAAAAAAATCTTACTCAAAAAAAGTAATTGACACAAGACAGAGACCAACTATCCCACAAACAAAATCTTTACAAAGCACAACTTTTTAGCCACACAAACTTTCCAGTGTTCCCCAAATGTTTCACATTCTTTCTGATGTCTAAATCTTTGTTCATGCATGGAATGCCCTCTTCCTTCTTTCTACTTGGAATATTCCCACTCAACGTTCAATTAAAATGTCAATTCTTTGGTGAAAGACCCTCACTGCTCAAGAAATAACCACCTCCTTGACTATGTTACCACCACAGTCTACATCCTTAAATTGTACTACTTATGCTATATTGTAATTTGTATTGTCATTTTCCTGATTTTAAGGCCTTCAAATTATGAAAAATAGATTGCAATTTCTGGGACAAGAAGTAGCCAGTGGTCTCAGAGGATTCTTTTTCCAATAAACAAGGATAAATAAAGACAGTAAAAGAGAAAGGGCCTTCCCAGCACAGGGAACAGAATGAGCAAAGTAGAGGTAGAATTAAGAACCCATACAGGTCTTATCAACGGTGAGACTCCACTGGAGATAAGAAGGGCCTATGAACAAGACCAACTCATGAGCTTGAACATTGTCTGAGGCAGGAGGGTTCTTTAATTTAAGCAAGGAAATCACAAAAGCACATTTGCATGTATTATGATCATTCTGGCAATAGAGAGGTGGAAAACTGGAGTTGGGAAGGAGAATTTTGAATCCTTTGTAATAGACAAAGGCTGTTGATAGGGTGAACTAATGTAGTAGCACAGTGGGAATAATGAGGAAAGAATATTCAAGAAAGGTTTGGGAGTTAGTATTGAATATGAGATGGGGGATACAACAGGCATTTAAGGATTGGAATCCTTAATTAATAGGATGATTTTCATATTTCTGATTTGGAAGTGAGTGTAAGTGGTGGCCTAGTCTACCTAGATGGATAACACAGGAGGGAGGAAATGTCTGGAAATAAAGCAGTACTTTTCCCTTTTAATACCCTGAATTTACTTTGCCTATGGGGTGTCCAGTTGGGAGATGTCTGGTAGGCAGTCAGAGTATCTGGGTCTAACATGAAAGAAAGCAGTGTGATTTGGCAGTAATGCACACTGCAGTCACCTGTCTCTAGCGGCTGTAGGAATGAATTAAATTGCCCAGGAACAGGACAGAGAGGAAGAAGAAAAGGAGCCATATGCCTGGCCTCAGGGGTAGAATATGTACAGAGGGCAAAGTATTTACAGGCAGGTAGACGAAGATGTTACAAGACCTGAATCCACTAAAAAAAAAAATAAGCCTAAACTTTGACTTTGGAAGTTATTTTTTGCTACAGAGAAATGTAAAATATATGTGTGTATATATGTGTATTTTTCCATAAAAGCATTTGACATAGAGGAGAAACTGCCCATAATATGAAAATACTCAGAAAAAGTTAAAAATGACAAATGAAGTATCATGTTTATGAAGACATTTTAAACAAAATTGAATGCACTGTACAACAACTGTATTTAAAGTAATACTATTTAAGTTGTTAGTATTTGAATGTGGTAGAAGAAGAACGCTAATGCTGTTTGAGGGAAATCTGATTTTCAGGATAAACCCAAGCATGGCTCTCACCTGACTGGCTGAGGGCTGTAAAAAGTGCGATGCTGAATCAAGGGCAGTGAATGTCTTCTTCAAATATAAAAACTGCCATTTTTTTTCAAATCAAATATTCTTATATGTCCTATGTTTAAAAGAAATTGAAATATGTTTATAAAGCTAAGTATTCCTTTGTAATGAACACAATCATTTTCTAATATATTTTCTTTTAAAATTCACTCTATACTTTTTGAGGCTTTGTCTAATGAGAAGACTTGTATAACTGATAAAGATTTGTTTCTGGTTCTGTAGGACATCAATATCCCATATAACAAGTAAAACAAATCAGGGAATGTTTCATCCAAATTCCTGAATCTGAATATTGGTTGTACAAGCTTCCAGAGGATCAATGAATTTTGACTTTTTATTACGGCATCGTGTATTCTATAAGACTAGGTAGTAAATTGGGAAGTCAAGTCTCTGAAGCACAAAAAGCTTAATGTATCATTCTAATTCCTTCACAGTGATACCTAATATTTCAGTATTAACACGCTTTAGTGAAGTAGTTCTCAACCCAAGATGCATATCAAAATCACCTTGTGGACCTTTAAAATTTCAGATATTCAAGTCCATCTCAAATTACTGAAGCCAAACAGGTGTTCTTATATCCTGAAAATGCCAGCACACAACACTGCCCTGCCACCCATTCTAAACAACTAAGATAATGTCTTTTGTGTTGCTAATTACCTTTCATAGGCAAGGGTATAATTTCCCAACATAACAAGGGTCTTGCCTTTTTTTAAATCTCTCCTTGTCTGTAACAGAGTACAGCAGACTCAATATGGAGATTTGTCAACTGATGTGATTTTTTAAAGATTTACTGAAACCAAATTTAGCTATACAATGATGTATTGGAGAGTTAGTTTTGGAGTCAAGTCATATAGCATCCTAAATTGTTGACAAGAATATTTAAACCGTTCAATGCTTTCATCTATTTTTGATGATTCAGTGCAATAAGAAATTTTGTAGATGTATGAAAAGAATTTTAACTAGTAGTTATGTGTGCTGAAGTAAATATATTATTAGCAGGAGGTCTCATTTACATTCCAGATCAGAGGAAGTTCATAGTAAAGCAGTCATATGCTCATGAGATTCAACATTAGATCTGTACGTTTCCCTTAATCTTATATGAACTTTGTGAACATGCAAACAACCTTTTATGTTTGTAGAACCACTTGCCCTAAATGTAAATGGTTTCCAAGGTAAAGTTGCTAAGGAAAGTGACAAGATATTTTTAAGAATTTGTCTAATGAATAGAACATTAAAACATGGTAGTGCTTTAGAAATAGGATATTGTGGGGAAAAAGTAGCATTTGTTTTTTCATAACGCTTATCTTAAGATTTATTTCTTATCTTAAGAAATATTTTGTCCTCCATCCTCAAGAGCAACAATTGACACTGATTACCTAGCAACCATATAAAGCCTAGCACGATCAAGCTGTGATAATGGAACCATCAATGCAGTTATAATGTACTTAGGTCCTGAGGATGGCGGTTGCAAATGTAACTATGATCCAGGCTAAATCCTCTTTGCCAGTCTGGAAGGGTTAAGAGCCACTGAACAGAGCTCTTTAAAACAGCAAGTCACAGGGTGAGGAAAAGGAAGATGAGGTTAAAAGCATGACAGGGTCTTTAAAAAATGCTAGATATTGTTAATATGTAAAGTCCATCACTGTATTATTTTTAATCCATAGGCAGACATTTAAATTTTAATAACACTTCAAACACACACACACACACACACACACACACACACACACACACACGCAGGAAAGTTCCTCATAGTCTCTCAAACAGTGAAAAGGGAGCTCTTACTTTTTCTTTGCATCTTCAACAATGTTGGATATTATCATTCTTTTACACGTTTGTCAGCTTGATAACTGAAAACTTGCAGTTACTTGATCATTAGTATTAGGTATTTTTTAAAAGCATGTTTACCATTATGCAGTGTTACCTGATCTTAGCCCTAGCTCATCTTTCTATAAGATTGTTTTGACTTTACTTATTTGTATCAGCTCTTTGTATATTAAGGACATTAACCTTTTCTGTTACTCGTGATGCAAATATTTCCATATTTTTAACTTTATTTTGCTTATACTTTTTTCATTTTCAAGTTTTAAATCGGATTTCTTGTGGTGCTTAAAGATTCCTGTTCAAAGAATATGAAACATGATATTCTATATTTTCTTTTAGTACTTTTATAGTATTGTTTTAAGGAGAGTTTTTCATTTAAATTTAGGTCTTTAATCCTTCTGGAATTTATATTTATGTATCACTTTAAATAAGAATATAAACTTTTTCCCCCAATTAAAATGTCAACAGTAAAATACCTTGAAATACTTTATTATAAATGTGCTCATGGGTTGACAAATCATATTCTGTATAGCAGCATTTTTACAAAGAAACTAAGTAGCATTCTCTATTCCCAGAATATTGTGTGAAATATAAAAAGAGAATATGAATCTAATTTCACTAGATCAACTTTCTTCTTTGAAAATTATCTGGAATATGTGTCACTTAAATATTCAAATATAAGCAGATGCTCTTTATAGAACACAAACACCCACCCAAAAGCTTTTAAAATCACATGAATATATACTTGGATTATTTACTGCTTGAAATTGTCAAACTTCTGCTTTTTCCCATTTATAAGGACAATCAAGGCGACAATATGGGATTCATTTCTAGTTCTTAGTTTGGAATTTAAGATTGCCTTAGAGTTTCATCTTTGATATTACTTCCTGAGATTTCCTGCTTCTGATATTAAAATCTAATTTCCAAATGATTCACTTTTTTGAACTGTGAGTACTAAAGGTAAGCATTTTTCTTTTGCACATGTAAATACTGTGGTATATAAGAAGTGAGAATAATCAATCTCCAAATCTCAAGGTTCCTCATCTGATACTTGAGTCTCCTAATGTTACGTCATAAATCAAGGTGAGACTGAAATGAGAGGAAATGAGAAAAGGTCCATTATAGGGTCTCGTACATAGCAGTCAAGACAATAAATATTAATGCCTTATCTTTTCCATTTCCTGAAAACACATACATTTCACATGGGCCAGGAATACCCTTTAATTCGAGCTTAATGAAAAGTAAACTGAAATAATGACATGAATAATTAAAAAGAACTTAGAAATATTGTCAATTTTTAAGTAGAAAATTCTTATTTTAAAAATGTCATGAGAATTGCTATTGTTTGAATGTCTGTGTTCCCTCAAAATTCATATGTTGGAATCCTAGCTCCCAAATGATAGTATTAGGAGGTGGGGCCCTTTGGGGTGATTAGGTCACGTGGGCAGAGCTCTCATAAATGGAATTAATGCCCTGATAAAAGAGGCCTCAGAGAGAGTTTCTGAGGCCCTTCTGCCAGGTGAGGTTACACCAAAAAGATGGCCATCGAGGAAGTGATCTCTCATTCGACACCAAATCTGCTGGTGCCTTGATCTTGATGTTCTGGTATCCAGAGCTGTGAGAAATAAACTTATGCTGCTTATAAGCCACCAAGTCTGTGGTATTTTGCTACTGCAACTCAAACTGATAGACAAGAATGTTATCAGAACATAATAATACATAAAGCAGAACAGCAGATGTTTAAGAGCTGGGGTTATGGAGTCATGATCTTAAATTTAACCACTTAATAACTGCAGGTACTTGAGAAAATTACTTAACCTGCCAGAGTCCTAGGTAGTTGTTTTGTTTGTTTTCATTTTGTTTCTCCATATATAAATGGGCATAATAACAGTGATAACCTTACAGAAGTGCTGTATGGATTAAATGAAATTATGTCTATAAAATAATTATCCCAATGCTTGACACATCATAACCTGTCAATACATGTAAACTATTATGGTTACATATTGACAAAAGATGTTTTAATATGTAACCAAGAGGGGATTTCTAAGATATCATGGAAAGGCTATTGTGGAAGAAATATGATAAGAAAGACAATACAGATGAGTTCCTGGATTGTGTGAAGCAGCTATGGTACGATGCAAAAAGCTATTTTTTAAAAAACCCAGCTCCCCTCCCCTGGCCCAAGTTCCTGCCTCAGGTAAAAATCTCATCATGTCTTGCTTTAACTATGGCCGCTTGGCTGTTCCCATTAAATCATAGCTAACAATAGTACTATTGTTATGTCCGGCACTGTTCATGTACTTTAATCCACTTATCCTCCCAAGTCTTCCAAAATTTTCTCACCATTTCTGGTTTACTGATGGCATCCTTCCAGATTTCCAATGATTCAGTGGATTTTCATGTGTGCATGTGATTTCAGTAGGATTTTTGCAGGAAGGAGAAGAGAGAAACTTTCCGGCTTTCCTCAGCCACCCTGAACCAGAAGTGAAACACCCGAGTGATCTTTCTAAGACACAAAACTGATCATGTCACCCTTCCACTGCTTTCATGAGAAAGTTTAGACTCCCAGTTTATGACATGATCCTGACACTTCTACAGTTCTCTCCTCTTCTCCTAAGCTTTTTGCAGACCCCAAAACTGCCCATGTTGTTTTACCCCTTTTGCCTTTGTGGTTCTGGTCTGTCTGCAATATCCTCCTTTTTTCCACCTGATGGTCACTTTCTCCTCTTGTAAGCCATAACCATGAAGGGAGTTTATGAAGTCTGTTATAACTACTCCCAGACAAAGTTGCAGACAGACTCTTCTGTGCGTTTACTGTACCTTGTACATTTTTCTGTTGTGGCACTCACTACTTTCTGTAGAAATTATTTGTTTGCTTGTACTTATCCATTAGTATTGAAGTGACCCAGAGAAAGGACCATATCCTACTCATTTTTGTATCTTCAGTATTTAGAAGAATGTCTCTAAAACATGCATTTTCAATGGGGGAGATAGCACGTTCAAGGGGGCAAAACTTAGGAAGGGGGTTGAAAAAACTTTAGCTCTTACAATGCTTTGTGGCCCTCCAAAGAGCTACAATACAAAATGGATATATAGTATATCCAAGGTATTAAAATTTCTTAGGGAGAGGGCAATTAGGTTAAAAAAAAGTCTAAAAAAGTCTCCTAAGGTAGAATTGAGAAATACTGCTTTGAAGTAAGCACTAAGTTAAGGTTTATTTTTATTTTTGTTAATATTCAGTAAATATTTTTGAGTAGATAAAGAAATAAATTAAATTCAAACTCTAGTTCTGATTCTTTTTATCTGGGTGACTTTGCCTAAGTCATTTAACTTCTCTTGACGTATTACTATCATACAAGGCTGGTGAAAGATTAAAGCATATAATATATTCGTAAACTCAAAAATATGTAAATAGCATACGCTTTCATGCTTCAGAACTATGTCACCAAAATTCCTTATTTTTTTCTTCTCTACTCAGCAAGTTCTCAAAACAGAATTTTTCATTTTTTTGTGAAGTATGCCCTGATTTTTTTTAAGGGAAAACTGCTCTAATGTATATATCTCCACTCTCATAATGTCTTTATGCCTGTGTTCCTTACCTAGAGTGAAAGAATTCTGAGTGCAGAGTTTGTGTCTTATTCATAGTAGGTACCAAAATGAGACCCATATGAATTCTAAAAGCTGATAAGAGAATGTGAAGTGAGGCACTTGCATGTCTGTCCTCCTGTCCTTGCTACACAGAGTGATAATAAAGAACCTGCCAGCTAACTTATCCAGAACCCCAAGCTCACTAAGAGCTGATCTGGAAAAGCAAAAGCACATCTTCTAATAAAACCTGCCTTTAGCGGATGTGTGGTATTCTAGATACATGTCAAAATTCTGCAAAAATCTTTTGAATCAAATGCTCAAATAATATCAGCATTAGCATTATTTTCAAGTAAGCAGGATGATAAGAAATTACACATGGTTCCTCTAACGTCCAAATAAAAAACAATATTTTGAGTGATGAGTTAGATCAAATTCTTGTTGAAACCTAACTGAATGTGAGATTTCCAGAGGAAACAGGTGGGTTCTTTACTATTTTTATTTATGAGCATCATTTTTATACTTGGATGTATATAGCCTTTGTCTCATGTAGAGATGTAAAAATTTTGGAATACGGTTCGTGGATAAAGAGAACTTCTAGGAAGCCTGGAGGCACGTGATGCACCCATGACTGTGATCAAATCGCAGGCCAGCAGGAAAACCCCCTTTGGCACTCAGCACAAAGGACTCTGGGGAGTTTTCTCTAAAAAGCTCCTTTGTAATTATGCTGCATCATATTTTGCCAAAGGCATGGTCTGACTGGTGGTTTTACTGATTTACTGGCCAACACTGACAACATTATGAAAATAGAAGACTTGGAGCAGTAATTGTAACTGCCGTGGAGGTCTCCCTGAAGATCGCCTTTATGCTGCCATGAGTTCATGTGCTTCCAGCAGATAATTCCTCAGATCATGTAGGTTACGGCTCAGTGACTGTCAGTACCAAGGCCAATGTCATGGACTAAGTACTTACAGCTTTTAAATTTTCAGTAAACAAAATTATACACATATTATACTGATTCACATAAATAAGCCAAGGCCCGTAATTCTTCTGGGCCCAGTAAAACAGCATCCTCTTGAGCAGGAACATTTATAATATATCTAAACATGTGGCTTACCCTTTAGGACACACATGAAGGTTCACTCAGATTGCTGCACCCGATGTCATCCGTTATGGATGGGGGTAGGACGGAAACTGAACAACTGATAACCTCAGGGTTATAAAAATTGTAGACAGAAACTATTTCTGCAAGGCTGTGATATCTCACTGAATGTATGGAAAACTTTTAACTTTGTAAAGGAACTTTTTCCAAAACCCACTGTGTAAAAGTCTGCAGGAGTGAAACAGATTTAACTTCCTTTGAGGATTATGAATCTGATCCTATAAAAACTCACTACCTAAGGGATAATTAAGTGTCCATAAGAGGTGTGCAGTGATCAAGTAGCTCTTAACAGCATCCTTGCATCTTTAATCTTTTGAAAATGCTCTGCATACAAATCATCCTCAAAATATCACCTAATGTTGTGCTTTGAAAACTGGAGTATATACCCTTTCTCCTGGATATACATTGATGCCCAAAAGGCACAAGAAACCACAAAATCAATATTGAGCATCTTTTGGAGGAGACAATTTTACTTTAAAATGTGATGAATGTGATACTATTTTAACATTAAATATATAGTAATGTAAGGAATATATAATTTATATGGATTTTTAAGATTAAACAAGAAACGTCAAAGAAATATCATTCTTGAGGTTAGTCCAAATATTCTGAATAAGGTATATTATATTCATATATATCCATATATATATATCCATATGTACACACAAAAACATACACACATATATAAACAAATATATACATGTATATGCACAAACATTTATATTCATACACAAACATATATACACATATATGTACATATATACACATATAAACACACATACATCATGTGAAACAGTCTATAAATTTAAAAATCAAAACAAGAAAAAAATGAAAAGAGAATAAGATCTAAAATCATCGAGCAGATATTGTTACTTAGTGTGCTACAGTCTTGTGCTGGGCATCTTAAATACATCATTTCAAGTAATGATGCCAACAAATTTGAAAATTAGTAGTAGGCCACTTTTAGAAATGAGCCGTGTGAGCTTTAAGTAGGTTAAACAACTTGCCCAAGACCACATGGCTACTAAATATCAAAGCTTGATTTCAAACCTAGTATCTTAGGTGCTAAAACCAACCCCAGGCTCTTTCCACCCACATTTTGGTGTTAGAACTCCTAATATCTAAATTCTGCTAACCATTATTTAACCTTGTTTTCTCTTGCTATGCTGCAGTGAAAAAGAAAAAAAAAGAATTTTGGTAACCATCACTGATAGCACAGCTATTGTATTTAGCATGAATGACTACAATAAGCCCTTGGATTAAGTGAGATATTGAAAACTTCTGAATTATGTAAGGAAGGGGTAGAGTCCCAATAACTTGATTTCACTTTTATGTAAGAATGATATAAATATCCTGCAGTCTATATATAGTCAGATTTTCCTTTTATCATATCTAAGACAGAAACAACATTCCTCATCATGGCACTAAAACAGTGATTCCACACTTGCACAGAACAAAGGGAACTCCACAAATATTGAAGATTTGAGAACAGCTAAGTATATAAAATACAAAACACTAGAAATCCTGAAAGTGGGTATCTAGAAGGCAAGGCAGTGTATTCTGACAGGTATAACGTCTGTCCGTGTTCCTTTCTCATCATTTCAACCTCCTTTCTTTCCCCCTCTTTGAAAGCAAACACATAGCCCAACATCCCCAATAAACTCCTGGGTGAACAAGTTTGGGAGTTATTTTGCAGCGATTATCTATAAGCTAATAACTGTCAAAGGACAGAGATTATATCAAAAATAAGGTCAACATTTAGAATTGGCAACAAAAATCATCTCTACTGATAAGAAATTCCTCTTCCACATAATTCAGTACTTTAAAAATAACAACAACCCCTTTCACCTTGGCAGCTTTCCTTCAGATAAACAGAAGCCATAACACAGAACTCAGGTTTTGATAACCTTGATCTCTTGAGTTCACTGTCTCTAGACCACTGGGTCTAGAAAGACATATTTATTTCCCCAGAAGCTTTCAATAAAGCACAAGGAAGTCTTAGAAGACATAATAGCTCTGAAGGATCACAAAGTTGTACTGCAAAACTACATGAAGTTTTCATAATGATCTCTGTGTACAGCTGACCGGTATGTGAAAGGCCCTAGGGATATTTGACAAATATCTTATGGATTTAATAGGAAAGGGAAAACTCTTGAGGTTTTTATTTCCTTAATGTACACATATCCTGGGGCCAAATGAATATCTTTATTAGAGGCCATTTCTCAAAGAAGAGATAATGATCACAAGGGAAAAAATAAAACCTACATATTATGAAATATTTCTAGTATATGTTCGATTTTAATTAGAGGCATTTCTGGGTGTGCCAGGCAGCTTATTGAACCATTTCACATAAATATATCATACAGACACACATATCTTCAGATAGAATTGTTAAAGTTATTTTAATCCTTACTGTTGACCATCTGTACTTGAAACGTTATTGAAATATGATTCAGGAAAACTGTATGTTAACTCTAGTACTGAGTTTATCAGGCATATCATTTCTTGCTATACTATATCCGTTTCTTAAAACTAATATATGTGATTATAAATCTACTTATTTGAAAAGATTTTAAAAAGATAAAAGAAAATACATATTAAAGCAGTAGTTAAAAGAGCTATGCAAAAGTAATGTGGCATTGCTATTACTGCTGTATTTTCCTTTCTGGAATATATTATTAGTAATGCACATATAAAAATGATATCATAATTTGTAATATATAAAATATGATACAAATAAACATATAAATTAATAGATAATATACACTTTATCTTGGAATAATACTGGTAGAGGTTACTCAGAGGTCAAAATAGACAAAACAAACAAAATATATGCGTCAAGTCTGTTTTTAACAGGTATGGTGATGTGTACCTATTTTTGAAAGATACTTTTGTTCAAGAAAGCATCATAAAATAGTATTTTCTATCAAATATTATTCTTGCTTCATAAAGATGAAAACTATAAATTGTACTAGATCTTAATATATAAAAATACTTAAGTGGCTCTTAGTGGCTGAATTTGCTGACTCTGTTATCATGAAACACAAATACACAGTGAAATACACTTTGAAAACAAATTCAATTTGAAAATGTAAAAGCACAATAAGATTATTTATAATTGTTTCCGATAAGATTAAATTAAATAATTGTATTACCTGAAAATATGCTCTAAAAGTTATACTCTTTAAGAACCAACGTATAAAAGGGTATAGCAAATCTGTCATTGAATAATGAAGCATAATATGCTACTAACAGAGATTATAAGGATATCATCTAAACCTCAAAAACATGAGGATTATAAAATATGTAAATGAATTCTGGGAAATTCAGTTTGAATGTGAAGTCAGAACCAATAATTAAAATAACTTCACAAGCAGACATAGAGAATGGACTTGAGGACACGGGGAGGGGGAAGGGTAAGCTGGGACGAAGTGAGAGAGTGGCATGGACATATATACACTATATATATATAGCTATAAAATAGATAGCTAGTGGGAAGCAGCCGCATAGCACAGGGAGATCAGCTCGGTGCTTTGTGACCACCTAGAGGGGTGGGATAGGGAGGGTGGGAGGGAGATGCAAGAGGGAGGAGATATGGGGATATATGTATATGTATAGCTGATGCACTTTGTTATAAAGCAGAAACTAACACACCATTGTAAAGCAATTATACTCCAATAAAGATGTTAAAAAAAATAAAGACCTACTCATCAAACTCCAAAACAAAACAAACAAACAAAAAATAACTTCACAAGTTAAATATGTGTCAAACAGGAGCATTCTGAAATTCAAAAAATCTTGATGGTTAATAGATTACAAAAGAGGAGAAAAATATTGACTCCCAAGCAAAAAGCCTTGAGGAATGAGTGTACAGGTCAAGACTTTTTAATTGCAGAAAATTTCAATCTCTCTCATTTTTTTTTAACTTTCTACTGTGAAACCAGCTCAAAGAGAATTTCAGAGAAAGTTTTTGATTAATTATATTTAGAGGTTTAAGCAGCTACAGAAGATGGCAAGCTCTGCTTAACCAATTTTAATGGTCATTTGCCCCAGACTGGTATATAAAATGAAGAATTCCTCCAAAAACCCAGGGCTACTAACTGCTTATTGCTCTTACTGAAAGATGCATGGAGCATCTGGCACTAGCCTCTGAGAGAATGCTATTTGGATATTGTCAGAAAAAAAAGTGCTGCAAAACAACAGGAATTAGGATCAAGGCTGAAGGGTGGGGGATGCATGATCACACAACAGACTGGTAGGGCTCGAAAGGGAGTGAGGAATGGGCACTCAGAGAACTGAGCTCCACTAAAGCAGTTCAAAGGACAGAGGGGTAGAGACTGCCTTCTTAAAGAAAAAGAAACATTTCCCCCCAAATCTTGTCTTTTTAACTGAAAAATAATAGAAATTCAAATGTTAATCTGACACATTTATGTTCCTTTCTGGAAGACATTATACTAGTCTACTTCACTGGTTTGGTTCAATTTGAATACCTTTTTAACTGCATTCTAACTTATATTCTAGCTCCATTAGATACCATTTCTCATACAATTCTTATCAGGTAATTTGTAAGGAAATCTACTACAAAAAGCATATCATCATTTAAAAAAAATTCATAAGACAACAGATAATATTAAGCTTAAAATGTATACAATAGTTCGTGCAAACACCAAATTAAACCATGAACTTGAGTGGCAATGCAGCTATGACATTGTTAAAATTTCAAATATATTAACTCAGGATTATTCAACCAGAATAGCACATTCTTAGCCAGGAAAACAGGAATGTATAATATACAAATAGTAAAAGTCTGTGAATACACAAAAAGAACCTTTAAGCTCCAAATGGTCACTGGAAACAATCTTGGAATTCAATTCTTAAAATTACATTTGAATACATCTGTTAACAGTACTGTTCTCTGGGGTGAAATTATTGGGAATTTTAATTTCCTACATTATAAAAATAATCATTAAAGTTTAAAATATATATTTGAACTAGAAAATATGTTTGGGTTTCTCTGCTCTGTAGGATAGACTAGGAATAGGGTCTGAAAGGGTAGTGAAAAACAGCAACAAATCTACTTTAGGGGGATTGCAAAGATGTCACCATCTCATCTCATTGTGGCAGTAAGTCTAATGTGGGACATTTTCCAGGCTGCCTAGAAGCTGCTTCTTGGAATTTCCTTCTCATTCCGGATTCCCATGTCTCTTGAAGTTTGACTATAATTAAATATCACATTTTCCTTTTTAACCTGTCTATTTAGTCAAAACTTTTGTATTGTTTTACTCCCAATAAATGGCTGTGTTTGTGTATCACATGAACGTGGCTTAGGGCACAAGTTACAGGGGCACAGTTTTCCATTGAGGTTGGCTTGAGAATGAGGGGGAAGGAAGGATTCCCTCCTCCCCATTAAAGAGGACTATTTTGTGTGTCCCATCAATGGCACTGGGTAAATAGTGTACATCTTAACAAATTATTTTTTCAATGTCTTACCGCCCTTTAAGCCAGCCAGCACTAGTTTACTGTCTGCCCCAAATTTTAATGGTGTGAGAACGAGTTTAAAGTAAGCTTCAGAGAACAGGCTTTAATTTGTACATCTGTTGGCAAAAAGTCACAACAACAAGCAAAGGCACTATGACAGACTTCACAACAGTGAAGCTGGAGTGAGGACAAGGCCAGGGCCAGAACCAGGGGACTGGAATGCGTTATCCCCTAGGCTAAGGATTTTTTTTTTTCTTCTATTCCAATGTTACTACTTCTGTGCTATTTAGAATTCAAATATTTTAACATTATGATCACATTTTTTCTTACATTCTATCAACTACCCAAAAGTATGCTACACTTTTTTTTTTAAATATATTTTGGGCCATGCTTTTCTTATAGAGTTTTTGTATTTTTGTTTGTGTGTTTTAGTTTTCAAGGGGTGTAGGAGTACCACATTTCTGTTTATTTGTTCTTTTGCTCTTTCTGGCTTTCCTAAGTACATTTCTTTTGTCTTGCTGAGAAAAAACATATGCCTTTATAGTGAACAGCTTCTAGCATCTTAGTCATTTTATCTTTGAATTAAATCAGTTTCTACTCTTCTGTTTTATGCTTTCTGGTTGACTTGAGGACTATTTTTTGATTTACGGATGACAAAACTGGAATGTTTTTGGTAATTGAATTCAATGGATTGGTTCCAATGCTTCTTATATTTCATACTTTCCTCTTTTTTGGTTTCCATGGCTGTTTGGATAGAGTACACCTTGAAGTAAGTTCCTCAGAAAGGGTGAGTGGAAGGTAAACTTTTTGATTCTTGCATTTTGGCAGCTGTCTTTATTTTGACCTCACAGTTTATGAAAGGTTTGATTTGGGTGTGGGATTCTACTTTGAAACTCATTACCTCTCAAAATTCTAAAGGTTTGCTCCATTGTCTTTGCAGTGTTAGTAGTGAGAAATCCGATGCTACTGTGATTTTTATGCCTTTTTGATGATGTCCACTTTTTCCTTTCTGGAAGACTTGAAGCTCTTTGAAAAAAATTCATGTCTTTGTACTGCTATAGGAAATCCTCTTCTATCATTTCTTTGATAAGTTCTTCCCTCCCGTTTTCCCATTTCTCTACTTTTAGAATTATTGTTAAGGATATTTGACCTCCTGAGATTATCTATGTTTGTCTTTTTGCTCTTAGAGATCTCTTCAACTTTATCTTCCAGGTATAACAGACTTTAAAAAATGTTTTTGTTATTATCCTGTTTTTGATACACACGGTCTCTGCTTTAATTTCTGAGATTTCCTCCTGGTGAAGTGTGATTCTTTAGGCTCATATTAGAAATGAGATAATATTTAAGTTTTGATCATCTCTATTTTACTGAAAAATTTAGTTTCAAAGTCACCCTATTTGATATCATAACATTTTTAATAATTTTAAATGTTAAATATTCAAAATAAAGTAATCCCTTTATCATTTAATAATCTTCCTAAAGTCATAACAGTTCTCCTACTGTTCTTATTTATATACTTGTTCTTTGAAATCAATCATGTTATTTATAATTCATATAAAATTATTAGTGGAAATTAATCCTTTTTTAAGAGAGAGGCAAGTCAGGATATTAAATTCAGGTTTTGTTTGCTACCATTCAGTTTAATACACACAACAACTTTGCAAAGTATATTTTGCAAATGAGAATAGTCTGAGAGATGGCAAGTTACCTACACATCAAGTGTGATAAAGCCAGGACTCACACCCAGATCTGTCTGAATCCAAAACCTCATGCCTCCCCCCATAACACTACACTGCAGAAAGAAGTGGAAGTTTCAATGGCATGAAAGATTAAGGTGAATATTTTGCCCTGGAAACACATACTCTTGTGATACAAACTGTAGTGGGAAAAAAACACTATAAAACTCTGAGCATATTTATGCAAACATCTTCAAATTAATCCAAGCAACACTATTGTTTATTGCATAGCACGTCTTTGTAGAATACTTATGAAAAGGGAAGACAGATCCTTGCTTATCTGTAATGGTCATATTTTCCAGCTTCAATATTTAGCATTAGAAACTTGTTTTATTGGCTTTATTTTGCAGTACTGTATCATTCTTCATGACATCCAGAATGAATAATTAAACAGGTAACTGTGAAACACTACAGAAATTAATTTTAAGAGGACAAATGGGATCAGGGAACACAGCATACACTGCATTTTACTGAAAACACCTTCAGCCATTACACTAAATAATCCATGTCACATCCTCTGGTAATTTCCAGGGTGATTTCCTTTTGCCAGGATGAATTATTTCTGCCACTACTTGGAGTACAACATACTAGGGATATGCGTTAATGGTGAGTTTACTTTTTCAAAACAAGAGGGGAGCAGTTTAAAATTCTAAGGAAATTCCCCCAAATGCCAGCACCTTGCCATGATACTTATTCTAAATAGTAGCAGAGAGTGACCATCAGCTTCTGGCTTCATAGACATCCCTGGTGATAGCTCTCAACTGCCATAGAGCAGAAGCACAGGCAGTAGGGGAGAAACTGTAGGTGATGGAGAGGGGGAAAGAACAGCAGATTGGTCACTTGAGTGGAGGCTATGACAGATACAACACTATGTGTGCCCTGAACCAGTTTCTTTTCCTTGACAGCACTAGGAAGACTACCTTTCCCAGGACACTTTACATCTTGATGGGACCTCATCATTTACTTCTGTGACTGAATGTGGATGAAAGTCATAAATGCTTTCTTCAGGCCTGGCTGTAAAATATTCAAAGTGAACCTCCATTTTCCACTGTCTCTCCCATCTCCCACTCACCACCCACCTGGATTAAGCAGCTGGAAGCAAGAGACTCCAAGATGGTAGTGGAGACACAAGATGCAAGGACCTCAGAGTTCTGAGCCATATCTCAGTAAAGAGCCACCAAGGAGAGCTGCCTGACTGGAAACATCCACATTGGACTTTTCATGAGCAAGAAATAAACATTTACTGGGGTAAGTCACAGAGATTTGGAGGTTGCTTATTCCAACCTGTAGCTGATCTTGTCAAACCACAGCTCTCTGGGACATTTTTTCCAAGGTTGCTGAACCTAATTAAAGTCACACTTAATGTGCCACATTCTTCTCCAAACTCCTTAAGGAATGAAGGTAACAGGGAGGCATCATGCTTCCATACTTGGAAAGTCATTTTAAGAATTGAAAAGGAGTCTCATGCTTCCAGTGACAGCCAAGGTGCTATCATGTATCCTTAAAAAGTGAATTTCTGGACCATTTGGGGTTTGAAGTACTAATTCTATTAAAGTAGTGGCAAAAGGAAGCCCAGATACAGTCAGAAGGCATCCTGAAATGTAAGAATCAAATCAGAAAAAAAATCCCTCAGATGGCCTCAGAAATATAATGAAATGTTGTAAGTGAGCATCTCTCACTAGGCTATTTATCGTTTCTTTTCTGACCCTTGTGCACTTGATATTCTCACTTTCTACACATACATAATCTCAGGCAACATGGAACTAGCTCTTTTTGTACATATGGTCCCCAGGAAGGCCAAGCTCTGGAACAGTTTTTTGCCCCTTTGGTAAGAATGTTTGAGCCTTGTAGTAGGAATTAACAACTCTCTGTGGTTGGTTCCTTAAATCTGTTGTTCCGCCCAATTTTCTCTGTTCCTTTCTTCATTGCAATTCATAACTTCATGGTCACAATTATGGATGACATCTCTTCTTTGTCTAAGAACCATTATACCTGATCCACTTTTTTCTCTAACCCTTGGTACTCATGCTCTGATTTCTGCTTGTCTGCCTGCTGATTGTTTCACATATGCTGAAGACTACCAAATACCACTTAAGTTGATACTGACCTCTTTGGCTTATTTCCCCAATGCCAGCAGATTTCTGACTATCCCAATCTTGGCTTCCTCCCACAATTGGTGCTTAGGTTTCCCACGATGAGACTCTTAGAGGGGCTGCATCTAACGTACCAGGTTTGATGTAATGGGGTCTCCATGGAGAAAGAGTAATCCCAGTATTTGCCTACCTTGCAACAGATCTTCCTCATGGTATACACAAAGTCACCTATCTCTTTATTCCATCCACAGCCACTGTTTGTGCAAACCAATGCTCATATAGATCTGGCCCTACTCAAAAACTATCAACACTACATGACTACCATGTATTGAGCACCTCCGATGTTTCAGGGCTGACTTTTGGCTTTGGCAGAATCAGGATGCGCTATATTTTAAATTATACAATATATAGAGAAAAGAATATTTATCGAGTATTTTAAATCTTATGAAAACTCTGAGAATCATTATTCCCAATTTACAGATGACAAAATCGAGATTCAGAGAGTCTAAGCAACATAACCAGGTTTTCATAGCTACTGAATGAGAACACTGGGGGTTCGATAGTCCAAGAAATGGTGCAAGGTTCACAAAGTCCCTCACCTAGGAAAACAAATAAGGCAAGGCTATGACTTTATTGGTTTCTTCCATTTAAACCTTATGCTTTAGAAGCATTTTTTAATTAGAACATTGGGAGATTGGGAATGACATATATACGCCGATGGGTATGAAACAGATAACTAGTGAGGACCTGCCGTATAGTACGGTGAACTCTACCCAGTGCGCTGTGGTGACCTGGATGGGAGGGAAACCCAAAAGGGAGGAGATATGTGTATACATATGGCTGGTTCAAGTCTCTGTGCACTAGCACAACATTGTAAAGCAACTATACCCCAATAAAAATAAATAAATATTAAAAAAAACAAATTATTGTGTTGCTGATCACCAATATATCAAAAATCAATCAACACTTTTAATGGCCATAATATTCCTAGTAACCATGTAAAATGGAACTTTAATGTCTTCAAATTAGATCTGTACAAAAATATTTATAATCCAATAGATAACAATATTTGGATATCTTGGAAATATTCTCTAAGTTCTCTCAGAATTTACATTACCCAGGGTTAATTTTAGCATGTTAAAAAAAAAAAAAAGAAGCAACTTTGGCAACAAGCAAAATATATCCCATTTCTTAAAAAAAGTCTTTTATTCTCTCATTTAAATTTATGCTTTACGCTTTGTCAAATTTAGAGAGAGATAAAAATAGGATTTAAAAAAACTTTAAGAAGTGAATCAAATTATTTAGAATTAGAAAATTATGAATTTTTAGAAATGAAGGTGAAAAGTCTGAAAGTACAAGAGGAGGCATCCTTGCAAGACCCTGATAAGACTGTGAGGAACAACGGGTAATCATTTCTTTGAAATATTTTGATGCCTATTTTCCTGGGATTAGGGTAAATATATGAAATTATCCCTCAAAGATTTACTCTTGAGCTACTTCAGAATTATCATTTCATGAAAATTAATTAAATAATATTAATATTGGATTTTGTATTTTTCAACTCTTTCCCCGCAGTTAAAGTGCTTCTCCGTATGTCAGAATGTGTGTCTGTGTTCTAGAACACATGTGTATGAATGCATATGCCTTTTTCCCTAAGGGTGATTTATTTCATGTATATGTGCAGGGATTTTCTGTTTCTTTTATATTTTCCGAAATAAAATGGCAAAAAAGGAATTTAACGGAAAATGTGATAAATCAGTGACGTATTTACTTTGATTTTAAAGTGTCATGACACAGGGTAACCAGCTTCAGAATTTCTATTTTCTAAAAAAAGATGTTTTTGAGTAAAAGCATTTTAAGAAAAGCCTCCGTTCATGATGTATAAATATCCCTACTAAAGCATATTTGATATTTTGCTTTGAATTATTTTATCAAAAAAAAAATGTCTCCCATAAGTAGAAGCAATAATGCATCTTAGCCAACCACAGCACTTAAATCATCTTTTATCTGAGCTAATGGTAAGGACGCTAAGAGGATTCTATTCCAAAGCACAGTGGATCTCAAACATCAAATAAATCTCTGGCTACCCATGAACCGAAAGGAAAGGCCCCTCATGAGCATTTCCTACACACTACAGTGGCTTTTCACAAATAAGTAGACACTCTTAAGCTTAATATTTGAAGGCATGCCTTATTTGGTGTCAAAATTTTTAACTATTTCTTAACAATCACTGGAAATCCAGCTTCCATCATGCAGCCAGAATTCCACTTTCCTCTCTAGGATACACTCACAAAGCAAAAGGAAGAGGCAAGTTGATGGGAAAGGACTCTGCCCAGTTATTTTCTTTACTATCCCTAATCTGGAGACATATAGAAGGCAACTGTCTTCAAAATTGCTGTCACCATAGTGTTCCATGCTTTCCTAATTCCTATATTGGACTGCAGCAATCTTTACCGTGGGAGCCAGGTTTGAGGACACGCTGGCACAGAACAGAGGCCGCGAAAGCCATTTGAAACAGGAGAGAGCCATGCCGTGCCTCGCAAGCTGCACCAGTTACATATTTGCTTCCAAATGAAGTCAAGTTGATGTGTTCTAAAAGGCCTTGTATTCCATAAACGCTGCTTTCCTTAGTAACTGGCCATCTCTCTGCAGCTCAGCTGGTATGCAGTCCCTGCATTTTTATTTCAGGATATGAAGGAGCAGTGGGCCTGAACTGTTATTTCCCACCTGTTTCAACCCAAATACTCTTTAAGACTAGTTCAAGATCTTTTGTATGAAAAACATGCCCCCTCCACATTGGTGAATATGGCGGTGGATTAAAATACACTATTATTATAGTTTTATGACCCTAATTAGTTTGAATGTTCAAAACAGGCTTAAGTTATAAACCATGATATTACACTGCAGTAAATGGTTCTGTGTGGATGCATCAAATCACTGTTTCCTTAACTGTTCAGAGATCAGCATGAACTTAATGTATGGATGCTTAGATCAAGACAGCAGAGGCTTGGTAAGCAATCGTATGCATCAAAAAGAGCTAAAGTACTTTTCAGAATTAATTTACACAGTTGTAACATAAGAAAATAATGGCAAAATGAAATATATATGTCTCACCTCCTTCAGAATAGCTGTTCATTTCCATCTGGTGTTGCTTATAATTTTTTTCATATCTTTGTTACCGTATGAGAAAATTGTAACATGTTTTGAAAAAGGTGTATATTCTCAGCCAAAAGAATGATTTTAAATTGGATCATTTGTATATGTATAACAACCATCACCTCTGCTGTTATTCTAGAAGAAATTAATACATACGGAAGGCTTGGGTATTCTAACGAAGTCTGTATAAACATGATTCCTGAAATCATATACTATCAAGATTTGCTACCAACTAAGCTGGGTTGTCATCTTTCAAATGACATGAAGTAATGATGAACTGATGGCCATTGTAGCTCCAAGAAAAACAGTTCCCATAAGGGTATCTCTAGTTTTAAGAGGATAAGTAAGAACAGTAAGGCCTTATTGATTTCTTATCCATGCAAAGATAACTGAGAGGCCAGGTGGTCCCACTTAGAGTGGTTCCACCGTATTACAGAACAACTTTTATTTTTTAAAGAAACACTGTGCCATATTGCAAATAGAGACACAGAGAAGAACTACAGTTCCAATTAGGACAAAATCAGCCACTCCAGGCAATAAAACAACAGGAGGCATCACAATATCGATACCTGAGAAATACTGCCACTTGTTATCTAACCGTATCGCTCACTCGAAACGTTACCCAGGAGAATCGGAGCCAGTCTAAACACTTCAGAAACCATCCAGAGCCGTACGACACACTGTTCTTTCAGACCTCAGGAGTAAAAGTTAGCCAGAGCCTCCTGACATACTAAAATGATTTATCATCACAGAGCTGAACTAATGCGTTGTGCTTTAGAACTCTCCTGGCAGTCCAGGGGAGAGGCTGCCTTTATTACCTACAGTGCATAATGCCTGCTGAAGAGCTTGTATTATTCATAAGCCTGCCTTTTTTGTGCCATCATAATGCTGATAAATTATGAAAAAATGCATATTTTATTTCAATGTATAACATATTGTTGTATACATATCAATACATCACATTACAGCCGGCGGAGGGAGTATTATTGCTGACAGCTGCTGACATGCTTCAATAAAGCCCAAACAAAGGGGCTTCACCAATAATCCAGAGTCACACAACGTGCATTCCAAATAAAAAGCCACTTCTAAAAAAAAAAAAAAAAAGCCACTTCTTCCTCTCACAATATTTAGAGGGGATTTGCAGAAATGTCAGTGCTACATAAGAGAGAAATTTGGCAAAAGCCCTGAGAGGTATTTGTAATTTTCTACCCAAATTCACTGCGGTTGGGGGCGGGGAGGGGGTCTTCTATGTGAAACGGTAAGACTTCTGTGGGAAATGCAGGTCCTCAAGTAAAAAACAGAAAGTCTACCTTATGAAGAAGAGTTCTTATCAGAGTTTGCTATTATTTTACTTGGTTTCTTTATCTTTCTTTCCTTGCTTCAAATGGTAAAGTGCCTAATTCTAAAACACATTCTGAGGAGGTTCTTAAAAAAAGACTAGAGGGGCTTCCCCGGTGGCGCAGTGGTTGAGAGTCTGCCTGCCAATGCAGGGGACGCGGGTTCATGCCCCGGTCCGGGAAGATCCCACATGCCGCGGAGCGGCTGGGCCCGTGAGCCACAATTGCTGAGCCTGCGCATCTGGAGCCTGTGCTCCGCAACAAGAGAGGCCGCGATAGTGAGAGGCCCGCGCACCGCGATGAGGAGTGGCCCCCGCTTGCCGCAACTAGAGAAAGCCCTCGCACAGAAACGAAGACCCAACACAGCCATAAATAAATAAATAAATAAATAAATAAAAATTAAAAAAAAAAAAAAAAAAGACTAGAGATTTTCCAACAACTCAGACTTCCTTAACAGTTTTCAAGTTTTCAAGGTTTTTTTCATAATAGTTAGACTGCATAGCCAAATGGTATTTGGATCTTTGCAAATAAGTTTAGTAATTTCCTTTTTTGTTCCATGTATGAAGAAATAATTTAAATGTAATGAATAAAAGCTAATTTGGGGTAACTGATACTTTCAATAAGGGCAAGTTACTTTTACACAGCAAGCATTCAACTGATACAGTTTGGAGCTGAAAATGATTTTAGAGCTCATCAGTTTAGTTCATTTTACAAATTAGAAATCTGAAGTCATAAGTCAAGTGATCTTCTCTGGGTTATACCTCTAGCAGAGCTAAGATTAGAACACAGGTTTGTCTCCTTCTAATTTAGTCTTTCTATTATTCCAAGTGGCCTTACTGGAGTTTAAAATGCTATTTTATATATAATATTATTAAATGATTTAAATAATGTTTGAATACAATTATCTATTTCTACATATCACAACATCAAAATATGTTGCTGCCTGGGGTCTTCTGCAGAGGCTAGCTAGACTGAGACTACAAAAGCTACCTTAGATGTGTTTTTACGTCTGAGAAACATTTTACTGATTGAAAAAGTAAAAACAAATGCATCATTTCCAGACCTAGATGACATAAAGACCAGAGAGTAGGTATAAAACATTAAATGATTAATATGGAACAATGTGCCATATATTTTAAAAGGTAAATTGTCGGACTTCCCTGGTGGTCCAGTGGTAAAGAGCCTGCCTTCCAATGCAGAGGACGCGGGTTCGATCACTGGTCAGGGAACTAACATTCCCACATGCCCGCAGGGCAACTGAGCCTGCGCACCACAACTGCTGAGCTCAGGCGCCTCAACTAGAGAGCCCCGGCGGCGCAAACTACAGAGCCCACGCGCTCTGAAACCCGTGCCACTGCTACAGAGCCCACGCAGCCTGGAGCCTGCGTGCCACAGCTAGAGAAGAGAAAACCTGCACGTTGCAACTAGAGAGAAGCCGTGCGCCGCAACGGAGAGCCTGCATGCCTCAAGGAAGATCTCGCGTGCCACGACTAAGACCCGATGCAGCCAAAAATAAAATAAAAATAAATAATAAATCTTTTTTGAAAAAGGAAATTGTCATTGTTTTGTGTATATGGGGCGTCTCATCATATATCATCAGACTCATTTACCATGAAATCCTAAACTGCTGCAATGAAATCGGCGCTCTCACAGTGCTCTCTCACTGCCCTGTGGGTCTTCTGCAAACAACAGCAATGCCCCAAAACAGACTTCTACTGGATGCCCAAACATTTACACAGACGCATGAGCACACCCAGCCAGCCACTCGCCTCCAAGAACAGAGAACCAGAAACTATTTAAACAGAGCCTGCCTTCATTTAATGAAATGGAATCGTAGAACAGCTACTGTACATTATAGAACTTAGAATCTGTGCCCAGTTTATCATCAAACAGGTCAGAGACAAGCTGGGGAAAGTTTTGGAAAAAAAAGAGTTCCTAAGGGGGTTGGAGTGGGGCAAGGCAGTTCTCCCACGGCTGCTGAAATTTACAGTGAGCTCCCAGCAAACAAATCATTACCTGTAAAGGAGAACTGGGCCTTCTGAGTTATCAAATGCCTTATTTAGTATCTACCCTAGGACCTAAGTCAGATTTTATGTTGCTGTTTTCTACCAAATAGGATGCTTAGCCCTGCACAGTGATAGAGGAAATCTTCAAATTTTTAAAAATCTTTGTATGTTCCTTGCAGGTACCCTTTTATGAATCATTATAATCTCTTTATAGTCTCTCGTCAACACTGTTAGATGATCTTCAACTCTGTTTCTTTGTTTCAACAAATCTCTTTCTTCCATCAAAAGCATCAGTGTTCACATATCATGGTAATATGTTTGATTTCCACATTTTCAGTTTTAAAAATTCACCTTTCACACAGACTGGACCCTGGTTCAGTTATATTCTCACCTGAGGATATAAAGACTTAAGAAAAAATATTACAGGCTTTCTCTAGAGAAATCCAAATAGAAACTAATTAATTCAATAATAGTTGCTCCTACCTATTACTGGGAATTAGCCCTTATCTTTAACCACCACAGCCATCATTTGTTACACAATGAAGATTTGTTGCTTCTCATTTAGGTTCATAAATTGCGCCAAGGTGTTTTAGCTTTTTAGGCTTAATAACTGCCTACTTTGTATGAATAAAATCAAAGCTAAGATAACTAGACAACACTTTGATGCTTTTATTTCTTTTTTTTATTGTTTGATTTGTCATTCGTAAGTAATTTTGAGCTAAAGGAAACTTTAAAAGTTTCTTTAGTTCAACATTCTTATTTTATGTCAAGAATGTTTGATTTGCTTAAAGTGTGACAAGAAAAGAGGTTCAAACTTTATCAACCCAAACACTTGAAAAACAGTGTGCACCCAAACCCTGCAGGAGACTCTGATTTCTCCCCTTTAAATTCACTAAACCAAAATCCTAGCACATCACTATTTTCATATTTGCACTGCCATATTTTTCATGTCCCAGAAATCCTCCAGAGTTACCAGTATGACAGGATATTTAAATGGGACCTGTTCTCCGTTTTTGGCTGAAGGCCCAACAGCTGAGATAAGAGCCATTATCCCCATAACCCAAGTGAATGCTAGATCACCAGGCAGGACTGGCAAAAATGATTTCCAACAACAAATACTGAGACCCTTAATTCAATCCATACTTTAAAGATATTTAGAAATTAGAAAAGCCAGGAAATGGGATGCTTTGGGATAGAATTTCTTAGGCACTGCAGTGCCTCCCCCGTTCCCTCACTTCTAGCTGAGTAAAAGGAGTCTTAAGGGAACCACAGTGGAGAAGGTTTAACTTTGAGTAAAGTGGGGAGTTTTGATTATTAAGAGACCATTTTTGTAATTAGAAGTGCTGAAGCTGTGGGACTGCTTTGACATTTCCTGGAAATAACTGGCCCACCTAGCAGTTTTAAGGACAGCAGAAGGAAAAATACTGCTTTCTATTGCACTCTATTGAGTTCTGCTCTTTCAATGTAATCGTTACACAAAGTAACCTTTTGTAAAGTCAATAAACCTGTTCATTTTACAGACTGCTATGATTAACTAATGCCTGTACATTAACCCAGCTCAACAATTAACCTTCTGCACAAAAGAAATTAAAAAGTCTCCTTGCATTTAGTGAAAAACGTCATCCTGGATAGAAAGATGACAACTTTTCTTTTCACTGCATCTTGTGCCTATTTTTTCTTCCATGACTTTTGAATATCCCATAAGACTCAGTTTGCAGGATGTATTCATTCATGGCCTTATTAAAGCCTCCACTCCATTCAGTCCTATTACCCTTACAGGTCATGCAGATATCAAAGGGTAAAAATTATTTTAACTTTGTGTACAGCCAGGGAACGGGAGGGAAAGAATCACCCAAGTGTCCATGCAAACATACTGAGTGCCAAAGGTCTTGCTGACTTATGGCCACGGCTTTTACATCTAAGAGAGTCATTAACATAATTGGCTTTTGGATCAGATGGAGGCCATTAGCCTTAAATTCTTTGCTGAGGACTAAAATGTCTAACTAATATCCCTTTTATTCTACATTACCTTTCACTTGCTCACATAAATTATCTTCCTCTCTCTCAGACATAAGAAAAACTCATTTTTATCCATATGTGTGTGAATTCCATCCATAGTCACTAATCTGCCAAAGAGAAATTGATTTCTTATAACAAACATTGTTTTCCCTACACACCTAAGAGCAGCGGAGTATCCTCCGTCGTTGCAACCAGAGCCACTCCCCAACCTTATTTCAGCTGGAGGTTACACTTTCGTTCCAGCAGTAACTAGATTAGCTTCGGCACAGCTGGAGATCACTGATGAGTCCGCTTGTTCTAGTCTACTGAGTCGATCATCCACGCACCTGGACCAGGTGAGAAATCACCACAGTGAGCATAAGGTGAAGAAGAGACTGGGACAAGAAGTCTCACCATCTGTTTGTGGACATCACACCCGACTGTGAATAAGCACCTGAGTTCACAACGTTCAGCCTCCAAGCTGCCTCTCCCCTTAGTGGGGAATTTACCACCACGGTCCTCTCTCTGAGCTAAAGTATCCACCCACCACTCAACGCCCATTTCAGCAACAGCCCTGTATTTCCAGGCAGTAAGATTTTATATTTTGTCATTACAATTTAACAAAAACTCTATGAAAAAAGCAAAGGCTTCATTTGATGGGAAGTAGTTTTAGGTCCAAATTCAGATGCTTGGGTACTCTGCCATCTGCTGGCTTACATACGGAATGTTTAAAATTCTTGGGCACTCTCATTACAGGATTTTTCAGACTTTTGCATTGTTCAACTGGACTTATGAAGCTGAATTTTTTTTAATTGAAAGTTAAAAGAAATACTCAATTCATTGCTAGAAATGAATATTTTAAATAAGTTTTTATTTTCAAATAGATTTAGATTTAGAGAAAACTTGTAAATATAGTACGAAGATTTCCCACACGCCCACGCCCAGTTTCCCCCATTGTTAACATCCTACATTAATTGGTGTGATACATTTGTCACACTACCTAACAGTATTGGTACATTATTATTAACTAAAGTAGAAATGGATCTTTAAAAATAGCAAATGCTGCTGACTGTGGTTATCCAGACAGACGCAGGGTACCAACCACAGATGGGTAATAAGAGTAGCTACCACTCCTGCCTGGCACTGTGCTAACTGCTTTACATACATTATCCCATGTCATTCTCATAGCAACGTACAAAATAGCTATTACTATCCTGTCATCTCCCTTTTTCTAATCAGGAAAGTAAAGCTGGTGGTGATGTTAGCCCTAACATTGTAACACTTGACCGTGGGCAAATTTTATTCATAGAACGTTTTATAAATTTATTGCAAGGCTTTAAATCAATGAATACATGGGAAACATTTAGAAGAGTCTATAGCACAGATTAAGTATAACATGATCCCCAGGTCTATCTGAGAACAGACTCTACTCCTTAAGCCACTATAATATACTAAGGAGAGTTCTTAAAACACCGTAGAACTGCCTACTTGGCTTTCCCTTTGTATAAACTATTTTCTCTTACGGTTTCTACTCTCTTACTCTCTTGCAGTAGGTCTGTGTTTCTCTCTCTCTTTTTTTCATTATCATTCCTCCTTCCCCCCTGATATTTTAATAGCACAGGTATACAGATGTACACATCTTTTTATATATCATGATCCTTTGGAGGGCCACGAACCATTGTAACATCTGTTTTTTATGTTTTTTGTTTTGGTTTTTTGTCCTCCAAGAACCAATTTTGCTCCTTTCGGACTGATAATCATCCCCACTGAGAATATTTTAGGCCTATCACACCATTCACCCTCTTAATAACTATGAAATCACTGCTGGTCAACTACATTTACCAAGATAGAGATATAAAATCTGGAGCTTCCCGTGACTGTAACCTAACCTTTACCCAACTCTGAAACCCACAGTGCTCTCAGCGTTCCCTACTCTCACGTCCCTCAGAATCCCCTTTATTCTTTACATCAAGCCTTACCTTTTCCCTAAATGATTTCCTGAGGATAAATTATGCTCCATTTTTTTTTTCTACAAAACCCCCTTTACACATATCACTGTGACCCTGATAGTCAGACATTTAAAAACTCTCTTTTGTGATCAATCATATCTGAGTTTGAATCCTCTCTCCTTTACTTACTATATATCCATAGCCTTGTATAAAATAAAATAATATCTCAGGTTCTGTTTTTTTTAATGTCTACAGCACGCCCTTTATCAGAGGAGATAAATAACATAGACTCTAGCGTAGACCCTAGCATGCACTGCGTAAGGATGTGTACCAGAGGGGATCTGTTTCCTCTTCCCTTCTGTGTCACTCCGTGAGCTTGCTTTTTCCAGTTTTTTATTATTATTATTATTATTTATTTATTTATTTATGGCTGTGCTGGGTCTTAGTTTCTGTGCAAGAGCTTTCTCCAGTTGTGGCAAGCGGGGGCCACTCTTCATCGCGGTGCGCGGGCCTCTCACTATCGCGGCCTCTCTTGTTGCGGAGCACAGGCTCCAGACGCGCAGGCTCAGTAATTGTGGCTCACGGGCCCAGTTGCTCCGCAGCATGTGGGATCTTCCCGGACCAGGGCTCGAACCCGTGTCCCCTGCATTGGCAGGCAGACTCCTAACCGCTGCGCCACCAGGGAAGCCCTCCAGTTTTATTGTTCAGTCTACTGCACAGCTCATGCCAATGACTTGACCATTAAGCCATTTTATGGGAAAGAACTGAATGTTTGAACTGTTGGCGATGAAAACTAAAAAATGTTGGAACTTACATTCTAGTGGAAGAATTTCCAGTCAACTACTAAATATACAACATATCAAGTGGTGATAAGTACAGTGAAGAAAAATAAAGCAGGTGCAGATTTATGATCGAGGGAGAATGCTAATTTCTTTAAGGTGATCAGACAGGGCCTATGGGAAATGTGGACTTTTTTTATCAGAGACTTGAATAAAATGAGGAAATGAGACACACAGTTCTCAGGGATAACTGTCAGTAAGCATATCACTCTCCCTTTCAGAGTTGCCTCAAAAGTCTATTTGATCCTATGTCAATCAAGGTCCTCAAGCTTAGTCATGAATTCAGATGTTGAGCATCTTAGTCTAAAGCACAGATCATTTGGCACCCAAGCTCCATGGATACTTCAGCTCTCTAGGCTGACGCCGACCCATTCATTAGCCTCTAGTTACAAATCTACTTAATTGTACTGTCAGCCAATATTTTTCTGTCTATAATAACCCAGGGAGAGATTTTGCAAATATTTGGCTGATTTCAGAGTATTTTGTCTATCGTATTTCGCTGGTGGCCAGTCAATCTAGTGATTTAATAAAAAGGAAAGGAAATTCATCTTCAGTTGTCTTCAGATATTTATAGGGCTATATGGCTCCAGCAGGCAGAACTCAGGCCAGGGAATTCTGGCTGCAGGGAGACAGTTTTGGAATCATATAAGGAAGCATTTTCTAATGGAGACATCTGAAGAAGCAACAGGCTGCCTGGAGAAATCTGTGCTCCATCACTGACTCAGGTGCTTGAATGAGGTCCAGGGAGCCAACAGGCAGAGATGATGTGGATGTCATATAGACTTCAGGTGGTGGTTAAAAAAATGATCTCTAATGTCCCGAAAAACTATGGTACTATACAGTTGACCCTTGAACAACACGGGTTTGAACTGTGCACTGACAGTTATAAGAGAATTTTTTTTAATAGTTAATACTACGGTACTGCACAATCCATGGTTGGTTGAATCCATGGATGTGAAACCTCAGATCCAGAGGAATCTCAGATTTGGAGGGCTGACTGTAGATTATACATGCATTTTCGACTGTGTGGAGGGTCAGCATCTCTAACTCCCGAACTGTTCAAGGGTCAACTATATTTTCTTCCAAAGTGTTCTCTAATTCAGACCTTTTACTAATTCAAAGCAATCTTTATTTCTTTCTAGTTTCAACTACAAAGTATTCACAAACACAGAAACAAGCTCAACACTTAAAAGGTTTTCCATTTATAGATATCAGATCTACATATTTTAATTCAAATTGCACTTTGATGCCACGTCAATTTAATGTTTAATGGATTGATTATTTTAAATAATATTTGACATTAAGGAAGTATAAAGTCAATAATTTTAACTATGCACTACACAGAGCAGTTATTAATAAAATATATTCTGTGAAAGAATAAAACCAATTTTTCCTAAAGGAAAACACCAGATTTACCCATACTCATTAGGATGACCTACTTTTTGACATGTGTTTACAATTTATTCTACCACTTACTGGTGATGTAGTTATCCCAGTTCACAATGAGAAAAAAAAATAATGTACTCACTTAAAAGGTTATATGAACTTAAATGCCATTCTCACGTAGAAGAAGGCAAGATCCCTTTTATGACAAAGGAGAGGAAAAGCAAAGAGAACCCCGTATTTCTATGGCTGCTGACCAAGCTTTGCCTTCATGGACTTACACTTTAGGTCTAGATGCATTAAGAAAAATGATAAATGATAATGGAATGACATTAGGAATAATTGCTGAACTAGTTCTTTGGCATCTGCTGCAGTGAAGGTAAATTTAATGATAAATTGCATGCAATTTCATGGTTTTTCACTGCAATTAGACATGTCTTAAGATTAGCCAGATTTTTGTTGGTGGAACTGACAAAATATTTTATCAATTACAAATATGCTTTTATATTCAGTCTTTTTTTTTTAGGTATTCCAAAAAGTCCTAAAATGACTACTTCTGGTTCAACATAGTTTTTCTTCAGTGAAATACCTCATGCATTTGTTTCTGCATCACTTTTAGAATAATTCTAAACTCTGAAGCTTCTTACTAATATCATCCCTTATCATTTCCTCCATCTCTGCCTCATGCCCCATGTTTAATTTGTAGTTAAGACTACTTGTAGTTTTCTATCAGGCCGCATATTTCCTTCTTCTCTGTTTTGAATTCACTATTTCTTCTTCTCATAATACTCCTTCCTTCTTGATATGTCAGGGGAACTGCATTTTCAGGGTTTAGCTATAGTGTCTTTCATGACCCACCCCCCCTTCAGGTTTGATCATTGTTCCTCTTGTTAGCACTCTGTCTTAAGCATACTTTCATTACTGTACTTATCACACTGGACTACAACGCATTTTCCTTACATGAATATTTCCTCTCTAGATTAAGATACTTTGAAAGCAGAAACTGAATCTGTTTGATATTTCTATCTGCAGTACCTAACGCATTCCCTCATAAAATATATACTTTTGCATGAATAAAATTAATCCAATGGACACTCAGCACTTCAATTTTTCATGCCAATTATTATATAAATTTAACACAAAAGACCACTTACTACTAAGCCAGATGAGTTTAAGCAAGATGCCAAGAAAGCGAGACTTTCAGGGACTCCCAAGACTATAGTTCTCACTGGTTGCAGAAGTTATTTCCTCCTACATGCTTTGACTAGTAGGACTTTAACTTTAATGTAACTTCTGGAAATTGAGATTAACACTGAACAGCACCTATTTTGCTGTTCCCTCACATGTATAACAATTTAACTAATTCTTACCATGTCTACTCCAGAGGCCTTCAAGAGAAAATTTGACTGCCACAAAGGAGAATAAAAACAAAGTATTTCCTAAGTAAACATTATATGTTATGATAAAAGATAGAGACTTAATCCAAATACGACAAATATTTTTAAACTTTCCAAACAGTGATGAAGTTTGTAAAAATTCAAACTGGCACATGTGCTTTAAAAGCATATCAATTTTTTTAACCAGAAGAGTGGGTTACATTTTATTGAACTCTGTAGTGCTTTCACCTTTTGTGGAGATGGGAATAACCACAGGTATAGGTATCTGTTTGGTGAGATCCATGGCCCTTTAAAATTAGATCCATGGCCCTTTAAAACGAGTTTAAGTAGTTGTAAAGATTTAATACTCATTTAATACAATGAATGAGCCATTATAGTTACGATGCTTTAAAATTAATATGTCATTCAGGTCACTATTAGAATCGATACATATGGTCTGTGAATTACACATTATATGTCTGCCGCTTAGGAATATTTTATGTGAAGATTCAGACTGGCAAATTGCAATTAGATCAGAAATTTTTATAGTCAAAGAAAACAAAGTACTTTCACCAGGTTATTTTAGGTCTGTTAATATACCATTGGCACTTTGGCTTTAAAAGGGGCTGTTTATTACAAATTTTGTGTTTTGAAAGTTAATATTGGTAGAGAAAAAAAGAAGCAAATAATTCACTGAATGGACATTTTAAAATCATTAATTTTTATTGTTTACGTGAGTTAAGACAACAAATTTAAATGTCTACTTAATACTCTCTTTCATACCAAAAAAATTATGGACTCATTAAACAGTAGAGAAAAAAAACTGCTTCTTGGAGACTTTCTATATAATAGAGGCTTACGTAGATACAGAAATTTTTAATTTTGATTTAAATTTTGGTGCTTATGCCATAAGGTATTTTATGAGATCAAAACAATGAAAACAGGCTGGGCTCATGTGTTTTATTTCCATATTTCAGATATTCCCTAATGATAACCACAAGGTTCTCTGAGGGGTATGTATTTGTTTTCAATGCACTTGTAATAGAATGAAGGGAAGCTTTAGCTTACTAACATGCTGTATTTCTAATAATTCTTTGCATCCACTTGCAAATGTGAATTGTCACCCCTGATTTATGTTCATTAATCAAAATGGCAAATGCACGTGGAGTGCAGAACCAGGGTCCAGACTGTTGTCTGAAAATGTGATCAATCATCGCTGACTGGCGTTTTGAGCTAAACTATAAAGAATGTGGAAAAACAGATGCTTGCTGAGAATAAGGGAAAGGAAGTTAAGGCCAAGAGGCTAGCATTTTAATTGGCAAGATGCAAAATATTTAAAACAGAATAGGCTGAAAAATCTGAGTTTGGGAAGAAGAGAAAACAAGTATGCCAAACACAAAGAAGACTGACTTAAAAATAAACATATTTATGTGAAAGATATCTTTAAAACAATGCCATGGATACTGAAAAATGCTACCTGCAGTTGTGATTTAATAAGGCCATGAAAATGGAACTTGACCCATATTTTTTGTACACAAGGGAAAGTAGCTAAGTATAATGAGAATCAGCTATTCACAAAACAATCAACTTTGAAGATATTTAATGTATCCTGTCTCTACTTTCTGTTTGTTGGGGAAGGAGGGAGTGGATTTATTATGTCATTTTTTTAATAAAAAATCTCTAAATATAGTTACTCAAGAACAAATAACTGTATTATTTTAATCTGATGAGATGAGACTATGTCTTATACCTTGAAGTATAAATAATATAAAACACAAGAGGAAAAATAATATAAAAGCAAATTCTGTAAGTCAAATAGAATTATTTATAGTACTGGGAAACTACATGTGATGCTTTAAAGGCTTTATATTTCAGATTTCTAAAATGATAATAATTTCAACCTGAAATAATAAACACAGTTTGACCTTTTAATGATCAATTTTACTATACGTATTGTTTTTAAATACAGAGTTGTCTCTAAATCTAAAGAAAAATATGAGACACACTTTAGGAAAGAGCCCTTCTCATTAAAAATATTACTTCCCCACTGCACATACTGAGTTTTTATACCCTCGTTATGGTATGCACACAACAAATATTTTGAGATTTCTTAATCTGAATTTGCACTTCTTGCAATGCATTTCTTGCAATTGCATTTCTTGCAATGAGATTCACCTTTATTCTATACTATTAGGATCTAAAATATCAAGAAGTAGTTACCACAGGAGTGAATGAATTTATTATGAAGTGAACCGATTAGTTTGGAATGATGAATCCTTAAACTGCAATGATGGCAAGATGGAAGCAAATGAAAAGATTCCAATCTCATATCTTTACTGAAAACAAGCCATGACTTTGAGAAAGTCAAAAACTCTAGGACGTAATTCCTTTGAAAAAAATTAAAGAGATAAGCCTTTTGTTAGGCAAACGATTTAAGTATTTTTGTGATTTAGTTCTCCTTGCCATTAGAGAATTAGATTATCTCAACAACTCATTTAGCTGGAAAATTTATTGAGTCTAAATTTTTATAAATTGCTTAAATTATGGCCAGGTTATATGCATTGAAAATTTAATTCTAAACAAACACATACTCATGCATACAAACAATAGTTACAATCAAAAAATTAACCTGGATAATAGCAATATTAACTGAACAGTAGCTTAGGTGCTGTTACATCTATGAGCTCATTTAATTTATAACAATCTTGGGGATGGGGAAATAATTACTACTACTTTGGAGATGAATAACTGACTCACGCATATCTATTAAATGGACAAAACCTGAAACATGAATTCATCCAGGTTTGTGTGATGCCTAACTCTTTCCACTCTCCAACAGTGCCCCATGAGAAGTTATTCAAAAAACCCCAGAGAGAGATGGGGCAGAGGTGGGGGAAAGGGAGGAGAAAAACAGAGGCTTTTTATCTTCTATGAGGCATTTAATTAACTTTCTAGAAATTTTATAGCAATATTGTGTGTGTGCATGTGTGTGTGTGTGTGTGTATCAGCATGCTTATCATGGTTCAAAATCTAGTGTTAACCGATGTTTTCTCCGAGGACAACCCCTGGGTCTATGCATAACAAGTCTTTATTATTACACCCTTAATCTTCCTATCTTGAGCTTGATTTAAAGTTTGACTTTGCATCTTTCTTTGCAGTCATCAGGAGACAGCAGTCTGATGCAAACAGCCTTTGGTTCCTAAAAAATTTCGACATACAGCATATGAAGCCCTGAACTCTGGCGCACTGTGAGGCCACGTGAAGGAAGTGACACTGGCCTGACATGATGTTTGTTTTGCTAATACTAAGACTCTCAAATGGCTAAAATAAATGGAAAATGCACTTTTTAGAAAAAGTCTATTTTGAATAATTTGTTTAATTTAGATCAGAGATGTTTTCTCTCCCTCTCTCTCTTTTCTTCTTCTCTTTGAAAAAAGATTTTCATAAAACCAATCAGTCCTCTATAATTGAGAATGCATCAGAAGCCATGTAATGCACACTCTGGTAATAAAAGTTCTGCTGGAATCAATTATGCTGGGCTGCAAGAAGCTATCTGCTTCCTGTACGATGCATAACATCCTGCTTAAATAGTATCAACATTAATAAGCTGCTCTTAAGTTTCTATATAGCTTTCTCTGGGGAGAATTTGTTACTGTCAGTCAGCTGTCAAATGCTTATAGTATGATTAATGAATCATATTTAGATGATTGACAGTGAAAGTCTACTTTATAGAACGTGTCAATCATTTTTATAGTTGCTCTCCATTTTTGTGGACACCAGCAATACTGTTCTTAGCTTTGGAACCATTATATCCCCAACTCTGTATGCTGTAGGCCACTAGCTACACAGAGACCTGGAGAAGATTTTATTCCATTTCTTTTTATGTTGCTCTAGGCTAAACCCAAATATTCTTGTTTGTCCTCTCCAAGCTCAAGGCAAGCAGCTAGGCGAAGCAGACAATACATTTTTTTTTTTTTTTTAGACAATACATTTTAAATGAAAAATTAATGACCGAGGTTTCCTGTACTGAATTGTATTATCCAGTTGATAATTTATAAGGCAGAGTACAAAGTGGAATGTCTAAGTTTCAATCATGCAGTTTTCCATGTTTTTACCCCTCAGTGATTCGTTTATCATGTTCCTCTTATGTGCACTCCTCCAATTTAATTTGGATTTTTAAAAATAACCCAATCTCTTCAAATAAAGGATGGCTCCATTAAAACATTAACATTTCTTAAAAGATGATTTTTGACTCCAAAATTCTTCACACTATCTTGGAAGAGAATGATGTGTTTAACTGTAAATCACAATGTGATTTCCTAATGTGGTGGCTATCTTTAAGTTACTAAATCTTATTTACAATAAAGTTTAATAAGCAGCTATTTTTCAGGGAAAAAAAAAAATCAAAGTTTTTCAAACCTAGAAATAATTAAAGACCACAAGTAACGGGACCAGAATAAGGAGTCAATCACTGGTAACTGATATTTTTTCTTTTACCTTTAAAATTTTTTCTTTTACCTTTTTCTTTTATCCTTTAAAATCTATATGGTTTGGCCAAGGAAATAATGCAGAAAGCAAAATGATGCCATCTCTGCTCTTTTGCTCCCTCTGCTGTTTCAGTGAATCCAGAGATAGGTAAGAACAGTGCAACTATCTTATTGGCCATGCAAGGCAACACATGTGAAAAGACTGAATTTTTGTTCAAGGTCTGGCCTCACTTGGTAGCTGTTTGACTTTTGGAAATTGGCTTAACGTCCCCCAAAGTCTCCTCATCTGTAAAGCTGATACAATACTACTTGGGGTCAAGGATGTTTGGGGATTTAAATAAAATAACATATGTTAATGACCTGATGTGGTGCCTAGCACATAACTGGAGCTAATTTTTTAAATTCCTTTTTTTGTATCTACCATAGAACTTAGCATAGTAAGAACATATGCATAGTATACATAATGTCACTTAACAAATATTTGTTAAATTTGATTTAACAGAGTGGGATAGGGAGGGTGGGAGGGAGACGCAAGAGGGAGGAGATATGGGGATATATGTATATGTAGAGCTTGATTCACTTTGTTATACAGCAGAAACTAACACACCACTGTAAAGCAAGTACACTCCAATAAAGATGTTAAAAATAAATAAATAAATAAATAAAATAAACTACAAGGATCTATTGTACAACACAGGGAATATGGCCAATATTTTATAATAACTATAAATGGAGTATAAGCTTTAAAAATTGTGAATCATTATATTGCACACATGTAACATATTTTGTACATCAACTATATTTCAATTAAAAAATTTAAAAAAGAAAAACAAATTAATTTAACCAAGTCAGAGAAGTGGAGAGTAAAGGTCTCTAGCTTCCCCCAGCTCACCATGGTAACTGGTTACTTTGTGTGGGCTTCTTTTTCTATGTTGAAAGGGATTGACAGAATAACTTTCTTAGCCATCTCTTTTCCTTCCCTTTGCCTCAACTCCAATTTTTATCAGCAGCACTTAGAAAGGACATTCCTAATTTCTGATTCAATGGGAAACCCTGGTTCCCTTTCCTCTTTCTTACATTCCATATCCTTACCTTTGTCTTTTTTTCTCTTTCTTCCTCCAAATACAGGAATGGCATCAAGGTTTCAAATAACATGCCTGTTCCAGCCGGTTGGTAATGGCTGTCTGGAGATGGATTCTGATCAAGTTCAGTAGGAATGATCAATTTGCAATATCTGATAAAGGCACAGGAGGGGGCGAATAAATTATGTGTGCCAAGTACTTGTCATTTCTATCTGAATCCTACTACAGCTATCTTTCTGCTTCATTATATGCTGAAAGTCATAAGCAGTTTTTACATTATCTACTTAAGATGACAGCCAGAGGCTAGATAGCTTTGTCTCCGAGAGTTCATAGACCAGCACTGAATTATTTTTAATTAACAGCTTGTCTGGCATCTCAGCTGAAGAATGCCTTGAGCCAACAATGCTTTAATGCATGGAGATGTCAGGCTGGTTGTCTAAATGTACGATGGACAGATGGATGGACAAACTAACAGATATTTGACAACACTTAGTAAAAAATTTTGTGACCATATTCAAAAGAACACAGCTGTATGGTATTATATTAAAAACTATTCATAAACTACTGATACATTATTATTAAAATATGACATCATTTATTAATGATACAAGATTTGAATACATTCCTCAAAACTATTTTACTATTTTTGATCAAGGAGCTTTTCTTTTCCAACAAATAAGCACATTTTTAGATATTTACTCAGGTAACACTGATGAAAAGACCTGATCAGCCTAAGGTGATGGATGAACTGATCTAGAAAGCTGAAATGTCACAAGGACCACCCACTACCTACAATTCTATTTTCACCAGTGTTGGTCTTTGCAAGATTCTTCTCTGACTCATAACTTGCATATATGAACATACATGCCAATAAAATAATTTTAAATGGTACAAGGATGAATATTTGTCCTTTTCCTAAGATTGATGAGAAGGCTGGAGGGGACTTTTTTCTCCTTGGATCTCAGGCTAGTAGCCTGATTGCTGTGGATTCATACACAGCAAGGTGATGGAGGCGTGCAGATTTTTATAATTTGCTGGGCCTTGGACCATGCAGAGAACAGAGGAGTGCTAGGTGAGCCACAGGCCCTTCCCCATTCAGGGACTTCTCCACTTCGGGCACAGAATGAGTATTGGCAATGGGTAGAGTGAAACGGAAGCTGTGTAATTTCAGTCTTGAAATACCTATTCCTGAGATGGGCATCTCACCTGGGTCAAATAGTAGCCTGAGATCTAGCTTCCTGCTTCACACCTGCTTCCCACGGCTCGCAGGTCCTGTGTCTGTAATTAAAAATGTAAATTGCAATCTGGCCCATTATATCCAGCTAGGTGCACAAGTGACATGGGATTCTCAGTTCCATTTAACATCAACACAAAGGAAAAAAAAGAATTATCTTGTTCTCTGGTATTTATGGCATATCATTTTGGTTTTCAATTTATGCTAATGGCATCCTTTACAATACATTGATTTAAGTTTAAAAAGTGGTTCAACGAAGTGAACAGTGCAAGAGGTACGTGGATACGGCTAAAAGTCTGAGGGGCACTGGTCTAGTCCAAGTCCCAAAAACAGTCTAATTGATTACTTAATTACCATCCCCCTTCATCAAGTTCAGACCGTCACCAGCCTTTATACAAAAGGGCTGTCTGTGTCACTCAGATGCTCACCCTTGTCTCAGTCATCAACTACCCCTAGGCCGAGAAGAATCCAGAACTGATTCATTACAGTTTCAGAAGAAAGCAAAAGTCCTAATATAGTTCTTTAATTAATGCCTAGTGTTTTCTTTAAATGTCCCTTTTTTTTTTTTTTTTTTTTTTGGTGCAATACACTTTAATCAATAGGATTTAAGACAGGATTTGAGACAGGTCCCTGCTGTGCTCTGGTGTCACATAGAACAGTTTTTTAAAGTAAAATCAAATTCATGGCATACTCATAATTATATTTCAATTAATTAAAACAAAGATATATTAAATTATATAGACTATTTGGTTACATGAGTTAAGACTATTTTCAAACTTACAGGTACAACTTGCATTCATGATTGAGTACAAGTTTAAACTTTATTTATAAACCATAGATGTAAAATATATGTTCTTTAATATAAATAATCAATTTTAAAAGACCCAGAATTATTTCATTATTCACATATATACGAATGCATATATATATATGTGTGTGTGTGTGTGTGTGTGTGTATATATATATATATATATATATATATATACCTAAGTTTTAAAATTGCAAACAAGTTTTTTTATTCAATTTTAAGAAAAATTTTACATTATATTATGTGAAAAATCTTTTAAAATAAAACTTGAGGACATTTACTGTGCTATTTATATCAAAACACACACAGATAGAAATACAAATTTAGAATAATATCTTATTAAACTCTAACTTCTTTAAAAAAGCTTAAAATCAGCTGAGGTTTTGTGTTTCAGATAAATAAAACACTAATAAAGGAAGACTAAAACTAATTTATGTTGTTATTAAGAAGCCCATTTTCAAAACTCTCATGCTGAGAGGCAAGGCAATTTTGCCCTTTCATTACATTCTCAGCTTCAGAGTAATGTTATATCGCCCTCTAATGGGTTTTTTGAATCACTACAAACCACTATGCAGATAAAAAGAAATGGCACAAAGAATACATTTTACTGGTGATAAGCAAATTTCCAAGAGCTATAACCAATATAAGGTGGCCTTAACCCCTTTGGTATGATATTTTATTCATGATGATTTAAAACCAATTAATATAGTCACCTTGTAAATTATATGCACTCAGTTTGAGGTTTACTTTTGTAAGGCCACAGTCACTTGATCTTTGCAATTAGAGATTATGATTAGTCTTGCAAATAAAATCTTTTCATTATATTATATCATATAAAAATTTAATGTATTCATTGTACCTACAGCCTCAAATAGTTATATAGCAGAAAAATGATAGAACTTAAATTAGATTTTTTTCCCTTCCTCTAAATCAGTATATTTGTAAGTATGGACACTTGTTAAGTATAGTTCTGTATTTTTAAATAGGTCTGAGAATTCAAAGGATTGGGATGCTAGGCCAAAGGTGTAGGTTTTATAGGGGAGTTAATTTCTTGGGCTACAGCTTGACTTGCCATGCGAGATAGGCCTTGATCACACATGTAAAAGCATGTTTATGGATCCATGCAACCTATTATCAGTGCCGGGGGAGGGGTGGAGTCTCCTTCATGTATTTTAAGATATGAGATTATATATGGCAAACACTTTTCTTGCATAATTTGAACTAATAGTTTTAAAATTTAATATAGGCACAAAAATTAATATGATTGCCAATTCTTCTTCTCCATCAGCATTTTGCTTTTATCTAGTTGATAGACTCTATTTTCACTTTTTTAAAATGAATATAAGATATAACTCAATAAAGATGATTATATTAGTACATTCAAAAAAAAATTAGGATGGCTGAATTACTTTATATGTCTCATTGATATACCTATGTGTGCAAACACATGCATACATATTCCTTTTGCTTTTGGGAGTCACTAATAGAAATCAGTTATAATTTTGAGGAATAATTAAACTGAATAAATTAGCCCTTTCCATGATTTTATTTGCCCAATATTCATAAACAACCATAGTTCCTTGTGGTTTATCATTCATAACATGAGGTTACCATCTAATACTATGTAAATTTTACTGAAATAGAAAATACTAAATGTGTGTGTATTTATATATGTATATATATATATACATATATAAGCACTATATGTATATAGTGCTTTTTATCCCTGCTTCAAAAATCAGGCTAATAACAGCAACTCAATTGACTTACTTATTAATCTTTAAGATTTGTCTTTAATTCTAAAACCCCAGCATTTTATCTTACTTTAGTGATCTACATTTACCTCCTACCAGTTTCACCTAGAATCAATCTAAAATGAGGTTTAATTACTGAGATAATCTAGCACATGTCTACCACGTGTCTAAGGAGGGTAATTTCACTCTAAACCAGGGATTAAACATCCATAGCATGAACGCCATTCCATCTGAGTTTCAAGCCCAAGGCAGGCCTTGAAAATTGAAAGCGTTCCTTTCACAGGGTCTGGAGGAAGCCTAAGACCTGTGCAATGCTTTGAGCAGTTACTACCTATCAATTTGAGCTAGCATGTGAAGTAGTCTCTGCTATCCCTGCTCTCTTAGTTACTCTTGTTTTTCTTTGTTTTTCCTTTGATTTAGAACATCTAAAAAATAGTATTCGGTCTATGAACGAGGTTCCCCTTGTGTTTCTTATGCCAGTGATCACTTACGGTTTTACTCACTGCTGGTTATTAACCAGCAGCAATTTCATTCTTTCAGAATCTAATGCAACCTTCAAAAACCATCTCAAATTCCACTTCTTCAAGGAAAGGTGTAGCTCCAGTACCTTCTAGCTAGTAATTATTTCTTTTTCCAGCTTTATTGAGATATTATTGACATATGACATATAAGTTTAAGGTATAAAAAGTGATGATTTGATACATGTATATATTGCAAAATGATTACCACAATAAAGTTAATTAATACCTCCATCCTTTCATACGATTACCATTTGCATGTGTGTGTGGTGATAACATTTAAGGTGTACTCTATTAACAACTTTCAAATATATAATATCATATTGCTGATCATATGACTGGGATTTTGTAAACTTAGACCAACATCTCTCCATTTACCTCACCCTTCAGCCCTTCTACCAATCTACTCTCTATTTCTATGAGTACTAGCCAGCACTTCTAAGACCATTATCATTCTATTACATAAGTATTATTGTAAGAATTGTACATGTTACAATATATTGAAATTGATTTTTTGTTTTGTTTTTGTCCCTCTCTCTCACTAACTTAAGAATTCCTAAATATCAAACCTTATCTTACTCATTTTGTATACCCAGCCCATGGACATTTCATAAAGACACTCAATAGAATCTCCTTAAACAGAACCAAATGTATACGAGCACATCAGACAGGGACCTCAAGATGGCTTTGTGCACACGCAGGTGACTGCTTATCTCAAGGCTCTGCCATAGGATGCAGTGTGGCTATGGTCCTTCAGCAGGCAGAGCTAGAATAATTGTCACATCTTATAGCACTATGTCATCAGTGCCATTTGGAAGTAAAAAAAAAAGAGTTACAGAAGTCCTGATGTTGGAAAAGACACTAATTTAGGGAACCAGACCAAACATCTAAGAAAATTGAAGGACTGCAAATGGAATCATGGGATGTGACAATGGGAGGATTAAGATGGGAAAAGAAACTGCAATCACAGGATAAATACACAGATTTCAATGGGGAGCCATTAGGTCCATCTTCAACACTGAAGTCTGCCCCTCCTTATCACTGTACCCTATCACCCTTGCTCACCACCATAATAAATACTGCCCTCCCCATTCTCATGCTGTCTGCCTTGGAGCTGCTAATGCATGTATGTGTTTGTCTTTCTCACATTACACTTCACTATAATTTGTTGTTTCCTCAAACTGAGATTTCAAAACAATAACAAAGGAAATATAACTACTATGACTGCTTTTGTAGAAGAATGGGATCTGATTCCTTTAATTCCTAAATCTTGATTAATAAAGCCTATGACTTTTGATGTAGCATAATTAATTTATCACAAGTCATTAGATTTCCAACAAACAATCCATGTGGAATGGGATTTGCCCAGTTTTCCCTGGATGTTTTCTAAAGAAAGCTGTAACTGTTCCTTGCTAAGTACTGCAATTTACATTCTTCACAAGTATATCAAATATATATTTTTTTCAAAAGCTAAAAAAAGTTAGTTTGTGATAAAAATCCACATAAATTAGTGTGAGGAATTCTAGGGAATTCCAGAACCGCTAGACATTATGTACAGCTCTAATGAGTCTACAGGAGAATTATTTATCTGTTCAAACTAGGATATGCCATGGAATTCTTGAAGCAACAAAAACATGATGCATCGTTCTGGATCATCCGTTTTACTCAGTAGAAACATATTGCTTTTGTAATTAGAGAGGAGATATACCATGGAGTTTAATTTTAAAAAAAACACAAGATTTAAAAAATATCTTGACTGCAGTGGGCTACTTTGTAGATTGGCAGAACCCTGGTATTAGAAGCTCATTATTTCTGTCCTTAGAGGTATTTCAAGTGGAAAAGTATAAGAAATACTAACATTTCTCTGTGGGTGAAACAAAGGAAAGGCAGACTACAGAAGATCCAAGTTATGACTTCAACTGTTCACAAGTTCTGGTAAGATTCTCTGTGCTTACTTTTAAAAAAATATAATGGTATCACTTTGTCTAGCCTCATAATGCATATAACAGGCCTTCAGTTAAATTTTAATGGAACTAATATACTTGACTCTTCCTTCCTATTTGTTGACGATGTAGCAGATAGTAATTTTTAGTATTAAGGAATTATTGATAATTATAATTATTAATAATTACATGAGCTAACAATGGCTACATATTGCTATTATATAAAAATGGAAATAATCTTACATGAACTTGTGTATAACTGAAGTCATAACTTGGATCCGCTACATTCTGAATTTCCTTAAGGCTTGAGTTTACCTTATTCAAAATTAAATAAACTATGGCATTCCACTCAATAGCACTAGCTTGTTTAATCAGAGACCACCCAGAATATGACACTTCTTATGGCCTTTGTTTAAAGGGAATCAAAACTAATTTTTTTCATATAAATTGTAGCAGAATAGACACACACATCCCCATCTCTGCTGTCATGCTGGAAATTATACCAAAATTCTCCTAGAAAACAGGGTGTGTAAAATTCACACCTCCAATATACAAGTCAAAACAAAACATGACAAGCAAATCTTCTTAACACTATTATCCAAAGAGTTTACCAAAAAAAAGCTGTCTGAAAAAATCTCACTTTAAAATGCAAATTTGTTTTCCATATCTTTGATAGAAAATGCATTAGATTTTTTTTTCATTAATCACATATGAAAACAATTTCCAAGATAATTCTCAGATATTCTAAACAAATCAGTTTACTAGAGTATTCAGGGTAGAAAATGACCTAATATGAGTCTAAGCTGTTCCTTCAAGGTCAGTCTTTTCTGAACATTATCAAAAATATAGATGAAAAAGATGTATATAACTGACACTTCGATTTCTGTAGATTAACTTGCAAAATAAATAGAATTTATAATCCTAGTAAGTGAAATACTTAGTGATAAAGATATCACAAAAGAGAGCTAAGATTAAGCTGATTCGCTCAAAAAAGTAGCCCTCTAGACTAAATTCACTTATGAAATAATTACGTAGTATAATTAGTTTGGTGAATATATTCACTTTTTTAAAGTTTTATTTTTATCTTAAATTCTTAACATAAATACTTTTTAGAGTTGCCTCTATCGTGCCTTGAAGTCTTTGTTCACATATATGATTAGAGTCTACAAAAAAGGTCATCTGAGAACCAAAGTAGGAATCTGGCCCAGGTTTAAACTTACTGTTTTAATTCTACTCTCGAGTGGACCCAACATTTGGTCTAATTTCATTCAACACAAATGACAGTTTTCCAGTTCCAATATTTGTTGATATGCTTGCCCTGTTGAAAAGCAGTATTATAATCTTTAAGGGCTGCATTTTAAAGACTTTAACATGGAGCTATTACGTGAGCATACGACCAACATGTCTCTTTCTCTGCATCTCCTTTTCTTAACATAAAGGTTACTTCTTTGTGTGTATTTGCATTTATGTGTCTTTTTTTTGAAACTGTGAGTGTCTCTCTGTCTCTTCTCTCCCTTTATTTTCTCTTTTCTTTTTTCCACTATGTCCTTTCTCCTTAATAGGCTCAATATAAAAATGTTTAAATGTTATTTTTCTCTTATTAAAGAATTATGTACTATAGAACTATCTTAAATGCTTAAAATATAAACATGAAAATAAAAATAAGCCAGTGATAGCCATTGTTACCATTTTGGTGTTTGCTTCTAGTCTCCTTTATGTGTGTGTGTGTGTGTGTGTGTGTGTGTGTGTGTGTGTGTGTTTAAAAATATATTTATTTATTTATGACTGCGTTGGCTCTTGGTTGCTGCAAACGGGCTTTCTCTACTTGCTGGCGAGCGGGGGGCTACTCTTCCTTGAGGTGTGTGGGCGTCTCATTGGGGTGGCTTCTCTTGTTGTGGAGCATGGGCTCTAGGTGCACAGGCTTCAGTAGTTGTGACTCGCGGGCTCACTAGTTGTGGCTTGCAGGCTCCAGAGTGCAGGCTCAGTAGTTGTGGCGCACGGGCTTAGTTGCTCCATGGCATGTGTGATCTCCCCAGACCAGGGAACGAACCTGTGTCCCCCGCTTTGGCAGGCGGACTCTTAACCACTGTGCCACCAGGGAAGTCCCTATGTGTGTGTTTAAATGTGTGTTAATTTCTAAATGTTTGCAATTGTATTCAAAGTTGATGCCTCAACCTGTAGTAAATAAGTGTGCTCACTGTAATGTTTCCAAAGTCTGTATTCGTATATCATCGTCTGATAACATTAACTGGACAGCAGCCCCATTATTCCCTTTTCTCCTTATCCTGCTTTTTGATCATGATGTATATCACCACCTGACATACTATATATCTGTTGCTTTATTTACTTATTGTCTATCTTTTCCACTAGAATGTGAGCTCCGTAAAAGCAGGGAATTTGATTTGTCCATCGCTAAATCCCTAGTACCAGAAAAGTATCTCAGCAAATAGCGTGCACTCAATAAATGTTTGTGGGATGAATAAATTAAATGTAGTTTCATAATTTTGTACTTAATTTTAAGTGTAGTATTTATATTTTTAACAAATATTTTTGGTTTAAAATAGTATTTATTAAAGAATTCCCGCTTTTTTTTCCCACCTTGGGCTATGATCTTCTCACAGGGGAGAGGAAAGATTCCTTACAGCTGTCTATACGAAGAGGACTTCTATCACCAATGACTCTTACTCTGAATCATGTGTAAAATGAGGCATTTCATTTTTAGCATATACTTTCTCTCTCTCTCTCTTTCTATTTTTCTCCTTCCCTCACTCTATTTACCTGAATAAGAACATTGAGACTATAGATGTTATTAGCTTAAAAGGCCAAAATTAAACAGGACTTTTTTGCCATTGGATACTAGAAGGAGGGACAGCAAGTAAAACAACATCATACCAAACAACTTGGGTTTTAGAAAATACCAACTACCCAGTATAATCTCCACCAGCTTCACGTTATGACACATGATGGGATAACCCTCAGTTAGAAGTTATTGCATAGGGAGTAGCTCATTTTGTTTGAATCCAGGCCCTGTCACTGGCTGTGTGGTCATGCCCAAGTCGTTCACGTTCTCTGTTAATCTGTTCATTTATAAAAAGGATAATGATACTACCTATCCCACAGTTTGTTGAAAGGATTAAACAAAATGCATCGAAAGCACTTAGCATGGGCATATAATAAGTGCTGACTAAATGTTAGCTTCCAATATTACTGTTAAATTTATAAACCTAGGCAGTTTCTAAGCTACTTACAATTTTTGTACTACCTGGGTTCCACTCACAGGAAGAGAAAAAAAATGAGTAAACCGATGAAAGGGACAAGCGAATCACAGCTGCTCTCCATTTGATAACACTGTCTCCATCTGGAGCAACAGTAAAATCAGTTCAAAATGAACGAAATACAATTGAAAACTCAATCTTTTGGCAAATCACTTACTAAATTACATCTTACCGCACTTCCCAGGTTTTACTTCTTCCTCTCTGGCCATTTCTTCTTTGTCTCCAAAGGTTCCTTCTCCTTCATCTGGTCATTAAATATTGAATTTCACGGACAGTCTCTTCTCCCTCTAATGTCTGTTCCAGGGAATTCTCAGATCTATTCCCTCTAAGTCTAAGGCCATTCACACCCAGAGCTTCAGTTACGCCCTCTGTGCAGTTGACTTACACATTTCTATTTTGCTAGACCATAACTGTCTCCAGACTTGCATATCAGCTGTCTACTTGACTGTCCTCTTGTGCGTCTCAAGGCCTCTCTGATGGCCCAGAACAATCTTGTGAATTTTTCTACCAAATCTGTAATCTGCCTATCTCAGGTAACGGCACGACCATTCATCCATTCAAGTAAACCATAAAGTCATCTCTGACTAATTCCTCTTCCTCCCCTCTCCTATTCTATCTGTCACTATATTTCAGTGCTTTTGCCTCCCAAATATGTCTTGAATCTACTCACTTCTCTCCACCACCGTCAGCGCAGCCTAGGCCATCGGATTTCTCTCTTGGCTGGTGTCTCCTGAATGGCCTACTTATATTCACTTTCTCCCAGAATCCCAACCAACTTCTTCTCCAAGCTGCAGCCAGAGTGATGTTTTTAGATCTAAATATGCTCCTTAACGCCTCAATGATTTCTCTGTGCTTCAAGGACAAAAGCACAACTACTGAACATGACCAATAAAGCCCTTTGAGATTCTGCTCTTATCTGCCTGATCTCAGGAAGGTAGAAAAGGAGTGTAAGTGTGCACTTGTGCCTAGGGAGATCAATCTGTTCCTACAGGTTCTCATAACGCATTTTAGGCATTGCATACCTATGTGTGGAATAGTCGGATGAATGAAGACACAGTCTCAGTGTATAAAAAGTATTAAAGTGTTCTTTTTTTTTTACCACCCCTTTTGCAATTTTTAAAAATCAAATAGCAGTCTTAACTACTTTCCTTTATATTATACAGCATCATCAAAATTTGGCTTTGGGAGAGCAGGGCCTTAGAAAGTTCTCCAGAAACAAACCTTTACCCATTTTAAAATGCCATTTTGGAAAAATTATTTTCTCTTTAATTTTTCAGGCCCTTTTATTTAGAATATTTGCTTAAAATCACTTTTACATGACTAGGAAAGGAAAAAATAAATAATTTTATTTTTTAAATTATCTTTACACTTTTGGCTATTAATGCACTTTTTAAATTCAGTATTTCTTTTTCCTTAACTATTTCTTGAGTGACTACAATTTCCTTTGAGAATGTGAAGATTTAAAAGGCATCATACTGTATAGCACAGGTAACTATACTCATTAATTTGTAATAACCTATATGGGAAAAGAATCTGAAAGAGAATATACACACACACACATAAAAAAAACAATTAGTTTGCTGTACACCTGAAACTAACAAAACATCATAAATCAACTATACTTCAATAAAAAATAAATAAAATAAAATAAAATAAAAGGCATCATACATATACTTCAGGAAGTTAAAATGTACTTCAACCCCTCCCCAAAGCATCGCAATAGACATGAGGCAAGGTAGAATTTCATCTAATCATTTACTTCTCTGCTTAAATCCCTCCAATTGTGCCAACTACCCTTAAAAACTTCAAACTTCCTTTCAAGGCATGTGGAGTATCCCACTGGCCATGGACAGCCCCAATTTAGATCTGTTGTCTTAGCATACTTATCAACAGTGCCCTTTTCCCCCTCAGGTACTCTGGTTTGGATCACAGATTAAGGATCTGAAAGGTTTGGTCTGTGCTGACCACTTCAACCCTCTCCCTCACCATTTCCTCACTTTGCACTCTATACTCCAGCCCACTAAACCTGCCTTACTGAAATTTTCTCTCCTCTAGACATTACCATTAATTTCTTCTGGGGCAATTACTACCCTGCCCCCTTCCCACACCAAGAGAACAAACTCTTATTCATCCATCAGCTCAGATATCATACTTCTAATGTGGTCTCACAGCAATGTGACTCCCTCTTTGAAGAGTATTTTACCTTTTCTGTTTGCTATCATCTTTAAACTCACAAGGACAGGGGATCTGTCATGTTCCCAGTACATAGCACAATTTCTGGCACATAGCAGATAGTCAAATATTTATTGAATAAGTGAGTATAATGGTTTACTCTTTGTTTGCTACATGCTTTTATATGTCTCATTTGAACAATCCTAAATACTAGTATTTCCATAATGATGTAAGAACCTATGATTCGGAAAGTTTTAGTTGAGTATAACTGTCACGCATGTATAGTTTTGAGTCAGTCTGATTGAATCCTAGCCCTCTCACTCATCAGCCATGTGACCTTGAGTACTTTACTTAGTGTCCCTAAGCTTTGTTTTTTACAACCTACCTCATGGGGGGTTGGGGAGGATTAAATAATGTTAGGCTTATAAAGTGCTCAGTATAATGTCTGCACTGTGCCTTTTCTTCTTCTGATCTCTCTGGCAGTTTTAAAGAAAATGCTGACTTCTACAGTCAGCACTCAATTTTAATTTTTTTATCTCAATTCTACTCTACTTCAAAACAATTTCAAGTCTAGCTCTTTCAGGGGTGTTATTTCCTACCACTTTGTATTGCAACATGACTTCCATCACATATTCATTTGTTATTACACATTCAATGTCAATTTTTCATTTTTCCTTTCAAAATCAACTTTATTGAAGTAAAATTTACATACAGTAAATACACCCATTTTAAGTATATAGTTTGATGAGTCTGTCAAATGTAGACACCCCTGTAACCAACCCAGAATCAAGATCTGAAATATTTCCAGCACCCCAGAGGGTTTCTTCATGCTCCTTTGTAGTAAACCCTTCCTACCTGTTTCCCAGCCCCAGGCAATCACTGATCTGCTTTCTGTTACAGATTTGTTTTGCTTGTTTAAGTGTTTCATAAAACAAAGTTTCCATGTCTGCCTTCTTTCACTCAGGTTAGTGTTTATGATTTGTCTGTATCAGTGGTTCATTCTTTTTTAAGGTTGAGTGGTATTTCATTGTTTGGACATACCAAAATGTGCTTGTCCATTTACCTGTTGGTGAGCATTAGAGTTACTTTAAGGTTTTTGCTATTATGAAAAAACTCCTGTTTTTTTTTTTTTCCTTTTTTTCCTGGTAAATACCTAAGGGTGAAATTACTGGTCATACAGTAACATATGCATAACTTTTTAAGACACTGCCAAAAGTTTCCAAAGTGGTTGCACTGCAATGCTTATCTTAAATATAACATTTATAATTACTTTGTTTTCTAAATTTTACAATTTTGTTTAAGGATTTGTTGCTCTATGTTGTAATCTGACCACACAAGACAGTTATAAATAGCTCAGGTAATGGGGGGCGGGGGTCCTGAGTGATTTACCGTAGAGCATTTATGTAAAAAGAAAACAATTAATGGTGAAATAATCAAGAAATATCTTAGTATGTTCTAAGCACAGGATTTCAAACAGAGAAATCCTAGTTTCTCTGAAAAAGTTTTTGGAAGTGAACAAATGGCCAAGGCTATACTGGTAACAACTGTCTTTCCATCCCACCCAACTATTTCACTGAAAACCAGTTGTTCATCTTTGCTGGAACATGGAATGAATCAGAAGTAGAATCTAGTTGCAAAAAAATGCTTTATGGGTCTTGGGTGGCTAGAAGGCTGTTTTGTAACGTTTCTATAACAATCTGAACAACTGAGTCAAAAGCAAATAAGTAAATTATGCACATCACGCTACCCATTTTCTCCACTGTTATCTATACCATCTAGAAGAATTTTATAAGGGATTAGTCTAAATAAAATTGTCCTTAAATGAGCTTTATATCTCACAACTATGCTTGCTGGGTGTAAACTGTGGGGAAATTTGGCTGATTCCCCATAAAACTTGTTGGGGAAATTTAAACACAAACACACACACACACACACACACACACACACACACACACACCTATCCTATATATAAAGAAAGGGCTTCAGTTACCAAATCCAAATACTGTATCTTTGAGTGACCTCTACTTCCTCTTTACCTCCCTACTATCTTGTGCTGTTCTTAGCTTTGTGTGGACTAAATCATAGAACATGTCAAAAAGGGAGAAGTCTTAGAAGCAAAGGAAGGCTGCATACTACTTCAGGCAGCCCATCTATAAAGCACTCTTGGACGGTGGTGAGTCCATTGCTATGCTTCTTAAATAATTTAGGCTAAAAGGAACCTGGATGAGCAAGAGAATCGTGTGTTCAAAGCATCATATTTATGTTCCTGTCACATTGCTAATGACTTCTCTCCAGCCTTAAAACTACTCATTCTTCTCCCTTTTAACCCAAATCCCCACAATTTGGTACTAAAGACAGACCACAGGTTTTATAGGAGTACTGCCATCTGCCAGGGGCCTTCAATGGGTGTATGTACAAATTTATTTTTCCCCAAACAACTTATTTTGACATGTTATATACAATCTTGAAAAGTCACCCTCAACACAGAAACATTTCCTAACTGGTAGCAAAGTACTTCTTCATGAAATGTGCCTAGTACCCACCATACTAACAGTGGAGTTGTACTTTTCCTGGTATAACACATTTCACAGTCCCTCTTTTCATATCTATCTGCATGTTCAGGCATATAATCTTATAAAATAATTATCCTTTTTTGGAATTGATTCTGTGTGAGTGTTTCTGTGCATGTACGCATGTATAAAATGGATTACATAGTCATTTTTGTTTGGTAATAACCAAGAAGTTTTTACTTCAAAGCAATTTAAAACAAATATTGGGGAATTGGAAATGCTCACTCATCTGCCAGGGTGCAATGCATACATGGTTCCTATGATAACCTAGGTATATGAATACTCTCTGGTTATTACCAAACAAATATTGCTATGTAATCTGTGTTGTAGTTACTGACAACATTATTTAAATTGCTCTGGGGTAAATTACTTTATGTTAAGTAAATTATCTGTGTTTCACTTTATTTTTAAAATGCTCTTTTATGTTACAATTATTCACACTAAGGTATCTTCTAATGGCATGTGTGTGTGTGCATATATATATATATATATATATATTTTTTTTTTTTTAACCACTTCTAAGAATTCAGACTGCTTTCCAGATGTTTGCCTTTATGGTTAATTGTTATATATGAAATATGTTAGGGCTCACAGTAAACGTCAAACACTGCATACTGCAATTATTAACATAAATGACTGGAACTCTTTTTTTTTGACAGTCTACCATAATGATTAATTACTGCCATTCTAAGCTCACAGTTTCACAGTGGATTTCCTGAGCAGAAGGATAAAATCTCAGCGATTACTGTCTATTATACACTAACTTACTGAATTTAGCCACCAAATGTTAAGTAAACTTTTTTCTTTTCAAGCAATGAAAATGTTACTTTTCTTGCCATTTGCATTAAACCCCTATTTTCAGCAAAGCATGGGCAATTCATAAAACCTATGGTGCATGTGCATGATGATGAAATCTAAGCCAAAACATTTCTGATTCCCTTATAGAAAGCCTTGATAACGCATGATTTAGGTTTACATATTTTATCCAGCACTTTGGGTTTTGTCTCACTGGACTCTAAAAGAACTCATCAAAATGCCTTTGGAAGCACATCCATAATTTTTACAAACTATTATTTGCTGAAGCAAAGCAAACAAACCAAAACCCAAAATAGTTGCTAACCCTCTGGGCAACATCACTTTAAATATCATAATGAGTTGGTGAAGTAAACCTGCAAGAACTAGCGTCATTTCAATTCATTGCAGCCTGCTGTGTTCAGTTCATGTCCTGCTTCACCCTGACTGCCTAAAACAACAGTCCAGTAAATTTCACATCTATAAACTCTCCCAGCACATGGCCTAATGCCAGTGCTTTCTGTAGCTGAAATGCCTGATGACTGTACTAATGTCCTAATCATCCTAAAATAAACCTGAATCTTTAAAAATCTTAGTTTGAGCCTAGATCTTTTAAAAACAATTTCCAGTACCAGTATTTTAAATTGGCTATGCTGAGCACAAAGGGTATTTTGTTTCCTTTTTAAAAATCTTTAAAATATATTTTTCAAAAAAATATATATTTTTTAAAAGGATGGAAGATGAGTGGACATTTTTTTTTAAAAAATCTGTTCCATCGATTTACTTTCTATCTTCTCTGCAAGCCTACTATGTCAAGAAACACATAACAATCAGTATGTTAGAGATTTATCACACTGTGCAAACTAGTCATTAACAAAGCCAAGCCCAAGGCCAGAGTAAGACAAAAGGCAGTACTCAGTGAACTCTGCCTCACAGGAGGGGCATTTGCTTATTATGCAAAATACTTAAATGAAATCCCCACCTCCCCCCAAATTCTACTTATATTTATGTAAAAATCAGCTTAAGACACAGATTTCAAGGCTGCACTTCCGAAGACTGTGATTAATTCAGTGAGTGTGGTTGAGGCCCGAGAATTTGCATATCTAGCAAGTTCTCACAGAATGCTGATTCTACAAATCCACATACCACACTTAGAAATGATAGTAGGCAATATGTTTAGCATCTTCTTTCTAGAGCTCTCAAACAAACACCAGACGTGATACATCCTTCGTCTGTATTCTCAAAGCATTGTTTCTTATAATATTCTACCTTGGGCCATAATTACTTGGGAACCTGTTAATCCCTTTACAAAATTTAAATTCTTGGAGGTTAGGGTTTCACCAACATTACATTCCTCATAGTCCTTTGCACAGAACATTGGATATATTAGCTTTCAATATATTTGTTAAAATTTTCTAAATTTAGGAAGGAATGGATGAAGGGCATATTCATTCCAGAAGGAATGAAAACAAAGTGAGGCAAAATATCTTCGCTGAAGACTCCATGTAAAATTATCTACTTATGTTTCAGAGTAAAAGGGGAGATTGTGTAGGATCTCTGTACAGACCAAGGCTGCTAGCTTCTTAAGCAATTTAGAAGTCTTTATCTTCACTATATTTCACATTCAATGGCATAATTGGACTGATTATGCCAACGCCCCAAGGCATTAAGAATAATAGGGTAGGGTTCAAGTCAAACTTGCTGCTTTATAATTCTCACTGAATGAGAAGCTTTACAGAGTAAAGATTAAAATAAGAAGAGAAACAAGCGCCATAGTGAAATTCGTTGTGATTCTAATGCCTGCATCTTGTTACCTGATCTACCTATCAGCCACCCACACATGAACAAACCGAAAAGCTTAGATATAGTCATGACATCATAAAATGTAGCAAGACAACACGCCCCAAACATTTAGGATGAAAACTTCCTTTGAAAATGAAAGAACCCAATAACATGCAGAATATAAAGAATTTCCTCAAGAGGATCAGACTTAGATCAATAGCCATCCATATCTATCCACACAGTACAATCTCTTTGCAAAAACTTAGCTATCATGTCATCAAAGCTTTTCAATCTAGACTGAATTTTGAAATACACTATCAATTGTACAATTCTTTTAAAACTTTGACATGTCCAGTGTGACAAAACAGCTATTATATTTTTAAAATTTCTCTGCAGACAGAGCTATTGCAATGAAGCAGGCAAGTAACACTCAAAGCAAACTGTCAAAGATGTTCTATTAGCCAGAGAATGAACTCTGCAGTTGGTAAAATGTCTCCTGGCTACCAATCGCTGCTCAACGTGTGTGGTATTAGAGTTACCTCCCTAAATTTTGAAGTCTTAAAATCTCAGCTGGCTTTTGACTCTTTATGGGATAATTCCACATCCCTTCATATTGTAAACAAAGTCCTTGGCTACTTTCCCTCAAGCACTCCTCTAATTCACTTTATCATGCATCTTGTTTGATTTGAGCCACACTCAAAAACATCAAGCCCTTGAATTCTTCTTTTTTGCAGAGCAGATGGTGGCAAAGGGGCGCAGTGCTTTTCCAACTGTCTGCTCACCACTTTCATGAGTTCTTTTTGCCTCATCTCCTTTAGAGGCCAGCCGAAATAGTAGTTTCCCTTTAAAGACTCCCTGTCCCCGTAGGAAAAGTTACTGTCTCATCCACTGTATTACCACAGGATTAAAAAAATATTTTCTTATTGAAAATGTAAAGTATTTTTTAAAGTAGAGAGAATAGTGTAATGAATCCACACGTATCCACTACCCAGCTTGAAAAATTATGAACACATTGTTCTATAAATAAACAAACCCTCCCCTCCATACCATTTTGAAGCTAATCCTAGATATCCTATCATGTCATCCATAAATATTTCAGTGTGCAAAGAACTTCTCACAAGGCTCTACTACAGTTGTCACATCATATTCTAAGTAATTTTTGGCATGTCTGTCTCTCCCTCTTGAAGGCAGAGCCCATATTTTAGTCATATTTGAATACTAAACAATTAAAATAGTGCCAGGCATACAGTCAATATGTTTGTTGACAAAATAATACATTTGTTCATTCATTCATTCAACAAAATTTTATTAAACACTTAATAGGAGGCAGCACTGTTCTGGGTCCTGGAAATAGCAGTGAACAAAACAGGCAAAGTTCCTGTGCTCAGAAATCTTCTCCTCTAACCTGGGGAGGTATACTGAATTGATAAATATATAACAGCTAAAGTGGTGACGATGCTATGATATAAAATAACACAGGCCACAGGGCAGGAGAGTGCCCAAGGTGGAAAGTAGGGATGCTGTTTTATATGGAATGACCCAGGAAAACCTCTTTGATAAGGAGACATTTGATCAGAGAGCAATATAAAGTGAGGGTCAGGTCAAAAGTATACCTGGGGAAAAAGCCTTCCAGGGGAAGGACCAGCACAGGTCTGAGATGGGAGTTGACTTGACCTGCTAAAGGAATGGGAAAGGTGTTGGTTTGCTAGAGGCAGAGTAAGCCAGGGGGTGAGGGGTAGGAGATGACATCAGAGAGGCAACAGTGGCGGCAGGGGTGTGGAATGTGGATCATGTAGGGCTATGGCCATGGAAAGAACTCTGGATTTTACTGGGATGGGACTCATTGAAGAACATGGAGCAGAGGAATATCATGATCCTCTGACATCAAGAGCATCACCCTGGCTGTGGTATGGAGAATGCAGTATACTGGGGCAGAAGAGGACGTAGAAAGACCATTTGGAAGGCTACTGCAATACTCTAGGAGAGAGATACAGTGGCTTAGTGCAGATGGTGAGACAGAATTTCATGTAGGGTACGGGAAAAGGAGACAACAGTGACTCCAGTGGTTTGATCTCAGCAACTAGAAGAAAAGAATTGCTATTTACTGAGATGGCTTGGGGACCAAGAGTTGGAAATCAAAAGTTTGCTTTGAGATATGGAAAATTTGATGCCTATTAGCTGTCCAACTGGCAATGTTGGGAAAGCAGATGGAGTCCAGGTTAGAGGTCAGAACTGCATATAAAATATTAGTAGCCATTAAGGCTCCTTCAGCCTTGAGCCTGGCTGAGATCATCTAAAGCTAGAGAGGAAATAAAAAAAAGGTCTCCTCTGGTCAGATTACTGAGGAGTGCAATTATAGATTGAGAATACGAGAATGGAATGTGGGATGTTTAAGTAGATATTTTAGCTAAAGTTACAAAATGGGAACATGAGATACTTTCTTTTTTGTTAGTTATAGGGATATATTCTCTACATGTGAAATCCCATACTATAATCTAATGTACCAAAATAAAAATATATTCTATTTCTATTCTATTCTCTTTTGAGTCAAATATAAGGCAATGCTATCCAATATGGAAATTTAAAAAGCACTAAATCTGCAACACATAGTAAGAAAAATCATCCCCCCCAAATGAAAGTCTGAAAGATAATTTTACTTGGATCACGGTTGTAAATATAAGGTGGCTTCAATAAATCTATTTAGCTTTAAGTGTGAACTCTAAGACAAAATATTTTTAATTTTCTCATATTCTGTAACGTAACTTGCTTGAACGATTTTTTTATTTTTGAACTAGTTGCTTTGTCATGATATTTTCATGACTCAGGAGATGTGGTCATACATTTAAAACATTTTAAGATCTATATTTTTTCTTAGTTTACCTAAAACTGTACTTATTCATTTTTAAAATTGCAATTATTTACTGTAGTACCATAACAATAAGGAAAGCTGACCCAGAGTTAACAATTAATCCAAACCTAAAGAGTAACATCTATATAAATGTTTAAAACTGAAAATATTACTTATAAAAATCTGAGCAAGATACAAAGACGTAAAGTCAGTGAATGCTAATAAATACTTATTTCATTTGTCTTGTGAAACACAAGCTTTTACCACCAATGGTTTATAAGAGTAGAAAAAGAAAATTTCTGGAACTCCTAGTATATGTCCTGAACTATACTAAGTGTCTTATTATATTTCACTTAATCCTCACAACAACACTGCAATGTAGTTATTACCCCCATTTTACAGTTGAGGAAGCTGAGACTCAGAGAAGATAAGTAACTTACCCATAACTACTGAGCTAGTATGTGGTAGAACTAGCTACCAAAGGGTCAATTCAAGCCAATCTGCTAACAAAAGCCCATGCTCTTTCTACTAAGCATTGATTTGTAAGACAGTTTGATTTTAATATGTTTTAGTAGTCTGTTTAACCTCTTTAAATAAATCCAAAATCTAGATGCACAAAAAATCAACAACTGGCATAATAAGAAATATATATTTGGTCTTTGTCCTGGTTCCTGACACACAGTTCCTAAGCCTCTTGAAGTTTCCTAAGTGATAGGAGTAATAGAAGCATTATTTTGTTATTCATAACAAGCCCCTTTCAACCATGTGAAATTACGCTAATTATGCTAATTAGGTGGCTTCTGGTGGGCCCCTAAATAGTTTCAGGATGGGAGTTGGTCAATAAAGGAACAAACTAGACTATTAGAAGGTTGGAACTTTCGGTCTTACCCCCAGGATCTCTGGAGAGGGGAAAGGAGCAAGACATTGAGTTAGTGACCAATGACCAATGATTTAATCAATCATGCCTACAAAGTGAGACCTCCATTAAAAAACCCTAAAGGACGGGGTTCAGGGAACTTCCAGATTGGTGAATGCATCGAGGTGCAGGGAGAGTGGCACACCCAGAGAAGGTATGGAAGCTCTGCGTCTGCCCCCCTTCCCCCCACCAAGCCCCTACCTTGACAAGTGCCTCTCTTCCATTTGGCTATTCCTGAGTTGTACCCTGTATATAAACCAGTAATAGTAAATAAAGCACCTTCCTGAGTTCTGTGAACCATTTTAGTAAATCACTGAGTCTGAGGAGGGGATTGCGGGAATCCCCCAAGACTTTATAATCGATAAGTCAGAAGTAAGGGTGGCTTGGACTTGCAATTGGCATTTGAAATGGGGGCAATCTCGTGGAACTGAGCCTTTAACCTGTGAGGTCTGCACTAACTCCAGGAAGTTAGTGTCAGAACTGATTTCTAATGTAGGACACGCAGTTGGTGTCCATACAGTTGAAGAGCTGGTTGGTGTGAGGAAAAAACGCACATATTTGGTGTCAGAAGTGTGAGTAAAAGCAGGTCATAAGAACCAAGCAGAATATTTGAGAGCTCCAGATCTCTACCCAGATATCATCTACCTGCGTAATATAAAGGAAAGAATTAAAAGCACTGGGGGGTCTGGGCAAGATGGCGGAAGAGTAAGACATGGAGATCACCTTCCTCCCCACAGATACATCAGAAATACATCTACACTTGGAACTGCTCCTATAGAACACCCACTGAGCACTGGCAGAAGACGTCAGACCTCCCAAAAGGCAAGAAACTCCCCACGTACCTGGGTAGGGCAAAAGAAAAAAGAAATAACAGAGACAAAAAAATAAGGACGGGACCTGCACCAGTGGGAGGGAGCTGTGAAGGAGGAAAGGTTTCCACACACTAGGAAGCCCCTTCGCGGGCGGAGACTGCAGGTGGCAGAGGGGGGAAGCTTCAGAGCCACGGAGGAGAGCGCAGCCACAGGGGTGCGGAGGGCAAAGTGGAGAGATTCCCGCACAGAGGACGGTGCTGAGCAGCACTCACCAGCCCAAGAGGCTTGTCTGCTCACCCGCGAGGGTGGGCGGGGGCTGGGAGCTGAGACTCCGGCTTCGGTTGGATCGCAGGGAGAGGACTGGGGTTGGCGGCGTGAACACAGCCTGAAGGGGTTAGTGCACCACAGCTAGTCAGGAGGGAGTCCGGGAAAAGGTCTAGAGCTGCCGAACAGGCAAGAGACTTTTCCTTGCCTCTTTGTTTCGCGGTGCGCAAGGAGAGGGGATTCGGAGCACCGCCTGGATGAGCTCCAGAGACAGGCGTGAGCCGCGGCTATCAGCGTGGACCCCAGAGACGGGCATGAGACACTAAGGCTGCTGCTGTCGCCACCAAGAAGCCTGTGTGCGAGCACAGGTCACTTTCCACACCGCCCCTCCCGGGAGCCTGTGCAGCCCGCCACTGCCAGGCTCCCGTGATCCAGGGACAACTTCCCCAGGAAAATGCATGACGCACCTCAGGCTGCTGCAATGTCATGCCGGCCTCTGCCGCCGCAGGCTCGCCCTGCATCCGTACCCCTCCCTCCCTCCGGCCTGAGTGAGCCAGAGCCCCCGAAGCAGCTGTTCCTTTAACCCCGTCCTGTGTGAGCAAAGAACAGACGCCCTCAGGTGACCTACACGCAGAGGCGGGTCCAAATACAAACCTGAACCCCGGGAGCTATGCGAACAAAGAAGAGAAAGGGAAATTTCTCCCAGCAGCCTCAGAAGCAGTGGATTAAAGCTCCACAAACAACTTGATGTACCTGCATCTGTTGAATACCTGAAGAGACAACGAATCATCCCAAATTGAGGAAGTGGACTTTGGGAGCAGCACATATTATTGTTTCCCCTTTTCCTCTTTTTGTGAGTGTATATGTGTATGCTTCTGGGTGAGATTTTGTCTGTATAGCTTTGCTTTCACCATTTGTCCTAGGGTTTGGTCTGTCCGTTTTAGTTTTTTTTTTTTTTTACTTTAAAAAATTATTTTTTCTTAATAAATTTTTTCTTAATAATTTTTTTCTTATTTTCTATTTTAAAAAATCAAAAAATATTTTTCTTAATAAATTTTTTCTTAAGGATTTTTTCTTTTTTTATTTTAAAAAATTAAAAAAATTTTCTTAATAAATTTTTTCTTTATAATTTTTTTCTTATTTTTTATTTAAAAAATTTTTTTCTTAATAAATTTTTTCTTAACAATTTTTTCTTACTTTTTATTTTAAAAAAATAAAAAAATGTTTTTTCTTAAACATTTTTTTCTTAATTTTTTTTCTTATTTTTTATTATAATAGCTTTATTTAATTTTATCTTATTTTATTTTATTTTATCCTCTTTCTTTCTTTCTTTCTATTTTTTCTCCCTTTTATTCTGAGCCATGTGGATGAAAGGCTCTTGGTGCTCAGGCCAGGCATCAGGCCTGTGCCTCTGAGGTGGGAGAGCCAACTTCAGGACACTGGTCCACAAGAGACCTCCCAGCTTCATGTAATACCAAATGGTGAAAATCTCTCAGAGATCTCCATCTCAACATCAAGACCCAGCTTCACTCAATGACCAGCAAGATACAGTGCTGGACACCCTATGCCAAGCAACTAGCAAGACAGGACCACAGCCCCATCCATTAGCAGAGAGGCTGCCTAAAATCAAAATAAGGCCACAGGCATCCCAAAACACACCACCAGATGTGGACGTGCCCACCAGAAAGACAAGACCTAGCCTCATCCACCAGAACACAGGCACTAGTCCCCTCCACTAGAAAGCCTACACAACCCACTGAACCAACCTTAGCCACTGGGGACAGATACCAAAAACAACAGGAACTACGAACCTGCAGCCTGTGAAAAGGAGACCCCAAACAAAGTAAGATAAGCAAAGTGAGAAGACAGAAAAACACACAGCAGATGAAGGAGCAAGGTAAAAACACACCAGACCTAACAAATGAAGAGGAAATAGGCAGTCTACCTGAACAAGAATACAGAATAATGATAGTAAAGATGCTCCAAAATCTTGGAAATAGAATAGACAAAATGCAAGAAACATTTAACAAGGACGTAGAAGAACTAAAGAGGAACCAAGCAACAATGAAAACCACCATAAATGAAATTAAAAATACTCTAGAAGGGATCAATAGCAGAATAACTAAGGCAAAAGAACGGGTAAGTGACCTGGAAGATAAAATGGTGGAAATAACTACTGCAGAGCAGAATAAAGAAAAAAGAATGAAAAGAACTGAGGACACTCTCAGAGACCTCTGGGACAACATTAAACGCACCAACATTCGAATTATAGGGGTCCCAGAAGAAGAAGAGAAAAAGAAAGGGACTGAGAAAATATTTGAAAGGATTATAGTTGAAAACTTCCCTAATATGGGAAAGGAAATATTTAATCAAGTCCTGGAAGCACAGAGAGTCCCATACAGGATAAATCCAAGGAGAAACACGCCAAGACACATGTTAATCAAACTATCAAAAATTAAATATTAAAACATATTAAAAGCAGCAAGGGAAAAACAACAAATAACACACAAGGGAATCCCCATAAGGTTAACAGCTGATCTTTCAGCAGAAACTCTGCAAGCCAGAAGGGAGTGGTAGGATATACTTAAAGTGATGAAGGAGAAAAACCTACAACCAAGATTACTCTACCTAGCAAGGATCTCATTCAGATTTGATGGAGAAAGTAAAACCTTTACAGACAAGCAAAAGCTGAGAGAGTTCAGCACCACCAAACCAGCTTTACAACAAATGCTAAAGGAACTTCTCTAGGCAAGAAACACAAGAGAAGGAAAACACCTACAATAACAACCCCAAAACATTTAAGAAAATGGGAATAGGAACATACATATCGATAATTACCTTAAATGTAAATGGATTAAATGCTCCAAGCAAAAGACACAGACTGGTTGAATGGATACAAAAACAAGACCCGTATATATGCTGCCTACAAGAGACCCACTTCAGACCAAGGAACACATACAGACTGAAAGTGAGGGGATGGAAAAAGATATTCCATGCAAATGGAAATCAAAAGAAAGCTGGAGTAGCAATTCTCATATCAGACAAAATAGACTTTAAAATAAAGACTATTACAAGAGACAAAGAAGGACACTATATAATGATCAGGGGATCGGTCCAAGAAGAAGGTATAACAATTGTAAATATTTATGCACCCAACATAGGAGCACCTCAATATATAGGGCAAATACTAATAGCCATTAAAGGGGAAATCGACAGTAACACAATCATAGCAGGGGACTTTTAACACCCCACTTTCACCAATGGACAGATCATCCAAAATGAAAATAAATAAGGAAAAACAAGCTTTAAATGATACATTAACCAAGATGGACTTAATTGCTATTTATAGGACATTCCACCCAAAAGCAACAGAATACACATTTTTCTCAAGTGCTTATGGAACATTCTCCAGGATAGATCATATCTTGGGTCACATATCAAGCCTTCGTAAATTTACGAAAATTGAAATCTTATCAAATATCTTTTCTGACCACAACGCTATGAGACTAGATATCAGTTACAGGAAAAGATCTGTAAAAAATACAAACACATGGAGGCTACACAATACACTACTTAATAACGAAGTGATCACTGAAGAAATCAAACAGGAAATAAAAAAATACATAGAAACAAATGACAATGAAAACATGATGACCCAAAACCTATGGGATGCAGCAAAAGCAGTTCTAAGAGGGAAGTTTATAGCAATACAAGCCTACCTCAAGAAACAGGAAACATCTAGAATAAACAACCTAACCTTGCACCTGAAGCAATTAGAGAAAGAAGAACAAAAAAAAACCCCAAAGCTAGCAGAAGGAAAGAAATCATAAAGATCAGATCAGATCAGAAATAAATGAAAAAGAAATGAAGGAGACAATAGCAAAGATCAATAAAACTAAAAGCTGGTTCTTTGAGAAGATAAACAAAATTGATAAACCATTAGCCAGACTCATCAAGAAAAAAAGGGAGAAGACTCAAATCAACAGAATTAGAAATGAAAAAGGAGAAGTAACCACTGACACTGCAGAAATACAAAAGATCATGAGAGATTACTACAAGCAACTCTATGCCAATAAAATGGACAACCTGGAAGAAATGGACAAATTCTTAGAAATGCACAACCTGCCAAGACTGAACCAGGAAGAAATAGAAAATAAGAACAGAACAATCACAAGCACTGCAATTGAAACTGTGATTAAAAATCTTCCAACAAACAAAAGCCCAGGACCAGATGGCTTCACAGGTGAATTCTATCAAACATTTAGAGAAGAGCTAACACCTATCCTTCTCAAACTCTTCCAAAATATTGCAGAGGGAGGAACACTCCCGAACTCATTCTACAAGGCCACCATCACCCTGATACCAAAACCAGACAAAGATGTCACAAAGCAAGAAAACTAAAGGCCAATATCACTGAGGAACATAGATGAAAAAATCCTCAACAAAACACTAGCAAACAGAATCCAACAGCACATTCAAAGGATCATACACCATGATCAAGTGGGGTTTATTCCAGGAATGCAAGGATTCTTCAATATATGCAAATCAATCAATGTGATACACCATATTAACAAATTGAAGGAGAAAAACCCTATGATCATCTCAATAGATGCAGATAAAGCTTTCGACAAAATTTAACATCCATTTACGATAAAAGCCCTGCAGAAAGTAGGCATAGAGGGAACTTTCCTCAACATAATAAAGGCCATATATGACAAACTCACAGCTAACATTGTCCTCAATGGTGAAAAACTGAAACCATTTCAACTAAGATCAGGAACAAGACAAGGGTGCCCACTCTCACCACTATTATTCAACATAGTTTTGGAAGTGTTAGCCACAGCAATCAGAGAAGAAAAAGAAATAAAAGGAATCCAAATCAGAATAGAAGAAGTAAAGCTGTCACTGTTTGCAGATGACATGATACTATACATAGAGAATCCTAAAGATGCTACCAGAAAACTCCTAGAGCTAATCAATCAATTTGGTAAAGTAGCAGGATACAAAATTAATGCACAGAAATCTCTTGCATTTCTATACACTAATGATGAAAAATCTGAAAGTGAAGTTAAGAAAACACTTCCGTTTACCATTGCAACAAAAAGAATAAAATATCTAGGAATAAACCTACCTAAGGAGACAAAAGGCCTGTATGCAGAAAATTGTAAGACACTGATGAAAGAAATTAAAGATGATACAAATAGATGGAGAGATATACCATGTTCTTGGATTGGAAGAATCATCATTTTGAAAATGACTCTCCTACGCAAAGCAGTCTACAGATTCAATGCAATCCCTATCAAACTACCACTGGCATTTTTCACAGAACTAGAACAAAAAATTGCACAATTTGTATGGAATCACAAAAGACCCCAAATAGCCAAAGCAATCTTGAGAACGAAAAAGGGAGCTGGAGGAATCAGGCTCCCTGACTTCAGACTATATTACAAAGCTACAGTAATCAAGACAGTATGGTACTGGCACAAAAAGAGAAATATAGATCAATGGAACAGGATAGAAAGCCCAGAGATAAACCCACGCGCATATTATCACCTTATCTTTGATAAAGGAGGCAAGCATATACAGTGGAGAAAAGACAGCCTCTTCAATAAGTGGTGCTGGGAAAACTGGACAGGTACATGTAAAAGTATGAAATTAGAACACTCCTTAACACCATACACAAACATAAACTCAAAATGGATTAAAGACCTAAATGTAAGGCCAGACACTATCAAACTCTTAGAGGAAAACATAGGCAAAACATTCTATGACATAAATCACAGCAAGATCCTTTTTGACCCAGCTCCTAGAGAAATGGAAATAAAAACACAAATAAACAAATGGGACCTAATGAAACTTAAAAGCTTTTGCACAGCAAAGGAAACCATAAAGAAGACCAAAAGACAACCCTCAGAATGGGAGAAAATATTTGCAAATGAGGCAACTGACAGAGGATTAATCTCCAAAATTTACAAGCAGTTCACGCAGCTCAATAACAAAAAAACAAACAACCCAATCCAAAAATGGGCAGAAGACCTAAATAGACATTTCTCCAAAGAAGATATACAGATTGCCAACAAACACATGAAAGAATGCTCAACATCATTAATCATTAGAGAAATGCAAATCAAAACTACAATGAGATATTATCTCACACTGGTCAGAATGGCCATCATCAAAAAATCTAGAAACAATAAATGCTGGAGAGGGTGTGGAGAAAAGGGAACACTCTTGCACTGTTGGTGGGAATGTAAATTGATACAGCCACTATGGAGAACAGTATGGAGGTTCCTTAAAAAACTAAAAATAGAACTACCATACGACCCAGCAATCCCACTACTGGGCATATACCCTGAGAAAACCATAATTCAAAAAGAGTCATGTACCAAAATGTTCATTGCAGCTCTATTTTCAATAGCCAGGACATGGAAGCATCCTAAGTGTCCATCATCAGATGAATGGATAAAGAAGACGTGGCACATATATACAATGGAATATTACTCAGCCATAAAAAGAAACGAAATGGAGTTATTTGTAGTGAGGTGGATGGAGTTAGAGTCTGTCATACAGAGTGAAATAAGTCAGAAAGAGAAAAACAAATACAGTATGCTAACACATATATATGGAATCTAAGGAAAAAAAGAAAAAGGTCAGGAAGAACCTAGTGGCAAGACGGGAATAAAGACACAGACCTACTAGAGAATGGACTTGAGGATATGGGGAGGGGGAAGGGTAAGATGTGACAAAGAGAGAGAGTAGCATGGACATATATACACTACCAAAGGTAAAATAGATAGCTAGTGGGAAGCAACCGCATAGTGCAGGGAGATCAGCTCTGTGCTTTGTGACCACCTAGAGGGGTGGGATAGGGAGGGCGGGAGGGAGAGAGATGCAAAAGGGAAGAGATATGGGAACATATGTATATGTATAACTGATTCACTTTGTTATAAAGCAGAAACTAACACACCATTGTAAAGCAATTATTCTCCAATAAAGATGTTAAAAAAAAAAAAAGCACTGGGGAGGGAGAGGAGGGCACAGACACTGAATTTCATCCATTCTAAGACTGTATAATCTATACAGAATTGGTAGGTGAGTAATTAGTTGACTCTGCAGCCTGTGTTGATGTTCTACTGTCTTCACTATAACAGCAGCCCCTTGGCAGCCTGAAGCAACTACAATCGACATGTGAATTAGTTGGCTCTTTAGCTACTTCCAGTTAAAGCACCTCCAACGTTTAGATTTTAGCTTCTTACTTTTTAGGATGGTGCTGACGAACTGCAGTTATTTTACCCCTTCACTTTTGAAACGGGGCCTGGTATGGTCCTCAGATGCACATGTGAGAATCGCATCTCGATATTTTGCTGATGGGGTAACAAGAAACAAATATTTAGGAATGATCACCCACAAAAATACTCTGGCAACCATCTGCTAGAAACTTGTCAGATGCTTACAATTAATTTGAATTCTACTATCATCGCAATACTTACAAATTTTCAAAGCAGCGAGCAAGAACAGAATGTGAAGTACAATTTGCCACATTTTCAGCAAGAGGAATTGTCACCTGCTCAGTGTGCTAGCGTGCAGTGTGTGCCTTCTCCCAAATATACACTTTAGAATTTTCTAAAAGGGAAAAATTAGCCCCATACTGGATTTATAGAGGTTTAAAACACTATTGGATGTCTTTTCCTCTGGAAACTTCTAAGCTCAATAATAAGCTTTATGATTGTTCTTTATTTTTAAGATTTGTCCTTTTAAGAATTTCTTTATATTTTTCAAAATCCTAAGTTATATAACCTTTTCTTTTCACTCCTCTAGCCTTTCCAGTACCCTTGCTGCCCAGTGAATTAGCAGAAAACAAAAAGCTATAAGAGAGGCTAGTCTGACTTTCTAAAGCTTCAAGGAAACCCAAAATTCTTGAAAATTGCTTATTCAGTATTTCTTTTGTCACCTTCATAACCCCAATAGCATGTGGCACCTTTTACCTAAAAGGTGTTCAAATTAATTTTTGGTGCATGAGTTGAACACAGTAGATAAAGAAAGCAACTACTTCCCTGTGTCATCACACTATTTCAAAATTGGGAAACAACAGGTGACAGTTTTGTGCCCTGAAGCATTAAACTATTTTACCACTCATAACAAAGCAACACATACTAATAACAGTAATAAAATTATGAAACATTTCAGTTCAGACATTTATTTGAACACCTACAGCAATTAATACGGCCAAATTATAGCATGCTCCATAAAGATATTCACTCTGAATATGACTATCTTTAGTGATCTTAATTTTACCAGATGATTTATACTTCCATTTCATAAAGAAAAAGGAGGGACTAGATTTCTTTTTAAAGTATTATAAATAACATTTTCATTTCTTCAACGGTCTCTGGACTGTATACTCTGTTCATGTGAAAGGTCTTGATTTCTAATTTTCCTAAGAAGTATCTACAAGGGGAAACCATCACCAAGAAGGTATGGTGATTAGAAAATGATATTGCCTTATTGTGCTTTCATTTTCATGTTTCATTTTGTCTAGGATGTAAGTTAGTTCTGGAAAATTCTAATCCTTGTCTTTGTTTTTGTAGTCTATATTATCATGTATTTTAACTTTTACCTGTGTGTGCATTTGAAATATTATCAGTTCTCCAACTTTAGAGCTTATAATAAAAACAGAACAAAATATTTTCCTTTTGTCCACCCTCCTCAATAAATCCCATTTATAAAAGAATATATGCCCAGAAGCTGAAAATAGAACTTGTTTTTGACTATGTAGGAAAATCCAAATACCCACAGTCTTATCATTTCTTCCTTATTTAGTTGCATATGCTGAAATTCAGAAAGAATGGTGAGCTGACAGTGAGAAGAAAAAAAACTAATATCTAGGTCAAATTATTTCAATGACAGTGTTGTCAAGAAAGAAAAAACAGTCCGTGGACTGTCATATAGTTTGACACCACATCCATGGTCCCTCAGGTCCTGCTGTCCCCACACAGCTCAAGTCCTCATTATCTGTTGTCTACTCTATTGAAATAGCCTCCTAACTGATATTTCTGTTGTAAGTCTCTTCTTTAATCTCTAATCCATGTTTTACAATGTACCAGCACTAGCTTATAACACAGAGACTGTACCTACTAAAAGTCCTTAGGTCTCTTCCTTCTACAGCATAAAATCCCCAAACGTGCCAATATGATACTCAAGGCCCTCTGCAGTCCTGTTCCAACTTAGCCTCCCACTCCCCCCCACTCTGGTTCCTCAGTGCTCCAGCCAGGCCAGACCATTTACCATCCCTCAGCCCAAGAATTTGGAAATTTGCAATGATATACTCTTCTCAGATGCATCTGAAATGCCACCTCCTTCAGGATGCTTTCCTTGATCTTTGACCTCTGCAAAGAATTGATCTTTCCTTCCTTTGTACTATGAAGGCACAAAGGAGATCATTTTTTCTCTCTTTCATGACATCTGTACATTTGCCTTTATCTGTGCCATATTAAAGCTAGTCTTTCTCATCTATTGGATTGCAAACTACTTTGGTTAGGAGCTCTATTTCAAACACCTCGTCAGTGCCTTTTAATCTGGATACTCAGTAAACATGGTTTAACTGGACTGTGAAAAAATATTTCAGATGAATTTAGAGTTTATTTTCTCTAGGATCAATGTTGATTCCTGAAATGGCTAAGTTACTAATTTACATAGTTGAATATATCTAACATAGCTTTAATTTGACTTTTGAAAATTCAGTCATGAAAAAATGAGTATTATACATTTGAAAATGAAAGCCTGTACCTCTGATGCCGGATTATGTTCCACTCAGTTAAACATGTATCATCTCTCACATGCCTGCTACCCACAGAGCTTTATGTCTGTGTGTGTTTATACACCGATCAGAGCTTGCAAGCTGGTGGCCTCAGAGCCGAATGGGCCTTGAAAACACATATATATGTGTGTGTGTGTGGTTTGGCCCATAGAGGGTTTTTAAAAAATTTTGAACCAACATTTAACAACTGATACGTTTTATACACAAATTTAGACAAAGAACAGAAAGTCTAGCATTTCTGGGCCCACATACGTATAAAGTAATATACATGTCCAATTTCTCACAGTTCTCATGATTCATATGCACAGTGTGTGCAAATCAACTTACTCCCCAAGTGGAATCTTCCTGGCCCTTCTAGGCATTTTGAATTTGTGGCCCTGGTTAACATAACTGTTTCTCTTCTTCACTGGTTTAACACATATTTATGAAATGCTACAATTTATAAGTTAGACTTTGAACCATACTGCTTGCAACTTTGTTTCATTATTTGGCTATTTTCTTATTTTCCCAGGAAGGGAATATTGTTGCAAAAGGAACAAAATGGTGTATTGATACTTCAGGTGAGAAGGTGGTAGGGCCTGAAATACTACCATTGTTGTCAAGTCGAAGAGTTAATATTCAATTGTACAACACTAAAAGTTTTTATCTGAACAACATAAAATTGTAGTGATCTTCTTAAAATCAGTACTCCTAATTCTTATTTTATAATTGATAAGACAGACCAGACATATTTAGGAATACTAATGTCTAAAGGTGTTTCTAATAGACTTATAAAGGACTGTGTGTTTAGGTAACCTTCTAACCCCTTCCGTTGTAGGTTAGTGGGGTCATTTACACAGACTGGTGGCTGGCTTCAAAGCTGGGGTCTGAGGAGTGCCAGGAATGCACCCTTCCTTGGTCTCTCAGTCGGTCCACTTCAATTAGTCTCATATTTACTCACTTGTGCTCATTCACATTTCATCTTTAAAGGCTGAGACAGGCTGTCTCCATCTGTCATAGGGTTAAATAACCATCTCCAATTTCAGGAGATTCAATGAGCTAGAAAATACAGCTCTGATCCAAGAAACTTTTAAAGGACACATTTATATAACAACTAAAGAGGAATCCAGAAAAGAAAACATTGTCCATTAGGGTTTTTGTGGTTGTGATTATTCCATCTTGTCTAAGACACAGATGCATGTACAGGTGAACCTCAAAGGCTTCCTATGTACTCATGTGTGACTACAACTCCCTCATCCCAGCAATCCAAAAACCACCATTAAAGGAACTCTCTTGTAAGATGCCTACATTTGTTGGATAAAATGGAAATTTAATATTTTCTGCAAGAGTTCTTTTACACTGTGATTATGAAAGTCCTACTTCACGAATGATATTCACCCATATCCTATGCCATGGACCTGGGATTCTGTTTTGAAGCTCTGAAAAGTGTATTTAAACTTTTCTAAGATGGTTTTCTGACTGAAGGTTTTGAGTTTCTCTCTTAATCCTGGCTGCTCATATTCATAATTTACATAAGAATCCAAACTGAATGAATTCAGAGAAGTTACTCTCTTTCCACATCATTTGAAGATAAAGAAAATTACAGGTCTCAGTACTTGCCAAAATACTTGCCAAAATAATTTTGTAAAATACCATGATCTTATTAGTCCCCCTAAATAATAAAATTATAATATTGATAACTATAACATAATTAATATTATATTACACATTCATGTAATTTGTTCAAAATATTTACTCATATTTATTCACTTGTGCTCATTCACATTTCCTCTCATTCAAATATTAAAATTATTAATATTGTTTAAAATATTTAAAAATACTTGTTTAACTATATTATGAAATTACAGACAGCCCTAGAATTCTGGAGTTTTAATAGGATATATTACCTAAAATGCTTTCCTATGGTGCTCCATATTTGGCTTCTTGAGGATTCTATTAATCAATGAAGAGTAAATTCACTAAAGTGGATATTCTTCATAGGACCAATATTGCTCTGTCATGGAGTCCAGTCAAAGAGGGGTTCTTTGCTTGATCTTGAAATTATTTCTTGGCTATGCATCTCTTCATGTGCCAAACATGTAAGGACAGGAGTACCTTTATTTAGAAGCTAAGTAAATTGCTTACTAAATTAGTAGTAAGGTGTTACTAAATTCTAGGCCTTGATAACACAGTTATTGAACACACCCTTACATACTCAAACACAGTATATGGGAAAATAGCGTAGGGATCTTTTTCACACTGAATGTTCATCAAGGAGTATATAATAATGCACTCTCCCCCTCTTTCTCATCCTTATGCAGAGGGGCAGGAGAGGCTACGTGGGCATCAATTTATACCTGCTTTATTATGGAAGTAAATATTTAGCAATAGTAGATAAAGACAGCACTTCATCAAAACCTAGGGATTTAAATTGGAACACATGCTTCTTAAAATGCAATTTTCAAGCAGATTTGTAATCTAAGTGGGCTTGCTGCTACAGATACATAACACACCTCTGTGTTTTTCTAAAAATGGCCTCTTAGAAACAGTCAAAATGTTTATGTCTATGTTAAGAAACAAAGAATTAATATAGATACATCTTTCAATAAATATTTTATTAAAACAATTATAATTCCCAGAGTTTCAAATGTAATAAACTTCTTTAACTCAGTGATAAGCAGTACCGCAGTATTTTGAAAACATTTCTATAAAATTACCCTGCATTTTGCAGAATAACTTCAACACTAAGACTTTCCATTTCCTTTTATGGAATCATAAATTTTTGGTAGAACTGACCATAACTCAAGATTTATTCTAGCAACTACAATTGACAAATAAGGAATCACAGCTCAGAAAGTGTGAGAATTGCTCATGGTCGTGCAGCAAACCTAGGGTTGGGGGGTCCATGTAATCATAGCTTCAGGCTTCTCCATCATACACTATCAAGTAAAAAACAATAATAAAATTTTAAACAGAAAAATGACTAAGTAAATTCTTATAAAGTCTAAGAAAAGATGCCATACCTTTCAGTACGTGATCAGGAAAAACCATCACTCTGGAATAATTATACCTCCAGGGAAATATATTTGCATGCCACCATAACTCTGACAGCAGAGGAGTCAAATTAAATAGATCAGCAAGTTAACTACCTTGTCATTTTTTTTTTTTTTGCTATTATATTTAGATCAGAACACAGTAAATCCAATCCTTTCTGCAACAAGTAGTGTCATTGGGAAATAAGGCAATGTACATGCCAAAAAGTGAGTTTTTAAAGGTGATGACACAAAGGCAATTTCAACGTCCATATATTTTTTTCTTAATAAAAACCTTGAAAAAAGCAATTGAGAAATTTACAAAACCCATTAATGATAATAGAGCAGTCTGGTTGCTCAAGGGCTTATCAAGTCCAAATCAGCTCCCAGTTCTCTGTATCTGCTCAGCCCTAATCAGTGTTTTTCATTTAAGATGAATGTGCAACTAATGGAAGCAATGCATGCTCATGAATGGATTTCTGTTCTATTCTCTTCAGTATTTTTTTTTTTGAAAACACACACACACACACACACACACACACCTACACACTCCATTAAACCATGGAGGAGGTGTCAGAAATTACTTTAATCTTACCCTAGAAGAATTAGACAACTCAAAGACAAAACAAAGAGTATACTGTTATCTTTTAATGTGGCTGAAATACAGATTTTCCTGTCTCCTGGGTAAAAACAGATTAGCTGTGTGTAAAAATCAAAGAACTACCATGTATGCGGCTGTTACAAATAAAACCAGGTACAAGAGCTGGGAATGAAAGACAAAAATCTACTTTTCTGAAACTGTCTAAAATAATCAAAACACTGTTTAAGTAACAAATAACTTTGAAAAAGATGAAGGGTTTTCAAGCCCACTGATACAGATGAAACATACTTTACTTGCAATCTACCATTTCCAAGGATGGCAGAACAGGACATTATTTATTCCACCATATTATTACAATATGCCATCCTAATTCATAATAGCCTGCATTTATAAATTATTAGTAATGATACAGTCAATATTTTGACTATATGCCAATGGGGGGAAGCAGAAATAAAAATAATCCAGTTTAGTGGTAACCCAGAAATCACAAATAATTCCTTTGGAATGCACTGTATGATCTTGATTTTACATTTTAGCAGAAGATGCACCTTCCTAAATATGCTTTCTTCAGGCTAATTAATATTTATTATAGCTCTATTGCCTGGACAAAATCCAGTGTTAAGGAGAGGGTTTGAGAAGACAGGCAGGGGTAAAAAATCCACAGCTGATAAAATCATAGATACATGTGTCCTTTAACACAACATGGCATAAAGCTTCCTACTTGTACATGGGATGTACCATCCCTTAACAAACACTGGAAAGGCATATGTACTTTTCTTTTTTAATCATTAATTAATTAATTTATTTTTGGCTGTGACGGGTCTTCACTGCTGTGCGTGGGCTTTCTCTAGTTGTGGTTGTGAGTGGGGGCTACTCTTTGTTGTGGTGCCCGGGCTTCTCATTGTGGTGGCTTCTCTTGCTGCAGAGCACGGGCTCTAGGTGTGCGGGCTTCAGTAGTTGTGGCACACGGGCTCAGTAGTTGTGGCTCCTGGGCTCTAGAGCGCAGGCTCAGTAGTTGTGGCGCACAGGCTTAGCTGCTCCGCGGCATGTGGGATCTTCCCGGACCAGGGCTCAAACCCGTGTCCCCTGCATTGGCAGGCGGATTCTTAACCACTGCACCACCAGGGAGGTCCGGGCATATGTACTTTACCTGGTCAAATTAAAGCAGAGGGGTTCCCACTTTAAACTGTGCTACATAATGGTCTGCCCAGTGAAACCAAGCAGGAGCCTGTGGGGCTCCAGGGCACAGAAGCCTTTCTGTCCCCCATTTTCTCATTTGTAGGGAACAGAAACCAGCCTCCATGACCTTCCTTGAGTTCCAAAGGGCAGATTCGAACAGTTGCTAATCAAGGGAGGAGCAGCCAAGAAACCCCCTGAGGCCAGGAACCAGAGAAGCTCATCAAGAAGATTACCTGAGACCAGATTGAAGGAGTGCAGACCCTGTACACACCCTAATCTTAACAACAACCCCATCCTTGAACGGTTGCTATAAAACTCCTCGTCAAATCCTCCTGGGGTTGGGACACAAAGTTTTCAGAGGGCAGGAACGCACTGTATCTCCCTTTGCCAGGCGAAGCAATAAAGCTATTCATTTCTCCTTCAGCCAAAACTCTGTCTCCAAGATTCAATTTGGCACCAGTGCAGAGGCCGAGCATTCGGCATCACCAGCAGCAACGTCCACTCTGTTAAAAATATTATCAGGTTTGCGATTTCTGGCCTCCACAAGAGAGGGGGATGGTTTTGAAAATCAGTTAGTCCAGTTATAGAGGAACCCTGACATAGCAATGAAAACCAGGTCACTAACTGTTATTGCCAAGAACTACTTGTGGAAATGGGAAAAATCACAAAGTGCACCAACTTTACATAAAAGTGTAAGTTGGGTCATGCCTGAACAGTCTGAAAAGAAAAACAATCCTCCTAGTGAGAAATGCAAAGAATGTCACTGATCTCACCTAGGATCCTGAGGAAAAGAAAGTTGGTGAATAAAATGGGAAGTCTCTCAGGCCTCAAGCTCTGAGAGTTCCCAAGGCTTCCAAAGCCCAGCACAAGAAAGGTCACAAATGAAAATTCCGATAAAACAATGGTGCTAGTGGTTATGGAGTTCTTTTAAAGAATAATGTGAAACTGGATGAAAGTAGATACCAGCACTGCATCTATTCCTATGCTCTGATATAGTAGGTAGGAAATAAGACAAGGAAAAGGTCACAGCCTGACCTTTTAATAGCGCAACCAGACTGCTCTATTATCATTAATGGGTTTTGTAAATTTCTCAATTGCTTTTTTCAAGGTTTTTATTAAGAAAAAAATATATGGACGTTGAAATTGCCTTTGTGTCATCACAAAGAAAGAGTGGAACCTAGTTCCAGCAATATTAACACAGTGTACAACCTTAACAGACACCTCACACTTATTTGAAAAGAAGATCTGCTCTGAAATAGGAAAGCAGATATAATAGAAATTACAAAGCACCAAGAATTTCTGATCTTGAAGCTGCTGACATTTTTGGTTATGAAACAGTCTAAGAATCCTGGTTGGTACTCCTTGTTTGATCTCTGACAGCAAACTTTTCAACCTTTCGTTGAACACATTTCTGAGTACCCACCCCAAGGTGATAATCTTCAAGTTGAACGAGCACAATAATACACATTATCTCTCTTAGTTTATCAGGGTAAACATTAAATGAGATACTGTAGGGGAAATTATAAAGCCCTGCATGACACAGGAGTTGATTGAGGTAATAGGTTTATTTCCAATTCCAGGTAGAAAATTATAATTTGTAAAGGAGAAGAATGTCATACCAAATTGTTCAGAACCCTAAGAATTAAATCCCATCCAGGCGGTAGGGCTGCCCCATGCCTCGAGCACCTCTGGCCCTGCCATGACCACACCCTGCCCTATTTCAGATACTCAGACTCCACCTTTACGTTCACCTACCTTGGCGGCCCAAAAAGATGGGCATGTCTAAAATATCTTGAGGAGGACCTTCAATATGGCAGACGAGTAAGATGTGGAGACCACATTCCTCCCACAGATGCATCAAAAATACATCTACATATGGAAAAACTCCTACAGAACACCCACTGAACACTGGCAGAAGACCTCAGACTTCCCAAAAGCTGTGTGGCTGACAGAGTCTTGGTGCTCCAGCTGGGTGTCAGGACTGAACCTCTGAGGTGGGAGAGCCAAGTTCAGGACATTGGACCACCAGAGACCTCCCAGCCCCATGTAACATCAATCGGCAAGAGGTCTCCCAGAGATTTCCATCTCAACACTAAGACCCAGCTCCAATCCACAACCAGCAACCTCCAGTGCTGGACACCCCATGCCAAACAATTGGCAAGACAGGAACACAACCCCATCCATTACCAGAGAGGCTGCCTAAAATCATAATAAGTTCACAGAGAACCAAAAACATACTGGACTCAGTCCTGCCCACCAGAAAGACAAGACCCAGCCTCATCCACCAGAACACAGGCATCAGTCCCCTCCACCAGGAAGCTTACACAACCCACTGAACCAACCTCAACCACTAGGGGCAGACACCAAAAACAACGGGAACTATGAACATGCAGCCTGAGAAAAGGAGACCCCAAACACAGTAATTTAAGCAAAGTGAGAAGACAGAAATATGCAGCAGATGAAGGAGCAAAGTAAAAAACCACCAGACCAAACAAACGAAGAGGAAATAGGTAGTCTACCTGAAAAAGAACTCAAAGAAATGATAGTAAAGATGATCCAAAATCTTGGAAATAGAATGGAGAAAATACAAGAAACGTTTAACAAGGACCTAGAAGAACTAAAGAGCAAACAAACAATGATAAACCACACAATAAATGAATTAAAAATTCTCTAGAAAGAATCAATAGGAGAAAAACTGAGGCAGAAGAAGGGATAAGTGACCTGGAAGACAAAATAGTGTCTCAGAACAGAACAAAGGAAAAAGAAAAGAACAAAGGAAACAGAACAAACAGAACAAAGGAAAAAGAATGAAAAGACTTGAGGACAGTCGCAGAGACCTCTGAGACAACATTAAACACACCAACATTCGACTTATAGGGGTTCCAGAAGAAAAAGAGAAAAAGAAAGGGACACAAAATATTTGAAGAGACTATAGTTGAAAATTTCCCTAATATGGGAAAGGATACAGTCAATCAAGACCAGGAAGCACAGAGAGTCCCATAAAGGATAAATCCAAGGAGAAACACACCAAGACACGTATTAATGAAATATCAAAAAATAAATACAAAGAAAAAATATTAAAAGCAGCAAGAGAAGAGCAACAAATAACATACAAGGGAATACCCATAAGGTTAACAGCTGATTTTTCACCAGAAATGCTGCCAGCCAGAAGGGTGTGGCAGGACATATTTAAAGTGATGAAAGGGAAAAACCTACAACCAAGATTACTCTAACCAGCAAGGATCTCATTCAGATTCAACAGAGAAATTAAAACCTTTATAGACAAGCAAAAGCTAAGAGAATTCAGCACCACCAAACCAGCTCTACAACAAATGCTCAGGGAGCATCTTTAGGCAGGACACACAAGAGAAGAAAAAGACACACAAAAACAAACCCAAAATAATTAAGAAAATGGTAATAGGAACATACATATCGATAATTACCTTAAATGTAAATGGTTTGAATACTCCAACCAAAAGACAGACTGGCTTAATTGTTTTTGTTACAAAAACAAGACCCATATATATGCTGTCTACAAGAGACCGCTTCAGACCTAGGGACACATACAGACTGAAAGTGAAGGGATAGAAAAAGATATTCCATGCAAATAGAAATCAAAAGAAAGTTGGAGTAGCAATTCTCATATCAGAAAAAATAGACTTTAAAATAAAGACTATTACAAGAGACAAAGAAGGACACTACATAATGATCAAAGTATCAATCCAAGAAGAAGATATAACAATTGTAAATATTTATGCACCCAACATAGGATCACCTCAATACATGAGGCAAATGGTAACAGCCATAAAAGGGGAAATCAACAGTAACACAATAATACTATGGGACTTTAACACGCCACTTTCACCAATGGACAGATCACCCAAAATGAAAATAAATAAGGAAACACAAGCTTTAAATGATACATTAAAAAAAAATAGATTTAATTGATATTTATAGGACATTCCATCCAAAAACAACAGAATACACTTTCTTCTCAAGTGCTCATGGAACATTCTCCAGGATAGATCATATCTTGGGTCACAAATCAAGCCTTCGTAAATTTAACAAAATTGAAATCATATCAAGTATCTTTTCTAACCACAATGCTATAAGACTAGATATCAATTCCAGGAAAAAATCAGTAAAAAATACAAATACATGGAGGCTAAACAATACACTACTAAATAACCAAGAGATCACTGAAGAAATCAAAGAGGAAATCAAAAAATACCAAGAAACAAATGACAATGAAAATACACTACCAAATGTAAAATAGATAGCTAGTAGGAAGCAGCTGCATAGCACAGGGAGATCAGCTTGGTGCTCTGTGACCACCTAGAGGGGTGGGATAGGGAGGTTCAAGGGGGGGGGCATGGGGATATATGTATGCATATAGCTGATTCACTTTGTTATGCAGCAGAAACTAACACAACATTGTAAAGCAATTATACTCCAATAAAGATGCTAAAAAAAAAAAAATCCCATCCAGGGTGATAGTCCAGCATAACGCTCCTTCTGTCTAATTTTTAAGCTCTATAAAATTATCTCCATAGAAATATTTCGTTTGCTCTACATATAAAAGCACAGCTATAAAGAAAATCACCTCATCTCATTTTATACGTTGACTTTTATAGAAATAGTTCAATGAAGTGTTAAGGAACATTGTTTTGTTGACATACTCAAAGGAACTTCATTTTCCCTTTAAGAAAACTCGGGCTTATACTTGTCAGCGACACTACAGTTGCTTGATTCATAAAAATCAGAGCATCATAGTTCCTTGAGTGTGACAGAGCCTGAACAAAGGTAGACTTTTAATTTAGGAAGATGATAAAATTCTCCTGGGGGTTTTTAATCCCCTCAATTAACAGTCTAACCCACTGCACAATCTTTTTTTTTTTCTTTTCCTGGCAAAAGGCTTTTCACAATGTATGGTTAGAGTCAGGTTTTTCTTTTTCTTTTGTTTTTGTTTTTGTTTTTGTTTTTTTTGACCTATTATATCCAAGTTAAACAGGCTATTCATATAACACTAATGCTGTTGTGAACTTTCTTGGATACTCACAAATTCTCAGAGTAGTACAAAAATTATATTGTAGTCAGTAAGTCTGACTTATGCCCCAATACTTAATTAAAATTAACCTTTGGCCTAAAGAAACCCTTATGAATTTCCCTTCTGTGCTTTAAGATAATTATGATGACGTAAATGGTGAGGTACTGATGAATGGCTACCACTGTTCATCTGATTGGAGAAACACTTGAAAACATCTTCACTGGGCTCTGGCAGATTCTGAAGACAGCTGTTCATAACTGTTGGTAATAAGTAGATATAGAGCTCAGTCTTTCTGGCTCCATGTTAATTCAATCTAGATGACTCTCATTCCTCATATCCTTTTATTTATATCATAAATAGTATCAAATACCTTTCTTGTATAGTTTAATCAGTCATCTAAATAGTACTAGTAGTAAATATCTTCTCTGAAAACTACTATATTTTTAGTGTATGATAATACACAGAATCAACTCTTGTGATGAATACATGATGTGATATACATATATATATGTTGTGTATGTATGTGTGTGTGTGAATTTTTTTGCTTATTTAAGATATAATTTGTGTTTTTTTTTTTAAGACATAATTTTTGCTTTTCCCTTTTGTCTCTACTTCTGGATATTTTGTTTCTCATTATCATATTTTACATAGAAGAGAAGTAGGTTATTGTTCATTAAACACCACACAGCATATATCTCATATGTTCATACTATAGATCTTGATGACTTTGATATACCAGTTTGTAGCTTGATAGGTCATTTTCAAATTCCATATTGGCCCTGACAAAACAAGGAGAAGCAATAGGGTTATTCAAAATCACTAGGGATCCTAGCTCGTTGATGCGAGATAAAGAGAACAAACCTCATACAAAATCAAAATTACTTCTACCACTACTGAACAAAGATCTCATACTCTAAACTTCTCACTGATATCTTTTAAATCCACCATTTTGCTTATTTTATTAACCATCTATGAAAAGTAATCTGACATTACTATAACAATAGCTCTCATTCTAAATATGTAGATGGTCTATAGGTTTTGAATCTACAAATTTGTATAGAGAAAAGTTAAGATGCATCTACGTATCTGCAATTTACGTATTCATCAGGATATTTTATACCTGCATGATACAAACAGGCAAGTTACTTGTGTATAAAATAGCAAAGCAGCAAATACAAAATGGTCAAGGGAAGATTGGTTTGACTGACACAAGAAGAATGAGAAAGAATGCTACAGATAGGCCTTTCGGGGGTAAATGGTGTGACTGAAAGGCAGGCGATGATTTCACCACAGGGAGACAGGTCTGGGAGGATGGGTGAGGGAGGGCAAAGGTCTTTACTCTTCAGTCACAGTGCATGATATTATGGTAGTCAGCCACTCATGATTTGGTATTTTCTTGGAACTTAACTTTTCTAACCCCAACATTATCAAAATATCAATATGCCTGGCAAGAGTAATACTTCAAGCTATAGGTTGCAAACTGGAATCTCATGGCCAATATTTGAGAAATGGACAAAATTTTTATGACTTGCACTGTTTTATACATTGAAACAACACTTAAAATCAGGCAGGTCTATGCTTTACTTTATGAGATAACACCTTAAGTCAAGGTTTCTTTACCTTTATTTTAAGTCCATGGACCCTCTTTGGAATCTAATGAAAGCTACATGCCCCCATAATTATATAGTTACCTCAACAAATTTTATTGAACAGCTACTAAGTAACAGTCTCTCTTTCAGGCTCTGGAGTTCTTAGCAGTGGACAAAAAACAAAACAAAACAAAACATGCCTTCAAGGAACTTTAGATCCAGTAGGGAATAGACAGAAGATAAATAGCAAAGTACATTATGTAGTCCATTAGAAGGTGCTAGTGCTCTGGGGAGAAACAGTAGGTAAGGGGGGCAGGGAGTGCCTGGGGTAGAGAGATGCTGCAATTAAGGAGGTGGTCAGACACGTGTTCACCAAGAAAATGCTATTTGAGTAAAGCCATGAAGCTCGTGAGTGAGTGGACCACAGAAAGGTCTTCATTTCATAATGCACATAACAGCATACAACACACAGTGTTTTTCAGAAAATTTCAAGGTTTTCATGTTAAGAACCACAATGTCAAATGATCAGCTCAAGCATTTGAAGGCAGAATTTAACCAGGTCCTAAGAGAAAGAGACCCAGACAGGTAAACTGAGGACCAGCAGGAATGCCTGGAGAGGTGAAAGTAGCAGGAGAAGAACCCAAGTGGAAGCATGTGTATGCTGTTGACAAGGGTCACCTGCCTCCCAGGTGCCTGGCTCTGCTATAGCTCAGAAGAGGAAAAGAAGGCATATGATGCAAATGAAGATGAGATGCCAAATCCTAGAACACCTTAATAGCTGTTACACCTAACACGCAAAACAAGCTGAGACAATGGATCCAGTAAAATCAATAAGAGGAATGGCAAGGGCTTGCACTGACTCCTGACTCAGAGGTAAGGGGTGAAGTTTCTAGGTCCCCCACTCCATACTCAGTGGTCTCTTAACACCCTACAACATGGAATCATCCATATTGATCCAGAAAGAAGAGACAGGGGAATTAAATTGTTACATAGTAAAATGTGAATTGAGCTAAGTCAGGAATTCTAACCTCTTGTCCCATCTTTGCTATTAGATATATTGCTCTAAAGAACAAATGTAAATTCTCTTCACCAATAAAATTGGGATGATCTCCATAACCATAAAAGATCTACAATTCTATGCTTCATGGAACAGAAATTCTCTTGACTTTCTCTTTCTTTTGTTCTTTAATCCCAATGAAAGCACTATCACTTGGTCACCTCTTCATTAAAACCATCTGAGCCTGTAATTTTATTGTGTCCCTGCTTAGGAAGAGTTCCACTCATGACCACACCCCAGAAAATAACTGACTCATTAATCTTGGCATTAATATGTAATACAATAAACTTTGAAGAGGGTAACAAAACATAATGTTATGAATATGTCAATAGATGAAGTATAACCTGGCACACTTTAGCTGACAAATTCGAAGGCACAATACCGGGTAAGTAACTTAATCTTCAGAACATCAGTTTACCCATCAGTTAGGAGTAAGGCATTCAGTTCCCATGTGCTTTCATGGGAACTGAATGCCTCAATGTCTGGCACATAGTGAGCACCAAAAGACCCCAGCTCTCATCCAAAACCCTATGAGTGATCCTTCAGGTCCAATTATAGCCAACTGCAAACCTTCGCCTGGGACTTCCCTGGTGGTCCAGTGGCTAAGTCTCCGCGCTCCCAATGCAGGGGGCCCGGGTTTGATCCCTGGTCAGGAAACTAGATCCCATATGCTGCAATTAAGAGTTTGCATAGTGCAACTAAAGTGTGCTACAACTAAAAAAAGATCCCACATGCAGCAACTAAAAGACCCCGCATACAGCAACTAAAAAAAGGTCCTGCGTGCCACACCTAAAAGATCCCATGTGCCACAACTAAAGATCCCGTGTGCCGCAACGAAGATCAAAGATCCTGCACACTGCAACTAAGACGCGGTGCAGCCAAATAAATAAATAAATATTCAGAAAGAAAACCCCCACAACTTTGACTCGCAGGCCTCATGGCAGGGGTAGGGGTGCGGGGACTGTCCTCACCACATCAGAATTAGTAGTTTTCTGGGGAGAGTTGCAATGAAGGACTCAGTCCTCCTCCCAGACCAGCCACGTGTATATAAAAATCTGCATCCCGAGCCCTGGAACCAGCTCGGAGGCCTTCTTATTGGAGGGCCTTGGCTTAGGCACTTTCCTCCACTTTGACTCAGTACCTTTCCGATCATAGCCCTTCACCGTCTCCTTGCCCTGGGGACCCACAGGTCCATAAAGAGGCAGGAGTCTTATCTGGGCTGCTCAACAGTGAGATGATTCCCCTACCACTGCACCCACGGACCTTCACCCAGTGCCATTCCATAGGAAAAAAATGGGATACTGGGGGGCAGACAGCTCTTCTTGCCTCTTGCTTGTACTGTGGCAGTAAATGAATAAAGGTTTGATTCTTACTTTGACTCATTGTCCGAATTGACTACCTCTACAACTAATTGCTCAATAACTCCCAGAGTCGATATTATTTTATTTTTACCATTTACTTTAACAACAAAAAAGTGTTCTGATTTGGAATTTATGGAATACAAAAAATATATATTTTTAAAAATAAACAGAGCACCACACATGTACTATATTCTATAACTTGAGGGTGAGCCTCTAGAGAGGAAGAGGTTATTCATCTTTCTTTCTCCTGTGTGACTGGTTAAATTAAACACAAACTCGGGGGTGGTGAGAGTGGGGGGAGAGAGAGAGAGAGAACAAGGCAAACATTGTATGGATGTTTTATGGCCAGGTCTAGAAGTAGTACTACTGCCACTTAAATTCCTTTGGCTACACCTTGGTCATATTGCCCACCTGTATGCAAGGGAAGTGGTGAAATGTAGGCTTCGAGTGCACCCACAAGGAAAACAATGTGAAAATGCACACTACTGCCGCAGCCATAATTAAGTTCCAGGCAGAGTATGAAGGAAGATGGACCCTCTGGGTAAAAAGATGCTTTTCTCGATAGTATTTTGTTTTCCTTCCAAATTATGGTTATAGTGGGCCAAAATACTCAAATATAAAGTGTCAAGACCGAAACATTACAGATCAACTTTCTTGACTCAAGCCCAACTTTTTTCTGAACCTCGTGGTGTAGTCCATTACCTCCTCATTCCATTCTCTTAAACTTTGGGCACTACAGAACTGATGACCAATGTATTACGTATTTCCTTGCCATAGTCTAGGACACAAGATCCAAGTCAGCTTCTGACATCAGCTTCTCTCTGGCTATTTAGTTATACTTTCAAACATTTATTCAAAACAAAGTTTACTGAGTGCCAGATCCTTGTTCTAAACACTAAGGATTCTGTTACGGGCTGAATTGCTTCCCCTTCTAAATCGTATGTTGAAACCCTGAACCACAGTACCTCAGAATGTGAATGTATTTGGAGATAAGGTGTTTAAAGAGACAACAGAGGTTAAATAAGGTCATTAGTGCGGGACTTTATTCAATATGGCTGGCGTCCTAAGAAGAGGAGGTCAGGACACAAAGACACACACAGAAGAAAGACCACAAGAAGACACAGGAGGAGGATGGCCATTTACAACCAAGAGGAGAGACCCTCAGAAAAATATAATCCTGCCAATACCTTGATTTTGGACTTCTGGCCCCCAGAACTGTGAGAAGGTACATTTCTGCCGTAAGCCACCCAGTCTGTGGTACCTTGTTATGGCAGTCCTAGCAAACTAATACAGATTTCACCTAGGAAAAAAACAGATAAAAATCCTGTGCATTCTTGGAGCTTGGCTTCGTGGCTGTCCTTTATTACTCCTCCTCCACTCAGCAACTCCCCCCCAAATAGTCCTGTCTCTTAGGATCCGTATTTGCAGCCTTTCTGGAAAGTACCCACCCTGGTTTATCCTCCCTTTGAGAGCAGAGTCAGACAGGTCTCTAGGTCAAACTGACACAGAAGAGCTAAAATTTTCCCAGTCAATGTTGTAGGTTATATTAGCAGCTAACAACAGCATCTAAAAATGTGCTGACATATATGGAATTCCTAATGAAATTTTTGGAAGGCATTAGACAGCTTTAAAATATTCATTTAAAGAAAAAAATTCCATTTTCTGCAAAAACAGCATATACCTACAGCTAATTTTTAAATATCATGTCAAGGTCACTTCCAGACTGGTAAACTCCTGAAGCATTACTGTACATTATCTAGCAGTAAACTTGTCTCTCCTCAAGACAAGTTCAGGTTTGTCAGTTAGCAGCTTTAACACCTCACCTAACATATAAACTAATTTCTCTTAAGCATTTGCACCATCTAAGATTCAGATTATCGAGGACATTGCCAAGGCTACAACTGATTAGCAAAGAAGTTATACTCCCACTGTTAAGAGTACCCTGCTTCAACTTCTCGTGCATCCCACTAGATTATTTCTTCTTCTTGATCTCTACTTTAAAAGTAAAATATCTACAAAAAAATACCATTCGGAATAATCTGATCTGAGCTTTGAGACTACCCAGCTTTCTTCTCCTTGCCATTCCCCCCTCTAACCTTGACTGAACTCCTACTTAATCATGGAAATGCAGGTCAGAGGTCACATCTTCCAGGAACTTTCCTCAGTCTTCTCCCAGCTCCTTTGCACCATTTCCAGTAGAACTAGGGCATGCTTTCACCCTCTCTCAGCTTCCATAACAGCATTGAGGACGCAGCGCTATAATTCTATGATGGCCTCGACTCCTGCAAGACACAGGCTGTATCTGGGTATACAAAGCAGCCTCTGTAAATGTATGCTGAATAAAGCAGCATTTATTTTCACCCATCAGAATAGTATTATTATTCCTAGATACCTGCTTAAGGTTTAAGAAATATTTCTACAGTTAATTTAAGGTTTATTCACTTTTTAGTCAAATATTTGAATTTGCCATAAAAGGGTAGAAATTAAATTAAAATGTGTAAGGAGCAGTGGATGAGAGATATTTGAGCATACTTCAAACTTTATATGTGATACATGTTTGCTGGAAATGAGCTGTAGTTAATGATAAAAGTAAATTCATTTTATATTATTTTACTTCAGTATATACAACCAAATCATCTGAGAGTGAGTCCTTGTTGAGGAATGACTTCCTACTTTGAATCCTTATTACTGAGATAGTACAATGCTCCATACAGAGGGTGTGTCAGTTCTTTCAAACCTACTACAATATCAGATTTTTGTATTGTAAGCCTTTATCTAGCCCTTTAAAAATATGTTGAAACAAATGTGCCTGGATGCAAGACAAACATCAGAAGTGAGTGTCACATCTGTGACTACAGCAGATTTATGCTGTGGAATGAACTCTTTTACCTTTAACATTTTCAAAATCAGAGAGCAGGTCTGCTCTGAAATAATATTCCTGTTCTTCCGCTTTTGACATGTTTTAATTCTCTTAGAACATATTTCTGTTCTGTGTCCCATCTACTTCATCCTACCCTCCTCTGATGAAGCAGAAAGCTATCAACTGAAGTACAAATCAAATGAAGCAGTGAGAGAGCAAAACAGTATAGATTCATTTAACAACACAAAAGGAAATTAGGCTTTTGCTTTAATTATTCCTACAATTCAGACAAAATAAAGATTGTTCTTCTAAAACTGACTTAATCCTTTCAACAGCTTCCTTATGCCAGAGGAGCAAACTGAATTGTGGGAAGATAAGGTAGTTGCTTCTAAAACTCACCCCTATCAAAAGTTTCAAGGTGGGGAATGAATCCTTTTTCACAGCATGTCAGCCCTTCAGGAGCTGACTTGCCCAAGTCCTTTCTCATCTGGGCTGGGAAGGTGGTGCTCTGTGGGAAGTTTATAGAAAAAATGTGGTGTTCCCCTTCATCATTTCTTCAGGGAAGTTGAGGATGTGATTTAGAAGGGTCTTGGGGGCAAGGAGATGAACTCTGCAAACTGGGAAACAGGCTAATACGCAGCATTATCTTCTTGGCAGCCCACGTTAAGAATGTCTAGGATGGCTGGGGCCTGTGAGTATCATTAAAGAGAAGCAAACGAAAACAACAGCAAGAGAAAAGGGGACCCTGGAGTAGGGCTGGGAAAATGGTCTTTGTTTTACAGAATAGTTTTCCTTCAGGCTGTCAGAGGTGCTTGCTAAACTGATCAAACTTACCTGTATCTTCCTTGACTATTGCACATGTAAATGTTTTCTTTTAATTAGAATGGGCTAGGGAAAATTTGGCATGCCAACTGATTGGGTCTCCAAAATTCTGCTATTTTCCTCTTCATGTTAAAAAATGACAGTACCTATTTGGTACTTTCATCCAGTTTTGAGATTGCCACCATAGTAAGGGGTAGAAGTCTTAGAGCAGAACTCAGTACAACCTGACAATATGGGGCTCCCAGCTCAAAAGGATTCAGAATCTCAAGATGGTGAGAGCAAAGCACTGAAATGAGTGCAGGGCCCTTCGAGGCAGGGCCTATGTGACTGCACAGGTGCACGCCCAGGACACCAGTGCAGCCGGAGCGGCTTGCTCATCTCTGCATAAACTTTAAACAAAGACAGAATATGATTCGTTGAATTGCTCTGATTTGGGTCAATGATCTCAACTTTGGGAGCCACTTGAGCTTAAGCTGAAAGCCAAGGCACAGCTCTGAGAAACACTCTGCCTCATCTGCTACTTAAACTAGGTTCAAAACAGCAGATTTTGCCCAGGTAAATGAGAAAGGAAAATGCAAGGATCATTCATGGCAAAGGGAAGAAACTGAAATTAGCCTGTTTGGGGAAGGAGAGGATGTTGGGGAGTTAATTTCCTCATGAGATAAAGATGGATTTCCATTTGAGTCAGGCTCCTCCATGCAAAGCATTTACCATGAATAGTAGTAAGGCTGGTGACTCATTTTTATGAATAATAAAAGGGCATTAATTTAAACTTAACATGTTGACTCAATGACTTTTTAAAAATTTCATGCTTGATGATTCCATATTTCCTAAAGAAAAAAAGAAATGATAAATATCTGGTTCTGTGCTCTGAGATGAATTATAAATGGGTAGATAAGATTAGCAGACCCAGGGCTTCCCTGGTGGCGCAGTGGTTGAGAATCCGCCTGCCAGTGCAGGGGACACGGGTTCGAGCCCTGGTCTGGGAAGATCCCACATGCTGCGGAGCAACTAGGCCCGTGAGCCACAACTAATGAGCCTGCGCGTCTGGAGTCTGCTCCTCAACAAGAGAGGCCGCGATAGTGAGAGGCCTGCGCACCACGATGAAGAGTGGCCTCCACTTGCCGCAAGTAGAGAAAGCCCTCGCACAGAAACGAAGACCCAACACAGCCATAAATAAATAAATAAATAAATAAATTAATTAATTAATTAAAAAAAAAAGATTAACAGACCCAGAATAATTACTCAATTATTGTCTACTATTAAAAAATCCAATGCAAGGCACAACATAAATTTAAAGTTCTGAATATGCAGCTTGTGATCTAGCAAAATGCATTTTTTAAAATTAAAAAAAAAAAAAGATGAAAGAAAAATATACTCAAAGTTTTTCCTGGTTTCAAATCTCAAAAATTTGAAGCTAAATATACTTCAGAAATTATTTCTACCTTATATTCAAGTCAAACACTGATAAAATCTTCTGAAATCCTACCCATCTTTTTAAGGTCCATATGGAGTCATTTGTGAGTCCTTTAAACTCCATCTTTTACTTTTTTTCTGTAAAAACTCCCATCCTCAGCACTTTCTATATTATTACTGGCACTGATTATATAGTAACTTGCATCACGGTTGTTTGTATTTCTTCTTATTTCCTCCTTTAGGAAATCTCTATGACAGTATCAAGAACTGCTTTTTAATTTCTCATTATTTCTCCAGTATTGTCCAGAACAATACTTTGCATATACTAGATGCTTAATAATTATTAGTTGTGCCTAATTAATCTGGCTCACGGAAATGGATCTCACTTATTAGTACCAGAGATAAAATTTTTATTCGAAATAACTGAATTTGTTTTGCCGATAAATTTGACAATCTAGAAGACATGGATAAATTCCCAGAAACATATAACATACTAAGACTAATCATGAAGAAACAGAAAATCTGAGACTGATTACCAGTAAGGAGGTTGAATCAGTAATCAAAAATCTCCCAATAAACAAATGTAATTTCAATGTGGGCACTGCATTCCCTTATGAATTCTTACTGAAACGAAGAAAGGTAGTAAGTATTGTTATACCTAGACCAATGGGGGATGCCTGTTGTTTATGGCCCTCCTGAGCCTGCCCTGAAATATATGTTGAGTCCATGATTTTCTTTGTCTCCACTGCTAAACCCCTAATCCAAACCACTGCCATCTGGCATCTGAGCTACTGCACTGGCCAACCAACTGGTCTCCCTAGCTCCATCTTGATTCTTCAAATCTACCTACAACTTTGCAGCCAGAATAATTTTCTTAAAATGTGAATTTGATCTTATTACTTCACTACTTAAATACTTAAAGAGTTCTTATTTTTCTTAGGATTAAAAGAAACTCTGATTTATAAATAGGGTGACCATATAATTTAGCATCAAATTTGGGCACTTTGGATAGTAGGGGCATTATTAATCATTTTGCCAGATCAACAGGGCTTTCCAGGGCAACCCAGATGTATGGTCACCCTTCTTGAGAGATATTGCATGAATTAGCCCCCTCAAAATGCTCCAGCCCTCACTAAGAGCCATTATTCTACCCAGTTTTCTTTCAATTCCTATAATACACCATGTTTTTTCCCCACCTCAGAGCTTTTGTGCATACCCATCTGTCTGTTTAAAAAACTCTGTCTCCAAATCTTTGCCTAACACTTATTCATGTTTCAAGTTATGCTATAAATAACACTCCTCAAAGAAGATTTCCTTGATTCTTCAAATAAAAACCACCTTCACCTTACCATCATTATTTCCTCAGATGGCAGCTCAGACTTTTCTTTTATATTTTGCTACAATTTGTAATCTGTAACTTCTGCCTCTATCTTTTTACCATAATTACAGTTCCTTAGGTGCAGTATAACTAGTACCTAGCATAGGAGCTGGCTTATAGGAGAAGCTAAGTAAATATTTATTGAATGAATGAGAAAATGAATATTTTAAAAAGAGAATTATAGAATAAATACTGTCACAGAAAGCATTGGTTTGATTTCAGACAACTATTTTTATATAAAACACATCAAAAATAACATGGGAATGTCAATCTTTCTATATTTAAAGGGCATAGGTACTCTACTTGGAATGATATAAAATGAATACACATAGTAGGAAAAAATTCACCAACCTAAACAAGAACCTTCTTGTAGAACTACTAGTTCACCAAAACAAACAAAAACAAAAAACAAAACAGAACAAAAAGCAAGCAAAACACTAAAAATAGGTGGTAGAAAAACACCATTGCATTGATACCATAATAAATCTACATGACAGCAATATTTTGGTCTGAACAACACAAGTGCTTAAATATCTATAAAGGAGTTTATGTTCCCATAATAACTGTGTAATCTAGTTACAGCCCACAGAGATTTTGAAACATATACTGGTTTAAGGCAAGATACAATTAATATCAGATAGGGCTTCTCTCACCATTAGGAGGACTGACACAGTGCCCAGTAAAGGTTTATTCTATTCCAGCATACAGCAGTATACAAGAAAATAGAAAAAGTGCAAATAAAGTTTTCTTTAAAGAAAACGTAAAGACTTAAGGCACATATACTGACTTTACGAGTCACATACAAATTTTTTTAAAAAGATTAATAAAAAGTGAGGCCTTGACAGAAAAATGATTAATGTAATTCTTATGGGTTTTTGGTCTCATGAAAAACTATAATCCTGAAACTATATTTTCATTTTGATTTTGGATGAAATAAATGGCTTTTACTTTGCCTACATTGATCTTCCAACAACTCATCAAATTCAATTGCATTTTCACACATCCAGGCTTTTGTGTCTACTCCCTAAACCATCCAGTTATCAAATCAGTGGAAAGAATCTACAGGTGGCCTTCTTTGTGTATTTCTTTTGATTTTGGTAGGGTTGCAGTTTCAGGATAATAGTTTTTTTATTAAGATTATCTCTCTCTGTTTAAATGATTAGCACTTCTCATGCTAATGGTATTACACAAGCACCTCAGGGAAGATTCTTCAACAATGCAGGAATGACTACAGAAAACAGATCTACCCAGGCTTTCTGTTGATATAAGTACCATAGACAGAAAGAAAGAAAAATAATAGACAAATACAAAAGACATAACAATCTTCCTTATACTCTACAACAGATTTTCTCCTAAAATGAACCAAAGCAATAGAATCTGAAGTTAACTTCTAAGAACAATCCCAGGACTGGGCTGGCTTCTGAATAATTTAAATAATAATAAATCCCAATCTGGAATCCAAAAAGCTTTCTACACCCTGTGATTTTTTTCCCCCTCAAGAACCAAAGGGCTGCTGACAACTCTTTCAATAAAGTGACTGTAAAGTACCCTTGTGTGAAAACTCTGGCAGTTGGGACTACTGACAATGACATTGTACGTGTTTGCTAAGGGAATAAACCTTTTTTTTTTTTTTTAATTACGAATTGTTTGTACTACCTGACATTGTGTAAACATAACTTATCTATAAAACTTATAATGTTTTAGAGATTATATTTGAATAACAGCTTGGCACAGAGATAAGAACTATACATAATTAGCCGAAATAGATTTCAATGTTTCAGAATGAAAATTAGTTAACTAATTTTGGGACTTTAGTTTCTTCTTAAAAAAAGGGTTAGAAATCTTAAAATGATTTAAGCAGTTCTGGGACTTCAAACCTTCAGCAAAATTCACTGTACCAATCAATACCAGGAACTACACAAAGAACATGATAAGCCTTCCATTTTGAGCACTCTGTAAGTTCACATTTCTACTTGGTTTTCCGAATTCCCAAGAATACTCCTCCAAAAAAAAAAAAAAAAAGTAATTTTAAGTGCGTTTTTTACACTCTGGTTTCATTTTCCAACAACTGTATACAAATAAAATATTATAAAATATTTCTTACACATATTTAAAATTTTAAAAACATCCACCAATTGCTGTAAATGAGTAATAGATACAAAGTATGATGTTTCTATTGCATTTTTAAGAATGTTGTAAGATTTTAAGTATATTTTAATACTTCCCCTCAAAAAGATACCAATACTAATGTGAAACAATATTGTTTCCTGAACACTTTCAACAGATAACTTGCTACTAATAACTTGCTTGTTGATAAAATGATGTGTAATTTTAGGATGTCTTTCATCTGTATCCAAATGACCTTGGAGAAGCCTAACAAAGTGACTGCTGATTTTTTTTTTTTAGCTCATTTCCACTCAAAATAAACCACTACTTCTTATGGTTCATTAACTCAGACACTCATTTGTGTCCCTGGAGCTCTTTCCAAAATAAGGATAAAAAATTATCCTTATAATAAATCAAAGTGCTGACACATTACTTTCAGACTTGGCAAAGAGAGAGGAAACACACACATGTGCATGCAGACATTAATAAATAAACTTAGGGAAATTCACAGGGTTTACACACCTTCTTAACTGCCTGTAATTTAAGCTGCACACTCCTAAACATCTAGAGTATGAAAAATGAAGGTGAAGAATTCATTATCTTGTACATGTAAACCTTCTGAAAAATTTTTTTTCCAACAACATAAAGAATAAGAAAAAATATTTGTAAAAATTAATAATGTTCACTTCCTTTTTGTAATATGGCCTCTTTTCCAGAGAATAAACAATAAGCATCTTACTATCAAATTCTTTTTAAGGAGGAAAATGAACTACAGAGCATGTTTCCTACAGATCCAAGGCTCAAGCTTTTATTAAACAACAACAAAAATCATATATCCTTCTTAGTTTTTTACACTACAAAGCCACCTCCAGGTCAAGAATTAATCCGAATATGGTGAAAGATGATAAACAAACACGTTAGGCTGTGATCATTCTGAAAGGTCAAATTTCATCAGCTGCTACCGGTCAAGTAAGTGACAAAGATCAAAAAGCTAAATCCCTAAAAAGATGCAAACAAATATTTTTGACATATTCAGTACAAATCTCTTAGAAAAAAAGTAATGGCATATATATTGGAACAGACATTTCTTTAGTGAAAAAATTTCATGTGGAAAGGCATTAAGAATATTAAACTTTGGGAATCACATTTTCAAAGCAGAAAACTCTCTCCAAGTTATTCCTGGAATTGAATTAAAACATTTCTCTTGAACCAAATAGTCAAGTCTTTATTGTAAAGCTTATACTTAAAGACCTTTATTTTAGGCCAGACATCTCTAGTACATTATGAATTTGGGGATTTAACAGTTGGATCTTGGGAACAGAGAAAATTGTGGACACCAGTTTAATGCTTACAAAACTTAAAACCAACAAAAAACAGGAAATTCAGAGCTAAGTATAAAACTATCTGTAACCTGCTCCACTAAGTGTATATAAACAAACTTTATATACTACAAAGAAAAGACATAATGATCATTGTATTTCCTTGATCTTTTTGTTAAGCAGTAAGCTTGGTTAATATCGTAATTACCTTGAACTTTATTTCCTGGTTTAAAGAATTGTTGGAACTATCAACTGCACAGGTCTCCATTACATGTTAGTTCATGGTTAATAGTCCTCCAAATAAACTTGGACGTAATAAAGTTGATTATGATAAAATTGAACCTTACAAGTTTAAATCGTTGTTATTCACTGGCATTCTTTAATTGCACCAATATATTTATTACATATTACTGTTAGCAGAGCATTTGGCACACAATAAGGACTCTATAAATGTGAGGGCCATTGTTAACCTTTATAATCATTATCATTATCATTATTAGATAGGTCTAAATAGACATTTTGTACATAATTTAAATTATGTGTTGAGATATATTTTATGAGTTTTCTCTGTATCAGACTTATAAGTATAAATTATAGTCAGATAATTTATTTGACAGCTCATGTTTCCACCTTATAAAATATTTAGATATGTAAAATACCACTAGAGTATTCAGCATTTTTTACTTTTATATAAAAATCACTTTTCAGTTGTTCACTTAACAACCCTCAACTAACCATTTCTTTCAGCTCTAAGATTCTATAGTATTACCATCTGTATGTCCGGGAACCTACTTTTATCTTAGGGCTGACATAGTGTGCCTCAATGACCTAATTCTGAATCAGTAGGCTCTGACAGTCCCAGAGTTCTAATTTGGACTCAAAGAAAAATTATACCTCTCTAGGAGGAGATATGCATTGTAAAGTTCTGTATTATAAAAAGAAATCTCCTGTAGGTGAAAGCTTGGGTAAGCAGAAAAACAAAGACTTTTCTTTGATCATTCTTATCTGTTAGAAAGGATTATGCCTCTGAAAAAACAACACCCACACATTCAGCAAGCTGAAAGCGTTTGCAACACAGTGTATCTTGGCCAGAAGTATTTATTTAGGGATCATATTAATCTTTGTGACACTGTAACAAAGAATCTAAGACTGGCTCTACAAAAAGAGTAACATTAAAAATTGACCATGCCAAGATGATCAAATGTGATAACATCAAAGGAAACACAATTATTACTTCTTCCTCTAAAATAGAGGAAGAAGGGTAAAATAGGAAGAGTATAATTGTTTTGTGATAGATATGTTTAAAAGAAACAGGAAAGCTTTTTTCATCCATTTAGTATATATTTATTGGATGCCTCACATATGTTAAGCATAGGGATTTAATAGCAACGTTAGATTGGCTTTACCCTTATAATCTTGTATGTATTAATCCATTCATCAAACAACTGCATTGCAGGTAGTGTGAAAGGTGTTAAAGGTGCAGGAAAAGGTAGGATTTCTATGTTCACCATAATGCCAACAGGTGTTTCACAAAAAAGGATATTGAAATGGCCAAAAACATATAAACTTGTTTAACTTCATAAGACATCAAGGAATTGTACATATACCAGTTCACTAGATGGATTAAATTTAAAAAGACACAAGATACCAAGTCCTTGCAAGAATGTGGAGTAATTGGAGCTCTGACACTGCTGGTAAGAATGTAAATTGTTACAACCATTTTAACAAATCTATTCGGCAGTAGTAACTAAAGCTGAACACATATATATTCTCTGACTCTGTGATGTATTATACAAATGTACTCCTGGTGTGTGTGTGTGTGTGTGTGTGCGTGTATGTGTGTGTATGTGTCCATCCTCTGACTCTGTAACATACAAATGTATGGGATGGGGGGGCATGTGTGTCAGAAATGCAGGCATATATTCACCAAAAGATGCACACAAGAATACTCAGAGTAAGTTACTGTAATAACACAGAGTTAGCAATTCCACTAATGATACAACTGATAACTAAATTGTGCTTTAGTGAAATGTTAAACAGCCATGAGAATGAACAAATGACAGATGCAACGTCAGTGAATTTCATTAACATAATGTTAAATAAAAAGAAGCTATACTCTAAAGAATACCTATTGTGTGATTCTATTTAAACACAATTCAAAAATAGGCAAACTAGGAGGAAGGCAATGGTGGAAGAGAGGAATACAAGAGACTCCTGGTGTGCTTGGAATGATCTGTGTCTTGATCAGGAAGCTGGCTACATGGATGATTTCACTTTTCTGATCTTTTATTGCACTAGACGCTTATCATTTGTGACTCTTCTGTGACAAATTTACTTAAAACTTTGTAAATTGCACTGAGCGCCCCCATTTTTGATTGAAGAGGAACATACTGTAGGCAAGTGAAGACAAGGGGAAACATTACGATAAGTATGATGAATAGAGTAATGGGGTTGTCACTACCTTCTGGCAGTTTTCTATTGTATTTGCCACAGGCCCTCATTACCTCATATATGGATACCTGTGGTACTCACCTACTCTTTCTGATCAAGTCCCTTAACTTTTCAATCTATTTACACATCCCAGTGAAACCTATTTTTTGATTAATCTTTTAATCATTGCTTTACCCATGTCATCCCCCTGCTTGAAAATGATTGCTTACTCCTCATTGCCTGTACTGTAAAATCTAACTCCTTAGCAGAACATACAATGCCTTCCATTAATTTCACCAAAATCTGAATTCAAATGACTTCTCATACATTATCTACCTTGAATCACCTATATAACTCAATAATAGCAGTATCAAATTATGGTTAAGGGCACAGACCCAAGAACTCTTACTCTGTGACCTTGGTAAATTACTTGATCTCTCTGTGCCTCAGTTTTCTTGTCTGCAAAATGAGGACACTACTAGTACCTATAACACCAACTCATAGAGTTTTTGTGGGGATGAAACGAGTTAATACCTATAGAGCATCTGAAGAGTATTTGACACACAGTAATCAATAGGTATTGATTATTATTTTTTCATTATGTTAATCAGCCAAAATAGCTGCCAAACAAGACATAGTCAATCCTGCCTTGTCACTTGGCTCATGGCATTCTTCCTAAATATGGAAAGCCCTTGCTCCATACTCTCTTCCCTCCCAATCTCTCATTTTTCCTTTAAACTACCATTTCATTCTTAAAGCTTCCGGCCACCATAATAAAAGGGAGGTCTTTTTAGAAGTCCCTCTGTGCTAGTCATTCATCACGTGTTCTTTTGCTTTTGTTTTTTAATATACACTGTCTTCGTGTCTTGATTATAAGGTATTTGAAGTAAGTACAATCACTAACTGGTCTTTTTACCTCCAGCAACAAAAGCCTATTGAAATTCAAGTGTGTTTAATTACTTAGTAAATCATGTGTATAGTAAATTTCACTGTGAAAACTGATTATTTTTTTTAATCAGCTTTATTGAATTATAATTGAAACAAAATTGTAAGACAAAGTGCACACTGTGATGATTTGATATATGTATACATTGTAAAATGATTCCCACCATCTACTTAGTTAACACATCCATCACCTTATTTATTTATTTATTTATTTAGAACACTTAAGTTCTATTCTCTTAGCAAATTTCAATTATCTAATACAGTGTTTTCAACTGTAATCATCATATTCTATGTTAGATCCTCATACTTCATTCACCTCAGCGATGAAAGTTTATATCCTTTTGGCAACCTTTCCCTATTATCTCCACCCCCAAAACCAATATACAAAAATCAGCTGCATTTCTATAAATAATGAACTACCAGAAAGATAAATTAAAAAACAATTCCACTTACAGTTACATTAAAAAGGATAAAATACCTAGGAATAAATTTAACTGAATAGGTGAAAGACAAATTATAAAAAAAATTGATGAAAGAAATTGAAGAAGACCCAAATAAATGGAAAGATATTTTGTGCTTATGGCTTGGAAGAATTACTATTGTTAAAATGTCCATACTACCCAAAGCTATCTACAGATTTAATGCAATTCCTATGCAAATTCCAAAGGCGTTTTTCACAGAAAGAGAAAAATCAATTCTAAAATTTGTATGGAGCCATAAAAAACCTCTGAATAGCTAAAGAAATATTGAAAACAGAAGGACAAAGCTAGAGGCATCACACAACCTGATTACAAACTATATTACAAAGCTACAGTAATCAAAACAGTATGGCATTAGCATAAAAACAGACACATAGATCAATGGAACAGAGTAGAGAACCCAGAAATAAAGCCACATGTATATGGTCAATTAATTTATGACAAAAAAGTCAAGAATATTAAATAGGGAAAGGACAGTCTCTTCAATATGATGTTAAGAAAAACAGATAGCCACAAGCAAAAGAATGAAACTGCACCCCTATCATACACCGCTCAGAAAAATCAACTCAAAATGAATTAGATTTGAAAGTAAGGCCTGAAACCACAAAACTCCTAGGAAAAAACAAAAAAAACATAGGGGGTAAGCTCCTTGACATCAGTATTGAGAATCATTTTTTGGATTTGACACTAAAAGCAAAGGCAACAAAAGCAAAAATAAACAGGTGGAACTACATCAAACTAAAAAGCTTCTGCACAGCAAAGGAAACCATCAACAAAATGAAAAGGCAACTATAGAATGGAAAAAAATATTTAAAATCATATATATGAAAAAGACTAATATCCAAAATATATAACTTACATAACTCAATAGCAAAAAAAAACCCCAAACCATCTGATTAAAAAAATAGAGGAACTGAATAGAAAAACAGGTACATGAAAAAGTGCTCAACATCGCTAACCATCAGGGCAATGCAAATCAAACCCACAGTGAAATATGACATCACACATGTTAGAATGACTATCACCATAAAAGTAAGAGATGTTGGTAAGGATGTGGAAAAAAGGGAATCTCTGTGTACTGTTGGTAGGAATGTAAATTGGTGTAGCTACTATGGAAAACAATATAGAAGTTTCTAAAAAAATAAAAATAGAACTACCATATGATCCAGCAATCCCACTACTGGATATACATCCAAAAAAACTGAAAATAGGATACTGAAGAGTGAACATCTGTACCCACATGTTCACTTCAGCATTACTCACAATAGCCAAGATATGGAAACAATCTAAGTGTCCATCAACAGATGACTGGATAAAGAACATATAATACACACACACACACACACACACACACACACACACACACACACACAGGAATATTATTCAGCTAAGAAAAAGAAAAAAATGTGCCATTTGTGACAACATGGATGAACCTTGAGGGCATTATGCTAAGTGAAATAGGCCAAAGACAAATACTGCATGGTATCTCTTACTTATGGAATATTTTTAAAAAAAGTCAAACTCATAGAAACAGAGTAGAAAACAGATTATCTTTTATATGACTAACACATTTTTGTTAACTAATGATTTCTTTTCTAAATATGATTTCATAAAGAAAATTTATTTTATTTTACTTCATTATGACAGATTATGTAAGTATAATATTGAATTACCTAATTTTACCCCAAAAAATCCCTTTAAAATTTAATTTAAAATTATATATATTTTCCAACTATACAGTGCTAAATTTTATCCTAATCTATATCATGAACTATAATCATTTCCCTATAAAGTGAGCAGAATAGTCAATTGCTCATTTAAATTGCTCATTTAATCTCATGAGTTGGAGATTTATTCCTACATCTTTTATAGCAAGATAGAATTATATAAAATATTGTAAACATAATGAATAATGTCTTTTCTTTGGGGCACTTTTTATTTGAAGATAATAATGAATCACCTGTGAGATGCTGATTATTAAAGGAGTGATAAGCTTCATAAGAACACTATTAACTGCTTAAGAAAGAGGAGGGAAGCTGATTAAAGGAATTGTCCATACAGCCATTGGACTGTGACGTGGCCACAGTAATTCATAGGTTAAGAGGATCAAATCCACCCAACACATGCCAGCTGCCCTTTGCTCTTCTGTGATGCTTTCTCAAGGCAGTAGGAAAAACAAAATTTTAGAAAAAAAATGGAGAAATATGTATAAAATTCTGTAAAAGCACCAGAATCCACAAGGAGTACAACAGTACATATTCTACAAAAGCACAACTTTATAAAAGTTGCCTTAAATAGTTCCGAACAACAAGCTTAGTGAGTTCTTCCTCAGAACAGCTCACAGCTGGGGCTACTGTTAGTTATTCCAAGCAGCTCTCATCAGGAGAACTTCAAAGAGTCTCCACAGCCACTCCCCAGTGCTCTAGGAAGCTCCGAAGTCTGTCTTTTCACCAAACCATTTACAAGGTTTGGAAACATTGATAACACCTTTCATCTTTTCAGTTCCTCTGTGGTTAATCATGTTTTTGTTCGATTCCATGTTCAGTCCAGTACCATTTTCTGCAAATCTGCTTTGTAGGCAAGCATGTGAATTTAGTAAGTTTTACCAGTGTTCTTCAAGTTCAATGACAAAAAATCTGAAGGCAAACATACACATCTTCAGATCCAATTCAAGCATTTACATAAACAGAATTTGAAACATTGTGTTTCAGACTTGAGTTCTTTCCTATTTACAGGCTAGACAAAACAGTCTAGAAAAATAAAATTGCTTCAGTCCATTTACACTAGATCTTAGGGATTTTAAAACTTAAGAAACAGTGAATCTTTCAACTTCTGATTGACCTTGTGATAAAGATGCAAAGAGAAGGAACAGGGTGTAACAGGGATAGCCTTCAGGGGCTGCCCACCTGGCGCCTGAAAAAATCCGTAGATCTAGACCATAATGCCAAAAATTTTGAGCTTGAGGTCTATCCATTCATTTATTCCATAATTCAAGGATAAATAACAGAGAACCTTTGGTTTGCCAGACACACTGCTGAGAGCAGGAAGGGTGCTAGAACTATTAAGTCCGATAAAATTCTAAACCACTTTTAAAAAATCCATACATTTGTTAGGGAAGAACACCGCATAATAAATAAACAGCAAAGCTTATGAAGAGTGCTACGAAAGTGAGAGGTATAAAAATCTACTGGCAATGGAGAGAAGAAAATAATTCCCCTTAGTGAATTGTGAAGGGCTTCAAGGAGTGGAGGATTCTTGAGGATACTCAGAAATTTGCCAGAGAAAGAAGAGATGTGGAGTGGGGGGAAGGCCAGAATACCAGGTAAAAGGGAAAGAAGGAATAAAGGCAGAGAGACCTGAAAAAAGGGGAGGAGTTTCATGTGACTACAGTAGAGAGTCTAAGAAAGAAAACTGAAAAAAAAAAATAAAGATTTTGAAGGTCCATTTTTGCTTCACTGATAAATTAGGATTTTATCCTATTGACAATAGAATGATAATGAAGGGCCTGCAGCAAAGGAGTAAAAAAATAACAACTCTGCCAGTAGTAAGCAAGTTGAGCTGACGTGGTAGAGACTGGGTGTGGGTAAAGTTTACTCAAGAAGCTACTGTGCTGGTTCAGGTGAAAATGATAAACACTTGAGAATCATGATGGCATTATCTCTGGGTTAATTTCAGATATCCTGAGTAGGGCAAACTTTTATCATTCAAATATCTATTGGTATAAGTGAATTTTAACAACATACTTTCCTAAAGACAAATGCTGCAAAGAAATAAGAACATGACAAGGAAGATGCCAGATTGCTAGGATTACTGGTGGAAAAAAAAGAGGGCAAAATACCGTAAGATATGGCACATTTTGAAATTTTACCTAAAATCAATTCTGGATCTCATTTTAACATAAATCCCAGCGATGTTATAGGGAAGTCCTGGTTCAAGATGTCAACAAAGGAAGATCCTGAACTCACATCCCCCCACAGAATCTATAGCTGTATATGGAACAATTTCCTCTGAACAAAACCTAAAAACTGGTGAAGTGACCACCTTACATCAGGATAATGAAAGGGAAACCACATCGAAGCAGGTAGGAGAGGCTGAGACACAATGTCACCCTAAACCCCACACCCAAATCAAAACCCAGAGCTTCTCCCTGTGGAGTGAAGTGTTCATACCTCACATCAGGCAAGCCGACTATTAAGACCAGCACCTGAAAGATGAGGCCCCAAAACATCTGGCTTTGAAGACCAACAAGGCTTATACCCATGAGAACTGCAGGGCTGTGGCAAACTGAGAAAAGGCTTTTAAAGGGCTCATGTGCAGACTCACCCACCCCAGGGCCCAGTGTAGAAACAGACCTTTAAAGATGCCTAGACTTATTTTCCCTTCTTTTTTAAAAACATTTTTAACTGAAGTATAGTTGATCCACAATATTTCAGGCATACAGCAAAGTGACTCAGTTATACATACATGTATATGTATAATATATATATAACGTATATATGTATAATACACACACATATATATACTTTTTCAGATTCTTTTCCATTATAGGTTATTACAAGACACTGAATGTAGTTCCCTGTGCTATACAGTAGGTTCTTGTTGTTTATTTCATAATATAGTAGTGTGTATATGTTAATCCCAGATTCCCAATTTATCCTGCCCCCTCTTTCCCCTTTGGTAACCATAAGTTTATTTTCTATGTCTGTGAGTCTACTTCTGTTTTGTAAATAAGTTCATTTGTATCATTTTTTAAGATTCCACATATAAGTGATGTCATAGGATATTTGTCTTTCTCTGTCTGACCTTCTTCACTTAGTATGATAACCTCTAGGTCCATCCATGTTGCTGCAAATGGCATTAGTTCATCCTTTTTTTGGCCAAGTAATATTCCATTGTTTGTCTGTATGTGAGTGTGTGTGTGTGTGTGTGTGTGTGTGTGTGTGTGTGTGTGTATATATATATATATATATATATATATATATATATATACCACATCTTTATTCATTCATCTGTCGATGGACATCATTTAGGTTGCTTCCATGTCTCGGCTACCATAAACAGTGCTGCTATGAACATTGGGATGTATGTATCTTTTTGAATTAGAGCTTTCATCTTTTCCAGATATATGTCCTGGAGTGGGATTGCAGGATCATATGGTAGTTCTATTTTTAGTTTTTTAAGGAACCTCCATACTGTTTTCCATAGTGGCTGTACCAATTTACATTCCCACCAACAGTGTAGGAGGGTTCCATTTCTTCACACCCTCTCCAGCATTTATTATTTGTAGACTTTTTAATGATGGCCATTCTGACCAGGGCGAGGTGGTACTTCATTGTAGTTTTGATTTGCATTTCTCTAATAATTAGCGACGTTAAGCATCTTTTCATGTGCCTGTTGGCCATCTGTGTGTCTCCTTTGGAGAACTGTCTATTTAGGTCTACTGGCCATTTTTTTATTGGGTTTTTGTTTTTTTGATATTGAGCTATATATTAAGCTCTTGTCAGTCACATCATTTGCAAATATTTTCTCCCATTCCATTGTTTGTCTTTTCATTTTGTTTATGGTTTCCTTTGTTGTGCAAAAAGATGCCCAGCCTTTACTTAAAAGAGACTCATTTGCTCATTTTAAAATGTTGATCTGAGTGGCAGAGACCTGCTGGGATACTATCCAGGGACAGAGGTTGTGGGTGCCGTCTTTCTGCTCTCCTTCTGCCTCACTAAAGCCGGCAGTTGCCATTTTTTTTTTTTTTTTTCTTTTCGAGCAGGTGCCATCTTTATACTGAAGACAGCGGGAGCCATCTTTTTTTTTTCCTTTTTTTCAGAGGGTGTCATTTTTGTACTGTCCTTCTGAAACACACCAGGGTACCAGTAACTCCTGAAGGAAAGCTTCTGCACATGTTTGGTGCCCTAGTTTTTGTATCAGGTAACCTAGTTTTGGTGGCTATCATCCAGAGAACACCTCTTGATTGCCTGGCTCTAGAGACCGGGGGAGCCTTGTGTTCCTGGGTCCCATGGGACTGTAACAATTGGAGAGACAGTTCTTGGCAAGCTGCCATTCCCAGGGCACTGCACAGATAGCAGACGGAAACATGCCCAGTCTTTCTGAGAAAGAGGCCTAGTTGTGCATCCAGAAGTTTAGCCTGTGAGGCAGGCTTCTGGTTTGGCACACTTAAAGGGGCCAACGGAGATGCTGTCAGGGAACTGATGCTGTGGATGTAATCTTTGCACTCTCCCTCTGCTTCATTCCAGCTCACTTGTATCTTCCAGAAAGGGGCTTATATACTTGTATGGTGTCTTGATTTTTGCTGCTGCCAGATGACACCTATACATCACCTGAATCTGATGGCCAGGAGAGTTTACACTTGTCTTCCAACAGGACTGTATATATTTGTGTAGTCTCAAAACTGCTGCCTGAGGGTCTGGCTTCCAATCAGCCTGAATCTAGGTGATGACTGAGAGCCTCCCCTTTGGGACAATAACTGGTCTTGGCACACCCATAACACTGGGAGCTATTAAAAATAAAATAGGATGCTTGGACAATCACAAAGGTTTGGGAGACAGCCAAGAGCTAGGGCAAAGTTGAACACTAAGTTTTATCTACACAAGGCCAACACTTCAAAAATGGGAGAGGTGGCTGTTTCATCTAATGCATAGAAACCAACACAGAGAATCAAGCAAAGTGAAGAAAGAGAGAATGAAAGAATAAGATAAAACCTCAAAAAAAACTCTTAATGAAACAGACATAAGTAACTTACTAGGTAAAGAGTTCAAAGTAATGATCATAAAGACACTTAGCAAACTTGGGAGCAGAGTGGATGGAACATGGTGAAAAATTCACAAAAAGATAAAAAAATAGAAAATACAAGTACTAAAAAGAACTGAAGAATACCATAAGTGAACTGAAAAATACACTAGAATGGTTCAACAGCAGACTAGATAAAGCAGAAGAAAAAAATCAATGAACTTGAATACAAGACAAAGACACTCACCCAATCAGAGGGGCAAAAAGAAAAAAGAATGAAAGAAAGTGAAGATAGTTTAAGGGACCTATGGGACAACAGCAAGTGAAATGACATTTGCATTATAAGAGTCCCAGGAAAAGAAGAGAGAGAAAGGAGCAGAACACTTATTGGATGAAATCATGGCTGAAAACTTCCCTAACCTGGTGAAGAAGCAGACATCCAGATCCAGGAAACCCAGATGGTACCAAATAAGATGAACCCCAACAGACTTACACCAAGAAACATTATAATTAAAAATGTCAAAGGTTAAGGACAACCAGAGAATCTTAAAAGCAGCAAGAGAAAGACAATTTGTTACACACACAAGACAATCAGCAGATTTTTCTGCAGAAACTTTGCAGGCCAGAAGGGAGTCACATGATATATTAAAAGTGCTGAAAGAAAAAATACTTCAAACCAAGAATACTCCGCCCAACAAAATTATCAATCAGAATTAAAGGAGAAATAAATAGCTTTACAGACAAGCAAAAGCTAAATGAGTTCATCACCATTAAACTGGCATTACAGGAAATGTTAAAGTGACTTCTTTAAACTGAAAAAAAAAAGGTGTTAATTAGTAACAAAAAAAATATAAATCTCACTGGTAAAGGTAAATATATAGTAAAGATAGTGAATTAATCACTTATAAAACTAGTATGAAGGTTAAAAGACAAAGTACTAAAAATAACTATAATTATCTATGATAATTTGTTAAGGAATTCACCAGAGAAAAAGATGTAAGATGTGACATCAAAAATATAAAACATGGGTGGGGGGAGTGTAAAAATATAGAACTTTAGAATGCATTCAAACTCAAGTTTTTATCAACTTAAAATAAACTGTTGTAAATATAAATTGTTATATTTAACCTTCATGGTAACCACAAAGGAAAAAGCTATTGTAAATTTACAAAAGATAATTAGAAAGGAATCTAAGTATACCACTAAAGAAAGTCATCAAACCACAAAGGAAGAGAGCAAGAGAAGAAAAAAGGAACAGAGGAACTACAAAACAGCCAGAAAACAATTAACAAAATGGAAATAGGTACATAACTATCAATAATTACTTTAAATGTAAATGAACTAGATTCTCCAATCAAAGACATAGAGTGGTTAAATGAATAAAAAAACAAGACTCACCCTGTGATAAACCATAATGGAAAAGAATATGAAAATGAACATATATATATATATAAAACTGAATCACTTTGCTGTGCAGTAGAAATTAATACAACTTTGTAAATCAACTATACTTCAATAAAATAAATTTTAAAAAAAGACTCATCTGTATCTTTCCTACAAGAGACTCACTTCACATTTAAGGACACACAAACTGAAACTGAAGGAATGGAAAAAGATATTCTATGCAAATGGAAACCAAAAGAAAGCTAAGGTAGCTATACTTATATCAGACAAAATATACTTTAAAAGACAAAGAAAGGCATTACATAATGATAAAGGGGCCAATCACACAAAGAGGATTAAATATTTGTAAATATTTATGCACCCAACATAGAAACATCTAAATATATAAAGCAAATATTAACAAACCTAAAGGAAGAAAATAATAATAGGTGACTTTAATACCCCACTTACAACAATGGATAGATCATCCAGACAGAAAATCAATAAGGAAACATTGGCCTTAAGTGGCACATTAGATCAGATGAACTTAACAGATCTACACAGAACAGTACATCCAAAAGCAGCAGAATAGCCATTCTCTCAAGTGCACATGGAACATTCTCCAGGATAGATCACATTGGGCCACACAACAAGTCTTAACTAATTTAAGAAGACTGAAATCACATCAAGGAGACTGAAATCACATCAAGGATCTTTTCTGACCAAAATGGTATTGAAGTAGAAACCAATTACAAGAAAACTAGAAATTTCACAAATATGTGTAAATTACAAAACAAGCTACTGACCAACCAATGGGTCAACAAAGAAATCAAAAGAGAAATTTTAAAAAAATATCTTGAGACAAATGAAAATGGAAATACAACATACCAAAACTTATGGGATGCAGCAAAAGAAGTTTTAAAAATAAAGGTCATAGCAATAAATGCCCATCTCAAGAAAGAATAAATATCCTAAGTAGACAACCTAACTTTACAACTCAAGAAACTAGAAAAAGGACAAAATTTAGCAGAAGGAAAGAAATAACAAAAATCAGAGCAGAAATAAATAAAATAGAGAGCAAAAAGACAATATAAAATATCAATGAAACAAAGAATTAGTTCTTGAAAAGTTAAAATTGAGAAGACTCAAATATATAAAGTCAGAAATGAAAGAGGTGACATTACAACTGATACCACAGAAAAACAAAGTATTATAAGGGACTACTATGAACAATTATATACCAACAAACTGGATAACCTAGAAGTCATGGATAAATTCCTAGAAATACAACCATCCAAGACTGAATCACAAAGAAATGGAGCATCTGAACAGACCGATTACCAGTAAGGAGATTAAATCAGTAATCAAAAACCTCCCAACAAACAAAAGTCCAGGACCAGGTTGCTTCACTGGTGAATTCTAACCAACGTTCAAAGGAAAATTAATACTAATTTTTCTCAAACTCTTCCAAAAAACAGAAGTGGAGGGAGCACTTCTAAACTCATTTCATGAGGACAACATTTTCCTGATACTAAAACCAGACAAAGACACCAAAAGAAAGAAAAATTATAGGCTAATATCCCTGATAAACACAGATCTAAAAATCCTCAACAAAATATTTGCAAACTGAATTCAACAATACATTAAAAGGATCATACACCATAATCAAGTGGGACTTAATTCCAGAGGTGCAAGGATGATTCAGTATCCACAAGTCAATCAATGTGATAAACCACTTTAACAAAATGAAGGATAAAAGCATATGATCAGCTCAGTAAATGCAGAAAAAGCATTTGACAAAATGTAACATTCATTTATGATAAAAGCTCTCAAGCAAGTAGGTACAGAGGGAACCTACCTCAACATAATAAATATCACATATGACAATTCCACAGCTAATGGTATATTCAATGGTAAAAAGAAGAAAGCTTTTCTTCTAAGATCAGGAACAAGACAAGGATGCCCACTCTCACCACTTGTACAACATAGTATTGGAAGATTTAATCAGACAGCAATCAGACAGAAAATTAAATAAAAAGCATGCAAGTTGGAAAGGAAAAAGTAAACTCTCACTATATTCAGATGACATAATTTTATACAGTGATCTTTTGGTATCCATGTGGAATTGGTTCTAGGATCCAGCCCTCACCAAAATCTGTGAATGCTCAAGTCCCATATATAAAATGGCATGGTATTTTCATGTAAACTATGTACATTCTCCCATATAATTTAAATCATCTCTAGATTACTTACAATACCTAGTACAATGTAAATGCTATGTAAATAATTCTAAGTATGATGTAAATGCTATGTAAATAGTTGTGGGTACCTGACAAATTTAAGTTTTGCTTTTTGGAACTTTCCTTTTTTTTTTTTTTTTAATTTGCAATCCACAGTTGAATCTGCAGATACAGAACTGGTGTATACAGACAGTCAATTGTATATAGAAAATTCTAAAGACACCACCAAAAATTGTTAGAACTAATAAATAAATTCAGTAAAGTTGCAGGATATAAAATCAATACACAGAAATCAGTTGCATTTCTACACAGTATTAATGAACTATCTGAAAGACAAATGAAGAAAACAATCCTGTTTACAATTGCATCAAAAAGAATAAAATACCTACAAATAAATTTAACTGAACAAGTGAAAGGCCTGTACACTGAAAACTATAAGCCATTGAGGAAAGAAATTGAAGAACACAAATAAATGGAAAGGTATTCTGTGCTCATGGATTGGGAGAATTACTGTTGTTAAAATGTCCATACTACCCAAAGCAATCTACAGATTCAAATGGCATTTTTCAGAGAAAAAGAAAAATCAATCCTAAAATTTGTATGGAATCACAAAAGACCTCAAATAGCCAAAGTAATCTTAAGTGATCTTAACCTTTGCTTGAGCAAAGGTGAAGACATCACACTCTCTGATTAAAAACTCTATTACAAAGCTATAGTAATCAAAATAGTACGGTACTGATATTAAAAAACAGTCACATTGATTAACAGAACAGAAAGTCCAGAAATAAACTCATGCATATATAATCAATTACTATACAACAAAGGAGCCAAGAATATACAATGGGAAAAGGACAGTCTCTTCAGTAAATTGTTCTGGGAAAACTGGACAGCCACATGCAAAAGAATAAAATTGGACCACTATCTTACACTATACACAAAGATTAATGCAAAATGGATTAAAGACTTGAATGTAAAATCTTAAACCATAAAACTCCAAGAAGAAAACATAGGAAATATGGTTCTTGATGCTGGTCTTGGCAACAAATTTTTGGGGATTTGACACCAAAAGCAAAGGGAACAAAAGCGAAAATAAACAAGTGGGAATACATCAAACTAAAAAGCTTCTGCACAGCAAAGGAGAAAAAGCAAAAAGGCAACATACTGAATGGGAGAAAATATTTGCAAATCATATACTTGATAAGGGGTTAATATCCAAAACATATATAGAATGCCTACAACTCAGCTAAAAATCAAACAATCTGATTAAAATATGGGCAGAGGCAGTAAACACATTTTTTTTTTACAAAGAAGACATACAGATAGCCAACAAATACATGAAAAGATGCTCAACATCACTAAACAACAGGGAAATGTAAATCAAAACCACAATGAGATATCACCTCACATCTGTTAGAATAACTATTATCAAAAAGATAAGAGATAACAAATGTTGGCCAAAATGTAGAGGAAAGTGAACCCTTGGGCACTATTGATGGGAATGTAAATGGTGCAGTCACTATGAAAAACATTAGGAAGGTTCCTCAAAAAATTAAAAATACAACTACCATATGATCCAACAATTCCACTTCTGGGTATTTATCCAAAGGAAATAAAAACACTAATTCAAAAAGATGTATGCACCCCCATGTTTACTGTAGCATTATTTACAATGGCCAAGATATATAAACAACCTATATGTCCATGGATATATGAATGGATAAAGAAACTGTGATATATATATATATATCAGCTAAGTGAAATAAGTCAGACAGAGAAAAACAGATACAATAAGATCTAACTGATATGCAGAATCTGAAAAAAAAAACCTCATAGATACAGAGAACAGATTGTTCAGTGGTTCTCAAAGCTGGGGGTGAGGGGTAGAGGAAATGGGTGAAGGGAGTCTAAAGGTACAAACTTCCAGTTATAAAATAAATACATCATGGGGATGTAATGTACAGCATGGTGACTATAGTTAATAATACTGTGTTGCACATTCGAAAGCTGCTAAGAGAGTAGATCTTATAACTTCTCATGACAGGAAAAAATTCTATAACTGTATGGTGACGATTTCAACTAGACTTACTGTGGTGATCATTTTACAATATATACAAAATATCAAATCACTGTGTTATATACCTGAAACTAATATAATGTTGTATGTCAATTATACCTAATAAAAATCACCTAAGTAAAAATAAATGTTATAAGTGCTCTGTTGAGGATTTTTGTAGCAGGAAACAAAAGGGGAAATGAGAGCCACAGTTAGACGTTCTGACAGGGACATCACATGCAGTTATGTAGTGTGTAAACTGCATAGTCATATGTGGTGACCCTGTTTACTTTCTCAGAAGCTTAGTACTCAAAAAAAAAGAAATCAAAGTTCATATCTTATAAATTTAAAACAGATAAATCAGTGCTTAACACACTAAATCTCAAGGTTTTAAAGACCTTTCCAACCTTTCTTTTGTAAGCTAAAATAAAACTACATTTTAAACAAAACTGTATTTATCAATAATGGAAACTCAGTGGAGTGGCAAAATACTGTGATTAACTGGATAGAAAATTTGAGGGACTAGCTATTGTTACCCTCATAGTCATAGGCACAAAACTGGGAATAAGAAAAATTGAGAAACCTTCGTGAGATAACCCAGTTCAAATTCAAGGCCGAGACCCAAGTTCAAGGCCTGCACCTCCTCCTGAAACCACAATGCTATGTTACATCCACAGATTCTACTCTTTTACTAACCCCTTATCATGATGTCTCAAAATGAAATGAACTACTTGTAGGAGAACAGGAAAACTAGAATAAATCCATAGTGTCTTTCCACTCAGACAAGATGGTGATGTCCATTTACGTTCATAACAATTGAAAGAGTAGTTTCACATAAAGGCCTGCCTTGCCTTGTATAGACAGAAAACAGGACCTCTACACCACGGGCTACTTGAGAGCAGAGAATGAGTCTTATTTCCACAACACAGGGTATGCCACCTGACACATATAGGCAGTTAGTAAAATACTTGTTGAATGACTGAATTAAATCATAAGTGTAAAATTTTCTCCCACAGCCCTTTCTGCATCTGAGGTCCACATGAGTGTGTGAAATGTACAACTTAAAACTTTCCACATTTACTCATTCAAACTGTGGTGCCTATGTAAATGAGAATGACTGAAAGCTGGAGAGAGTGATCTGAATTCTCCAAAAAAAAAAAATACAACTCCCCTTCCTCTCCCTGCATTGTCTGTCTGCTTTGGAGAGCAAACTACTTGCATAAGCTGAATGAGACACATCAGGCTCTGATAGCGGGTTCCAAGAATGTGCCCTGTGCCAGGCACTATTTGCACACAATAAGTATGAATGGCATAGAAACTGAGGCACAGCTGGCTTATTCAAGGCCACACGTTTTAAAAGGCAGGACAGGAATTCCAGCCAGATCTCCTTGATTTCAGAATTCATGCTCTTACTGCACCACAGTACTTTTCAAGATACATTAAATTATACAATTTATATAATGATAATCAATCATGCATTACAAATGTAATCATGATTACAAAACTCATTACAATGTACTTCTTTACTTGCATTAACAGGATTGCTTTATTTCTTTCCTAATTCTTTCAGACAATCAGTCAATGTTATTTTAACAGTTAAAATACACTTTAAAGATGTGTGAGGATGATAATATTTTACTGAAAAATTCAGTGATATGTTTGAATTAAATAGCAATTTGTCAAAAATTCTAATTGCCCACCAGATTCACAAGTGACCTACAAAACTTGTAAATGCTTCTAATGCATAAACAAATTAGCATGGCTGCTTTATGAAGTGGGAAATTACACTGTGCCATCAGGCACATACAGGGGTGCCACATTGAAGAACTGATTCAAAAGCATTCCTGAATGTTTAGCTCTGATTTAAATTTCCTGTGTTAATAGCTACAACAAATCTTTGCAGAGTCTTGGGCAAATAAACATAATAACCACCAAAGATTTTCACTTTAGTGGAGGAGAAAGTAGTGACAGAGAATGCAGAATGTCTACCATTACAGAACAAAAAGAAATTGTAGTTGGCAGTTTGGAATAGTTAAGAAGTTCTTGTAGAGACATTTGTAAATTTATTTCTGCTAGTACTAAACTCAGCACTTTCTAGAAAGTGCTACACTGACATTATTCCATGTGGGAATTGTTTCGAAAGTAAATGGAAATGTCTTGTATGTTGCATTTCATAATGAATTTCAAACTAAATAAATAGAAGAGATTTTAATGTATACACTAAAGAAAAGTCTGCTTTCTGCTCCAAACTGTTCTTCTCAAAGACTTCACAGCACTCCACCCCGACTCCCTGGTCTCCAGAAGCTGAAAGAAGGATGGACTTTCCTGTCAGTCACAGGGCATTGGTAGGAACTCAGGAAGGGGGTTGGGGGAGGGAGAAGAAAATGTGAACAAAGAGCCATGATTGACTATCTCCCCCTCTATTCACTTTCTCACTTAGGGGTTATAGTTGTGTAGCCCACTATCAGCATCACAGAAATAATAATAGAGGAATAGTTGCTGGCGGCAGCAGTGAACTTTGACTCTTAACCCCCTCCCACATACCCCTCAGGCATCCTAACATGATGATAAGGACTGTAATGGTATTGCCTGTATAGAATTGTGCCAAAGCCTCTGATAGTATCAAGGATCTTCTGTGGTCCTTTGAGCCTTGAAAGGGTGAAAAACAGCTTGTAAAAGTTGCTTTTATTCAGATGTACACTCTGGTGAATTCCTGGTCTATGTGAACTTCTGTGATGTTTCAAAATGTCTTTAACAACATCTTCTGTCTTTTCAGTCTCCGGTGATACTTTGACACCTAATGTAACTGAAATAATCACAACTGATGTCTTTTCTGAATCTACACATGTAAATATTTTAATAAATGTGGACGTGTAAACATCTAGAAACTGGTAAATATGACTGCTCATGGAGACTGGCTCCAAAAATAAATTTGCCTTGTATTATGTGAAAAATATGACATGGCTTTACCTCATGACTATGATTTTTTTCTTTTATAATTCTTGAATTCAGCTTCAGTAGAATGTGCAATACTAAAAAGCAATACTTTTGGAGTTTTTGTCTTCTGTTAAATTTTAACAAAATTGTTATAGCTAATATTTTTATTAGGATTAGTAAAATTTCTTTAAGTATTAGTAGAACCAAACTTTTAACATATCTATTTCCTCCTTCAAATGAATGATTTACAAAAATTTATTTTATAAATTTATTTCATAAACCTGTTGTAATGAGTGCTTTAAGCAATTAACTACACAAAATATTTTTAGTATATCCTGACTTAAGTAAAAAATAAATTATCAAACAGTTTCTATTTTTTATTTAAGTTACATATCACTGACTTCAAGGCATTTAGTAATGTGTCAGACTGTGGGAGTTAAGTCATATGGGTAGTTCATAATATATGAACTATTTGTATACTTTATTCTACAAACAAATTTATTTGTTGCACTAGTTTTAAATCAGCATGGCCATTTGAAATTCAAAAATTGAAAAAAAAAAAAACCAAAACAGTCCATCAAATTAGTTCACTAAGCAAATCACTGAGAACAAAAAAATGGAAAAGAAATTCCTCTAATATAAAATCTGTTTTTCTGTCTCTGCACATTTTAAATTAATCAATATATTTCCTATCAGTTTCCCATTATTATAAACTCTATAAAGTTGACTGGTACCATAATAGCAGATGAACTAAAATAATTGACAAGAATCAAATATTTCTTACTTTAATTGGTACATAGGGATATTTTACACATATATATGCATAAGAACAAGCATGCTTATTTATATATGTATATGAAATAAGGTCACACAAATATCTATCACTTTAAAAAAGTTGATGGCATCACTGAGCAACTAAATATGAGAGATTTATTTCTAATAATCTTCCCTGCAAAATATTTCATGCTGTTTACCAGACAACATTCCAGAAATATGTATACCACCTAACCCATTTCTTTTTTTTTTTTTATTTTTATTTTATTTTTTTTATTTTTTATTTTTATTTTTATTTTTTTTAAGTTAAATTATAATTTAATACTGAATTTAAAGGAAGGAAAGATGTAACACAGCTGTACCCATCCTTCTGCCAGGTGTTTTTTTTTTTTTTAATTTTTATTTTTATTATTTTTTTTTCAAACATCTTTATTGAAGTATAATTGCCTTACAATTGTGTGTTAGCATCTGCTTTATAACAAAGTGAATCTGTTATACATATACAATATGTTCCCATTTCTCTTCCCTCTTGCATCTCCCTCCCTCCCACCCTCCCCATCCCACCCCTCTAGGTGGTCACAAAGCACCGAGCTGATCTCCCTGTGCTATGCGGCTGCTTCCCACTAGCTATCTATTTTTCATTTGGTAGTGTATATATGTCCATGACACTCTCTTACCCTGTCACATCTCACCCCACCCCCTCCCCATATCCTCAAGTCCATTCTCTAGTAGGTCTGTGTCTTTATAACCCATTTCTTAACTGCAAATGTGGTCACATGAATCCATTACAGAACTATAATAAAAATATGCATAATACCAATTTACCCTGGCATAAAGGATGCACTGATAAATCTCTATCATAGAGGCAAGTTTCAAGCTCTTGTCATTAGCAGCTAATATATGCACATCAAGGTGAAATAATAATACTGCAGCTGGTTATAAATTATAATTTAGATTTCCATGATTGATCTCTTTGCTCTTTATCTTATATTATTTAAATAAGGTTATTTTGACATATATTTGTAACAGTATTAGATATAAAGATGTACTTTATTAATCAACCATAGTTTTTATAAAAGTACATATATACATTAACAAAACCAGTAAATTTTTAACAAATATGCTATATCACAATATAAAAGACAAATTCTTCTTCCTCCTTTTCCATGCAACATTAATGAAGCATACATAACATTGTTACCTAGCTGGAATAAATTATTTTTAAATCCCCAGTATGTGTTTCTGTTATGAGTATATGTGAGTGTGTGTGCTAGCTGAATATACATATCCAGTTCCATCAGCCCTTCTAAAAGTAGCATATGTAGGCATTTGTTTTCCATTTAACTGGAAAAACCAAAATGCTAGCAATAAGGCAGAAAGTAAAAAGAACAATTTTTTGTTTATGTTATCTTGCCCTTTATATCATACTGCACAAACATGAGTAGAAACAGAAAAATTCTAACTTTAGAAACTGTAGCATGTAAATGCTTCCACTAGGCAAATTGTCACGACAAACTGGATAGCATCAGTGAAAGCAGCTCCATACTTTCTTGGCTACAAAACTGGAAAGAGAAAACCTTGATACAAGAGACCTCTTCAGTTAAAAACCACAGTTTTTCAGCCAAAGGCGACTCCTCTCTCTTCCCCAAAGTGTCTAATCAGCTAATTTCTAAATGTTATGAGTCAACAACAAACTATAGGCTCTTCTCTACTCTTTACTCTCATCCTAGGTCAAATTATTCGAAATTCAACTTTTTTAATGCACAAATGATAAATGAACATCTAAAACTTTATTCAAAGTTTAATAAAGAAAAAGTCTCCATCCAGATAGTTTATATAGACATTCAGAAAGATAGTGCAAATGATTATATAATCTAGAAAAAACAGAATTTTTCCAAAAGAATAGTGGAGTCAAGTATACCTTCCCAATTTCTACTTATGCCTTTACTAATACATTGGAAGTAACTCCATCGACAAAACTAACCCAATTTTCAGTTACGCCAAATAATACTATCTCAACCAGTTAAAATTTCAAAAGAGCTGAGGTGGTAAATGACAGTGACCCAAAATTCTATTATCACAGCTCAAGTTTCACTAACTTGTGAGTATTTACTTTGTCAACCCTAAATACAAACAATTCAGCCACAATGTACATTAGAGAAAATGAAGAGTTCCCACCAAGTTTTTGCAATAGCTGCTTCTTTTTTTTTCTTTCATGTAAAAGATACATGAACAAGATAACCATATTAAACTAAGAAATGGTAAAAAGAGAATGTATAAATAATTCTACATATAACATACTAATTACAAGTTTAAGATAGTAATATTTACTTGTCAAAATGTTCTTCAGCAGAGATTTATTATCCTTTTTTGAGATGTTATAACAAGTCAATCCCTTAATAATCACACAATTATCTTTATAATTCATGGGGAGAGGCAATTTATTAAAATGGAGATATTCATTAACACATTTGGAAACTTTGGGTGATTCATTTTTCTATTCCAATATCGAATAATTAAAACAGGTTAGTTATACACTCTAGTTAGATACACACTCTAATAAGTACCACACCAAGGAAAAGCAATAAGTTTGGAAATTTTAAATGTCCAAATATTTCTTCCACAGATCCTATTTGTGCTTTATTATTGTCTTACCTCAATGATTTTGTCATGAATCTCCAAGCCATCTGCTCTATCAGCAGGTCCATTTTCCAAAATCTTTGAAACATAAATTCCTTCCATTGGTGTTTCTTCTTGATTATCCTTTAAAAAATAAAACCTTTAGCAGTAAGAAAGATGTAAACAAAATTTTAAGTTGGATAAAAAACAATTTAGTAAATGTAACATTGCCAAGCCTCTCTAAACATGCAATTCTCTTTCTTAGCTGGAGATTTGGTACTGAATTTTAACTTACTTAACACCAAATAGTCATTAATCAAGATGACAGCTTTAATGAATGAACATCTTTGACAAGATTATCTAGTTACCTCATGTTTTCCAGTATACATAAAAGCTATGGGGAAAGGGCATGAACAAGGTGATAACAATGGGCTTCTAAGTACTATTTATAAAACATCTCATGTGTAAAGAGGTATAGCAATTAAAAAGGGCTATAAGTTAAAGAAAACAAAAATCATATCCACCCTAACTCTATAATTGGTTTGAAATGTGGTCATAGTTCTGAAAATATAACTTAGCCTCACGATGTGACAGATTTGGAAATATAGCTCTGACTGTATCTATTCACAGGGGAGACTGGGAGCTTACTCAAGTGTAAAATCCCAAAAGATCAACTCCAAATTGTAGAAGAACCCATTCAAAGCTAATCTTTACACAGTTCCAGGTACAATGAGACTAATGATTAATTAAACCTCAAACGCATAGCCAATATCATACATATAGGACATTTTAGCAAGTCACAGAAAACCAATTACCCTGAAAAACTTATTTAGGGAAAATGTCCAACATTCTATAATAATACGCTGTATAATTTTAAATGTCATTTCGCTTTATAGCAAGTTAAACAAAATTATTTCTCCTTAATCAGCCTTCTTTAACATGAATTTTAAGAGGCTCTTAAAAGTGTCTAGTGTCATCTAAATGTCAAACACCCTACTAGCATTTATAAAAATATTCCTTAGGGGAAAAGAAAACAAAAATGATATGCTGAAAAGACTTTTATCTTTTCATAATAAATGGCAACTCTTCTAGAAACAGAATACAGCAGTCATTAGTTGCTAGGTTTTCGAAATGCTAAATACAAAGAGGAAATATGTCATTGCCATCCTGGCCTGAACACAGCATATGTCCAACAACGCTCAGACAGTTTCTGTGGCCAACATCTGCAATGCAGGATGCCAAACTTTCATGGCAGCTGATTGAAAAATGAAAGAACATGATTTTTTAAAAACTTCATCACCTTTCCTAGTTAGGATGAAAATTAATTTGATGTACTATTTGAAGGATATGAAAGAACATTGTAACTACAGTATTTGGTATAAGTTTATTAACTCATGCATTTTGAAAACAATTGACATCAATGTAGAAAAAAATTATTCATTCAATTTAATAAAAAATTTGATTTGGGGAGCCAAAAATATATCAAATCAACTATCTTTTTTAGACATGGTATTACCTATGTAATTGTGAAAACAATTATCCCTCATTTCAACTTATTTTAACTCTTCATTCATTCATTCAAGATATTTTATAAACTGTCTGGCCTGTGTTAGCATCTGAAAACTGACCAATTTGACATAATAAACAAGAGGTACAAGCAAGCAATACACCTGTCTAAGATTATCAAGTAGAAATTGCCTATATGTGTTACTGTGAAATAGGTTTATTTAAGAAATTTGCCAACAGGGCTGTGTGATGTAGGTAAAATGTGAAATGTACTCTTTTTTTTTTTTTAAGTAGCAAAGTTTGTTAGCTGTTGTTTTGTTTTATTTTTCTCAAAAAATTCTCGGTTTGTTCTGGAATATTTATACTGGAACATTTGCATTTTGATGACAAGCACTATTTTAAAGATAAAACATTCTTTTTTTGGTTTGTTTTTGTTTTTTTACTTAAAATCCACAAATGAAAGCTAAGTCTTCTTTAAGCAAAGAGTGAGTTATGCATTAACAGGGTGGGTTACCTGATTTGGTCGACCTCCTATAATATTGAATCCCAAAGTGTCATTTTCTCTTTCTAACACAATAGTGAATGGCTTATGTTCTCCATCCTAGAAGAAAAGGGATAAAATAACTGACTAGTTAAAAAATATAAAAGAAAAACAATGCTACAATAAAGGTGTTTTGTAACTGTAAAGAAATTGATTTGAAAAAGAGAAAACCTTAAAATCTTAAAATTAAGGATGGCTGAATTTGGGAAGTTAATTTCTTCCTGAATTTACTTTGAAAGTATGTATTTGAAGGAACAAGCATGCATGTGAGAAAAATAACTATTTTCAAAAATGACTAAATGGCTTTGCATGTTTATACATGCAGCTTTTATCCTAACTCAGCATCTGATTCTGACTCCACTGCAACTTAAACAGATTTCTGATTCAACGATGCAGGTATCCTTATTTTTTCCCTCCATTACAGATGAGTAAAATAAATTGTTAAAGAATCTAAGAATTATTTTATGTAATAATTTCACTTTGGAAAATCTTAAGGGATGTAAATAATAGTGAGCTATTTATAAATTTATTTCAACATTAATATTCACATTGCTACTGAAATACAGGATTTTATAGATTACAGTAATCGTAATTTTAAACGGTATTTTCATTTGGTTTTGCATAATTTCTGCAGAATTTTAAAAAGAGGATTTATGCTAACTAAATCAGTATGTACTGCTTTCCTGATGGCCAAATAACAGTTAAACAAACAGGAATTATATCTACAAACCTGCTTGTTAAAAAAGACCAATTTAAACATGAGATGAAATAGTGCAAGGCTCTATGAATTTTATTCATGATTATTCATCTTATTGACTATCCTAGGAAATTACATATTTGGCAATTACTTCAGAATGATAAATTTCCATAAACATCATCACCACTGCTACCATCATCACCATGTTTTCCCAGGAACTTTTCCCAGGCAGTGTGCACAACAGCCCCTGCTGGTAGTGGGAAAACATTTCTGAGCAGCTCGGAGAAGCCTTTTGGGAAGCAGTCTGCAGATCATGGCCAGTTTTGCCTCACTTCTCAGAACCACAGCTTGACTTCTTGACTTGTTGCATGGACTTCTCTGTCATATAATCTAGCCTTGGTCCTTTCCACCAACCATTGCTTCCCCAAGACCTTGAACCCTGAACTGGTATTACAGACCATATTTCTGTGCTTCTCTCTGGTCCTCCCATTTTGTAAATTTACCTGGATGTAAATATGAGAGAGAAAGAATCATAGAGAGCATCGAAACTTTTAATAAGCGTGTGCTTCCGTTTATCAGAGTAGAAACAGTTCAGCCCCTCACACTTCAATTATCCTTTTTAGGTTCAAGGCCAGAAGCTTCTAAATTCGGTGCCTGAGTTGGAGGCAACGCAAAGCAGTTCCAAATGGGCATCACCCTGGGTTGCTCCTCCCCAGGAGGTTGGGGAATGAAAACAGCTCCTTGAACGGAGTGTAAATTCTGCTAAATCCCTGCTCACCATGGCAGCGGCCAACAATGTCAAACACTGTGCAGAAGTCCTTCAGAAGAAAAGGAACATCTTTATAAACAAGCCTCTTGTCACGAGCCGCTGCAAAGAGGCTTGTTTATTCGGTCAGAAAGCGGGCAGTCCAGGAACACAGTTCAGGGCCAGCAGCCTCGACAAAGAAGGGAAACATCCCGGGAGCTCACACGGCTAGTCTGAGCGCAGATAGATGTGAGCTCTAACACTAGGTTCCCCAAGTCTCACACTCACCCACTCACGTTCCACTAATAATGAAATCTGGAAGCACTTAAGGACTATTTAGGGAAGGTCAGGGTGATGAAAAGAACCCTGCAGGTCTAAGAAATCCCATCTCTTAATTTCTTAACTCCAAGTTATCCTGGTTTCCCGTATCCTTGAGTCCCTGTGCTGAGTACAAAGTGGCTGATATGGGTGGTTTGGTAGGGAAACTAAGTCATGCAGAGCTAAAGGTGTGGGAATGACACGCCCCGGGGTGCTAGCCAGCGGGAGAGGGGAGGCAGGGTAGGAGAGGTCCTCGCTACCTGGCTTTCCTTCTCTAACTGGCTTCAGGCCGAGGCCGAAGGTACAAAAACTACGCAGAGAGAGTAGGCAGGAGAGTGAAAGATGGGAAGCAAGGGTCTGGGTGGGAAAAGGAGTTTTCCTAATTCCTCCTTCTCCGCCGAAAAGTTGGAATTTAATCTGTTTAACTCTTTTCCAATCCCAATATAAGAGGAAAGGGGACAATCCTTGTAAACTGCAATACTAATACACTCGAAAGATTATCAGCACGGTGGATGCTTCTTCCTACCACATAAAGAAGGATGTCACCTTGCGAAGGAACTCTGAAGTGCCAGAAAGAACCGTTCCCCTTTCCACCCCGATCGATCCTTCCCCGGGTGCCAATCCCTCAGCGCTTACCTGGCCGCGGCCGCCGCCCGGGTCCCTGGCGAAGTTGCGGACGTGAGCCATGTACTGGGTGAACTTCTCCTGGTACCTGCGGGCCGTGAGCTGCACCTCCCCCTGCAGCGCCCAGAGCTGCGCCAGCAGCGCCTTCTCGCGCCGCCTCCAGGCCAGGACTTGAGGCCCTGGCGCCCGCCCGCTCCCGCCACGGACTCCCGGCGTCCCGCCGCGGCGGACCCCGGGCGCTGAGCCGCAGCCCCCCCGCGCGGACGCGTCCCCGCCGCCCCGGCCGCCCGGCCCGGAGACGCAGCCCCGGCGACGGCGGCGGCGGCGGGCAGGACCGAAGTCGCAGCGCTCGACGTGCGCCGCCAGCTCGCGCAGCCCGACCGAGTGGCCGCAGCCGCGGGCGCGGTAGTCGCACTGGGTGCGCAGCTTCTGGACGAGGCTGCGCAGAGGCAGCACCCGGTACAGATCGCCCGGCGCCAGGGGCTGGCACTGCAGCGGGCACCGGCGCCTCCACGCCGCCCAGGGCAGCAGGCAGCGGGCGCAGAAGACGTGCCCGCACGGCGTGCACAGGGGCTCCTCCAGCACCTGGCCGCACAGCCTGCACTGGAAATCCGGGTCCACCGCTTCTGCGAAGCGCTCCAGGGCAAAGCCCATGGTAGGGATGGGGGAGAAGGGGGAGCGAAAGAGGAGTCCACTTTCTCCGAACCCCTTGTCCCCCCACGAACTACCCCAGGGACAGTGCACCCGCTGCGGTGGCTCGTCGGAGGGGAGGAGAAGGGTGAGGGGTTGTGATCTCAGAGTTTGTTTGGCTTGAAGTTTTCTGGCTCCGACTAGGTCCCCTGACTCTGCCGTATTGACACGAATAGACGCCACCTCCAGTGGCCTCCCTCCCCCCAACCACCCTCCCCCCCGCATTCCCAACCTGCCCACTCCTTCGCTGCTCTGCAATTTATGTTCTTTCAAATTTTGTCTGCGGAGAGCTGAGGCCAGCTTACAGTGGTCCTTTGGAAAGCTGTGTGCCCGTTTGCCTGAACAGTGAAATTCAAGCAGTCCTTGGGCAGAGCTGGTAATGGGCACAGCGCGGGTGTTGAGAAACAACACAACTCCACCAGAATGAAAGCTCCCTCCGGAAGGCAGGATTTTTGTTCGGTTTTCCGCCGAATCGTCATCGTCCCCGCACTCAGTCGTTCTTCAATAAACGTGTTTGAAATCGATGCACTTCTGTTCTTTCCAATCAACTACAAAATCATCAGCTAAGTGGCTGCGACCGAAGGAAATCACTGTGAGGTATCTCCAGAGCCAGGCTTCTCAAATCACGATCCAGAAATCGGGTGAGTGTAAGCGAGGCGGGATAATGACTGACAGCAAAGCCCGGGAAAAGGCCAGGTGCTCGCCTTAGGACACCACCCTCTTAGGGAGAACTTGAACCGCCCTTCAAGGTCTCCTATGGCGGGAGGACGCTAGGATTCTGTTACCTGGCAGTCTGGCTGCAGGTTCAATCGCCACACCATCCGTCTTCTACTTCCACAGGCATTTTACCACTGGGAATGGGAATGTGATCATTTGGGCACCTGGAAAGGAGAATTAAAGGAAAGGATGATGAAAGAAAGAAGTGAAATAATAGCAATAAAATAATGAACCGCTTCCCTCTATTTGTCTTGAATATACAATTTAGGTCAAACTGCCCCTCCCTCCAGTTTGACTCTTCAAAGTGTGTAGCAGCCAGGCCTTACAGAAAACATGCAGTAAGGGAACCCTCCAAGCCCTCCGGCCCCAGCTTCCTTCACCATCTTCTGAACCTTAGGAATGCAAAGCAACTCTATGGCCGGGCTACACACCACTTATTGCCATTATCCTGAAGCTACTTCCACATAACTTAGGATGAGCTTCCTAAATTAGTCATTTCTCATTGACTAAATTTCTCATTTCTCATTGATGATTTCTCATTGTTCCCAGAAAATCAAGTACTTTGGTGTAGTGCCAAAATGTATCAGTTGAAACACATGAAAGAGGCTCCAGACTTTTTTCTTTAAATCCTTGGCACTAACTGAAGAATTAGCAAACGCTAATAGTAGAGGCTAATAAGAATCTTCTGAGCCTTTTTTCTGTTTGAAAGAGGAGATTTCATTAGAGTAGTTCAATAGCAAGTGAGGATCCTGGGGTGGCTTGCCAAATTTTTGATATGTTTTTAAACTTGCTTCAAAATAAAAAGCTATATTTCATATTTTATACATACAGATATATGATAAAGTAACGTTTGACACAGTGCTCTACATTTCACCCTCCCCTTTGGCCAACTAAATAAACAATAAATTCCTGAATAAATAAGAAATCATTTAACAAGAACAGCATGTACATATACTTGGGAATTGGGTAAATCAGGAAAAGCAGAACCTTATTGAATTTATTCAAATAATTTGGGGCCAGAGGCATCTATTCCATCTTTTTAGGCTGTTGGAAAAAACTACGACTTACAGCTATGACTTTATAGATGGAGATTGACAATTATTGTTTCACAGTAAAAACAATGGCAGTGAGAACATTTTTTAAAAGAGAGCATGAAGAGATGGAATCTAAAAATATTCTAGTGAGATATTAGGAAAATTAGACTTGCAGTTACTTGAAAAGAAAAAATAAAACAGTGGTTGTGTGATGCCCTTGGTCCAGCCATGCAATTCTTGTAGCAAAATTTAGGAATGTGAGCAGATTATGGTATGAGTTATTCCAGGATATATAACATTTTGATTGTTAAAGAGAAGATGGATGTCAAAGACCTTGTCCACAAAGAATAACAAGTTCAAAAATGAGAACATGTGAAGTGAAGCCAAGTAATGAAGTAGGCCAAAAGGAACTAGGGAAAAATCTTTTAATTCTGAGAAAATGCAAGCCTGAGCGTGTCCAAAAGAGTTAAGTACCAGGAGAGAAATATTACAACAGTTGAACCCTAAGGGAATGGACACACTTAAAGTGAACCCCATGGACTCTTCCCATCTGAAAATCTGTAACATCAGTTGAGCCAAATAGTCTGATCTCACTTCCCAGACTGTAAAAGATTATTCTATGTATGAGGAAAATAGTAATATCTAGGAAAAGCTTGGGTGAGCTGGAAACTTGAAGCCTAATTAGATTGAGGTAATTAGCTGATGTAAGCAAAGGGAGCACTTGGAATAAGTTTTAAATATGCAAAATATTTCAGCAAAACAGATCCAGTAATATTTGAATGTCTTTTGACAAATAAGACAAATTAGCGCCTTGCATCATTAGCTTGGGCATATCCTTATGTTTTCACTGATCATAATTTTCTTTTAAGAATGCCTGGTTAGTGAAGTTTTCAGGCTGAATAGCAATATTGGAGGAAGAGCTGAAAGGTAAGCTGCTGTCTTCCTTCTTGTCTAGCTGTCCTGCTGGTTGTGGCCAAAACCATGCCTGTGCCCTTTCTTATAAGCTTTCCTTCAGACTGAACTTGAGAATACGTGTGGCCAACTGAGAGACAAGAGAAAGACAGTAAATAGACTTAGTTCGTCTCCAAGCCACGGACTCTGGCTTGACTCAAAATATCTTTAAGTAGTCAGTATTTGGTTGGGAATGTTCAGCTTGGGAACTAGTTTTTGCTTCAATTCACTGTCAGGAATCATATATTCATGAAAACAAATTTAAAAAATTAACTTGCTATATTATTTGGGCTAATTTCTAGAGCAGTAATGAAACTAAAGTATGCCTGTGTGTGTTTTGAGTGAGAAGAGGCAGGATTCCAACCCAGTTCTGAGTCATCCCTACTGCCAAGGATGAATAGGGAATCAGAGAGTTACTTATTGCTAAAAGTCAAATGTTAAAAGACCAAATACTGAACTACTATATTCCAAGACTCACAAATGATGAATGGAGATGTGAAAAATAATGAAGAGATTTTTTTTTCCACCCCATGCATAGATAGTACTTTAAACCAACTCATTTGTGATTTGTGCCATGTTGTCTCATGCGTTTGATTAAGAATCATAAGATCAGGAAGCTTGGGGAAATTTTTTCAAAGAAAAAATTTAAATAAGTCATTTCTTTATTTCATATATGTTCATATAGCATAATTTGGTACTTTTAATACAAGAGTAATTTTTAAATCTTCTGTTATAAGAATGTGAAATCTCATTTATATTTTCTTTTCTCTGATTCCCTGACCATTTATCATGAATTAATGTTATGGGCTATAATCAAATATATTTTCCCAAAGTGCCCTAAATTTAAGCTACAACTATATAATATTACTCTGATAGGTAAGACAAAAACAGCCAGCTGCTTCAGGTTAAAATAGTTCCTGCGGAATATATTTACCTGTATGATTGAAACTAACGTTCACTTTTGTTCTTATCTTGATCGTTTTTGCATCATAATCTAGAATCAGAATTGTACCTAGTAGCATAAATAAATATGTTCATAAAGCATAAGATAATAAGAAGGTCAACTTGAGACTATTTAAAAATTCCAAACTTGATAAAAACAATGAAAGATGCTTTAAAGTTGAGTTTTTGAAAGCCTATTAAAAACAAGGCAGGTATTTTTATAAGTTGATAACATACTATGCCAAATAAGAGACACTTTGGGATTTGTGTTTTACTCTTTGGCAAATAGAGAATTGCTTACACCCAGAGAACAGAGAGCAGTATCATTCCTTACAATCCCTGTCTTTAGGAGTTATTTGCTATTATCTTGCTTTTTGACTGCCTTTGGCAAAATGAAGAGTTAGAAGGGGCATCATGACAGTACAGAATGCTATTTTTTTTTATGAATTTATTTATTTATTTACTTATTTATTTTTGGCTGTGTTGGGTCTTTGTTGCTGTGCACGGGCTTTCTCTAGTTGCGGCAAGCAGGGGCTACTCTTGGTTGTGGTGCACGGGCTTCTCATTGCGGTGGCTTCTCTTGTTGTGGAGAACGGGCTCTAGGCACGCGGGCTTCAGTAGTTGTGGCACACAGGCTCAGTAGTTGTGGCGCATGGGCTTAGTTGCTCCACGGCATGTGGGAATCTTCCTGGACCAGGGCTCAAACCCATGTTCCCTGCATTGGCAGGCCAATTCTTAACCACTGCACCACCAGGGAAGTCCCAGAATGCTGTTTTTAAGAGGAATAAAGTGATATGAACAAAACTGTTATGCACACCAAATGCAGTAAATGATTTACAGTAACTGTGCAGTCTTTGTGGAAACGAATTGTCAGACAAAGCGAAATGGAGAATTTGAAGAAAACCGAGTTAAAGTAAGATACTAAATTAAAAATTTTGGCAACTTTCAATTCACTTATGGCCTAACTTTCTAAAATCACTGAGACATTAGTTAAGGTAACATTATAATCCTATTTAAGAGAGGTCTATTGTGACAGATGGTTTGTACAGGAAAATATATTAAATCCTGTATTTAATTAACCTTGATTTTTTTGCTATATCTCTGTGGGTCACAGTCACTGACAAAGAGGGAAGTTATCAAAAACAATTATAAGGGGTAATGTGTAATAACTCTTTACTATATGACAGGCAATCTTTACATGCAAAATCTCTTTCAATTCTCCCAATGACCATTTTGGTTATATACTATTATTATTCCCACAAGTTGCCCAAGTTTACACAAATAGAAAGTGGCAGAACCTGGGATTAAACCAAGACCTGCCTCATTAAAGAACTTTCACTCAAACACTACACTGTAATGACTTTTTTTTTCATCTTGACTGCTGAGTTATTTTAGGATAAAATGTGCATATCAAACCTGATTGTGAATTGAAGCTATAAGTGTGTCTATTTGAATTCCATTGTTCAAAGGCTACCACTTTTTTGTTTTCCTTTCTTTAAGGAGGGAAAACGTAGGGTCATATGTATTAGAGGTCTTTAAGTAATTGATATGAATGGGAATATTTATGCTATTAATTGTTCTGTGTAATACTAATGTGGTTATATTTTTAGATCACTTTGTCCCATATAACTGGTCTCAAATAGCTGGGAGTTTTCTATATAATAAACCAATTGTCCCAGTTCCTTAAATCCTGGCTTAATCAATCACTATGTATTTTGACTGAACTCTTATTTTCTATTTAGTTCTTCAGTGAAAATTTTCTGTAACTGAATATCTTCTAGTTGTTTCTCCACAAAGTTGCAAAATTTTGAGATATGTTAAATTCATTAAATAAACTTGTTGCTTAGTGAAAGCCAACAACTTATTTTGTTGAATGTCATTTTTGGTTTTTACTACTTCTTGTAATGATGTGGGGACCAGAGCGTAAAACTAATAATGTAAATAGGGTTTGAAGACAGCACTAGGAAAAATGTCACTAATCACATTTACCCTCAGTACAGTAGCTCCCCTTTATCTGTGGCTTTGCTTTGCATGGTTTCAGTTACCCATTGTCAACTGCATTCTGAAAATATTAAATGGAAAATTCCGGAAATCAACAATTCATAGATTATAAATTGCACAGCATTCTGTGTAGTGCCATTCCACTCTATCCCACTCGGAATCCCCAACCATCAACATCATCATGGCTTGATGATTCAGGATAACCGGAGACAGATGATCCTCCATCTGAGGTGTCATCAGAAGGTCAATAGCAGCCTAATGCTACGTCACAATGCTTATGTCATTCGTCTCACTTCATCTCATCACATAGGCATTTTATCATCTCACATCATCACAAAAAGAAGGATGATTACAATAAGATATTTTGAAAGACCACATTTACATAACTTTTATTACAGTATATTCTTATAATTGTTCTATTTTATTATTAGTTATTATTGTTAGCCTCTTACTGGGCCTAATTATAAGCGATGTATATACAGTATTCAGTACTATCTGCACATTCAGGCATCCACTGGGCATCTTGGAACATATCCCCAGTGGATAACAGGGACCACTGTAACTCTCCTTTGGGTTTCTGAAACCACTTGTTTGCACATTTTCCACAACTCAAAGGTAATCCATAAGTAGTTAATATTATTTATTAATAATTTATTACATGATAACATAAATTTTTATTTATTTTTTATACAGCACGTCCTTGTTACTTATCTATTTTATACATATTAGTGTATATAGGTCAATCCCAATCTCCCAATTCATCCCACCACCATCACCCTCACCCCCGCTTTCCCCCTTTGGTGTCCATACGTTTGTTCTCTACATCTGTGTCTCAACTTCTGCCTTGCAAACCAGTTCATCTGTACCATTTTTCTAGACTCCACATACATGCGTTAATATATGACATTTGTTTTTCTCTTTCTGACTTACTTCACTCTGTATGATAGTCTCTAGGTCCATCCACATCTCTACAAATGACCCAATTTCGTTCCTTTTTATGGCTGAGTAATACTCCATTGTATATACTTACCACATTTTCTTTATCCGCTTGTCTGCTGATGGGCGTTTAGGTTGCTCCCATGACCTGGCTATGGTAAACAGTGCTGCAATGAACATTGAGGTGCATGTGTCTTTTTGAATTATGGTTTTCTCTGGGTATATGCCCAGTAGTGAGATTGCTGGGTCATATGGTAATTCTATTTTTAGTTTTTTAAGGAACCTCCATGCTGTTCTCCATAGTGGCTGTATCAATTTACATTCCCACTAACAGAGCAAGAGGGTTCCCTTTTCTCCACTCCCTCGCCAGCATTTGTTTTTTCTAGATTTTTCTGATGATGCCCATTCTAACTGGTGTGAGGTGATACCTCACTGTAGTTTTGACCTGCATTTCTCTAATAATTAGTGATGTTGAGCAGCTTTTCATGTGCCTCTTGCCCATCTCTATGTCTTCTTTGGAGAAATGTCTATTTAGGTCTTTTGCCCATTTTTGGATTGGGTTGTATGTTTTTTTAATATTGAGCTGCATGAGTTGTTTATATATTTTGGAGATTACTCCTTTGTCCATTGATTCGTTTGCAAGTATTTTCTCCCATTCTGAGGGTTTGTCTTTTCATCTTGTTATAGTTTCCTTTGCTGTGCAAAAGCTTTTAAGTTTCAGTAGGTCCCATTTGTTTATTTTTGTTTTCATATCCATTATTCTAGGAGGTAGGTCAAAAAAGACCCTGCTGTGATTTATATCAGAGTGTTCTTCCTTTGTTTTCCTCTAAGTGTTTTATAGTGTCCAGTCTTACATTTAGGTCTCTAATCCATTTTGAGTTAATTTTTGTGAATGGTGTTAGGGAGTGTTCTAATTCCATTCTTGTACATGTAGCTGTCCAGTTTTCCCAGCACCACTTATTGAAGAGGCTGTCTTTTCTCCATTGTATATCCTTGCCTCCTTTGTCATAGATTAGTTGAACATAGGTGTGTTGGTTTATCTCTGGGCTTTCTATCCTGTCCGATTGATCTATATTTCTGTCTTTGTGCCAGCACCATATTTTCTTGATTACTATAGCTTTGTAGTATAGTCTGAATCAGGGAGTCTGATTCCTCCAGCTCCGTTTTTTTCCCTCAAGATTGCTTTGGCTATTTGGGGTCTTTTGTGTCTCCATACAAATTTTAAGATTTTTTGTTCCAGTTCTGTGAAAAATGCCATTGGTAATTTGATAGGGATTGCATTGAATCGGTAGATTGCATTGGGTAGCATAATCATTTTCACAATATTGATTCTTCCAATCCAAGAACATTGTATATCTCTCCATCTGTTTGTGTCACCATTGATTTCTTTCACCAGTGTTTTATAGTTTTCTGAGTACAGGTCTTTTACCTCCTCAGGTAGGTTTATTCCTAGGTATTTTATTTGTTTTTGTTGCAATGGTGAATGGGTTTTTTTTCCTTAATTTCTCTTTCTGATCTTTTGTTTTTAATGTATAGGAATGCAAGAGATTTCTGTGCATTAATTTTGTATCCTTCAACTTTACCGAATTCATTCATTAGCTCTAGTAGTTTTCTGGTGGCATCTTTAGGATTCTTTATGTATACTATCATATCATCTGCAAACAATGACAGCTTTACTTCCTCTTTTCCAATTTGTATTCCTTTTATTTCTTTTTCTTCTGTGATTGCCGTGGCTATGACTTCTAAAACTATGTTGAATAATTGTGGTGAGAATGGACATCTTTGTCTTGTTTCTGATCTTAGAGGAAATGCTTTCAGTTTTTCACCATTGAGAATGATGTTTGCTGTGGGTTTGTCATATATGGCCTTTAATATGTTGAGATAGGTTCCCTCTACGCCCACTTTCTGGAGAGTTTTTATCATAAGTGTGTTTTGAATTTTGTCAAAAGCTTTTTCTGCATCTATTGAGACGATCATATGGTTTTCATTCTTCATTTTGCTAATATGGTGTATCACATTGATTGATTTGCGTATACTGAAGCATCCTTGCATCACTGGGATAAATCTCACTTGATCATGGTGTATGATCCTTTTAATGCGGTGTTGGATTCTGTTTGCTAGTCTTTTGTTGAGGATTTTTGCATCTATATTCACCAGTGATATTGGTCTGTAATTTTCTTTTTTGTAGTATCTTTGTCTGGTTTTGGTATCCGGGTGATGGTGGCTTTATAGAATGAGTTTGGGAGTGTTCCTTCCTCTGCAATTTTTTGGAAGACTTTGAGAAGGATGGGTATTAGCTCTTCTCTAAGTGTTTGCTAGAATTCACCTGTGAAACCATCTGGTCCTGGACTTCTGTTTTTCGGAAGATTTTTAACCACAGTTTCAATTTCATTGCTTATGATTGATCTGTTCATATTTTCTAGTTAATCCTCGTTCAGTCTTGGAAGGTTATACCTTTCTAAGAATTTGTTCATTTCTTCCAGGTTGTCCATTTTATTGACCTATAGTTGCTTGCAGTAGTCTCTTATGATGCTTTGTATTTCTGCAGTGTCCATTGTAACTTCTCCTTTTTCATTTCTAATTTTATTGACTTGGGTCTTCTCCCTCTTTTTCTTGATGAGTCTGGCTAAAGGTTTATCAATTTTGTTTATCTTCTCAAAGAACCAGCTTTTAGTTTTATTGATCTTTGCTATTGTTTTCTTTGTTTCTATTTCATTTATTTCTGCTCTGATCTTTATGATTTCTTTCCTTCTACTGACTTTGGGTTTTGTTTGTTCTTCTTTCTCTAGTTCCTTTAGGTGTAGGGTTAGATTGTTTATTTGAGATTTTTCTTGTTTCTCGAGGTAGGACTGTATTGCTCTAAACTTCCCTCTTAGAACTGCTTTTGCTACATCCCATATGTTTTGGATTGTCGTGCTTTCTTTGTCATTTGTCTCTAGGTATTTTTTGATTTCCTCTTTGATTTCTTCAGTGATCTCTTGGTTATTTAGTAGCGTATTGTTTAGCTTCCATGTGTATGTGTTTTTTACATGTTTTTCCCTGTAATTTATTTCTAATCTTATAGCGTTGTGGTCAGAAAAGATGCTTGATATGATTTCAATTTTCTTAAATTTACCGAGGCTTGATTTGTGACCCAAGATGTGATCTATCGTGGAGAATGTTCCATGCGCTCATGAGAAGAAAGTGTAATCTGCTGTTTTGGGATAGAATGTCCTATAAATATCAATTAAATCTATCTGGTCTATTTTGTCATTTAAAGCTTGTGTTTCCTTATTAATATACTGTCTGGATGGTCTGTCCATTGGTGTAAGTGGGGTGTTAAAAGTCCCCCACTGTTACTGTGTTACTGTCGATTTCCTCTTTTATAGCTGTTAGCATTTGCCATATGTATTGAGTTGCTCCTATGCTGGGTGCATATATATTTATAATTGTTATATCTTCTTCTTGGATTGATCCCCTGATCATTATGTAGTGTCCTTCCTTGGCTCTTGTAACATTTTTATTTTAAAATCTATTTTATCTGATATGAGTATTGCTACTCCAGCTTTCTTTTGATTTCCATTTGCATGGAATAACTTTTTCCATCCCCTCACTTTCAGTCTGTATGTGTTCCTAGTTCTGAAGTGGATCTCTTGTAGACAGCATATGTATGGGTTTGTTTTTGTACCCATTCAGCATGCCTGTGTAGGTGTCTTTTGGTTGGGGCATTTAAATCATTCACATTTAAGGTAATTATCAATATGTATGTTCCTATTACCATTTTCTTAATTGTTTTGGGCTTGTTTTTGTAGGTCCTTTTCTTCTCTTGTGTTTCCCACTTAGAGAAGTTATTTTAGCATTTGTTGTAGAGCTGATTTGGTGGTGCTGACTTTTCTTAGCTTTTGCTTGCCTGTAAAGCTTTTGATTTCTCCATCGAATCTAAATGAGATCCTTGCTGGGTAGAGTAATGTTGGTTATAGGTTCTTCCCTTTCGTCACTTTAAATATATCATGCCAATGCGTTCTGGCTTGTAGAGTTTCTGCTGAGAAAGCAGCTGTTAACCTTATGGGAGTTCCCTTGTATGTTATTTGTAGTTTTTCCCTTGTGGCTTTTAGTAATTTTTCTTTGTTTTTAATTTTTGTCAATTTGATTACTATGTGTCTCAGTGTGTTTCTCCTTGGGTTTATCCTGCCTGGGACTCTGTGTGTTTCCTGGACTTGGGTTGCTATTTCCTTTCCCATGTTAGGGAAGTTTTCGACTATAATCTCTTCAAATATTTTCTTGGGTCCTTTCTCTCTCTCTTCTCCTTCTGGGACCCTATAATGTGAATGTTGATATGTTTAATGTTGCGATAGAAGTCTCTTAGGCTGTCTTCATTTCTTTTCATTCTTTTTTCTTTATTCTGTTCCCCAGCAGTGAATTCCACCATTCTCTCTTCCGGGTCACTTATCCGTTCTTCTGTCTCAGTTATTCTGCCATTGATTCCATCTAGTGTATTTTTCATTTCAGTTATTGTATTGTTCATCTCTGTTTGTTTGTTCTTTAATTCTCCTAGGTGTTTGTTGTTTAATTCTTCTTGGTCTTTTTTAAACATTTCTTGCATCTTCTCAATCTTTGCCTCCATCCTTTTTCCGAGGTCCTGGATCATCTTGCCTATCATTATTCTGAATTCTTTTTCTGGAAGGTTGCCTATCTCCACTTCATTTAGTTGTTTTCCTGGGGTTTTATCTTGTTCCTTCTTCTGGTACATAGTCCTCTGCCTTTTCATTTTGTCTATCTTTCTGTGAATGTGGTTTTCATTCCACAGGCTGCAAGTTTGTAGTTCTTCTTGCTTCTTCTGTCTGCCCTCTGGTGGATGAGCCTGTCTAAGAGGCTTGTGCAAGCTTCCTGATGGGAGGGACTGCTGGTGGGTAGAGCTGAGTGTTGCTCTGGCAGGCAGAGCTCAGTAAAACTTAAATCTGCTTGTCTGCTGATGGGTGGGTCTGAGTTCCCTCCCTGTTGGTTGTTTGGCCTGAGGCGACCCAGCACCAGAGCCCACACTCTCCTTGGTGGGGCTAATGGTGGACTCCTGGAAGGCTCACACCAAGGAATACTTCCCAGAACTTCTGCTGCCAGTGTCCTTGTGCCCCTGGTGAGCCACAGCTGACCCCTGCCTCTGCAGGAGGCCCTCCAACACTAGCAGGTAGGTCTGGTTCAGTCTCCCATGGGGTCACTGCTCCTTCCCCCTGGGTTCTGATGTGCACACTACTTTGTGTGTGCCCTCCAAGAGTGGAATCAATGTTTCTGTCAAAGTACCACATTACTCCCAGTCCTGTTGAAGTACCACAATCAAATCCCGCTAGCCTTCAAAGTCTGATTCTTGAGGAATTCCTCCTCCCTTTGCCGGACCCCCCAGTTTGGGAAGCCTGACGTGGGGCTCTGAACTTTCACTCCAGTGGGTTGACTTCTGTGGTATAAGGGTTCTCCAGTTTGTGAGTCACCCACCTAGCGGTTATGGGATTTGATTTTATTGTGATTGCCCCCCTCCTGCCATCTCATTGTGGCTTCTCCTTTGTCTTTGGATGTAGGGTATCTTTCTTGGTGAGTTCTAGTGTCTTCCTGTCGATGATTGTTTAACCTAGACATGTCTTTAAAGTCATCAACATTAACTATAATACTTTTATTGTGCCTAGGTTTAACATAAGCTAAATAAAATCTTGTTGTATCTGTTGCAAATTTGTCAGCAAGGAAAGTAACTTGATGTGAAGAAACTTTTAAGGAAAGAAAATGCAAATGAGATAAGAGCTTTAGGTGAACTTTTAAAAATAATTATATTTTAAGAATGTCTACCTAAAATTAATCTCTCCAGATATTCGACAACTTGAAAGTTAGAACTGTGCTAAGGTAAATTATGTGATGGAAGGTTTATGGAAAGTGGATCCCAAGAAAAGAGTTTTGTGCATGGTCAGGATTGACTAAGTTTAAAATAAGTTTAATCAAGTAAATGAATTTTAAAAGTAAGCCAATGCAAAAATTGAATTTGGCTTTTCTCTCTGTTAAGAAGACAAGTTTTCTTAAGATGTTGATCTGCCTTTGATAACAGATTTTAAGTTTCTTTACCTTTTAAGTGATCTGTTCTGTATTTGCCTTTGAAATCTTTTATTGTTACTTTGGCTAAGTGAATAACTGCTGTTTCACAGTGACCTGTTATCCTATCTGACTGAGTGTTTTAAACACTTTTGATATTTTTTTTGACAAATCTTCCCAAATCAAATTTTAATGAAGTTCCTTTGACCTCTAGATAACTTTGGGATGATTCAAAGGGCCCCTGAAACACCTCAAAGAGAGATATTAACTAATTAGGTTGACTTGATATATTGAATTCCATGGGAAATGTTGTCAAATAAGTAATAAATCTTCTTAGGTTATATAGTATGGCAAATGATATATGTATTCGAGGGATTATATGGAATTCCTAAAATTTGATATGTCCTGGTAAAATGTTATCAGGCATAATTCTAGTTATTATCTGAAAATGTTGTATGTCACAGCAGTAACCAAGTTACTTTGTCAATTGCATTGTAATCAGATTTAAATGTGCCTTCTTAAGTCTTTTGTCATTATAGACAAGTTATGGTTTCACTCTGATGCCTTTTCAAAAATGCTTCCTCTTCAAGAAGATTTATAGAAAGGACTTTTGGCTAAATATAAGTTTCTGACTTTCAGACCATAATGTTGAATGGGGTAAGAAATTGAAAAATTCTAATGGAAAAGCTGATGGCTTCATAAAGCTATTAACAAAAAGAATTAGTTTCATAGGACTGAGTGATATGGTGAATATGGTTATAATTTTTATGGTTTCTATCTGAAAAATGACTGGTTTAAATCTGGGTTTTCCAGGTGTAAGGAAAACCTTCCCCTTAAACTAATTATGACTTACAGTAATTTGGTAAATTATACCTTTGTAAGCAGAATTGAAACATTTATCTTTTTCTCTCTTCCTGGTTGATCCTGCCAGTAGCATATGCTTGTCTGGAAGATTAAGCCATGCATGTCTAAGTATGCATGGCCAGTATAATAAAACTGCAGATGGCTCATTACATCAGTATGGTACCTTTGGTCACTCGTTATTACAACTGGATTATAACTAGCTATACTCATCATTGTTTTAATTTGTTCTTTGTTTCCAAATTGTCTGTGCTTTGTGTCTCCCTGCTGCACTATGTCTTTGTCAATATTACTAGATACATTACTTACATCCTGTCTATTCTATAAGATTGTTGTCTCTTACAGTACCCAATGTGTAACCAGGCCTCCAACAAAATTTCTATGGCTAAACATCTTGAGAAAATAGATCACTTTTATAACATAAAATAATTGTAATAGTCTGATTCTAGGTATGGGAAGAAGCAACAAGGGAAAATGTCTCCTAGACTATAATTAGATAGAGGATCCAGAGAATTTTTAATTATCAATAGGGCCTAATCTAAAAACTAGCGCCTGGGGTGGCATATCAAGAATTTTCACCTGATCTGGGATGAGCCTCCTAGAACCACGGGACAAAATTTGATCATGAAATGTCTCCCAAATATTGGTCAAATTCCTGAGCAAGAAGAGAGGATCTGAGAAATGGAATATTTCCTGCCATATCAGTCATCAGAGATGATAGCTTTCCAATGTGAGGAAAGCCCTGAGGAAACTCAGGAAGGAGAAGAATATCTGCCATCTAGCAGCCATCAGACTGCAGCCACTCCCTATGGTGAGCCCTGAGGAAACTCAGGATATGAGAATACAGGATACAGGTCCCAGATAGCTGAGCTGCATATCAAGGGAATGATTTCAGTGAGCCCAGACTCTTGCAACTTCTCATACATAGAAAAGCACTAAACTACTTAACTTGAGATGCTGCCTCCTGGGCTTGAAGTCCTCAAAATTCCCGCCAAATAAATCATAACTCTCATCTTTTAGATTGTGATTTTTTTTTAAGTCTACAGGTGTAAAGGACACACTTTCCAGAGAGGAACAAAAGAAACAACCTTTGGAATGCTGGCACAGATGGTGGACTCTCCCAGAAAGATCCATCTGACAAAGCAATTAGAACAGTTGTCACCCCTTTTTCCACAAGACTGTGGAATGGACATTGACAGTGGGGAATTGTAACAGGGAAGAGCCAAATCTGACTACATGTTGGATCTGTTTTTCTTTTACTTTAACCTTTGCTTCCTGTTGCTTTTATTCACTAAAAGGATACTGTCTATGCACAATGGCCTGCCTCAGGGAACACTGCCCCTCTGCCTGAATATTAAACCAAAGTGCCTTTGTTCAGGGGAATCATCCTGACCCTGTCCTCGTGTGGATGGCTGCAAGAAAGAAGAAATTAACACATCCCCTCCCCGAGGCTGGCCATTCCAGGGGATATTTGAAAATCTTATGGCCTTTTTACTCTACTTCCTCATCTCCTCCCCCACTCTGTTCTATAAAAGAGACTAGCATCCAAACCCCAATAAGATGGTTCTTTGGAGACACTAGTCTGCCATCTTCTTGGTCTGCCGGTTTTCCGAATAAAGTCATATTCCTTGCCTCAACACCTCATCTTCCAATTCATTGGCCTGTCGTGCAGTGAGCAAAGCTTGGACTAAGTAACAAAAGCATTTCTAAGAGGGAAGTTTATATCAATACAGTCTTACCTCAGGAAACAAGAAAAATAACAATGAACAAACTGACCTTACACCTAAAGCAACTAGAGAAAGAAGAACAAAGAAAACCCAAAGTTAGTAGAAGGAAAGAAATCATAAATATCAGAGCACAAATAAATAGAAATAGAAATAGAAATGAAGCAAACAATAGAAAAGATCAATGAAACTAAAACTGGTTCTTTGAAAAGGTAAAGAAAATTGATAAACCCTTAGCCAGACTCATCAGGAAAATAAGGGAGAGGGCTCAAATCAATAAAATTAGAAATGAAAAAGAAGTTACAATATACACCACAGAAATACAAAGGATCTTAAGAAACTACTACAAGCAACTGTAGGCCAAGAAAATGGACAACCTGGAAGAAAAGGACAAATTCTTAGAAAAGTACAATCTCCCAAGTCTGAACCAGGAAGAAATAGAAAATATGAACAGATCAATCACAAGTACTGGAATTGAAACTGTGATTTAAAAAGTCCCAAGAAACAAAAGTCCAGGACCAGATGGCTTCACAGGTGAATTCTATCAAACATTTACAGAAGAGTTCACACCTATCCTTCTGAAATTATTCCAAAAAATTGCAGAGGAAAGAACACTCCCAAACTCATTTTATGAGGCTGCCATCACCCTGATACCAAAACCAGACAATGATACCACAAAAAAGAAAATTACAGGCCAAAATCACTAATGAAAATAGACACAAAATCCTCAACAAAATAGCAATCTGAATCCAGCAACACATTAAAAGGATCATACACCATGATCAAGTAGGATTTATCCCAGGATGCAAGCATTTTTCAATATCCACAAATCAATCAGTGTGATACACCACATCAACAGATTGAAGAATAAAAACCATATGATCATCTCACTAGATGTAGAAAAGGCTTTTGACAAAATTCAGCACCATTCATGAAAATATTCTCCAGAAAGTGGGCATAGAGGGAAAATATCTCAACATAAAAGGCCATATATGACAAACCTAGAAATAAACATACCTAAGGAAACAAAAGACCTGTACTCTGAAAACTATGAGACACTGATGAAAGAAATCAAAGACAACATAAACAGATGGAAAGATATGCCATGCTTTTGGATTGGAAGAATCAATATTGTCAAAATGCCTATACTACAAGAATCTATAGGGAAGCAAAAATAGCAACAGGAAAGGCAAATATATAGTAAGGATTGAAGATCACTTAAATAAGATAATATGTAGATTAAAAAACAATACCATATTATAAAAGTGACTATAAGTACAATAAAGAGTAAAAGGGTAAACTTGAAGATGTAAAATAGTACATCAAAAACCCAAAATGTTGGGGAGGGAAATAAAAAATGTAGATCTTTAGAATGTGTTTAAGCTTACATAATTATCAGTTAAAACAAGTAGATATAATTATCAGTCAACATACATGAACCCCATGGTAACCACAAATCAAAAACCTAATATGGATTCTTAAAAACCAAAAAGAAAGAAACTCAAACATACTACAAAAGAAAATCATCAAACCACAACAGGAAAAACAAAAAGAAGAAGAAATGCACAAAGAAGAACTAAAAAAAAAACTGGAAAACAAGGAAGAATGGCAATAAGTACATACCTATCAATAATTACTTTAAATATTGATGGACTAAAAGCTCTGATCAAAAGACACAGAGTGGCTAATTGGATAAAAAAAAACAAGACACTTCAATATGCTGCCTACAAGAGACTCACTTCAAGGCAAAAGACACGAACTGAAAGTGAAGAAATGGAATAAGATATTTTGTGCAAATGGAAATGATGAGAAAGCTGGGGTAGCAATACTCATATCAGACAATATAGACTTTAAACAAAGGCTATAACAAAAGACAAAGAATAGCATTGTATACTGATAAAGGGATCAATACAAGAAGAGGATATTGCACTTGTTAACACATATGCACCCAGTACAGGCACACTTAAATATATAAAGTAAATACTAACAAACATAAATAGAGAAATTGACAATAAGACCATATTAGTAGGAGACAAACTTATGGTTACTAAAAGGGAGGGGGGAGGGACAAATCAGGGCTGTGGGATTAACAGATACAAACCACTATACATAAAATAGATAAGCCAAAAGGATTTCTTATATAACATAGGGAATTATACCCAGTATCTTCTAAAAATCTATAATGGAATATAATCTGCAAAAATGCTGAATCACCATCCTACATACCTGAAACTTAAGCAATATTGTAAATCAACTATACTTCAATTTAAGCAAAAAAGAATCTGTGAAGAGAATCATAGTAAGTGTTACTGCTTGACCTAGGCACAAGATGTATTCCTAAAAATCAGGGAAAATAATCCAGCATGTCTCCTTAAAAGCAAAGTAGAAAAAAGTTAAAAACCAAAAACTGTTTGAGAGAGAAACGTCAATTTGACCTTATTTTATAATATTTATTTTTCTCTTCTGTTTAGACAGGAGTCACATTAGACATAAGAAATGAGGAAGTGATAAAAGTTAAAGGAATCAATACATTTAATATCTGACTCTTAAAATGAATAAATTAAAATTGGTCTCATTACATTATTCTCAATAGTATTTTATAGATTAGTAACAATGATTCTTCTAATTTCTATAGGATTTGAGTTTTTACAAAGCACATTTACATCCAATATGTCTTTGATCTTCTCAACTGTACAAGGAAGGACAGTTATTATTATCACTGTTATACAGATGAGAAAACTGAGTGCCAGACCTTTAAATGCATTGTCCAAAGTCACAGGCTGGAATTTGAACCTTGGTCATCTAATTTTAGAATTTGATTGCTGCTTTTTTTCCATATTTAAACTATTTAGCTTTCCCCCTCCTTAGTTTTAAAAAGGTTGGCACCAAGAACTATTGCCTTTTTTGCTTCTTAAATATCTTCTCAAAGTTGAGGTTATACACAAAATAGCTATATTTTTAAACTTTATAATACCTATTGACCTTATTTTTTCACAAAGCCTATTTCTATATAAATGGCAATTAGACCATTAAAACACTTTCCCCCCACCCTAATATTAAAAATAAAAACCAACAAAAAACCCCACTCAGTCAGGTATGTTTGACCAGAAACCTCTTGGTCTCTAATATCAGTGCTATATAAAAAAGTTAAGTCAACTCAGTGAGATGGAACATTTCAGCCAGAACAATAAACTGGACCATTGGATTTAATTCAAAAACAAGTCACCTGCAATCCTCCTACCAATGATTCTTAGACTCTGTGTATAAATTCAGCTTCAGTTAGGAAGTAAAGAAGGGGCATAGCTTTCTATTTAATAAAATACCTGTGTTCTAGCCTGTGAGAATCTTGACCTCTAAAAAATCTTTTGCTTCATAAAATATGTATTTTCATTATTTAACCTATTCTATAAAAGCCTGCATGACGGTGGAGATTTTTATTTAACTTTGTTCACTGTTGTAACTCTGATGTCTAAAACAATGTCTGGCACATGGTAGATATTCTACATATATTTTTTGAATGAATGAAGAAAATTAATAAGCAAAGATTTAGTAGAGAAATTGGTTTCCCATCTACTTTTAAATAACATGGATATGTAGGCAGGATTTGGGTCATCGATAGCAGTTTTAAAATCTATTCCTCCTCTGTTCTTCACCATATCCTCAACTCTGATGCCTCCACTTATTTGACATAATCCCTACTGCCTGCAAACTCAGTGATGTAGTCAGGTGAGGATGGAATCCTATCTTTTCCACAGTCTTTCATCTTTTCACTAACCTCTGATAACGTGTTTTTCTACCACCTATTCTAACTGCCTTCCATTAATCTGATGAACACTAACATTGACTTCTTGTCAGCTAAGCACTTACTGCATTACCTCCTGTAAACAGTTGGACCCCAGACAGGCATATTTCTCTAGAACAGCTGCTAATAAAGTTAGCAGCAGTCTTGTGAAAATTGCAAGGAAATTATCTAAATATTAAATTAATATACATGATCTAAAATGAAAAATAACATGCAATACAATATCAATTACAACAGAATACTTATTGCTAAACTTCAAGTTAACATTCTTTGCTAGATATTAGCAATTCTACTTTACTTAATTATATCGAACAAATTGCCAAAAGAAAGTTAACTCTTGTGTTTCTGAAAAATTCTGTTCTCATTTGCATGCAAATTTAGGCTGCTGTCTGATGAACTTTGGCATCTAAGTTTAGGTAGGTCTTGTTCTACTGGTATGCACTTTCCAAAATTAATGTTCTTTAGTTTTTTTCAATGTCTAAATGAATTATGGAACTTATCAAAGAGAAAAATTAGTCATATTAAAATATGCATTTTATGCCTTTATGGATAAACATACTTTAATTATTTAGTATTCAGAAAATAATCCACCAGAATGGTTTTAATTGTATAGTCTTTTTGTCCATTGACTCATAATATCTCTCAAATTTAATTGTTCTTTATATATTATAGTTGGCAGTGTTCAGCTTGAGCTTAAAGCCTAATCTAATAACCCTGTCTGAAGCAGATTTACAACAGAGAACGTTTTGGAGGGAAACCTCACTACCTCCTTTTTCTCAAATAGATTATTTTGATGTGCACATTGGTCAATAGCACACTCTTTCTGTGTTGGCATTAAATTGCACTCAAATTTCTCTAACTGATAATAATAAAAACAAAATGTCATTATTAACTATTTGAGAATATATTCCTTTGCTTTATGTCCCAACTCCAGGACTAAACTTTTTATCTCTCCCCAAGACCTATAGGTTTTGTATCATTTTTCAAATATCTGAATGCACTCATTCCCTTTACTTTTTAAAAGGAGTCATTAATTCCTACATTTTAGTATAATAATTTATTTTTAAACAGATACTCCCTACTCCATTTCTAAAATGCCGTTTTAAAATTATGTTTTTAATCAACATCACAAACATCCCTGAATAAATCATATCTCAGCAACTTCAAAATTCTGCATGCCACCTTTCCTTCCCTATATAACCCTGAATTGAACGAAATCTCAAGTATTTTAACATCTAAAATAAAAGATATTAATTTATGAGGATGTGAACCTAAACTTATCTGATTCATAGTGAAATGAAGCTTTAAATTTTGCTCCCGACAGAATTCTTTATGGGCAAACATTTCTTGAATTACATCCAAATTAGTTTAGTTTTTCAGAGTCCAAAATAACTTTTAATAAGATAGTTTTACACTCATGAGATAATCTACCACATGCACTTTGAGGATAAGGTTGAATGTTCTTCCAGTTTCAAACCTATTAATGTTAAAAGAGCATGTGTCACTAAAATCGCTCAGTCTAATGTGGAGGTCATAGCATAGCTGAAAATCTGGTTCTCTAGAGAAGTTGTGGCAAATTATGGCCTTAGGTCAAATTTGACCTGCCACCAATTTTGTAAATACAGTTTTATTGGAATAAAGCTCCACTCATTTGTGTTTGTATTGTCTATGCTTTCACACTACAATGGCAGCAGAGACTGTTTGGTTCCCAAGGCCTGAAATATTTATCACCTATAGGCTCTTTACAGAAAATGCTCTAGAACATCATATAATTACATCAAGATTGCCATATACCTCATTATCCTTATCAGAAGATTATGGCTATTTTCAAATTCTTATGTAACCCATTGATACTTTACAAATCAACTGATTGTATTATTTTTGTCAGCTACATAGCTCAGAAAAGTAAACAGTACACATTAAAAAACTGTAAAAATGTTTTAAAGAAGGAAGCAACAGTGTTTCTTAAAAAAAAGTAAATCAACCCAGGATCCATGATATATCATACAGCAGAAGGTAGAATTTTAAATGTTTCTCAGAGGTAGAATAGTAGAATGAAGAAAATTGCAGAGGAATATGTGTTTGGGTCTAATAGAAGGAATTATACAATGAGAAAGCTAGCCTTGTAAGCAGGAGTTTTTATTTCTTTACTAAATAATTTAAAAAAATATTTTTGGAGTAAGATTAAATACAAATAATTTAAAATTTAATCACGACAAAGAACTAAGTAAAATATTTTAATAAATTTATCATCTAACATTATTTACATGTTGTAACTAATTTAATTTTGTATGTTAAAAAGTGGATAATTTATAGAGGAGATGAATAATAATTAGTTGAAATAGGGAAAAGAATTTGTACTTAAATATTGGTGCTAAAGCAGTAAAATTCAATATCTCAAGTTATTTTGAATAAGGATCTTGCTTATTCTATTTGAAATCGTTAACCTAACTCATTATACTACAGAAGAACAATTTGAACCTACCACAAATAAATTAATAAAAAGATAAATAAATAAGACTTTATTAATCTCCATAGGAACTGCTACTTTAAAGGTCATCTATGACTCCCATGTTGGTAAATTCAAAGATTAATTCTAATTCCTCATATTTCTTGACTTATCATCAGCATTTGACAATGTAGGTCACTTTCTCTTTTTTTCCCCTTGTTGTCTTAGTTCCCTTCAGGATCATGCACTCACCAAATTGTCTTTCTGCCATGCTAGTCACATCTTCCCAATCTCCTCTGTTGGTTCCTTCTCTTCTCCCTGACTTCATTGGTTGAGTACCCCAGGGCTCAGTCTCATACCTTTAAATAGCATCTACCTTCCAAAGACTACCAGATCTGTATCTCCAGGCTAAGCCTCTTCCTCAATCTTCAGCATCTCCGATTGGGTATCTAATGAACATTTCAAACTCATATCAGAGTTCCTTATTTTCTCACCTGAATCTGCTCTACTCCCAACATTCAGTATCATCCTTCCAGTTGCTCAGGCTAAAAAACATGTAGTTATCCTTGATTTTTCTCTCTCATACTCCATTTTAACTTTTTCAGAAATACTGGGTATAACATAGAAATACACTCATAATCAGCCATTTCTCAACATTGCCATAGTTACCAGTCTGATTTGAGCCCTATCACCTCTCATCTGGATTGTTGTATGTTTTCTCTGTAAGTTACATAGACTTATTCCACATAAGGGCTGTTCAGTTAATCATTTTTTGTCCAATCATGCTTGAAAAAACTTTTTAGACAATAATTCCATATATACTTTCTTCTTTTCACTCAAACACACAATAAATATGTTATAATATGTTATTTTCATCATTTAACATGAAACAGAGTTTCTAATCAATGCCTGTATTTGGAACAAATTTGGATTGAATGTCATAATTGGATGAAACTAAAATGTTTTTCTTTGCAAATGTACACCAATAAGCAAGATAAAAAGATAGCATCCTCTAAATCCTTCAGTTTATTTGACTGCATGCTATTTTCATGTGTTTCAAAGGGCCTGTTTACTCTATGGTTATCATCAAACACTTGTGACTCTAATATTGAAGACCTGCTCAGGAGGTGATCACCTGATTTCCACAATCTTCCAGAGAATGACTTCTTTGTACCCTTCTTCTACTAATTTCACCGACCTTAATCCACTAATGTTCTTTTCTTTGGGAAATACAATAAACCTCTATTATCTTTGTTTTCATGTACAAAGTATATTTATTTACTTTCAATTTTTTATGATATAAATTTGTTTTCAGTTAACTGATACATAATTCTATCTATGAAAGCTGTTTGGGGTATTTTGGGTGACATGAAATATCTAATAATTTTTCCCGCTAGAATTAATGAAAACATTTTTTCATTTACTAATTTTTCACCTAGCAGAAGAGCTTTCAGGAACAAATTAAGATTATTGAGAAAGAAATAGGTGTACTTGTATAAAGGGCTCATTTAGAAATAAATGCAGAAAAGGTCTCCACATCATTCTTAAATGTAAGTGTTTGGGTGTGGATTTTCACTGCCACTCTCAAATAACTCTTAGAACTATTATAATTTAGAATTTAGACACAGATGTAATTCAGAAAAATGCAGTTTTTTTGCTTTCCAAATTACATGGAATGCCTTGGTTTCCATTGTGCTTTATACTCGTTGCTCTTTAGAGTCTGCACTTATATTCTGTGCATTCATGTGTGCCTGAATATACCTCACCATGTATTGGATGTATATCTAGATTACCAATACAAATACATATGAGTCTATAGGCATGGCAGGCGGGGGCTACTGATGGGGGTGGGTCTTAGAATGGTTGGTCAATATTTACTGATTGGCTACAGTGCATTAAGAAGTGAAGGCTAGTGGGAATAATGCCTAACTTTATCTTTAAAATGTGTTAGCTTGTATGTAGAAAGCATTAAATCAGTTAGAGCAGTGTGTTAGATTTTGTAAATCTGACTTTAAGCCATTAATCCCTTATTTTCTTTTCACTTAGTTTGGAAATCTGAAAAATAATGACTCCTTAGATAAAAACTGTTGGTGTTTACTACTTACCCAAAGTAGTGTTTCAGTTTCCATCCATATATATATATATATGGAGCTTGGAATGAATTGTTTTGTTTTTACTTTTTTTAGAAATCCATCTTGAATTTATACTTCCCCACACCAACTGATAGTCTTGGTAAATATAAAAAAGAGGTTGGATTGGTGTAAAACTCTCTAAAATTCTTATTTTTAAGGGAAAATAGGAACTAAGATCATACTACTAATGCAGATGATTTTGATTGTCTAATTCCAAACTAGATGATTCTTCTTATTGGTTGCATGTTAATTGTAAGGTACTTAACACACTGAAAATTAATTTTTCCCTCTGAGACTTTTTAAGTTTTGTCTATGCCAATGTAATATTAGTCAATCAACATTACAGAATATGACCTTGTACTAGTTCAAGATCATAAAAGTTATTATTTAATACGTTCCCTAGAATATTAATATCAATTTTTATTCCAGAATTGTATAGAAGGAAGATTGTGTCTGTGTTAGTGGTAGAGCAATAGTTGGAAATTGGACTTGGGAGTGAAAAAGATTGAAGATTAAAAGCCAGATTGGCACCTAAAGAGCTATGGTTTATTTTGGTCTAAGTTATTCAGGGCTTATTATTTTCTCATTTATAAACTTACGAGAAATGCCTACCACAGTGGTTGGCACATAGTAGACATTAAATAAATACCTATCGCCTTTTTTGGAATGTGGAGTAAAAACATTGAGATCTGAGTTTGCTTCATTAAAATGCATTTCAGAAAAGGGGAAAAAATAAGCTAAGTTAGCAGCTCTTTGGTTTGGCATTGTGAATGCTTGTGGAACCTTGGTATGGAGACTTGGATTATTTGACTTATCCAAAAATCTAGGTAAGAAATGAAGCATCAAAGTGCTGGATTAAAAGCGGGCAATAAAAATAAGTTAATACTTAATGGTAGACAGAAATCCTACCAAGATGACCATGCGTGCATGGCTGCATGTACTTAACAACATAGATTTTAAGAGATTTTTATAAAAGCTTAAAAAATATTTTTTAATTTATTGTTCTTACTGCAGATTACTTGTGGCAATGAGCAACTATCATTTCCTCTCCCCTTCTCCCAGCTCATATGGAAAAACAAATTACTTGCTATATAAATAGAGGTTATCAGTGTAATGCTAATTGATGGTATAGCTGCCAAATACCAAGTTATATTCTGACAAAGAATATGACTAATGTTACTCAATAACATTTCATCAATCACAAGTCAGAAAATTACCAACAATCAGTATTTTCTTTGGATCAGTTATGCAACTTAATAGTGGCAGTTAGCATAATTAAAGGCCAGTAACCAGATAAAAAGTCTTAGTTAGTAATTTTTTTACTAAGAAAGGATATGTATTAAATGATGATTGAGTTGACTCCGAAGTATGGGTTAAAAATCTCACCAATATGATTAAAAAGCTTTCAATGAGTATTTAATGAGTACCTACACAGTGCCCATAAAGGACACTGGAGGAGATATAATGGTAGAGGATATAATCTCTGTTCCCCATGAATTTACAATATGATTGCGTAAAGAAAATGAACAGATTTAAAACAAAAAGCAAAAGCTCAATGGCTGAAAATGAACTGTTATAGGAGATCTAAGGATAAGCAGAACTATGTGAGCTGGAATTATTGGAAAATAACATTGCATAGAAGGTAAACTTCAAGAAGATGTGTGAATGGAAGGCATTTCAGTGGTCCATTTTGTCCCTACAAGCTGACTTTCTAAATGAGCACATAAAAACTTAGGTAAACAAGCATATAAAAATGCAGCTGTGGGGCTTCCCTGGTGGCGCAGTGGTTGAGAGTCTGCCTGCCAATGCAGGGGACACGGGTGAGAGCCCTGGTCTGGGAAGATCCCACATGCCGCAGAGCAACTAGGCCCGTGAGCCACAACTACTGAGCCTGCGCGTCTGGAGCTTGTGCTCCGCAACAGGAGAGGCCGCGACAATGAGAGGCCTGCGCACCGCGATGAAGAGTGGACCCCGCTCACCGCAACTAGAGAAAGCCCTCGCACAGAAATGAAGACCCAACACAGCCAAAAATAAATTTTAAAAAAAATGCAGCTGTGTATCCCACCAACTGTTTAGGACACAAAAGTTCAATGCAATGAAAAAGTATATAAGTAGTCATGAATTTTGTAGCCATTAGCACTTAAATGGCAATTGAAATTATGAACACAAGTATGAACATAATTGATAATTGTGAAATTATCAACACAAATTTGAGTAACAGGATGCAGAGGCAGGAACAAAGAACCCAGGATGGAGTCCTATGTAAAATATGACAATAGATTTTGAGAGATGAAAATCATTCATCTTAGGTGCAAAAAGTAGTAAGTAGTTAACACTATCAAGGCAGCTTAAGCAAGATAGGAAGTAACATTGGATCAGCAAACAGTAAGTCATTGGTATCATTTTAGAAAAGGAAACAAAGACCAGAATGAGTGGATTTGTTGAAATAAAAAGTATTATCAATCTTTGGAAAAGTTGGATAGTGGAATAAAAAGAGAGTTTGCATATTATCTAGAACATTCTGGAAGCATTCCGATAGCACTCCTATTCTTTCTAAAACAAAGATGACCATTGCAGATATCATTGCTTTGGTGACTATTTTGGTATATCATAATAGAGATAAACATCTTCAAAAAATAAAAACTTTTTTTCTACCATTAAAGAGTAGAGTGCTAAACGTGAACACAGTAAACTGGCCCTTCAGCATTATATAGAATAACAATGCAGATTCTGATGGTGTTTTTCATACTATGAAGTAGTGTGATGGAAGTCTAATCCAATTTGTGAGAACAGAGCAACTCATTAATGTTACAAAGAGCTTAGGATATCATGGGTTTGTTGTTCTTTGATGTTCATCACGAACTCAAATATGCAAACTTGAAATGTTCGGAAAGAAACAGAAAAAAAAATACAAGATATTTAAAGGAAAACTAAACTTTAATTTCAGTAAAATACATAAAACTATATAATGGTCAAGACTAAATATTAGAATTGGAGTCAGTCTATCTTATTCCTTTTGCTAGTTATAATGTCGTCATGAGCATATCTCTGGAGACAGAGTGCCTGCATTTGCCACTTAATCGTTGTGTGTCCTCAAGCTAATTAATTGCATAACTATTTGTGCCTTAGTTTCCTCATCTTTAGACAATTAAAAGCACCTACCTCTTAGGGTTGTTGTGAGGACTAACTCACTTAAGTTTTTAAGTCAGTTATTGGCACAAACTGAAAGTTGAAAGTGTTTACCATTCTACTTATTTGTTTCTTTTTATTGAGTCCAAGTTTCCCAAATGATTTTATGAGGTCGTGATGTTATTTCTGAGAGGTGTTAGTACACAATTGTGTTAAATTTATTTTGGACCGCTATATGATTTTTTCATATATCTTTATCTTTCAGTGTTTGTATTATGGGGCTATGTTCTCTCATCCACAACTTGGAGCATATGCACTACATCGTTATGTAATAAAAGGCCAGTAGTGTTTTGTCCTCAGTTTTCAGACCTTGCTCTTGGAAGATTTTTGTGTCTCAAAATATAGTCCACTAGCCACCTGCTGCCCATATACAGTGCTTATTAACTGAATGCATTCCTGGGTCCTCCCACAGAGCTACCTAATCATAATTTATTGGAGTTGGAACAGGAAAATATATTATTTGTATAAGCTAGTATATTGTATGTAAGTTGAACAAATTCAACTAAAATTTGAGAACCACTGACGTAGATTATTTGGTATACTCTCTCACACTTACTCTCAGTTCTTTTGCTTACGTTAGCTTTCATATATTCTTATATTATCTTTCTTCATTTTCTCTCTTTGGCATCAAGCTTACAGATAGAAAGAAAGCAGTGTTTTAGTTAACCAAGAAATAATTTTATATGCTACCTGAGATTTTAATCATAAAGTTAGTTGTGTATTTTAAATTGTCAACTGCATTAACTAGGTGTCTGAGTTAAACAGTATAATATGCCCAAAAGAACATAAGGCAAATAGCAACTAATCTGGTATAAAATATAGTATGAAGCAGTGCAAAGCCACTAACATTATTGCACATGTTAAGTTCCTATTATGCTATCAAGCTCTGTGCTAAGTATGTTACATACATTATACTATTTAATTCTCATGACATTCTTAAGAAGAGAGAGAGAATTAATATTTAGAGATGAGGAGCCTGAGGTTTAGAGATTTGAAGCAACCTTCCTAGAATCACCCAAAAAGAGAAGAAGCTGGAATGCCAAACAGGCTGTATGATTTCTAATAATGATCTCAAGTACTATGATATATTTTGCATGGAAAGTATAGACACTTAAAATGGATTGACCATCCAGTCAAGCACCACACAATGGATATATATGTTTACCTCTTTTATTTTCTCATAAAAGACTTCAGTAAAATTAAGGTGAAGTAATAAAAATGTACAAACACACAGTACAGAGAGAAAGGTACAGTGAAATGGTGATATAAAGATGTGAACACATTTTTAAAATTTAAAAGAGGATGGAATTGTTTCCAGGGAGAAGAAAGTTGAGTACAAATGTCAATGAAAAGCAAATTGATTAACACCACAGAACCCTGGAAAGGCTCTAGAATTGGAGGTACCAGGAAGCAGGGTGAGTTGAGGGATAAAAATGGGAAACGTTGAAATTTGTTATGAGGATTCTAACAAACCAAGTGATGCTAGAAAGTGCTTCTCATACCTTTAATATATCTTGCTAAAGATATAAAATAAAAATGTATATGGCCCTCAGAGTGGCTGGCAAACATCTACATGAGTTTGGTGAAACATTCAATATCTTTACTTGTATTTAATAATCATAAGGAAAGCAAAGTATTTGGGAAATATTAAACATAAAATTTGTATAAAGATGTCATAGAAAATATCTTAATTTTTAATAATTAGGTTGTCACTCTGAATGACTATTTTTGTATCAGTTTTTTTTAATTAAAATGACTTCATGAAATTTTTGATTAAATTTGATTTAATTTTTGATTAAAAATGTAAATTGTTACATTAAAAATGTAAATGTTACATTAAAAATGTAAATTGGTGTTAAATAACACCAAATTATAATTTATCATCCAAACCAGGACACATTTAAGTGTACAAGGGGGTGCTATTTAATTACACTGGGGCAAAAGGTGTAAACAAAGGCTGTTGAGCCTAATGGGAAATACGATTACCTTACGATGACCCTACCCAGGCTCCAACTGGCCATTTAAAGACTTAAGAAATCAATATCTCAGGAACATGTGAAATTCACTTGCAGTACTTAATTGGGAAGCTCAGCTCTTGTAGTGAAACAAGGAAATTGTGTAAAAGTAAACAAATAATTGTGAGGCTTCAAGAAGAATACAGACAAGCATACACACCACTAAACCTGCTTTCCCCCTCACTCTCCAAACATTGAAATACTCAATCGCTCTCTGAGAAACCTATCAGCTGATAAGGTTTACCCCCATGTACACAGAACTTTCAATTAGCATTTTAGTGCCCCACACTTAAGTACTTTGAATAGATAGACAAGGATTTTCAGACATTTGTGAAGACATTTTCATATGAAACACAAAGAACAGAACAAGCTTTCTGAGAATATTAGAGAAAGGGAAATATTAGAGGAAACAGAAACGATGCAGGCAGTAGAAAAAAACCACTATAGGTAATATCCTCAGAAAAATAAGATAATACTTTGTATACTTGAAAAAAGAGCATGATGCCTTAAAAGAGAGACTTGAAGGGAGAAAGGGGATATGCAGAAACAAGCAAGAGCCTTGTTATGAGAGCAGAAATAAGAAAGAACCACCTTGAAGTTAGATAATGAGATAAAGAAAACATTGGGATCAGCCTATGAGAGAAGCCCTGAGAGGTGTCAGGGAAGCAGCTGTGTTGCAGGTCAAGAGGACAGCAGTGTGTTTGGAACTCCAGAAGGAATACAGTCTTCCCTTGCTATCCTCAGGGAATTGGTTCCAGAACCTCTCTCGGATACCAAAATCCACAGATGTTCAAGTACTTTATATAAAATGGCATAGTATTTGGATATAGTACATTCTCCCCTATACTTCAAATCATCTCTAGATTACTTATAATACCTAATACAATGCAAATGTTATGTAAATAGTTGTAAATGTAATGTAAATGCCATGTAAATAGTTGCTTGTGTGAAGCAAATTCAAGTTTTGTTTTATGAAAATTTCTGGAATTTTTTTCAAATATTTTTGATCTGCAGTAATAAGGGAATAACAAATAATAAAGACAATTATTAACTCTATAAGAAAAGGTGCAGTTGCACAAGAAGAAAATATGTATCTCTTGGCTCTACAATGAATAACATTAACAAAATCATCATAAGGTGTATCCTGAATATTGAGTTGACCAAAATAGCTTGGAAAGTGAGAGGAGAGAAAATTGGTGAAGGGGATTATAAAAATACTAAATTCATATATTCCATGTTAGAAGTTCAATACATAATATCTTAAATGGTGTCTGTACAAATATCTTATTTATATTTTAGAGAAGCCACAAAAAATAGCTAAAGACTGTAAAGGGGTTGCATTTAAGATGTGGAATCTGATGATAGTGTGACAAGGAGTTCTTGTTATCAGCTTTAAGCTTTCTAGCAGTGTTTTCTTTTTTTAATTAAGAAATCATGTCATTTTGATACAAACAAAAGTAATACAAATGTATATGGAAGCCATTAGATGGTTATGAACAGGGACTGTTGTGATCTGGTTTACATTTTAAATATCAATAATATATTAAGTGGAAAAAAGCAGACTTATAAATGCATATGTATGGAAAGATCTCTGGAAAGATATATAAATATTTGTAGTTAACAGTAGTTAACTTTGTGTGGTTGAATTTTGAGTGATTTTAAAAATAATTAATTGTATTTAAATTTTTTCTTTAACTAACTTGTATTACGTGTTTAATACCTGGAAGAAAATGTCTAAAGTCAGAGATTCCCAGATAAGAGCTGGCAAAATGAGTTTAAGCTTCCGGACCTCTCGCTTGCCCCAGGCAGGCATTTTGAATTCATAAGATTGTTTTCTTTTGCTTAAATAACAACTACCGCCACATATTGTATAAACTTTAGGCCCATGAAACCTAAATCTGACCTTAGATGTAGGTTCAGATTCTAGCCCTATCGCTTACTAGTACATAGGTAACTCACTTTCTTATTTCCGTGCTACAAAGTGTTTGAATTTCTCACTGACAAGGAGAAAGTCAGAACAAGGGTGGGGAGAGATAGAAGGCAAAAGATGTTGTTGCAAATGCAACAAGCTTTAGTCAACAGTGGTAAGTTTTGCCAATATTAAAAATGCAAACCAAAGTTTAAAATGCTGGTATGAAACAGAATTAGAATAACATTTATGTACAGTACAGTATCACTTATGTCTTTTATTAGACAAATATGGAATGTTTATAAAATAAATTATCCATAGGGGGTAAAATTCATATTTCATATACAATTGGCAATGGTAGTCCCACTGTTAATTTTTTATAAAAAAAACTAAAAATCTAATAAACTATTTTTATACAAAGTTGCTATATTGATCCTTTTATGTAGTAAAACATTATAAAGCAAATTAGGATATACAATAATCTTACAATATTATACAGTGCAATGAAAATAAAAACATAACACAAAATTTGTCCTTTATAAAATGTATATTTTGCATTTACTAATGCAAATGTAGCACACTAGTGACTACTACACTATTAATATCAGTTCATTTCCATGCTTTTATTGTCCAATTGTCATAGAGTTGCAATTGTAATGTTGCTACAAAAGAATTGTGCTACACCAAAAAAAAAAAAAATGAAGCAGAAGTTGTGGGCAATAGGGACGTAAAGAACAGAAAAGATAGATAAGGTGCTGGTTTGGGCAGAATATGTTGTGGTATGTCATAAAATATTTGTGTATTTTTCAAGCCAAAAACATTTTCTACATGCCAACTAAATATTGTCACTTGCCATCTGCCTCTACAAGGATTAGGTCACTAGCCATAGCAGTTGCTGACCTTCAACACACCCCGATAGGAGTTCAGGGTGGAGGTCAGGAATGAGGCAGTCTGTGCTCTGGGAAAAACTGGCAGAATAGGCCTTCAGATAGTTAGATATTTTCAGGAGTCTTTATGAGTCCGCTTTCTTATATCTCTTCATATCTAAAAAGGCACTGAAATCATTAACAGAGACATCTGCTCCTCGTGACTAGCGGCAACCTTCTGCCAATATGTGTGCTTCATTGCACGTATCTGCCTTCACTAAAATCACATATATACTGACTTCCCCCCTACCTCTTCAGAGCAGTTCTCAGAGCTCTCTGAGAGGCTGTCTCCTGGGCTATAGTCCTCATTTGGCCCCAGATAAAACTTAACTCACAACTCTCATGTTGTGCACTTTTTTTCAGTTGATATATACATTCTGTGAGTTCATACCAATGCCTTTATTCAAGTTTGGCAAACATCAGGGAAAACGTAATTAGTACCATATACCTCCCATGTCAGAAATATAAATGAGATGCCAATACACTAGTTACTTCTGAGTGTTGTCTCTGATGGTATGTCGATTTCAAGGATGTACATATATATATCTTTATTATATACATAATAATAAAATTTTAAGATGAATTGTGCGTTTCTTACCATTCTAGCCTTAAGTCCCTGCTGAATGTGAAATAAAGGTTTTGCCTTGGAACTTCCAAAGTCTTTACTGTAGCTACTCTGATTTCATGGTTTTCTCATAATTATTTACATTCTGCTTTCTTGTTTTAACTTAATGTGTGTATTTGGCTTTTATCTATGAATAAGAAAGATCTGATCACTTGTGAAAACCTTATATACTGTGTTAGTTTCCTAAGGCAGCCATAGCAAAATACCACAAGGTGGGTGGCTTAAAATGATAGAAATATGTTGTGTGTCTGTGTCCAAACTTATCTTTTCCTATAAAGTAACTAGTCATTGGATTTAGGACTCAGACTAATCCAGGATGACCTCATCTTAACTTGATGACATCTGCAAAGACCCCATGTATCCAAATAAGGTCACATTCACAGATACCTTCAGCATATCTTTGGGGGTAAACAATTCACACACATCTCATACCAAGCATTTCAGCTCCCTTGAGATATTGTACAATCAACTTCAAGTTTCTTATTTTATTTTAATTGGTATGTTTTTCTAACTTACGGAAAAAAATAAGGGAAAGAAAAGGTTTTGTAAAGTTTCAACAGAAATTCAATAAACCCAACATAACTGTCATCTGAATGTGACTTTTAAAGGATTTTTCTTTTTTTCATGATATTGAATATTACCTAATTTTCATGAGTACTTTTTTGATTTTGCTGATTCATTTATGTTAACAATTTATGAACAAGTATCAAAGGATCAATAATGGCTCCTCACTTTACAGGAAAGAAATATGGAGAAACCTTTTAGCATGTGTTAGAGAGCACTAAATTACCAGTCTATACTTCTTTACTCATGATGAAAAGTAAGGTGTTTGCTAAGGACTGAATCTAAGGTTTACTTTGGAAACTTCCACTAATACCTTTTTATCTCAAAACCCAATTCATGAGTCACTCTCAGTATCCCCTTGAGGTGGGATGAAAATGTCTATTACAGCTAAGTGGTTGAGACCAAAATGACGTGCACACAACAAAATAAGTTCAATGGATCCTAATAGAAATCTCTTTGTGTAACAGATCTTAATACAGAAGTGCAAGTGCTTCATATTTGAATGTTACACTGAAGATAGCCTCTTACCTAATCTAAAAAATCAGTCTCAAATTAGCTAAGTAACTCCTTTCTGCTTTATAACTGTGTTTTACTCTTTTGTTCCTCAGAGGAAGAAATATACATGTGCATATATTCTTCCTGATTTTTAAAATTCTATATCAAATAACACCTAAGTGTTAGTTAGCAAAAGTTAGTATTTTTACTTCTTATCTGTCAAAACACTAATATCTAATTATCAAATTGAGATGTTATAATATTGATATATTTAGTTGCTCTTTCCTGAGCTTTCACATTGAATATTTTTATATTTCATAATATTGCTCTCAACACTTACCCTCAACCCTTGTTTTGCTTTGAATACCAAGCATAGGTTAGGATTTTCACAAGAACATTTTGAGTTCCTTGACAGCAGGCACTGTGACCTATTTGTTGTTGTGTCAATAGCCAGCACATAGTAGGTGGTTGGTAAATGTTTTTCGATTGAAGGAATGACACTACTGTGGTTATAATGGAATGTTTGCCTGTAGCTACAAAACACCCTCTTAATTCTATGAGTTTAGATGTGGGGTGTGCAGAATGTATCTTCCTAGGCATCTATAGACTTGTTCAGAAATGCCCTTGGCATGACTTTTAAACCCAGAGGCACCTAGGATGGTTCTGTCACATTTTAAATAGAATATATTTCTGTTTCAGTCAGGGTCCAGGCAGGAGACAAATGGTACACTCAAATGAGATGAGTGGGGAGAGTTTAAAGAAGAAATCATTTAGAAAGCCTTGGACAGAGGTAAAAGAATGAAACAAGGTTTTGTGGCTTGTTTGTGGCTGGGGTGGGGAGAGGACGGTTGTTGTGTCCAGGCCTCAAGGGACAAACAGAAGGGACACAGGAAGGAACACAGCCATTGCAACCTGCATCCATGGAGGGAGAGAGTCAGAGAGTCTGGTGAAGAAACACCTGGCCTCCCACTCCCCTACTTCTGGATCTCCTTTTGGGTCCTTTACAGGCCAGAGCCAGCTGGAAGCCAGAGGACATGCAGTCAACAGAGGGTCACAGAACAGAGTGAAAAGGGCAAGAAAGTGAATCTGGAGGGGCAGAAGGTCAATACCTAGCTGAGTTTTCTTCTTTATTGTTTGATGTATAGGCTAAGCAAAAGGATGAAGAAAAACTTTTTAGGCACCTTCTAGAGGGTATTTATTTAGTGAGCATAGCTGAGGTCTAGAACGTAGGGCTAGAGACAACTTAGATATTTTCTAGTCCAGAACATGTAAAATTGGTATTCTCAAGAATTCATCTATTCAGTATTTATGTGGTGTGTGTTATGTACTAGGTACTGTGCTCGTGGTGAAAAGACTGACAGGCCCCTGTCCCACAGAGTTTACTTTTTTAGAGAATGTGGGCAATAATAACTAGAAAGATAAATGGGAAAATTAGAAGCATCACAAAGCAAATAAGCAAGGAAAGAAGATAGAGAATAACTGAACCACTTTAGAAAACCACAGGGAAACCTCTCAGAGAACCTGAAGGAAAAGCAGGACCCAATGCAGTGTTTTCCAACCCTGGGTAGGTACAGGCGATCAGCCACTTGTGAAAGTGAGTTAGTGGCTCCAGAATGGCATTGTTTTCATTTATAACTGATTGCAACTGTTCAGAGTGTACCACACATACTAAATAGGCAAGTGTTGTTTTGTGAAGCTGCTTTTAGTTACATATATGCATGCCCGTATGTGGGCTGGGTCTTTAATTAAATTCTATCCCTACGTGGATTACAAGCTAACACTGTAGAGGCTGATGTGACCCAGTCTGTCACCAACTTCCACCCTCCAGTACCTTCCGTTGTGCCTTTTGGAGCATATGGCAGATTAGCAGCCAACTCCTCTTTTTCAGTAACTTCTTTTCTGAACATTCTTTCTCCTTTCTTGTCCTAAATGAAACTGGCCATCTCCTACTGATGCTGTACTCCAGGCAGAACTCAAGAGTGGAAAGGTTGTTTGTGTTTTCCCTCCATATACCTCGGAGCTCAGGGAAGAGGAAGGCCTGCATCTTACTTGCCCTGCCTCATGCTGCTTCCAAAATGCCTCCATCCTTCCATTTCAAATGTATAGGTTTTTTGAAGTTTATGCCAACAAACTTTATCAACTTTACCCTCCTTTTGAGTTTCACCTGCCAACCTCCAGCCACTCCCCTTTCATTCAAGATGACTTGAGCCCTTGCTCCCTTTCATCTTCACCACATTTACTCTGGGGTAGTTCTTGCTGACTCAGTATCTGTTTAGATATCTATCTAATCCCTTGGCTTCTTAATTCTTTGGCCTCACTTCCACTTTTTTTTCTTTAACCTTATCTCATTTACCAACACCCACAGTTTTACCCTTGACATTTCTAATTTTCAAACACTCAAATGCTGCCAGAATTTCTCTTTCAATCTCTAGAATCTACCTAGCACCTCTTACCCATTTAACTTGCTTATTCTAGTTCTTCTACTCCAGTAATTCTTTGTCCTTATTGAGACTTTTCTTTACTTCTTTTTCTTATATCAACCATACCCCTCTAATTCTCATTGCTATGGTTATACACCTTAGATTTCATGTCCAATAATTAAAATCACTTTCTTGAAAAACCCATAACTATCGTGCACCTCTCTCCTTCATTTAATTCCTGGGTGAGAAAGCTCTACCTCTGGTAAATCCCAGCTATTCCCCTATTAATACTTGAGCAAATAAGTGATGCTGGTCAACTGAACCAGTTGGTCTCACCTTATATTCATGACCACAGATCTCAAGTTAGCACTCAACTTTGGTCAGGAATCCTACATTCTACCCTAGAAGGTTTGGTCTCTGGTTCTCTAAAACAGTTATTTCAAACTACCTTCTTTTCCTACTCTTAGCTAATGTCCTCATGGAGAAAATAGAATGAGGCAGGAACTCCCACACATTCATAACCCCAACTCTACCACTTTCCTGGAATGGATACCAGCACCCTGTGCTTGTTCCCCCGTTACAATAGATGAGATGCTCCCACTCAAACAAAGGTCACTCCTTCACTCACTCCCTGGTCCCACCCCCTACCACTGTCTCAAGAACCTCACTCCTACAACTATCTCCCCTCCCTCCTGCATCATGTTGCACTGTCTTTATTGTTCAACGGGTTCATTCTCAACAGCACAGTCATATTGTGGGAATTTACTCCTCCAGCCTATTGAATATTTCTGGCCTCCTTCACAAGAGGATCTTGAAAGAGTTGTGTCAATTCAACTCCTCCACTAAATCATTTCTGATTCTCTCCTCAACTTGCTCCAGTACAGTCTCTCTCCCCATCACTATCCTGACACTGACACTGTCAACAAATCAGAGTCTTCAGCATTTCCAAACTCAGTGGTTATACTCACATCCTCATCTTACTCAACTTCCCAGACTATTCAGCATAGGGAAATACTCCATCCTTCCTGAAACCCTTTCTTCTCTTGGATTTTGAAATATCACACTCCAGTGTTTTCATTCTACCACACTGGCAACTTTCTTAGTTTTCTTTGAAGACTTTTTTCCTTGTCCTAATCTATAACTGGCTAGGGGTTTTTCTTCTATCTATACTTTTTGTCTAGGTGATATCCTCCAGCTCAGGACTTTAAATACTATCTATTTGATGATTAACACTCAATTTATATCTTTACCACAGACTGTTCTGGACTTTAGACTCAAATATCTAATTGCCCATTTGACCTATCCACCTTGATGTCTCATAGGCAACTCAAATTCAGAATGGTCAAAACAGAATTCTTAAGTCACCCCACTAAACTCTAAATTTGTTTTTCTCACAGTCATACCCCATCTCAGAAAATTGCATCTTCATCTACTTAAATGCTTAATCTGAAAGCCAAGGAATTATTCTTGCTTTCTCCTTTTTCTCCATCTTCTATCTCCAATCTATTAACAAGCCTTTTCTCTGTCTCCCTATGTACCCTTTCTTACATCTACAGTAGTACTAGCTTGGTGCTAAGAGTTTCCATTTTCTTTAACTTGAGCTATTTCAGGTTATCTGTGACCTGACTTCCTTGCTTTCCTCTTTCCTTACTAAAATCCACTTTGCAAGTTAAAGTGATTTTTTAGCACTTAATTCAGAGCATGTCATTGGCCTACTTACTATGCTTTAATGGGTTATGATTGAATTTAAAATAGAATTCCAAATCCTTAACCTGGCAAAAAGATCCTACCTCCTCTGGTCCCTGTTTCTTCTCTCACTGTTAATATTCTTGACTTCAGTCTCTAAGCTCCAATCACACCGACCTTCTTTCTGTGCCTTTAACATGTCAAATTTACTCTCTCCTGTATTCTCAGCTTGGAAAGTTCCTCCCCATAGTTTCATGAGTTTTTCTTGTCACTAAATCTTAGTTTAGATGAAACTTCCATGTAGACAACTTCTCTAAACCCCCCAGTCCAAATCAGTCCCCAAGACATTCTTTTCCACATTCCCTTGATTTATTGCATGACAGCCTTAATCACTGTCTGATGTCTTCTTGTTTGGTGATTGTCTATTTTTTGCATTAGGCTTCTGGTTTCATGAGAGCAGAGCCTGCATTTTTTTTCTTACCCTTTTGCTCTCTGAACCTTCACAATGACTCCCATATCATAATTCTGTAGTATATTTTGTTGTATGAATGAATGGATCAGGACTTTCCCTGTTCCAGTCTAATCCATGTTCTCTTCAAGGCTTCACGTCTTTCTTTGCCTCCCTCCTCCACATAACAGGTCTACTAGAGAAACTCACAAAGTATAGATTTAATAGTTTAAAAATCTCTTTTTCTTTTAAGCCAAATTCTAAATTCTTGTGGGAGGCATGCTTATGTATTCAACTTGGATCAGGCAGCACTCTGGTCTAATGAACTGTAATCAGGAGTGTGTAGTTATAGACATAGAGTATAATATAGCTGCTAGAGGACCAACTACTATGGATGAAAAGTGTCAGGGAAGGGAGTTGCTGATAAAGGATTCATTATAAATAGGGTAGACATCCCAAAAATGTCTCTGTGACCTAAGCAAATTCCTTTATGGCTCATGTCTCTGTGCCTGTTGTGTCATCTGTCTGGCATGCCTCTGTTTGACACAACTTCTCCTTCTCCAACTATGTCTCTACAGCCTTGTCTGACCCTGATGACTGAGATCTAAAATTCTCACTGGGTCTTGTTTGTGTTAGTTGGTCTGATATCTGGACTGCCTTTGAAAGTTCTATATACCCATTACATAAGACTAATGGCTTCTCTATAGAATTTTATTAACATGTCTGTCTACCCAACTAAACATACTGGTTCTAAGGCAATAGATCATGTCATAAGTTTTGCATATTCATGGCTGAGCAGAGTGGAAGTCCCTAATTAATACAATTTTTTCACATGTGGCAGAGCAAGGAGGCAGGTAGAAAATTAATTACATATAATTGTGGTAACAGCGAATGGAACAGTGAGACCAAGGAAGGAGGAATAAGAGAGGGCTAGGAAAAGGAAGTTTTTGATTTATGTATGCAAAGATTTAGTGATCATGACATTGGAAAAGAGACTTCATGGGTGGAGTAGAGAAAGAATAAGCTGGATTTAGTGACAGAAGGAAGGGACATATAGGAGACATGACAATCTTTTGCTGCCTAGCAATTCTCTCTCAACATCTACCCTAAACATCTTAGAAAAAATACCAGAAATGAAATAAAATGTGCACAATATCAGTAATATAAATTGAGAACCATAAGCCATTGTTTTATTTGTTCTTCATTGCTGCAAATTATTCTAAATTATCAAGTTATATATGCAACATGCTCTCATATTTGCTAACAGTGAGTTTTTTCTACTGGCAGGGGACAAATTGTTGAAAAATGTTGAACATCTATGAAATATATATTAGAATAAAAAGAAATAAAGACATGTTAATTAAAATAAATAATAGAATAAATCAAAATTAAAAACCAAAGAAAAGTGAAAAAATATGACCCTCATGAATGTCAGGTCCACAAGGGCCAGCCTTTTAATGGCACTGGAAGTGCCTTCAAGGAAACTCCAGTCAGACTATGTGGATTTGAATCTAGCTGTGACATTTTCTACTTTTGAACTTGGATAGTTTATTTAACCTCACTAAGCCTCTCATCTGTAAAATTAGGTTTTGAGAGAATTAATTGAGAAAAATTCATACAAAGGCTGTATTTGTCAAATTTGGGAGGTTGTAACAAACTCGGTAAAGTTAACCTAATTAAAAAATAAAAGAAAAGAGGAGGAAGGAAAAGAACATACTGACTCATGTTACTGGGAAGTCTAGACACAGTTAGAACCAGAGACTTGAAAAATATTCCCTAGGTTTGTCTGTGAACTTAAATCTCAGGCAACCTCTTTCTGCGTGGATGAAAAAGAGGGATGCTGGCAGACTCCAACTTGTATTCTTATATCTCACAGTCCAAAGGGAGTTGAGATTTTCTCTGTTAGTTTTCAGAAAGACTCTGATTAGCCTAGGTCACATGCCTGTTCCTCTACTAATCACTATATCCTGAGGAATAGAGAACTGTGGGTTAAATAGTCTTATACATGCCTTTAGGGATGGGTGAATCATGATAATTGACAGTTCCACCAGGAACATATGGAGAGAGAAAAGATGGTCCCCTAAAGGAAGTGATAGGGTAGACCAAAAATGTTCACCACTTAATAAATTGCCTTATTGATGAGAAAAAAAAGGACTTATAAGCGAGGATGTATATCAAGTAGGGAGAAAATATTACCATTCTTTCTCTCTCCCCCTCTTCCGTCTTTCTCCTCTCCTTTCCCGTCTCTATCTACTCTCCAAAGTTTTCTCTTGGGTTATTCTAGTCAAACCGCATTTTACTGAGAAATCATTTTACTTCTGCATCTCTCTATGGCAAACTTTGATAAATGAAATCCTGGCTGAAACGTTATGGTGATTTTAGTTGTGGAGTAGGATGGTGTGGTAAATCTCTGTGGTGCATTAACATCTTTGTATCTGGCAAACTGAAATTGAGTTGCAAAAGCCAAACAAGTCAAGTTTAATAAATATAATTTCTTCTCACAATAGTCATAGTGTTAACATTTACAAATATCCCTGCTTTAATCCAGCAGCTAGGTGGGAAATCATTATGATAATTTGTCTCTTTAAAATGTTTAGAGATTATTGGATTTAAAAGACAAAATTAAGCAAAGCAGAAGCAGGGATTTTTGCTCTTTTCTGACTGATCTAAGAGCATGTTGTCTGAATTAAACTAAGCATCTTGAGTTTGACCTTAACTGGAAGAGTATTACTTGAGAACTCTTCAAACTGAGCAGTAAACGTTCCATTGTGCAGACCTAAACCTATAATTTTAAATCTTTGTAATACGGGAATACCTGACAACATTATTAAAGCTTTTTACTTGCAATGTAAGACAGATTCTTATCATTAATTGAATATAAACATTAGCTTGTTATCCATCACAAAAGCACTTTGAGGAAAGGTTTTTAATTTTTTTCTTGTTTTTCTATCTTCTATGAAGTCTATATTTCCCCCCAAACTTGAAGTGCATTTTTTTCCATTGTTTCTGGATATTTTTTGCATGCAATACTCATAAGATAAACCTTTTAATAAAATAAACTATTAGATATGGAATTATCTCTGCTGAATAATCAGCAAGGACTTTCTTCAGATATTTAATGATAAAATACTGGTGGCCAATAAACAGAAGGAATTCTAATCTTAGATTTCTGTGTTTAGTTGGAAGGGACTGGGGTTGGTGGCGGTTCAAATACGTTTGTATAAAACCTGGGGAGCATGTTGATTCCTTCCTCTGCACCTTCTCCTTAATAAGGCAGATACTAGCAGCCACAGGGAAGGGCCTCAAAACTGGGGCCATGCCAAGAAAAATGACGTATTATATACTTTTTTGTTGTTGTTGCAAATTCTTACCCATTGTCTTCGTTCAGCTAAGGAACCAAAAAAGAACAGGATCACCTCACTTTCTTAAATAGACAATCTTCACAAAATCTTATCTGTCAGTGCTTCTGCAGATAAAACTGCCTTGGGACAAAGTTATGAGGTACAATCTTTTAATACAGGGATATTATCAATCTCAAAATGTAGCACAAAGATAAATGAAAATTTCTGACATTTTAAAAGCCTATGATATAGACAATAATAAAGAAACAATTTGGATAAATTAGAAATGCGCTTGACTGGGAGATATGAGATAGGCAGGCCTGGCTAACACCTCTTTACCCTGGAGCTGGTCCAGACATGTACTTTAGGCTGTTCTTTATCTGCAAAATAAGGGTCCAGCTGCCATGATCTGCAAGTCTGCTCTGGTTCCTACATGGACTGGAAAGTACCATTGGGCAAATGATTGAGCCTATCCTCTGCTTCTTCATTTGTAAAATGGGAGTAATAACTGCCTTGAGTGCCTCACATAATTATTGTACAATTAAGTGGGATTATGGGTATGAAAGCACTTTACAAAATAGAAATCCATTCAAATGTAAGTTATCATTATTATTAAAGAGGAGTAAAACAGGAAATTATTCAGAAGAGCCAGATACTAGTATTATACTGTCTAAGAAACCTATCACTGGGAGTCATCATTTGGAAATTCGTCATATGGAGAATCAGCAACATTTTCTCATTATTGGTTTACCCATTCACTCTTCAATTTATCCTTAGTATTTCTAACTCTCTATTCACTCTACTGCCTATCCTTTCACTCTTCCTCCAGTTACCTGGTAAATATTCATCCATTTACTTTTTTTTTAAGCCAATGCGTATTGAACACTTACTGTGTGGCAGGTTTTACATCCTCTTACATATTTTGTATCCATACGTAGTTTTATATGTGATCACTTACTCTCTCCACCATGCTTTGTCACATTCACATATTCAAATTTCTACTTTCTTCAAATTTTCAATAATTAGTGCATTTGTGCTCAAGCTCTTCTCAACCCAGGCCACCTGTCTGTTTCCCTTTCATGGGTTTTTCCTTAAATTATTTTTTTTTTTTTTTTTTTTATAGCTACTTTATTTATTTATTTATTTATTTTTGGCTGTGTTGGGTCTTCGGTTCGTGCGAGGGCTTTCTCCAGTTGCGGCAAGTGGGGGCCACTCTTCATCGCGGTGCGCGGGCCCTTCACCATCGCGGCCCCTCCCGCTGCGGGGCACAGGCTCCAGACGCGCAGGCTCAGCAGTTGTGGCTCACGGGCCCAGCCGCTCCGTGGCATGTGGGATCTTCCCAGACCAGGGCTCGAACCCGTGTCCCCTGCATTGGCAGGCAGATTCTCAACCACTGCGCCACCAGGGAAGCCCCTTAAATTATTTTTGACTTAATTTCCTTACATCCCTTTCTTGTAACCCATTAAGTGGATCAGAAAACATTTAGTGAGCACCTACTAAAAGGCTAGGATCAGTGCTGAATGCCAAGATGAGAATCCTTAGAGAGCGTACCCTGTAGTCATAGAGATGCTTAAAATACTCTCATGTTTACCCTATATCTATCTGTTTACCCTACATCTAGAATAATATTTATTTTTATTAGAATGTAAACAAGTTATGACTGTCTATCTCTCAAGTTTTGCCACTTTTGTGCTTTAGCCTTGATGTTCTTCTTCAAAGTCAACCTACTTTTTTTATATCCCAATACCTATTCATTCGTCAAGAATCAATTCCAATATCACCTCCATTTGAGAACTTCATCCTTGGCTTCCACAATTATTGAATTGTGTTTTCCTCTCTACCCATTTGACAATTATTTATTTGTTTATATTATTATTTAGAAGTTTTAAAATTTCTCACCATGTGGAGAAACCTGAGAGGCCAGGCACTCTGTTCTATGCATTTTATATTCCAACACCTTACTGTTGGTACTTAATAAATGCTTGTTAAACCAATGAATGAATGAACTAACACAATAATACAAGCTGAGCATTTAGAGGCAATATATTGTCAAGATGTAAGAATCAGATCTAGATTGGAATTCCATTTTTGACACTGATTAACTAATATTAACCATGGAAAAATGACCTTATCTTTCTCAGTTTCAACATCTGTTTAATTGGGATAAGTTAGGGATCCTAAGATGCTTAGCACAAATGCCTTGCATATTAAGTATCCAATATATGTTAAGTGCCACTTTAATACAATAATATATTTTATTGAGAGAATAGCTAATAGGGTACAGCTGGTATACAGCACCTCTAAACAAGAGGGATGGACCAAAGACATTCCTCAAGAACCTAGAGAAGGAAATTCCACATGGTATGCCATATTACAACCCTTTGGGAAATTGCTATCACAAGAGACAACCCAGGCTTTATGATGGATGAGGTGGTAACAAAAGGACCTGAAGTGAAGCCAAGCAGCAAACGGAGCTTTTCTTTTTTTTTTTTTAAGAGCTATTTATCAGCTCTAATCTCAATCAAGGGGTGATCTTTATGAGGCTGCACTGAAGCTATTGGTCACCTGGTGAACTTTGTAGTTGCAGATGTCCGCAAAACTAGTGATCACAGCTAGTTTAATTCTTCTTAATACAAAGTATACAGAATATTTATTAAGTTAAATTCTCCCCATTATTAATCATTCTCCACTCCCTCATCAACAAAAAACAGTTATTAAGCCCTTACATGTGGGACTGAGTAAAGGATTGTGCCTTTTATTAGAACATGAGATATGCTTAGAAAGAAAATTACACACCTCTAAAAGGATGTGAAGACATTCCATTGTGTTTGTCTTTTCTCAATTTTTATAAAATTAAAATTGTTGCTATCAGTGCTAAACAGTGTCTTTTGTGTTGTTGAAATCTCAGCTTTGTCAATACAACAAAACTTTAATACAGTTTGTAATAATTCACCATATGATTGTAGCTGGACTAGTTTTTAACAAACTTGAGTATTTTATTCTTAAAAAGTATTTGCTAACAAATTAATACTATAACCCAAATATCAGGTTGGAAATTGAATATATTTAAGAGACTCTATTCACTCAAGGCAATTTAAAATATTCACTCATATATGGTGTGCAGTCAGAGGCAATCAATCCCATCATCATTTACTCAATATCAGTTTTTGATGACTCTCTGTTCTACTTGGAAATATTATTAGGCAAACACATCAAGTTAATATCCCACCTTGGGAAAAAAAAACCCAAAACACAATTATACACCCAAAACACATGAAATAATTTTTGTACATTTAGAAGTTATTAGAAAAAATATTCCAAAATTAAAGAAATACTTCTAAATTATTTGTTGCTGAGATATATTTTAGACAACACTGTGGGAAAAAAAAATCAGTTTCTTGACCTGCTTTAAATAAACTCCCATCCTATTGAAACTGTGAAAAATGGATGTTTAGTCATTATTGTAGGCAACATCTAAGAAATTTTCATGTTTTCCCTGTCGGGGAAATGTCCCTAACTATAATCTCACAGGTGATCATTTTCCAAGCAGGCAGACAGCCCCTGAGCTGAGGTGACTGTCATTCAGCACCCAGGGTGGGGTCTGGATGGACTAGCCTGGCCAGGGGCTCGTTGTCCTGAAGGCCAGTTGGGTATTGCAGTGTCTAGATTAGTTTCCCAAAGGCCAAAGTGGGGTCTGGAAAATATGTTCTGCTTCACAGTATTTCTTTTGAAATGACAGTCTTACCCTGGAGTCTTCTCTGTGTTTTAGCACATTTCTGTGCTGAGGTAGAGAAGGGATTGAGTGAGCTGGACTTTGCAATGCCCAATCTTATTTCAATCAGAGTGACTCTACTTTTATATTGGATTCCCGGTAAATTGCTTTATGAAGAAAGGATTCACTGAACAAAAGAGAAAAGAAGTGTGTTAAAAAAAAAAAAAACCAAAAAACTACTACAGAATATCAGAGAAATGACTGTTAGGATAAAAGGTAGATGCTACTACATATTTTTTAAAATCAGCAAAGCCAAAAATATCTTTCATCATATGAAATACCTAAGACAAGATTACTAAAATTAGCAATCAAGCAGCCTTATTAACACTTAGAAGAACCTATATTTGTGGTGCTCTTACAGCATAACACTTCATGGTCAAGACTTTTTTAAATAACAAGTCAAAGCTATCTCTGTAGGTAGAAAATTTAGTATTCAAAGATTTTAGAGAAAAATGAGACTATGAGTTATTATTCCTCTTACATATATAAGTGTATTTTTCTCACCCTATTATCTTTTTCCATGATTATTTCCTTAAAGAGAGAAGAAAACTTTATTTACAACATACAATGCTCACATTTGGGTAATACCTCAAAATCCAACTACTACTTTTAATAATCACGTTATTAAAATTATAAAGAAAAAAGAGGAAGAAGAGGAGAAAAAATCCAGTTTAGAGGAAAAAAATAACTATCTATAGTTTAAAAAGTCATCTGTGGCATCAGAAGCTCTGTTTGAAACCCTCTCACCTAATATGTACTATGACTTCTCTGAACCTCTGTTTCTTCATCTGTGAACCAAAGTTAATGACAACTTTTAAAGTGGAACGCCGGATACTTTTCTAAGTATATTGTGTTCATTAATACAATTCTCACATAACCCTATGAGATGGTTGCTACTATGATCACCATCTTTCAGAAGAGGAACGTTGAAATCAGTTGCAGTGAAGTACCTCATCCAAGGTCACATAGCAAAGAATGGTAAAGTAAATGGTAAAGCTGGGCTTCCAACCCAAGCAGTCTGACTCCAAGGTTACATGCTTTAACAGCTACCTTACATTGACTCTATGGGGAGTTGAGTCCAGACATTAAGATTACTGTCTTTGTTCTTTACCCCTAGTTCAATCACTTATCTAATCATTCATTCTACAGATATTTATTTACATCTATTAAGTGTAGGTTACAATGAGGACAGAGCTCAGAATGAAAGCAGGAGAAATGGTCACTCTCATGATGCTTATGATGTAGTGGGGGGGAAACAAAACAAAATCTATATAATATGTCAGGTGATAATAAATGCTAAGAAGAAAAATAACTTAGGAAAAGGGGACTGAGATGATAGGAGGAATTTCTATTTAGATAGGTTTATAAAGACTTTATCTATATGGCTTTCCTGATAGAGTGATGTTTGAACAGAAATAGAAATAAAATGAGTGAATCTTTCAGAGCAGTTTGAGGATTACATGACGTAAGTACAGCAAATACCTAAAACAGTGCCTGTCTCATCATAGGGACTGGTTAAAAGTTTCTTTCTTCTCCCCGTAGAGTTAAAAGAAATTGAGAGGGGGAAATTTAGCTCTATGAAAAGACAAAGTGTTGATAGGAAGTTTGTTGATTCAAACTTTTTTTTTTTATGAAATAGTAAAAAATAAACATGATCAACAGTCCCCAAATTCCCTTGAGTATTCAAATTTACAAAAGCAAATGCATCACAAACTGAGAAAGGAAGTATAAGCTGTGGGGGGTGTGTGTGTGTGTGTGTGTGTGTGAGAGAGAGAGAGAGAGAGAGAGAGAGAGAGAGAGAGAGAAACAGGGCAAAAGAGCAAAAGTGGATAGGGACATTCAAAGGTTTAAGCAGAATGTGCTGACAGACTTGTGAGCATTTCAGAGCTTGAAGCATCTACTGGGCTAATAAATAATGTTTCTGGCGGATCAGAATTCAGAACTTTTGTGCAGAGATGGGAAGACGAGTATTTGCTTCTGGATTTCATCCTGCTCAATTAATATCATATATATATATATATATATATATATATATATATATATATATATATATATACATGACTCACTCAAATCCATAAATCAAAGGTACAATTACCATTATTTTTCTAATAGTGCCATGACTATCATAATGCCATGCAGAGAAATTCAAGTTTCCTTTGGGAAAATTATGTGAACATTAAAATTTTATATGACTAACTGGAGAATAAACATGGAAATATAATAGCTCTAAACTTCTTTTTATAATACATAACTGAGCTATCATATCAAAGCATCTAACTTGACTGAGCCCACCGGTGCATTTAGGGTGACTTCATTTCACGGTTTTGGTATTAAATTAAGGTGAAATTTGTATAAAAACGCACCTGAAATTTAATACAGAACCCAGGTGCGGGGATTGTTAAATGGCAATTACTTTGGCGTTCTTGGCATGGACAGATGGATCAGATGAAGTTACTGTTAACTTATACTACACTGCTGCTATTATTTCAACCACTTCCTGATATTCACACCCACCATATTTAATCTGTACATACATAGTCAGTAGATAAAATGCAGGGAGGTTTGAGTATTGGAAGTTTCTGGATATAAATGTGCTTTCGTTTCTCTATGGTAACAAAAGTTCTTTGCAGGAGGAAATAACCAAGGAAACTCTAATCCAGGGGACAGCTCACTGTTGAATTTATTTCAGGATGTGATGAATCTTCCGGCTTCCCCAGGGGAGCTCCTGCAGGGAGTGGGGGCGTCAGGGAGAACGTGCCTTCCCAGCACTTCTTCCCTCTGCTCTTCTGTCTTGTCCTTTTCCTTCACCCAATACCTATCCCTTCGCTTTTGCGAACCTCTGCATGTCATGTGCTCTTGCCAAACTGTTGCACTCCTCCAGACTGAGACTCAGATTATTTTATCTGAGGAAGGAATTCCCCAAGCTTAAGGCATAAGGCATGCAATATTTCAGTTACATAATAAAATTTGTTAGTCTGACTTCAGACCACAGCTCTTTAAAATAGATCAAATTAGAACTGTAAAACTGGAAACTGTCAGAAGGAACAGTGTGTCACTCCTTTCTGTGGCTGAAGCCTCTATTCATCTTCTCCCTGAATTTCTCCATAAAAACTAGGCCTAATTTGTTTTTGAAAGAGGCAGTAAGTAGTATGTACTCTGCATATCCAGAGAATGGATTCATTCTTTTGAAGCACAGTATTATTTTACTTAATAGGTTAATAGTAAAATCAAATACTAATAATAAATGTAGTCCCTCAAATCAAGCTGTATAGAAGGGATAATTTTTGAGAGTAGATCTAGCCATATCTATCTCCAAAAGACTAAATTATATGAAACTTTTTTTAAAAATAGTATTTATTTATTTATTTTTGGCTGCATTGGGTCTTTGTTGCTGCATGTGGGTTTTCTCTAGTTGCGGCGAGCAGGAGCTACTCTTCGTTGCAGTGCGGGGGCTTCTCATTGCGGTGGCTTCTCTTGTTGCGGAGCACGGGCTCTAGGCACGCGGGCTCAGTAGTTGTGACGCACAGGCTTAGTTGCTCCGCGGCATGTGGGATCTTCCTGGACCAGGGCTCGAACCCGCGTCTCCTGCATTGGCAGGCAGATTCTTAACCACTGCGTAACCAGGGAAGTCCCTAAATTATATAAAACTTTAAAATAAAGTGTTTTCCTCATTAACAGAAAAAAGCATAGAAGATTTGGTCCCTTTATTTTTAAACATATATTCCATATAAATTTTAAACAATCATTTAAATTGAATTTCATATTTTAGTAACCAAGTAACATTAAAAAATACAGTGGCTTATCACACAGTGCATGATCTGGGTAATAGTATTGTAACTATGGAAACAGCTTTGATCAAAAACACCGTCAAGGGCTTCCCTGGTGGCACAGTGGTTAAGAATCCGCCTGCCAATGCAGGGGACACGGGTTCAAGCCCTGGTCCGGGAAGATCCCACATGCCGCGGAGCAACTAAGCCTGCGTCCCACAACTACTGAGCCTGCGCGCCTAGCGCCCATGCTCCTCAACAAGAGAAGCCACCGCAATGAGAAGCCCGCACACTGCAATGAAGAGTAGCCTCCGCTCGCCTCAACTAGAGAACGTCCGCGTACAGCAACGAAGACACGACACCACAAAAAAAAGCACCAAAATACTGTCAAGACACAGACCTTTCCATGAGTGATGCATTCAATGTGCACACCCTTTCTAGCTGTGGTATGACATTTTTTCATTCCTTGTAAAATCTAAATACTAAATATAAATAATGCTGACCATATAGTTTACACTGTAACAGATAGTTTCCATCTCAGAAAGCTACATTTCTGATTTTAGAGTAGTATGGATCACTAATACATTTAAATCATATCTTAACACTTAGAGGAAACTTATTGCACATCCTGCCATGAAACTCAAAAGAGACAATTTGTTATCCTAAACAATGCATTCTTTCCTTTGTAGTGGTGGCTTAAGCCTACGAATTTGATTCAAAAAAGGTTCCTTTATCTCCATGGACAGTCATTGTAATTTTGAGGTACAGTCTCAAGTCCAATAGCCTTTTGTCAAGGGAGATAGTGGGCAAGTGTATGAATTTAATGTTAAATAGGAACCGTTTTATTTTATTTTCAGACCTGTAAATCACTTTCCAGATTCACTTCTAATCAGTTAATACATCAATCAGCCTGCCTTTTGAGGCATGTACAATGTATGGGAAAAGCAAAATTTCCTGTGCCTAATTATAATCTAATTGGGCCATCTTGAAATGTGAAATATATGTGACAAAATATAATCAAGTGTTAAGGGGTGTGATATAATTGGAAAGAGCTAAATGAATTCATAGGAGTAAATAGGCTGCAAACACTGGCAGAGAATTCAAGGCCGCCTGCCCTTGATGAGTGGACAAAGAGTAAAGATGCAGGAAGACAAGGAAGAGATTTCAGGAGAAAGACACTAAGCCTTGGAGGAGAGGTGGATCTGGTTAAGAACATCCTCCAGAAATGTAAGGAATTGCCCTGACCAGAATTTGACAGAAAATGAAATTAGACTGTTTGAGTGGGGGTAGATAATAAAGGACTTTGAAATCTTGGTAGGGAATGGACCTAAAATAGTGGGCTTTTACAGTCAATTTTTGTAGAATTTTCAGCAGGTAAATGAAAATTATATATGAGAAATTTTGACATGGATTGGAATGGAGAGAAACTGCAGTCATAAGATCTAAAATCAGGTAGAAGCTTGTTTTTTTTTTTCTAATTTTCAGATAATAATCATAGCAAAGAATTAACTGCCTGCGGAGAGATAAGTTGGAAAAGCCATCAAAATCAAAGGAAGGTATAATTATTCTGAACTAATAGTTACAGACTAGTGGAAGCTTCAAAAATATTTGTGGGATTTATGAAGCCAACCAGAGATGTATACTGTCTGTTTCCCAAATGTGGCCTGGCTACTTCCTAGTGCCATATTTAGTATCTGCAAACTGATTGAACATTATTTTCTTTGGAATGCACTTACTCTTCCTTGTTATCTATAAAAATAATAGCACCTGATATTTACAGGGTGGTTTCTTTTTTAATTTATTTATTTATTTTTGGCTGTGTTGGGTCTTCGTTGCTGTGTGAGGGCTTTCTCTAGTTGTGGCGAGTGGGGGCTACTCTTCATTGCGGTGCGCGGGCTTCTCATTGCAGTGACTTCTCTTGTTGCGGAACACGAGCTCTAGGCAGATGGGCTTCAGTAGTTGTGGCACGTGGACTCAGTAGTTGTGGCTCGCGGGCTCTAGAGTGCAGGCTCAGTAGTTGTGGCACACAGGCTTAGTTGCTCTGCAGCATGTGGGATCTTCCCAGACAAGGGCTCAAACCTGTGTCCCCTGCATTGTCAGGCAGATTCTTAACCACTGCGCCACCAGGGAAGCCCTACAGAGTGTTTTATATTTATGACTTTGGGAAATGGTTAGCTTTGCTTTAAAGATGGGACCAGAAGAAAGTGATTTGTCCAATCACATAATCTGAGATAAGATACATGCCATTTGATACCAGTATTAGCCTTTGAGGTATCTAATAGTGCTACAAAAATACAGCCTCTGATGAGCCTAAATAAATTATAAAACATGGAGCTCAACTATGAAGAGATTCCTAGGACTTGCTATGGGTGATGGTAGCTATTAGTATGTTGATGTGTCAACTTGTCAAATTAGGGATGATTGGTTGACTCTTCATCCTTTTGTTCAGTCTTTCCTAGAGTAGATTTATGATCTTTACACCTTATACCTCCATACTGTGTATTGATGGAAAATTCACCTGTTTCCTCTTTGGCCCTATGCTTAGAGAGAACATAGTTGAATGGCCTCTCAAAGGGTCTAAAATTTGGCACTGAATACTGTTGTTTGCACATAGATTCTGTTTTCTAGGCAGAACGCCCAGTTTCATTTACGTTCTTGTTTATTATTTGTTCAGCATTCCACATGCTCTTCAGCCTACTGCTTTGTGAATATGTTCACATTTGGCTTGCTGTTCTGTAAAAGGAGCAATGTCATTTTAAGACGGGGAATGGATCTATATCTGCAATGGGATAAAATTTGTAATTCTGGGATTTTTATGCTCTGCCATTCATACAAGAACATTTCCTGACTGCTGTGGGGCTACACTGAGGAAAAGAGCCTTTCTCAGGTTCACACATGTTGTCATGGCAATACCTGGCATAACAAAAATGTGGGAAAAATAAGAAAAAATTGTATTCATGGGCTAGCAACAATATGCCAGTTGGGTTTTTTTTTTTGCCAGATTTTATTTCAAGTGATTTTTCAATAATTTGTTGGTAGTAGAACAGCTTGGGGCATGTGGTTCATATTCACTTAACATGCTTCATGTAATAATGGGTGAAAAGTATTATTTGTGTGTGTGTGTCTGTGAGAGAGAGACAGAGACAGAGACAGAGAGACTTTTCCCTTACTCTTCTATTCTTGCCATGGTTGGCCATAAATTACCTAAATAAAAATATGTATTCAGTCGTAACTTAACAGAAAAAATATGATGAAACAGTCCCACTTAGATGAAGGTGCCCCCTCTACTATTATGAATCAATAGAAGAAGGTACATTTTTTGGTGACTTGTATCAATTAAAACTTATAGAATTTTTATTTCACTATTTATGGCACTGTGAGAGATACTACTGTGGATGCCAAGATTAGTAGAAGTTAGGGGAAGGGGAGAAAGGAAGTGATGGTCACAGTGAGCTATTTGTAAAAGTAAACGCGCTTTCAATAAAGTGAGATATTGGGAGATAGAAGGTGTCTTGTGTTTTGTAGGATAGTGGGAAATGGAAAGATAGCAGCAATGGTTGAAACTGGTAGGCAAGGGCAAGGTAACGTATTGTATGTTATACAAAAGGATTCATAATTTATTCTGGACAGTTCCATGTAAGGGTGTAATGGATTGACTGTGTCTGTCCCAAATTGGTGTGTTGAAACCCTACCTCTCAATGTGGTGGTATCAGAAGGTGAGGCTTTTGGGAAGGGATTAGAATTAGATGAAGTCATGAGGGTGGAGCCCTCGTGAGTGGGATTAGTGCCTTTATAAGAGTCCTGTGAGACCTTGCTTCCTCTCTCTGCTTTTGCCATGTAAGGATACAATAAGATGTTGGCAGGCTGCAACCAGGCTGCAACCAATAAGATGTTGGCAGGCTGCAGTGCCCTCTGGTGAGGGCACTCACCAGAAATTGAAAATGCTAGTAACCTGATCTTGGACTTCCATGCTCCAGAACTGTGAGAAATAAATTTCAATTGTTTATAAACCACCCAGTCTATTGTGCTATGTCATAGCAGTCTGAACTAAGCCAGAAATTGATACCAAAATGTGGGAATGCTGCTGTAACAAATAACTAAAAATGTGGAAGCAGCTTTGGAACTGAGTAATGAGTAGGGGCCGGAAGCCTATTGTTTAAAAAATTGACGCAAAGTTGATTTACAATATATTAGTTTCATGTGCATAGCATACTGATTCAAATTTTTATAGATTATAATCCATTTAAAGTTATTATAAAATATTGGCTATATTCCCTGTGTTGTGCAATGCATCCTTGTAGCTTGTTTATTTTATAGAAAGTAGTTTGTACCTCTTAATCCCCTACTCCAATCTTGCCCCTCCTCCCTCCCCTCTCCCCACTGGTAACCACTAGTTTGTTCTCTACATCTGTCAGTCTGCTTCTGTTTTGTTGTATTCATTCCTTTGTTTTATTTTTCAGATTCCGCATATAAGTGATAATATACAGTATTTATTTTTCTATCTGACTTATTTCACTAAGCATAATACACTCCAGGTCCATCCATGTTATTGCAAATGGCAAAATTTCATTCTTTTTTATGACTGAGTAGTATTCCATTGTGTGTATATATATACCACATCTTCTTTAACCATTCATCTGTTAATGGGCACTTAGGTAGCTTTCATGTCATGGCTATTGTAAATTATGCTGCTATTAACACTGGGGTGCATGTATCTTTTCAAATTAGTATTTTTGTTTTCTTTGGAAAATACCCAGGCATGAAATTGCTGGATCATATGGTAGTTCCATTTTTATTGTTTTTGAGGAACTTCCATACTGTTTTCTATAGTGGTTGCACTCATTTACATTTCCGTCAACAGTGTACAAGGGTTCCCTTTCCTCCACATCCTCACCAACATTTGTTATCTGTACACTTTTTGATGATAGCCATTCTGATAGGTATGAGGTAATACCTCACTGTGATTGATTTGTATTTCTCTGATGATTTTTGGTGTTGAGCATCTTTTCATGTGCTTGTTAGCCATCTGTATGTCTTCTCTGGAAAAATGTCTATTAGGTTTTGGCCCATTTTTAATCATTTTTTTTGGAAATTGAGTTGTATGAGATGTTTATATATTTTGGATATTAGTCCCTTATTGGTCATATCATTTGCAAATATTTTCTCCCATTCCATTGTTTGGTCAATGGTTTTCTTTGCCCTGCAAAAGCTTTTAAGTTTAATTTGGTCCCATTTAAAAATTTTTGCTTTTGTTTTCTTTGCCATAAGAGAGAGCTCCAAAAACACATTGCTACTATTTATGTCAAAGAGTATTCTGCCTGTGTTTTCTTCTAGGAGTTTTATAGTTTCTGGTCTTACAGTTTGATATTTAATTTATTCTGAGTTTATTTTGGTATATAGTGTTAGAGAATGTTCTAATTTCTTTTTTTTTACATGTAACTGTCCAGTTTTCCCAGCACCGCTTATTGAAGCAACTATCTTTTCCCCATTGTATATTCTTCCCTCGTTTGTCATAGACTGATTGTAAGTGCATGGGTTTATTTCTGGGCTCTCTATTTTTCCATTGATCTATGGGTCTGTTTTTGTGCAAGTACTAAACTCTTTTGATGACTGTAGCTTTGTAGTATAGTCTGAAATCAGGAAGTGTGATACTTCTGACTCTGTTCTTTCTCAAGATTGCTTTGGCTACTTCGAGTGCTTTGTGTTTTCATACAAATTTTAGAACTATTTGTTCTAATTCTGTGAAAAATGTCACTGCTTTTTTGATAGGGGTTGCATTGAATCTGTAGATTGCCTTGAGTAGTATGGTCCTTTTAACAATATTAGTTCTTCTAATCCATGAACACAGTATACCTTTCTATCTATTTGTGTTGTCTTTCTTTCATCAGCGTCTTTTAGTTTTTGGAGTACAGATCTTTTGCCTCCTTAGGCAGGTTTATTCCTAGGTATTTTATTCTTTTTGATGTGATGATAAAAGAGGTGGTTTTCTTAACTTCTCTTTCTGATAGTGCATTGTTGGTGTGTGGAAATGCAACAGATTTCTCTGTATTAATTTTGTATCTTACAACTTTACGAAATTCATTGATGAGCTCTAGTAGTTTTTTTGGTGGTGTCTTTAGGATTTTCAATGTATTTTCATATCATTTGCAAGCAGTGACTGTTTTACTTCTTCCTTTCCAATTTGGATTCCTTTTATTTCATTTTCTTGTCTGACTGCTGTGGCTAGGAACTCCTATACAATGCTGAATAAAATTTTTGAGAGTGGGTATCCTTGTCTCATTCCTGATCTTAGAGGAAATGCTCTCAGCTTTTCACTATTGAACATAATTTTAGCTGTGGCTTCTCATATATGGCCTGTATTATGTTGAGGTATGTTTTCTCAATACCCACTTTCTGGAGAGTTTTTTCCATAAATGGATGTTGAATTTTGTCAAAAACTTTTTCTGCATCTATGGAGATGATCACATGATTTTTATTCTTCAGTTTATTAATGTGGTGTATCACATTGATTTGCAAATGTTAAACCATCCTTACATCCCTGGGATAAATCACACTCGATCATGGTGTATGATCCTTTTAACGTGTTGTTGGATTCTGTTTGCTAGTATTTTGTTGAGGATTTTTGCATATGTATTCATCATGAATGTTGACCTGTAAATTTCTTTATTTGTGATATTTTTCTCTGGTTTTAGTATCAGGATGATAGTGGCCTTGTAGAGTGAGTTAGGAAGCATTTTTTCCTCTGTAATTTTTTGAAATATTTCAGGAAGGATAGGTGTTAACTCTTCTCTAAACATTTGGTAGAATTCAACTGTGAAGCCATCTTGTCCTACACTTTTGTTGGTTGTTTTTTTATTTTTAATTACTGATTCAATTTCATTACTTTTAATTGGTCTGTTCATATTTTCTATTTTTTCCTGGTTCAATCTTTGGAGATTTTACAATTCTGGGAATTTGCCATTTTTTCTAGGCTGTCCATTTTATTGGGGTATAGTTGTTTGTAGTAATCTCTTATGATTCTTTGTATTTCTGTGGTGTTGGTTATAACTTCTTTTTCATTTCTGATTTTATTGATTTGGGCCCTCTCTCTTTTTTTATGGATAAGTCTGGCTAAAGATCTATAAATTTTTTTTGTATTTTCAAAGAATCAGCTCTCAGTTTCATTGATCTTTTAAATTTTTTTTTTTGGCTCTAGTCTATTTATTTCTACTCTGATCTTTATAATTTCTTTCCTTCTACTAGCTTTGTTGTTTTGGTTTTTTCCCTTCTTTTTCTAGTTCCTTTAGGTGTAAGAATAGGTTGTTTATTTGAGACTTTTCTTGTTTCCTGAAATGGTCTTTTGTTGCTATACACTTCCTTCTTAGAGCTGCTTTCGCTCCATTCCATAGACTTTGGATTATTATGTTTATATTTGCAATAGTTTCCAGGTATTTTTTAAATTTCTTCTTTGATTTCTTCATTTGTTATTTAGCAGTATATTGATAAGCCTCCATGTGGTTTTGGTTTTTTGCAGTATTTTCCTTGTTATTAATTTCTAGTCTCATAGCACTGTGGCTGAAAAGATGCTAGATATGATTTCAATTTTCCTAAATTTACTGAGACTTATTTTGTTGCCCAGCATGTGATCTATCCTGGAGAATGTTCCATATGCACTTGAAAAGAATGTGTATTCTACTGCATTTGGATGGAATGCCATATGCACATTATATATGTGCATCCATTCATTTAGTCTAGTGTGTCATTCAAGGACAGAGTTTTCTTATTGATTTAATGTCTGAACAACTTGTCCATTGTTGTAAGTGGAGTGTTAAAGTCTCCTACTATTATTGTGTTATTGTCAATTTCCCATTATGTCTGTTAATATTTGCTTTACGTATTTAGATGCTCTTATTTTGGTGCGTATATATTTATAATTGTTATATCTTTTTCTTGGATTGATCCCTGATCATTATGTAATGTTTTTCTTTGTCTCTTATTATAGTCTTTTTTTAAAGTCTATTAGGGAGATTGGCTCAAGACTGCAGAGTAGAAGGACATGCGCTCACTCCCTATTGCAAGAACACTGGAATCACAATTAACTGCTGAACAATCATCAGTAGGAAGACACTGGAACTCACCAAGAAAGATGCCCCACATCCAAGGACAGGGAGAAGCCACAATGAGATGGTAGGAAGAGCACAATAACAATAAAATCAAATCCCATGGCCACTGGGTGGGTGATTCAAAAACTGGAGAACACTTCTACCACAGAGGTCCACCCACTGGAGTGAAGGTTCTGAGCCCCACGCCAGACTTCCAAACCTGGGGGTCCATCAAAGGGAGGAGGAATTCCTAGAGAATCAGACTTTGAAGCCTGGTGGGATTTGATTGCAGGATTTTCACAGAACTCGGGGAAGTGGAGACTCCACTCTTGGAGGGCACGCACAAAGTAGTGTGTGCATTAGGACCCCAGGGAGGGAGTGACCCCATGAGAGACTGAAGCTGACCTACCTGCTAGTGTTAGAGGGTCTCCTGCAGAGATGGGAAATGGCTGTGGCTCACTGCAGGGACATGGACACTGACAGCAGAAGTTCTGGGAAGTACTCCTTGGTGTGAGCCCTCCCAGAGTCCACCATTAGCCCCATTAGGCTACAGTGCTGGGCCGCCTCAGGCCAAACAACCAACAGGGAGGGAATCCAGCCCCACTTATCAGCAGACAAGCAGATTAAAGTTTTACTGAGCTCTGCCCACCAGAGCAACACTCAGCTCTACCAACCAGTAGTCCCTCCCATCAGGAAGCTAGCAAAAGCCTCTTAGATAGCCTCATTCACCAGAGGGCAGACAGCAGAAGCAAGAAGTACGATAATTCTGCAGTCTGTATAATGAAAACCGCATTCACAGAAAGATAGGCAAAATGAAAAAGCAGAGGGCTATGTACCAGATGAAGGAACAAGATAAAACCCCAGGAAAAAATCTAAACGAAGTGAAGATAGGCAACCTCCAGAAAAAGAGTTCAGAATAATAATATGGAACATGATCCAAGACCTCAGAGAAAGGAGGGAGGCAAATATCAAGAAAATGCAAGAAATGTTTAATAAAGACCAAGAAGAACTAAAGAACAAACACTTAAAAGAATTAAAGAACAGACAAACATAGGTGAACAATACAATAATTGAAATGAAAAATACAATAGACGGAATCAATAGTAGAATAACTGAGGCAAAAGAATGGAGAAGTAACCTGGAAGACAAAATGGTGGAATTCACTGCCACAGAACAGAATAAAAAAAACAGAATGAAAAGAAATGAAGATGGCCTAAGAGACCTCGAGCACAACATTAACTGCACCAACATTCTCATTATAGGGTCTCAGAAGGAGAAGAGAGAGAAAAAGGACCCGAGAAAATATTTGAGGAGATTACAGTTGAAAAATTCCCTAACATGGGAAAGGAAATAGCCACCCAAGTCCAGGAAACTCACAGAGTCCCTGGCAGGATAAACCCAAGGAGAAACAGGCTGAGACACATAGTAATCAAATTGAAAAAAATTAAGACAAAGAAAAATTATCAAAATCCACAAGAGAAAAATGACAAATAACATAAAAGGGAACTCCCATAAGGTTAACAGCTGATTTCTCAGCAGAAAAACTACAAGCCAGAAGGGAGTGCCATGATATACTTAAAGTGATGAAAGGGAAGAACCGACAACCAAGATTACTCTACCTGGCAAGGATCTCATTCCGATTCAGTGGAGAACTCAAAAGCTTTACAGACAGGCAAAAATTAAGAGAATTCAGCACCACCAAACCAGCTCTACAACAAATGCTAAAAGAACTTCTTTAAGTGGGAAAGACAGAGAAGGAAGGACATACAAAAATGAACCCAAACAATTAAGAAAATGGTAATAGGAACATACATATTGATAATTACCTTAAATGTGAATGGATTAAATGCTCCAACCAAAAGACACAGGCTTGCTGTATGGATACAAAAGCAAAACTCATATATATGCTGTCTACAAGAAACCCACTTCAGACCTAGGGACACATACAGAGTGAAAGTGAGGGGATGGAAAAAGATATTCCATGCAAATGGAAATCAAAAGAAAGCTGGAGTAGCAATACTTGTATCAGATAAAAATAGACTTTAAAATAAAGAATGTTACAAAAGCCAAGGAAGGACCCTACATAATGATCAAGGGATCAATCCAAGAAGAAGATAAAACAATTATAAATATATATGTACCCAACATAGGAGCACCTCAGTACATAAGGTAAATGCTAATAGCTATAAAAGAGGAAATCGACAGTAACACAATAATAGTGGGGGACTTTTAACACACGACTTACACCAATGGACAGACCATCCAGACAGTATATTAATAAGGAAACGCAAGCTTTAAATGACACAATAGACTAGATAGATTTAATTGACATTTATATGGTATTCCATCCACAAACAGCAGATTACATTTTCTTCTCAAGTGCACATGGAGCATTCTTCAGGACAGATCACATCTTGGGTCACAAATCAAGCCTTGGTAAATTTAAGAAAATTGAAATCATATCAAGCATCTTTTCCAAGCACAACGTGATGAGATTAGAAATAAATTACAGGGAAAAAACAAAAAAACACAAACACACTGAGGCTAAACAATACATTACTAAATAACCAAGAGATCACTGAAGAAATCAAAGAGAAAATCAAAAAATACCTAAAGACAAATGACAAAGAAAATACGATCATCCAAAACCTATGGGATGCGGCAAAAGCAGTTCTAAGAGGGAAGTTTACTGCAATACAATCCTACCTCAAGAAACAAGAAAAATCTCAAATAAACAATCTAATCTTACACTTAAAAGAACTAGAGAAAGAAGAACAAACAAAACCCAAAGTTAGTAGAAGGAAAGAGATCATAAAGATCAGAACAGAAATAAATGAAACAGAAACACAGAAAAAAATAGCAAAGATCAATAAAACTAAAAGCTGGTTCTTTGAGAAGATAAACAAAATTGATAAACCATTAGCCAGACTCATCAGGAAAAAGAGGGAGAGAACTCAAATTAATAAAAAGGGAAATGAAAAAGGAGAAGTTACAACAGACAACACAGAAATACAAAGCATCCTAAGAGACTACTACAAGCAACTCTATGCCAATAAAATGGACAACCTGGAAGAAATGGACAAATTCTTAGAAAGGTATAACCTTCCAAGACTGAACCAGGAAGAAATAGAAAATATGAACAGACCAATCACAAGTAATGAAATTGAAACTGTGATTAAAAATTTTCCAACAAAAGTTCAGGACCAGATGTCTTCACAGGTGAATTCTATCAAACATTTAGAGAAGAACTAACATCCATCCTTCTCAAACTCTTCCAAAAAATTTCAGAGGAAGGAGCACTCCCAAACTCATTCTTTGAAGCCATCATCACCCTGATACCAAAACCAGACAAAAATACTACAGAAAAAGAAAATTACAGACCAACATCACTCATGAATATAGATGCAAAAATCCTCAACAAAATACTAGCAAACAGAATCCAACAACACATTAAAAGGATCATACATCATGATCAAGTGGGATTTATCCCAGGGATTCAAGGCTTCTTCAATATATGCAAATCAATCAATGTGATACACCATATTAACAAATTGAAGAATAAAAACCATATGATCGTCTCAATAGATGCAGAAAAAGCTTTTGACAAAATTCAACACCTATTTACGATAAAAACCCACCAGAAAGTGGGCATAGAGGGAACCTACCTCAACATAATAAAGGCCATATATGACAAACCCACAGCAAACATCATTCTCAATGGTGAAAAACTGAAAGCATTTCCTCTAAGATCAGGAACAAGACAAGGATGTCCATTCTCACCATTATTATTCAACATAGTTTTGGAAGTCCTAGCCACGGCAATCACAGAAGAAAAATAAATAAAAGGAATACAAATTGGAAAAGAAGAAGTAAAACTGTCACTGTTTGCAGATGATATGATACTATACATAGAGAATCCTAAAGATGCCACCAGAAAACTACTAGAGCTAATCAATGCATTTGGTAAAGTTGCAGGATACAAAATTAATGCACAGAAATCTCTTGCATTCCTATACACTAGCAACAGAATATCAGAAAGACAAATGAAGGAAACAATCCCATTCATCATTGCAACAAAAAGAATAAAATACCTCGGAATAAACCTACCTAAGGAGGTAAAAACCTGTCCTCAGATAACTATAAGACACTGATGAAAGAAATCAAAGATGACACAAACAGATGGAGAGATATACAATGTTCTTGGATTGGAAGAATGAATACTGTTGAAATGACTATACTACTCAAAGTAGTCTGCAGATTCAATGCAATCCTTATCAAATTACCAATGGCATTTTTTACAGAAATAGAACAAAAAATCTTAAAATTTGTATGGAGACACAAAAGACCCCAAATAGCCAAAGCAATCTTGAGGGAAAAAAAACGGAGCTGAAGGAATCAGACTCCCTGACTTCAGACTATACTACAAAGCTACAGTAATCAAGACAATATGGTACTGGCACAAAAACAGAAATATAGATCAATGGAACAGGATAGAAAGCCCAGAGATAAACCCACACACCTATGTTCAAGTGATCTATGACAAAGGAGGCAAGGATATACAATGGAGAAAAGACAGTCTCTTCAACGAGTGGTGCTGGGAAAACTGGACAGCTACATGTAAAAGAATGAAATTAGAACACTCCCTAACACCAGACACAAAAATAAACTCAAAATGGATTAAAGACCAAAATGTAAGACTGGACACTATAAAACTGTTAGAGGAAAACATAGGAAGAATACTCTTTGACATAAATCACAGCAAGATCTTTTTTTGACCCACCTCCTAGAGTAATGGAAATAAAAACAAAAATAAACAAATGGGACCTAATGAAACTTCAAACTTTTGCACAGCAAAGGAAACTATAAACAAGGTGAAAAGACAGCCCTCTGAATGGGAGAAAATATTTGCAAACGAATCAATGGACAGAGGATTAATCTCCTAAATATATAAACAGATCATTTGGGTCAATATTAAAAAAACAAACAACCTATTCAAAAAATGGGCAGAAGACCTAAATAGACATTTCTCCAAAGAAGACATACACATGGCCAAGAGGCATATGAAAAGCTGCTCAACATCACTAATTATTAGATAATTGCAAATCAAAACTACAATGAGGGATCACCTCACACCAGTCAGAATGGCCATCATCAAAAAACCTACAAACAATAAGTACTGGAGAGGGTGTGGAGAAAACGAACCCTCTTGTACTCTTGGTGGGAATGTAAATTTATACAGCCACTATGGAGAACAGTATGAAGTTCCTTAAAAAGCTAAAAGTAGAATTACCATATGACCCAGCAATCCCGCTATGGGGCAAATACCCAGAGAAAACCATAATTCAAAAAGACACATGCACCCCAATATTCATTGCAGCACTACTTACAATAGCCAGGTCATGGATGCAACCTAAAAGCCCAATGACAGATGAATGGATAAAGAAGATGTGGTACCTATATACAATGGAGTACTACTCAGCCATAAAAAGGAACAAAATTGGGTCATTTGTAGAGATGTGGTGGACCTAGAAACTGTCATACAGAGTGAGGTAAGTCAGAAAGAGAAAAACAAACATCGTATGAAGTCTATTATGTTCTGATATAAGCTTTGCTATCCCAGCTTTCTGTTGATTTTCATTTGGATGGAATATCTTTTTCCATTCTCTTACTTTCAGTCTCTGTGTGTCTTTAGACCTGAAGTGAGTCTCTTGTAGGCAACATGTATATGAGTCTTGGTTTCATTTTTATTTAGCCACTCTATGTTTTATGATTGGAGCATTTAGTCTATTTACATTTAAAGTGATTATTGATAAGTATGTACTTATTGCCATATAAAAAAAGATTTGGGGCTGTTTTGATAGTTCTTTTTTGTTCCTTTTTTCGCTTGTTCTCTTATGATTTGATGACTACATTTAATGTTATGTTTGAATTTTCTTTATTTGTGTGTGGATCTAGTATAGAGTTTAGGTTTTTATTACCATGAATCTTATATATAGTAATCTCTCTCTCTTTCTCTCTCTTTGTATATATATATAACATATATGATATATATCATATAAAATATAAGATGTGATATGATATAATATATATTATATATGATATATATGATAATATATGATATATATTGTGTATATATATGTATCATACATATATTATATATCATAATATATATATTTTTAAAATATATATTTAAAAATGATATATATCAAACATGATATATATGATATGTCTATAATGATATATGATATATATAGTATATATCATATTTGTGATATATTTATTATATTATTATGTTGTATTATTATGATATATTTATTATATAATAACAAATTATATATTTATTTTATTATTATGAATAATAATGATAGTAATTAAATTATATAATTCAATATATATTATAATTATTATAATTAAAAATACTACCAATAGTAATTAAATAATAATTTTTATTATGAATACATATTTATAATGTTATATTTATTGTATATATATGAATATATATTTATAATGTTATACTTATTGCATATATAATAAATATATGTATTAATATATGTATTATATTATTATAATAATAAATAATTATATTTCATTTATATATTTTATATATGTATATTGTACATATATTTATAATATATGTTTATATATTATACATATATATTTTAAAAATATTTATTTATATATTTGTAAATATATATAATATATATTTATGTATGTATATATATTATACATATGATTATTTGCTGATGTCTTAATTTCAAACAAATTTAAATAACCCTGCATTTCTACTCCCTCCACTGCAGTTACTGTTCTACCATTATATAATAATATATATACATATATATCATATATACATATATACATATATATCATAGTGTATAATATGATACATATATAATCATATATTTCATTATTTATTATATATAATATATCATATATTGTATATTATAATATAATTGTATAGTGTATTATAATATATGATTATTTTATAATATTATAATAGTAGAAAATTGTTATATATTATATATATATTATATTATTACATCATATTATAATATATATAATTATATAATTAATATTATATTAATATTAACAATATTATGTATAATATTATATATAGTTATATATAATATTAAATATTATACTATTAACTTTATAACTATATAAATTATAAATATTAAAATATTGTATTTATAAATATATGATTTATAAATATACCAATATAATATATTATATGTGTTATAAGATATATAATAATATATATTGCAATATTATATATTATATATTAAATTATTTTATTAACAATTATATAATATATTATAATAGCATAGAATATATTATATTAATATTCATAATATTATAAAATTACATTGTTATATAACATATCATATATTATAAATGATATATGGTACATAATTTTTATTTATTAAATTATTATCATTATTACTACATATTTATTATATAATAATAAATTGTATATTTATTTTATTATCATTAGTATATATTTATTTTATTATATTTATTATGTTTTTATTCACATATATTTATTATATTGTTATAAATATATATATTATCTATATATTATATCTACATATATAATATGTATTATTATATATTTATTTATGTTATACATATATATTAATATATACATATGATATATATGATATACATACCATATGTATATGATAATTTGCTGATATCTTTATTTGAAACAATTTTTAACAACCCTGCATTTGTGCTTCTACCACCACCACAATTACTGTTTTTGATGTTATGCTTTATAGCTTTTTGTTTTGTGCATCCCTTAACTACTTATTCTGGAAATAGATGATTTTACTATTTTGTCTTTTACCTTTCTACTGCTAGCTTTGTACATTATTAATTTACTATGATTACTATGTATTTATCTTTACCAATGAGACTTTTCCTTTTGTAATTTTATGTTTCTAGTTGTGACCTTTTCTTTTTTCCTTAGAGAATTCCCTTTTACATTTCTGGTAAATTACATTCTGGTAAATCTGGTTTGCGTGCTAAACTCTTTTAGCTTTTATCTGTCTGTTAAACATTAGATTTTTCCATCAAATCTGTAAAAAGGCCTTGCCAGGTGGAGTATTCTTGGTTGTTTTTCCCTATTATCACCTTAGATATATTATGTAACCTCCTTTGGTTTGGGGTTTCTGCTGAAAATCAGCTGGTAGCCTTATGCGGGTGTCCTTGTATATAACTTTTCCCTTGCTGCTTTTAATATTCTCTCTTTATCTTTAATTTTTGCTATTTAAACTACAATGTGTCTTGGGTTGGTCCTCTTTGATCAATCCTGTTTAGGACTCTCTGTGCTCCCTAGACCTAGATATCTTTTCCTCTCCCAAGAAAATTAGGGAAGTTTTCAGCTTTTATATCTTTAAATATGTTCTTTGCCCCTTTCTTTTTTCTCCTTTTGGTATCCCTATAATGCAGATATTAGTATGCTTGATGTTGTCACAGAGGTCTCTTAAACTGTCCTCATTTCCTTTTTTTTTCTCGTCAGCTCCAATGATTTCCATTACTCTATTTTCCAGCTCACCTTTCAGTTCTGCTGTATCTTCTAATACACTGCTGATTCCTTCTACTGTATTTTTTATTTCAGTTATTATTTTCTTCAGCTCTGTTGGCTTCTCCTGACTCTTTCTTAAATTAGTCACTTTGTTCATCCATTCTTCTCTGAATTCTTAGATCACCTTTAAATCGTTATCTTGAACTCTTTCTCAGGTAGATTGCCTGTCTCCTCTTCACTTAATTCTGGGGTCTTATCTTGTTCCTTCATTTGGAACGTGTTTCTCTGTCACCAAAAATTTGCCTAATTTGCTTTTTTTTATTCCTATGTATCTGGTAAGTTGGTTATATTTCTCAACTTTGAAGAAGTGGCCTTTTGTAGGAGAAATTCTATGAGTCCTAGCAGTCCACTCCCTTCTGGTCACCGGAGCTATGTGCTCCAGGGGTACCCCCTGTGTGAACTGTGTGTGACCCTCTGTTGTGGCAGGCTGACTACTGTAGGCTCTATAGTAGGTGTGGTAGGCCACTGACTTGTGTTTGCCAGTCCTTGCCTTGTGCAGAGGCTGCTGGCCCTTGGTTGTTGGGGCTGGGTGACAAAGTGTCTGGCTGAGGAATCCTGGTCGGTTACAGGGCTAGTGCTGGCTCACTTATGGTCAGAGCAGGGTTCTGGGGTGGTTTTAGTGCCAACGTTCTCAGATATCCTGTTAGCCTGCTTGTCAAGCAGTCACTTCCTGACATGGATGGCTGCAGGTTCCAAGGTTTCCCAAAGCTGGTGCTGGCTTGCTGGTGGGGGGGTGCTGGGGCCACGGCTCAGGGGTTCTGGGGCTGATGTCAGCCTGCTGGTGGGCAAAGCTGTGTACTGGGGTCTCTGACTGCAGGGCCCTGGGGGTCCCAGGGCTGGTGCTCATACACTGGTGTGTGGGCTTGGGTCCCGGTTCCTCTGGTTTACACAGCCATGTCCCGGGGTGGCTATGGGATCAGGAGGTCTTACGGCAGCCTGCCTTCAGGTGGGTGGCCCTGTGTCCCCTCCTGGCTAGTTGCTTGAGCTAAAGTGTTCCAGTACTTGTGACTAAAGGCCGGTGGGGCCGGGTCCCAGTGGTAGTAAACTAGAGGAAGGATTCCAAAATGACATTTGCCAGCACCAGTGTCCATGTGGTAGAATGAGCTCCCCAAAATGGCTGCCATCTGTGTCTTTGTCCCCAGGGTGAGCTCCAGTTGCCTCCTGCTTCTCTGGGAGACTCTCCAAGTTCAGTAGGTGAGTCTGAACCTCCTTTCAAATTACTGCTCCTGCCCTGGGTCCTGGAGCATCTAAAACTTTGTGTGTACCCTTTAAGAGGGAGTCTTTATTTTCCACAACCCTCTGGATCTCCGAAAAGTAAGCCCCACTGGCCTTCAAAGCTAAATGTTCGGGTAGCTCATCTTCCTAGTACAGGACCCCCAGGCTGGGGAGCCAAAGTGAGGCTCAGACCCATTGCTCCTAGGGGAGAACCTTTGCAACTGTAATTATCCTCCTGTTTGTGGGTCACCCACCCAGGTTTATGGGTCTTGACTATACTGTGACTCTGCCCCTCCTACCCAATTCATTGTGGTTTCTTCTTCATATCTTTAGTTGTAGAAGATATTTTATGCTAGATTCCTGTCTTTTTCATCAATAGTTGCTCTGTAAATGGTTGCAATTTTGGTGTGCCTGTGAGAGGAGGTGAGCTCAGTGTCTTCATACTCCATCATCTTGGCCTGAAATCTGAGGAGCTGGAAGAGTTTTGAGGTGCTTGCTACAAAAAGCGTACATTTCTTTGAGTGGGTCTTTAAAGGCAGTTCTGGTGAAAGCTCAGAAAGAAAAGAGAAGAGTCATAGAGAAAGCCTTAGTCTTTTTAAAGAATGCATAAGGAACCCTTAACAGAATGTGGGTAGAAATATGGACAGTAAAGGTCATTTTAATGAGATCTCAGACACAAATGAGGAATGTATTATTGGAAAATGGAGGAAAGGTGAAGTGGCAAAGAATTTGGCTGGTTGTGTGTGTGTCCTAGTTTTTTGTGGAAAGAAGAGCTTGCAAGTGATAAAATTGGATATTAACCTGAAGAGATTTCTAAGCAAAGTGCTGAAGGTACAGCTTGGCTTCCGACTGCTTATAGTAAAATGTAAGAAGAGAGAAATGACTTAAAGATGGAATTTTTTAGCAAAGCGAAATAATAGCTAAAAGATTTGGAAAATTCTTAGTATCCATATCATGAAAAATGAGAAAGTATGTTCAGAAGAAAACAGTAAAGATGTGGCCAGCATCTGGTTGACAAGATTAATATATATGTGAACAATAGACTCAATCAGCCACCCCAGCAGGAAACTGCCAGTTTGAACTGAAGAGGAAGTAGATAAGAAAGAATGAAGGAAGGCTGTTGGACTTCTTGGATTTTATAGGGCAGGATCATAGAGCTATTCAGCTCTGAACTTGCACTATTCTTCAGGACAGGGAAGAATGACCCTGAAGGTGATTCAGAGATCATCAGGCTGTGCCCTTCGTTTCAAAAAGGAGACTGACCATCATCTTGCTTTCAACAGGCCAGTTGGCTCTGCCCAAATCCCTGGGGGCTGGGCCACCTGGCAGAGTTCTGGTGGGTGCAGAACTACTGTTGCAGGACTACCACCTCAGTGGGCCTGGAAAGCAGAGCATCAAGCCAAAGAGGTTTATTCTTAAGCCTTAAGGTCTAATGTATTTTGCTCTGCTAGGTTTTGGACTTGCTTGGGACCTGTCACCCATTCCTTCTTTCCTGTTTCTCCTTTTTGGAATGAGGATATCTATTCTATGTCTGTCTTACCATTGTATTTTGGAAGTATAACTTATTTGGTTTCACAGGTTCTCAGCTGGAGAAGATGTAGATGATATTTATATGAAACTTTGGACTTTAGAGTAAATGTTGGAATGAGTTAAGAGTTTTGGGGTCATTAGGATGGAATGAATATATTTACATGTGAGAAGGACATGAATTTTGAGGGGCCAGGGACAGAATGTTATGCACTAAATATTTGTGTCCCCCCAAAATTCATATGTTGAAATCCTACTCCCTAATGTGATGATATTACGAGGTGGGGCCTTTGGGAAGTAATTAACATCAGATTAAGCCATGAGGGTGTAGCCCTCATGAGTCATATTAGTGCCCTTATAACATCATGAGAGTGCTTGCTTCCTCTCTCTGCTCTTGCTATGTAAGGATACAATGAAAAGTTGCAGTCTGCAACCATAGAGAGGGCTCCCACCAGAATGTGACCATGCAGGCACCATGATTATAGACTTCCATCTTCCAGAACTGTGAGAAATAAATTTCTGTTGTTTATAATCCTACTAGTCTATGCCACTTTGTCATAGGAGCCTGAACTAGGATGGGGTAACCATCATTTAGACATAGACCATGGTATTTTGGTTTCTGATCTCTCTTCTTTTGCCCATACCCCACTAACTCTGAAATAATAGGTGAGAATAGTAAGACAATCCCCTTAATCTTATCTTTATCAGCAGTCTCACAAAGTTTTGTAGATACTAGTCTCTAAGGATGGCTTCAGTTTGGGTATAGATATTATTGGTTATTTCATGCACTAAGATTTCAAATTCCTGGATTCTCAGTCAATTTAGACTATAGGCCAGGGGCAGTATCTTTCTTAACAAAGCTTTATTTCCCTTTGTCTCTGCTTGCAGACTAGTTCACTCTAATGTGAATTCATTGCAGAAATTTTTTGATTAATTTGTTTACTGGAAGTATAAATTGGCAGCCGTCACATAAGGCCATTCTGCTTTTTTCACTAGTTATCTACCTAATGCTACAGTCTTGGCTGGCACTTGATCTGCCTTCCAAAGTACTGTACATGATATTTTGAACAAATGCTTTGCCATTTCTTAACAAGAGTTACCAGGTTTCCAACCTCCAATATCTATCTCCTCTCTGCCTCCACTAAGTTGATGCTAACTTTTAGGTTGGTTATTTGTTATATTCTACTCCTAGTTATCAAATGTTGTAGCTGATACAACTAATAAACAAATATATGGAAAATTTTCAATTTTGTTAATTTTCAAATATCTTTTTTTAAAATACTGGAACACATCATCTTTCAAATTACAAAAATAATTTTTAATTATGTTATGTGATAAAAACATGCAGCAAAACTGGTACTTTCATACATGCATATTGGGAAGACCATGCTTTAGTTTAATTAGGCAATATAAATTGACTATAATTTATATTTTAATAAAGTAGTAACATTTGTGAAAACCATTTTAAGAAATAATTAATAAAATGAAAATGATGTGCATGATTTGTTTCCTATTGCTGCCAAAATAGGAACAACTTGAATATTAAAATGAAGAAAAATGGATGAGAAAATTATGATACATCTATTAAATGGAATAGTATGTAACTGTTAAAATAATTAGGAAAACTATGTTGCTACATGAACAAGTAAGTGTAAATGCTACAGTGTAAAAATCAGGATATAAAATTACATGTGTGTAAGGATTGCAAGTAAGTGAAGTAATATATGGAGAATTATTAGATTGGATTATAACAAAATGATTGTAGTTAGATGTTCTGTTGGGTGGTGAGATCATGTTGCTCTCCTATAATTTCCAATTTTCTGTCCGGGAAAAAAAACCTAAAGATTTATGACCTATAAACTGACATGACTTACCTTTAAAACATAAAAAAGTGAACCTATATTATTAAATAATAATTTAATAAAATTAAATTATTAAAATTAAAGATTAAAAGCGGCACATCATTATAATCTGGTGGGTAAAGTTAGATGCAACATACTATTGTTTGTGTTGGACATTGTGCTATTCACAGAACAGCTGTCTTCATCATTCTATCCTTTAATTATTCTTTACAATGTATTTATTTAAATTCTTAAACAAACTGCCAGTAATTAATTATCTGAATTAATTCTTATCAGATCTCCTTTAAAAGTGTTCAGAATACAGTTAAAATTATGTTTATTTAAAGATACAAAAATTCCACAATATTTCTGTAACTTTTTATGAAATAACTTTTCATTTCCTATTCTTATTATTTATTTTTCTTACATTGGGCTGCTTCCACTTCCATAATTCTGCCAAACTATGTCTATGGTATTTAAAACACTTAACATGTTCACAAAATGATTTTTTTATAGGTAATGGGGGAGAATGTTAATATAAACTTTATAGGTAGAAGATTTAAAAAAGGCATGTTTTATAAACACATATTAGTAAATTCCCCCCATTCGGGATCCTGTTACCCAAGTTTAGTTAGGTCCACATTCTTTTTGTTTTCTCCATGGACCTCTGGTATTCACTACATGAGTCTGTCCTCTATTTTAATGCTTTACTAAAAATAATTGTTGTAATTATTTATGGTGAAGCTTGTGTGCCACACATATTTTCCCTTCCAACCATGTATCTCAAGATAATTTTTTTCCTTTGAACAAATTATATTACCTTCCTTGAAAGAAGATTGCTTTTAGAAATTTTGCAGGTTGGATTCTGGATTATGTTCTGATAGTTGTGGTAGCTTCCTCAGGAATAACTATAATACTTGAGTTCACTCACCATTATCTCTCCTTTACGTTATATCTTACTACTTTTAACGATCTTTTCCATCTCCAACCTGGGGGAGTTTCTAAAGTCTGTCTTCAAGCTATTGATTTTCATTATTACTTCATTTTTTAGTAAATTAAAATTTTTTTTTCCTCTCCCCCATTTATGTCTATCACATCTATATTCTCTTATCTGTGAACTTTGAATCTATACCTGCTTTTATAATGCTTTCTGCTCCTGAGTCTGGGTCTTTTTTTCTTAATTATGATGTCAATTTCCTAAAATTTCCATCTGGTTTAGTAAACATTGGTATTCCCCTGAATCTTTATGCTGCTGGACCTTTTCACTTGTTCTGCAATAATTTTGCATGGTCATTATGTATGGCTTTTTAAAAACTCATCCTTGGCTTCACAGAGATCATTACAGAACATGACACAGGCAGAAAATTGAAGTTAGTGATTTGCTCTGTTCATTTGATTGATATGGACTCTTGTCACTTAGGTGATGATCACAACTAGTCAGATATATTGCTTCTGGATATCTACAGCTCCAAACCACAAAATCAATGCCTAATTTATATCTGAGGGGCAGATATGGAACATCTTAGAATTTCTTAGCCTGTTACTTTGACATAAAACAAAAATATATATTAAAAAATTACCCCCTCACTGTTAATATTTCCACATTTTTCCAGTGTCTACTCTACCTATATAATTTTCTTGTGGGGACTCTGTTTCCAGAGTTACAACATGACATCACTAATATCATTCCTTCCTACCTACCTATCTCCCTTCAATAACATTGCCTTTTTCCACCAAACTCCCAACTCAATCCCCACCACCCCACATGCTTTATATCAAATACTCTTGGAATTTTAAGCCCCTGACTAGATATAGCAGGAAAAAAAAAAATGTTTAAGGGGAAAGAGAAATATGGCATTGAAGAATTAGTACCCAAGAAATTGAGGGTCAATGGTTCATTTTTTCTAGTTTATCACCCCATCAATTAAGCTTCTCTATATGCCAGGGACTGAGCTAGGTGGTGGAAATACAGCCTTAGCAAAGTAATAATAATAATAAACCAAAAAACTATGATCTCTGTGTTCGTGGACCTCACATTCTAGTAGGAAGTAAATATGAATAATTAAGATCTATTTTTCTATTTCTCAGGTTTCCTTTTATTTTTTATTATAAAGTGTGGTAAATATGACAAAGGGAAAGTATAGAATGCCATTAGAGAACAGAGTGTTAAATAGATTAGTGGTTCAGAGAATGATTCTCTAGGTAAATGGCATTTTAGCTGAGGACTAAAATATGAAAAAGGGTTAATCATGTGATGAGTACATATGTGCTTGTTAGGTGAGAGCTGGGATGGTGAGCAGGCAGAAGGAACACAGCCTGCTAAATGTCCTGAGGTAGAAAAGAACTTGGCACAAATCTCATGTCTGTGAAACAGAAACCATTTAGTGAAGGAGATAAGAAGCATGATTTTCCCTGCAAGTGAACCTGATACACATAGACCACCATCCTTTCACTATTGCTTTATTTTGTTGCTTCTATTTCAACAGGTAGATTATAAATTCTGTTTAGTGATATCATGGATTTTCAATCTTTAACAGAATATTTATAAGTATTTTTTGTTGACAGTTGGCAGAATTTGCAGCACAGCTTGCTAACCAGCTGGCATTTTAAGAAGACTCTATCAAGTGGTCAAACATTCCAAAAGCAGCATAATGGTGGTAACAGGCCACAGGTTGCCTTGTTACCCTACCATCGATTTGGCCAGTACAGAGTCAATGGCCCCAAATAGATTTAGACAGTTTACTACTTATGTCAAAGCAAAGTGAGATCAGCATGGTCCCAGCTCCCCAAATTCTCAGTTTCACATTATGAATCTAAACCAGAAATGTCAGATGACAGACAACACAGGTGATTGGTCACTCTGCCATTGGGGATCAGTTTCTAAACCACAGCCAAGCAGTTTTGTAAATTTACACAGAAGCCTGCAGCTATACTACAGAGGATGAGGTGCGGTGGAAAGTCCTGTGCTCAGCTGAAACTAGGGAGATGACCAGGAATTAGCTCTGTGTCAGTCTTTCACAAGATCAGGATGAAAAAATGCCTTGTGGCAATTTCTCACAAGGCTTACCTCTGGTTGCTCCAAAAGGAGTCACAGGACTCTGGATCAAAACTTGGGTTAGACTATGGTCACAGTTGGCCACATGGATTATGTGGAGGTAAAATCACTAGGGCACCATGGTGGAGCCATTTCCTTATAGAATCCCCAGTCTATTTTTAATGTTGCTTTGTGTCCTTGTGTCTTTATAATCATCAGAAAAAGTATATAGAAGTGACTTACAGAAAAATAGTGTAAACTAATATGATATCAGACTAAAATGCCAACTCTCTATCTAAATATCTGTGTATTTATCTATTTATATTTCTAAAGTAGAGACATTGGCCCTAAGTATTTGTTGTTCAAGATGATTATATTGGATCTCTGTCCTCTTATTAGGGAGATATGAATAATGCCTAAATAATTTTAAGGCTACAGAGTAATATACAGGCAGTAAGTATAGAGGTTTGTACAATTATCTATAACCCAGAGAAGAGAAACCTTAGCCTTGTTTGAGGAACTCAGGAAAGCCTTCTGGAAAAACATGACAACTAGGCTAATACCTAAAGGAAGAGGATGAATCCAGCGTGTAGTTCCCAAGCTTTATTCTTGGCATATGTTGTTGCTGGAAATGAAGTAAAAAATAAGTCAGTATATGGTCTTGCATAATAGTCTAACAATCTAAGTATTATAGATTTTATCTAGAGGGAGTGTAACTTTAGGAATTAAAATTGAAAGGGTGATATATTTGTGTGTCAGATAGCTCTGGTGGCAGGGACTATAGATTTAATACTGCACCCCCTCCCTCCCCAAACTAAATCAAACCAAAATAGAACAAATAAAGCAAATAGATTCATGGTTTTTCAAAATGGAAATTGACAACCTTATTCTAAAATTTATTTAGAAATACAAAAGACCAAGAATAATTGAGATAATCTTGAAGGCAAAGAAAGGGTAGAAAGGCTTGCTTTAATGGATATCGATGTTTGTTATAAAGGTAATACAGAGAGTGTGACTGAAGAATAGACAAATAAGCCAACGCAACAGATTAAATAACCCAGAAAGAAATCCACATTAGATATAGACATTTGATCTATGCAAAAGTTAGCACTTCCAAGAAATGGGAGAAAAATGGTCTATTTGATAAAGTGTTGAGTCAATTGGATAGCTATGTGGGGAGAAAAAATGACCTCTTCCTCATGCTTTACTGAAAAAATTGTTTCCAGATAGATTTTAGATTTTAAAGATAGATGTGAAAGGAAAAACAAAGATAAAGATAACATAGGAAAGGGACTTCCCTTGCGGTCCAGTGGTTAAGATGTTGCACTTCCATTGCAGGGGGTGTGGGTTTGATCCCTGGTTGGGGAACTAAGGTCCCACAAGGCACATGGTGTGGCCAAAAATTAAAAACAAGACAAACAAACAAAAAACGATAAGAATATCTTCATGATTATTGGTAGGAAATCGCTTTTTAAAATAAAACAAAAAAGCATTATTCATGCGTTTGTTAAACTGACTACTTCAAAATTAAGTAAATCTTATCAAAATATACCATTTGAGAGTGAAAAAGCAGATTATAGAGTTGGAGAAGTATTTACATCATCTATAACTGAATCCCAAAGTAATATAAAATATTCCTACCAATCAATAAGAAAAAGACAACTCAGCATGGAAAAAAGGCAGGAGGCTTGAACAAGCCCTTCACAAAAAACTCTCAAGGGCCAATACATATGCGAAAGGGTATTGATACCATCAGAGTTCTGGATAGGAAAACAGAAGCCACGTTATGTATTTGGGTTATGAAGGGTTTTATTATCGTGAATTAGAAGCTTAAATAGACATTTAAAGAGTCTGAGGAGTAAAGCTCAGGGAAGCTCCCACATCTCTTCCTCTGCATCAGTAAAGTGAGCTGTGCTCAAGAGCTCATCAGAAGCTGCTGAGATCTCATGTCTGTCTGTCAGTCTGACTACAACCTTCTCTGGAAGATATGACCTTTCCTTCCCTTCTTAAAATTCTCTCAATGTCAGACTTTAATCCAGAATCAAACAGACAGGAAGTTCTTGGAAATACAATCTCTGGCTTCTCCTCTGTAACAAAGGGAACATCTTGGTAGTGATGCCAAGTTGAGAACAGATAAATCAGAACAATGTCCAACCTCACTGGTAATTCGAGATATAAGAGTAAGCCTGCAAATAGGTTTACTACACACCCACCAGGTAGCTAGAAATAAAAAGACTGGCAATTGGAATTTTTGGCAAATATGTGGAGTGAGAGCAATTCTCCTACATCATGGGTGAAAGTGTAAATTGGTAAAACCACACTGGAAAACCATTTGGCATTCTCAATGAAGTTGAGCATAGACATATCATGTGACTCATTCTATTTCTAAGTATGTATCCAACAAAAACGTGCGAAATGTGTAGCAAGGACCATGTCCAATAGTATCCACAGCTACCTGACATATTTGAGGAAGCCAGTGTGGCTGGAGTGAGGTTGTAGGAGATGAAGTGAAATGAGGAACAGGGTGAGATTGTGCAGGGCCATGTTGGCCATTGTTAAGACTTTGAAGGGTTTCCCTCAAAGGGTTGACGTAACTGTATTGTTTTTATAAAAGGATCATTTTGGCTCTGTGTTGAGAAGTGACTGAGGGGGCACAAGGGCAAAGCAGGGAGACCTGGTAGGAGGCTGTTGCAAAGAACCAGGTGAGATTGATGGTGTCTTGTACCTGGGTGGTGGGGGTGAAAGTGCTGAGAAGATGGGCAGATTCTGAATATACTTAGAAGGTAGAGCCAGGCAGGATTTATTTACGGTCTGGATGTGGGCTGAGAAAGAAGGAGAGGCTCAAGAACGACTCCAGGTGTCATGTACTGAGCAACCAGAAGACTAGAGCTGCCGATAACCAAGATGGACAAGACTGTGGAAGAATAGGTTTTATGCTCCTGGCGAGCTGGGTGTTGGGCATAATAAAGATTGAAAGGCTTATTAGGAGGCCAAATAGTCACAGAATAGAGTGTAAGTGATATAATACCTTCATAATGTAATAAAAAACAAAATACCATCTAAACAAACAAGAAACATAGACAGTATAACGAATGTTTAGCTATGTGGAAGAACAGGAGGTAGGTGGTAGCAGGAGGAATTCAAATGTTCATTTCTTCACCTTAATAATAGGCAGTCAGTTACTACTCCCTGAACCTGAGATATTTAGTTCAAAAAATGATATAACATCTTTAGGTTTTCATGAACATTTAAAATTGAATTTGGAAAGATATTTTAGGATATGCTATCTTTTTTGGTGAAGAAACAATTACCAAAACTTCAATAATTCATTTAGTTTCAATTCAGCTTTTCTCTTTTAAATTAAAATAAAATGACATTGATAATTTTTAAAATAAAAGAAGCAAGTACAGTTCCATTTTAATAACATTATTTTGGTCTCTCAATCTAGATATCTGTATCTCTATGTTTATGTAGGAATAGATAAATGTCTGGATTAAGGTCACTTAAATTTAACAATGATTATATACAGGTGATGGAATAGTTTGTTGTTTTCTTAGACTTTTTTTTTTTACACTGAATGGCTTGGATATTTTTTAAACATGCAAATTTTATCTTCAAATAAACGTACAGGAGTTTCTGTATTTAAGGGTAATAACAAAGTACAGATTATACAAGTGGTTTTCTTTTATTTCATATTTTTAAAATTTGCAAAATATTAAGCAAAATATCTGACAGTACTTCTGGGAAACCCATCTCCAAGCCAGACTCATGCCTAGGTGTGTCTATATTTACATCGATGGTGGTAAACTTATAAACAAACACCTCTATTATCTAAGGTGATTAATGTATTATTTTGTTTGAGAAAGTAAGTGAATATAATCACTTTTGTTGACCAGTAGTTTATCACATTAAATAATGAGTCCTGATTATTCACTAGCAGAATGTTTGACACCAAACAACATCCAGAGGTAAGAGTAAAGCAGTCAATTGGTTTATCCATTTTGGGATGACTTAATCCATTGTCTATCCATTCCTGCCCAGAGGAGCTGAGTTGCTTCAATTAGTTTCACTGTTTCTCTTTTCTTATAATTAAAAATAATTATCATTCCTTTGGTTGAGTAGGTAGGCTACAGCCTATAGCTGCAATGTCCAACATAGTAGTCACTACTCATGAGCTTATTTAAATTTAAATTTGTTAAAATTAAATAAAACCTAAAATTCAGTTTCTCCTTATACTGGCACATTCCAAGTGGTCAATGGCTAGTGGGTACCATTTTGAACCTTGAAGATACAGAAAATTTTCATTATCTCAGAATGTTCTAAAGGACAGTGCTTTGTTCCATGAAGAAAGTTTTTTGAAATGCTTCTCTAAAATGTGTTATCTCTCTTTTATTTCTCTAGATCACTTTTTTAAAATTGCCTTTGCAAAAAAATCAAGGTATGTTATGCATTATCCAGTGATTTAACTATTGTAAGAATTTGGAACAAAATATGAAAAATAACTTCTTGTGAGTAGGCGTTAAAGTTGACTTTCAATTGATGATGTCACTGTAGAAAGAGCTCTGATCCCAGGGTTAACAAGGATCTGAAAAAATCTTCAAATCTGAATATAAAAATATTGGCCATAGGGGCTTCCATGGTGGTGCAGTGGTTGAGAATCTGCCTGCCAATGCAGGGGACACGGGTTCGAGCCCTGGTCCGGGAAGATCCCACATGCCACGGAGCAACTAGGCCCGTGAGCCACAACTACTGAGCCTGCATGTCTGGAGCTTGTGCTCTGCAACAAGAGAGGCTGCGATAGTGAGAGGCCCACGCACCACGATGAAGAGTGGCCCCTGCTTGCCGCAACTAGAGAAAGCCCTTGCACAGAAACGAAGACCCAACACAGCCAAAAATAAATAAATAAATAAATAAATAATAAAAATAAAGGAATTCCTTAAATATATATATATATATATATATATATATATATATATATATATATATATATATTGGCCATAGAGTTGCATATAGGGTTAATCTAACAACAAAGGATCATGAAAGTTATAATTCAGAATAAACGCAAAAAATTTTTCATTACTTTAGGTTTGTTTTTGAGGTGTTTTATAAAGCTTATAAAAATATTAATTGAACACATCGAAAGTTCATTCTTAGATGTATTGGCATAATTTTTCTATTTCTGGGAATTTAAATAGTGCCTGCATCAAGTACATTACTTTGGAAGATGACTTTGTTCTTTAACAACTCAGGATCTGAGATAATAATGGCAGTCAGCCAACCAATTTCATAGATTAGTTTAAAATATCTCTTGCTTACTAAGCAAAATGTCAAGGCCTTAGATATTAGCATTTACTTAATTTCCTCTGCCTAAGAATAATCAACACCTCTCCCCATAACTTGGGAAAAGCATTTATATTAATGAGTTACTCTGTTGACACCCATTTAATACCAATAATTTATATTAATTGCTTTTCAAAAATAATAGTGTTTGTGGTTTCCAGTACCACATATATATCATTATTCATCAGCATTTAAAACGCATTTTTCTGTGAACTTGGAATTGCTTTCTGTAAATGTTCCAAGAACTTGTGATGAGATTGATGTTGCAAGCAGCTATGCTTTGCACATTTTAGTTCAGAATGATTCCCTCTTCTGCATTATTTCAGGTATTTGGTTTCACATTTTCCAAGTTTTAAAATATGTGCTTGCAAAAAATTCCCATCTTGTTGCATGAAAGTTGAAGACACAATTTAATTTTTATGTTGTATAATTGAAAATATAGTCTTCCTAGTTATATTTCAGGAGTTAAGAGTTTTCTTATCCATCTTAGTATTGTTTATAGAGTAAAACAAACAAACCAATTATAAAACACAAAAAATAAAATCAGGGTGTATTAAAAAAAATCTACTCAAAATATTTGGTTGATTGATTATTGGTCTTATTTTCTAAATTGCAAAATTTTATATACACATTTTCCATCTTGAGCATTTTTGAATACTCAATAAATACTACTTGGGGTAAATACTACATTTACATAATTATCACTTTACTGCTGAAGTAGAAGTTTAGCCCAGACAGAAAAAATGTCTTCATGTCTTAAAGGCTAAAGTTCCACATGCTTGTGGTCTTCTCTTTCCAAAGATGTCATGGAAATAGTGGAATAAAGTCAGTGTTGGACAAGGGTGTTTGGGAGTGCACATGGATTCTTTAACCTAATACAAGAGGCTTGGTAGGATTCACACATTCCTGGAATCTGGGGATCCTCAAGGATCAAGACTGACCCAGTGAAAGATGTCTTCTGTGTATTGCTATTTACAACATGGCAGAAGGGAAGAAGGTGCTGAAGACCAGTGACTTATGTGGGACCTACCTCTCTGTTGAAGCTCTGAGTGAAGTTCCCGACCCTTAGCTATTTTGGATTGCCCAATTAGTTATCTCCTCAGCATATTGGAGGCTCTGCTTCCATTCTCTAGCTGCACTGAACCCAGTTATACTAACTGATTTCTGCCTTCTGAGCTTAATTGCCTTTGCTCTGTGAGTTAGGAGATCTATATGTTTGACAATATCAAAATAACAATTATCTATATGAAAAAGCACCATGTAAGCAAAGTTAAAAGTAAAATCATTGACTGAAAAAAGTATGCAACAACATATAACAGAAAATAAATAGCCAGAATATTCCATAATGTCTATAAGAAAAGACAAAAACACAGCAGAAAAATAGGAAAAATTTTGAACAAACCATCTGCAAAAGAGGAAATACAAATGAATAAATACATATAAACGATGTTTGCCTTAAATAGGAAGCAAGGAAATGCAAATTAATGCAACTGTGAAAAATCTTATTCTCCCATCAGATTGAGAAAAAAAGTGGTAATATCAAGTGTTGATGAAGATTCTGGGATATTAATATTCTCGTATCTGTTGATTAATTTAAATTGCTTTAGTTTTTTTTAATCCTAGGAATATCCTAGTTATAAGTAATAATAATGAACTTTTTTTACCCAATTGTCTTGATTATTCAATATCCATGCACCCTTTTTTTTTTTTTTGTAATAAAATTCTGATATGTCTTTGGGAAGCCAACTCATTTTCATTGGATTAAATCTTGTTGGAACTACCAATCACCCTCCCCAAGGACAAGGGATTATCATATGGTTTAAGTAAGGCTCCTCAGTGCCCTCTTTGGAATCTGAATCTCAATCAAAATTACAAGGACCTAAAAATATAGGAGTGCTAAAGACATTTCAGATTTTCAGATTTCATCAGTTTAAGATGCCATACATGCGAGATGCACCATTATTGCATGTATCACCTAAAAAGGGGCACCAATTACACAGATAATGCTTTCCTTTCACTTAGAAATTTTTATATTTAGTAAACAAGCTCCTTTAGATACACTTACAAATTCATTTTTGTCATATTTCACTATTGAACATAAAAAGAAAAATATAAGTGAAATAAATTGACTAAGGAATACCTAAATCCTCTTCATTTTGTGAATCACTTTTTTTCTCAGACTTATCAGTATTCTTGATTCTCTGGGCTAATTGAGAGAGGGTAATTGATGGAGTACGTTTTAGTCTCAGATATACTTTTCCAAGCCACTGCTACCCATTCATCACATGTTGGTGCCTGTAGTCATTTCTTCAATGATGAATATTAAATTCACTAATAAAACATTTATGCACTGCTGTTGCTTTTATGTGTTTTTGCATACACAATCATTTAAAAATAAATATGAATTCATAGTATAATCAAGATATTTTAAATGTAATTAAACCAAATGTGTAGGGTGTCAATCAAACTCATTAATTAACTGTAGTGAGAACAATATTGACAACATGACCAAGTTCTCACATGCTCAGACAAGGTCATCTACTTTAAAGTGCCTCTGTCCAACCAGAATTGTGATACTTCATTTAAAATATATTAAATTATAGGGGCTTCCCTGGTGGCACAGTGGTTAAGAATCTGCCTGCCAATGCAGGGAACATGGGTTTGAGTCCTGGTCCGGGAAGATCCCACATACCGCAGAGCAACTAAGCCCAGGTGCCACAACTGCTGAGCCTGTACCCTAGAGCTCACGAGCCACAACTACTGAGGCCCATGTGCCTAGAGCCCGTGCTCTGCAACAAGAGAAGCCACCACAGTGAGAAGCCCGTGCACCGCAACAAAGAGTAGCCCCCGCTTGCCACAACTAGAGAAAGCCCATGCACAGCAACGAAGAGCCAATGCAGCCAAAGATAAATAAATAAATAAATATTAAAAAAATAAAAAATTCAAAGCTTGATTTGATAAAAAAATAAAAGCTTGGAAATGATTAAATATGGCAATTTATTCAGATATATCTGTATGCTGCCTAAAAGAGACTTTAGATTTAAAGACACACACAGACTGAAAGTAATAGGATGGAAAAAACTATTCCATGCAATTGAAAATGAAAAGAACGTGGGGGTTGCAGTACTTGTATCAGATAAAATATTCACCCAACTTAGGAGTACCTAAATACATAGAGCAAATATTAACAAACATAAAGGGAGAAATTGACAGTAACACAATAATAGTAGGTATTGTTAACACCCCAGTTACATCAATGGACAGATCATCCAGACTAAGAACAAAACAAAACAAATAAAGAAACAAAAAAACAAAAAAAACCATTAAGAAAACACTGGCCTTAAACAACACACAAGATCATTTGGACTTAACAGGTGTATACAGAACATTTTATCCAGAAGCAACAGAATACACATTCTTTTCAAAAGCACATGGAACATTCTCCAGGATAGAACACATGCTAGACCACAAAACAAGTCTCAATAAATTTGAGAAGATTGAAATAACAGCACTATGAGACTAGAAATCAACTGCAAGACAAAAACTGCAATAAAACTACAAACAAATGGAGGTTAAACAGTATGCTACTAAACAACAAATGGGTCATTGAGTAACAAAGAGAAAAAAATACCTGGACACAAATGAAAATGAAAACAATGATCAAAAATCTATGGGACAGCAAGACCAGTTCTAAGAGGGAAATTTTTTTTTTTTTTTTTTTTTTAAAGATTTATTTTTTTATTGATTAATTGATTGATTGATTGATTGCTATGTTGGGTCTTCGTTTCTGTGCTAGGGCTTTCTCTAGTTGTGGCAAGCGGGGGCCACTCTTCATCACGGTGCGCGGGCCTCTCACTGTCACGGCCTCTCTTGTTGAGGAGCACAGGCTCCAGACGCGCAGGCTCAGTAATTGTGGCTCACGGGCCCAGCCGCTCCGCGGCATGTGGGATCTTCCCAGACCAGGGCTCGAACCCGTGTCCCCTGCATTAGCAGGCAGACTCCCAACCACTGCGCCACCAGGGAAGCCCTAAGAGGGAAATTTATAGCAATACAAGCCTACCTCAGGAAAGAAGAAAAATTTGAAATAAACAACCTAACCTTATACCCAAAGGAAATAGAATAAGAACAAACAAAACCCAAAGTTAGTAGAAGGAAAGAAATCATGAATATCAGAGCAGACATTAATGAAATAGAGACTAAAAAAGAAATAGAAAAGATTAACAAAGCTGAGAGCTGCTTCCTTGAGAAGATAAAAAAATAATAATAAACCTTTAGGGAGACTCATCAAGAGAAAAGAGAGACGGTTAAATAAATAGAATCAGAAATGAAAAAGGAAAAATTACCACTGACACAAGAGACAAAGAATCATAAGAAGTTACTATGAACAGTTATACACAAATAAAATGGACAACCTAGAAAAAACTGGACAAATTTCTAGAGACATACAATCTCCCAAAACTGAATCAGGAAGAAATATAAAATATGAAAAGACTGATTACAGGTAATGAAATTGAATAAGTAATGAAAAAGAATCCCAGCAAACAAAATTCCAGGACCAGATGGCTTCAGAGGTGAATTTTACCAAACATCTAATGAACAGTTAATGGCTATCCTTCTCAAAGTGTTCTAAAATCCTGAAGTTGAAAGAACACTTTTGAAATCATTCTATAAGGCCAGCATCACCCTGGCCAAAACCAGATAAAGACACCACACAAAAAGAAAATTACATGTCAATATCACTGATGAATAGGAACGTAAAAATCCTCAACAAATATGAGAAAACCAAATCCAAGAATACATTAAAATGATCATACACCATTATCAAGCGGGATGCATTCCAGGGATGCAAAGATAGTTTAATATCTGCAAATCAATCAATGTGTTGTACCACATTAACAAACTGAAAAATAAAAATCATATGATAATCTCTATAGATGCTGAAAAATACTTTGACAAAATTCAACATCAACTTATGGACAAAAAACTCTCCAGAAAGTGGATATAGAGGGAACATACCTCAACATAATAAAGACCATATATGACAAACCCATAGGTAACATCATACTCAGTGGTGAAAAGCTGAAAGCATTTCCTGTAAGATCAGGAAGAAGACGAGGTTGCCCACTTTCACCACTTTTATTTCACATAGTATCAGAAGTCCTAGCCATAGCAGTCAGACAAGAAAAAGAAATAAAAGGATTCCAAACTGGAGAGGAAGATGTAAAACTGTCACTGTTTGCATATGACATGATACTATTGATATATATAGAAAATCCTAAAGATGACACCAAAAATGATTAGAACTAGAGTGAAATTAGTAAAATTGTGGGATACAAAAATAATATAAAGAAATCTGCCGCATTTCTATATACAACAATGAACTATTAGAAAGAGAAATTAAGGAAGAAATTCTGTTAACCATTGCATTCAAAATAAACAAAAAATACCTAGGAATAAATCTAACCAAGATGGTAAAACACTTGTACTCAGAAACATATAAGATTCTGATGAAAAAAGTGTAAGACTACACAAGCAGATGGAAAGAAGTACCATGCTCATGGACTGGAAGAATTAATATTGTTAAAATGACAATACTATCCAAGGCAATCTACAGATTCAATGCAATCCCTATCAAAAATACCAATGGAATTTTTCAGAGAACTAGAACAAATAGTTCTAAAATCTGTATGGAAACACAAAAGACCACAAACAGCCAAAATTATACTGAGAAAAAAAGAGCAAATCTGGAGGTATCTTGCTCTGATTTCAAACTATATTACAAAGTTACAGTAATCAAAGTGGTATGATACTGGCACAAAAGCACACATGTAGAATAGAGAGCCCAGAAATTAACTCACATTTATATGGTCAATTAATCTATGACAAAGGAGGGTAGAGTATACAGTGGGAAAAAGACAGCCTCTTCAATAATTGGTGTTGGAAAAACTGGACATGCAAAAAAATCAAACTGGAACTCTTTGTCATAACATATGCAAAAATAAACTAAAAATGGATCAAAGACTTGAAACGATAAAACTGCTAGGAAAAATAAAACAAGGCAATATGCTCTTTGATGTTGGTCTTAGCAATATTTTTTCCTTTTCAGGCAAAGGAAACCAAAGCAAAAATAAACAGTTGAGATCACGTTAAACTAAAAAGCTTTTGCACAGCCAAGGAAACTTATCGACAAATGAAAAGACTGCCTACTGAATGGGAGAAGATATTTGTAAACAATGTATCTGAAAAAGGGTTAATTTCCAGAATTTACAAAGACCTCATACAACTCAATATCAAAAACCAAACAACTTGATTAAAAAATGGACAGAGGACCTGAAGAAACATTTTTCCAAAGAAGACATACAGATGGCCAACAGGAACATGAAAAGATGCTCAGCACTGCTAATCATCAGGGAAATGCAACTCAAAACCACAGTGAGATATCACCTCACACTTATCAGAATGACTATTATCAAAACAAAAACAAATAACAAGTGTTGGAAAGGATATGGTGAAAAGAACATTTGTACATTGTTAGTGGGAATGTAAATAGGCAAAGCCACTATGGAAAACAGATAGAGATTCCTCAAAAAAGTAAAATAGAACTACCATACGATCCAGTTATTCTACTTCTGGTTATTTTCCAAAGAAAACAAAAACACTAGAAAAGATATATACATCCCTATGTTCATTGCAGCATTATTTACAATAACAAATACATGGAAGTAACTAATGTGTCCATCAATAAATGAATGAATAAAGAAGATATATATATATATACACACACACATACATATATATACACAATGGAAAATTAATCAGTTACACAAAGAATGAAATTTCATCATTTGCAAAAGTATACATGGACCTCGAGGGTATTATTGTAAGTGAAATAAGTCAGACAGAGGAAGACAAATACATACAATTTCATTTATATGTGGAATCTAAAGAAGAAAACAAATGGATAAACAAAACAAAATAGAAACAGACTCATAGATACATAAAAGAAACAGATGGTTGCCACAGGTGCAGGGGGTGGGGGAATGAGTGAAATAGGTGAGGGAGATTAAGAGGTACAAACTTCCAGTTACAAAATAAATGAGTTATGGGGATGAAATATACAGCATGGGGAATATTGTTAATAATATTGTCATAATTTTTATGGTGACACATGGTAACGAGACATTTTTATGATTATTTTGTAATGTATAGAAATTTTGAATCACTACAATTGGAACTAACAATGTGTTGTAGGTCAGTTATACTTCAATTTAAAAAAAGCAAAAACATGTAATCACAGTGTTCTAATAGGTTCTGCAGTGGACAACATTTACATCATCATAATGATGCAAATGCTAATTATTGATGTAATTAAAAGTATGATAAAATGGTTAGAGAATGAAGAAGGACAGGTGGAGATATTAAATCTTCATCTCTTATACATTTATAAATTTTAAAATAGCTTTTTTCTTTTTATTGTATCCATTTGCAATGATAGATGTTAACTAAACCTATTATGGTAATCATTTCACAATATGTGTTATCCAAACCATCATGCTGTACATTTTAAACTTATACAGTGACATATGTCAATTATTTCTCAATAAAAATGGACAAAATAGCAATATGTTAAAATGATAATACATCACACCCAACTGGTATCATCCCAAGAATACAAGATTGGTTTAACTTTTACAAATCAATCAATATGATTTACAATATTAGTAGAATAAAGAAAAAACATGACAATTTACTAGTCAGCCCCTCTCATTTTATTGTATGCAAGAGCCCTCATTTCTTCTCTCATTTCTCCTTCCTTCCTCCCCCATTCCTCTCTCCTTCCCTCCCTCCCTCCCTCCTTCTTTCCCTTCTTCCTTCCTTCCTTCCTCTTTCCCTCCCTCCCTCCCTTCCCCCTTCCTCCTTTCCTCCCTTCCTTTGTCCCTTTCTTCCTCCCTTCCTTCTCTCTTTTACCACCCTCTCTCCTTCTCTCTCTCTCACACTGTTCCTCTCTCTCTGTCTCTCTCTTTTCTCATTATGGGCTCATGGATACCCATTTTTTAAGGATTTGTAATTCATTTAACTGTTCTTAATTGTCTTGTTCAAATTGTCCTGGATTTGACTACTGGTGCTGCCAAAAATCTTGGCTCCCTGTGCACTGATGACGGATAGAAATATGGAGACAGAGATTTGGAGGATGAGAAATAGAGAGACTTTTTATTTTCTTTGCAGGCAAAGGGAAGACACAGCAGGCTAGCACCTCAAGAACCGTGCCCCCCTCTCCTGGGGAATTACAGGGATTCTTATAGCGGGAGTTCACAGTCCGAAGTGAGTGATAAGGATCAAAATGGTGAAGGTCTAGCCTTCTTCTTCTTGCATTGTTTCAAAACAGTCACCGCTGGAATCAGGCAATCCAGTAATTGGGTCTGGCAGCCTGGTAATTGGGTCCATTAGTTTCTGGATTATCTGCCTGTGACCTCCTTTCTGAAATGTAAACAGCTACAAGGAGTGATTTGCTACAAGAGATTACAGGGAGAGTAAATGACAGGTTCAGGATGTAAATTACACAGAATTAGGGGTGACAGGTTAGCTTTGTGAAGGACTAATCTAGTTAGAGACACTACAGATTAGTAACAGTTAAAATAAAACTAGGATTGATTAACCCTTTCAGGCCAGTTTATGTTTCTTCTCTAGCCTGTTCACTGTCTCCTTTACTTTCCTTGTTTTCAGGAGAGAAAAAAACTTCATTTCTATTTTTGTTGCAACAAATTCCACACTGCTAGTTCATTTCCTCCATATCAATGGAGGAAGGGAAACGCTCATCGTTCTTGTCTGGTTGAGGACAAAATTTCAGTAGTGTAAGCATCTGCATTATCTATAGTTTGGACTTGGTTCTTTAAATCATTCAGAAACAAAGATATACTTCCTGATTCATCTGGTATGAAAGTGCAACACTCAGTATGTATGATAGCACATGTTCCCCCTTGGGCTGCAGTTAGGATATCTAAGGCCATCCGATTTTCTAAGACAGCTTTTCATATTAGGCTAACCTCAGTATTCAATAAAGACAGACTTTTTTGAGTACCTGCTTGGTAAATTTTTGAGGGCCTGCTTGGTAAATTTAGCTAATGCTTCTATATGTAATGGCACACTTTCTAGGCTGATATTTGGGACAAAGAAATTTAGGTGATCATACCATTTAAAAATGGATCTGGCCCATCTAGAGTGGATATACTGTAAATTAGCAATCTTGGTTTTTGGTAAGGACTCTTGTCGGTGTCCTTGGGCCCATGGAAATCCTAACGTACATTTGCCTATCCACCCTAGAGGGAGCCATGGCCACAGGTTGGTTCCTCAAAGCCAGCGGGTCCCACTGGGGGATCTCCATTAAATACCAGGTCTTAGACCCCAATGTGTGGCAAACCAGTCACTATTCCTTAATAGTATGATGTTTTGACAATGTTCTAGAGGCATCCAACCCAGATGTCTAGTGGAATTTATCCAGTACTGGTATGAATGGTTTCTCTGTTTCCAGCACAACAGTGCCTGTCACTCAGGCAGCCATATTCAGGGGTTAGCCAAAATAGTCCATACCAAATTTGGGCGTGCCCTTCTATTATATGCTATAGGTTTTGTACTGACCCAGGTTTTTTTTTTTTTTCTCTAGTTTTTTTGCGGTTGCCACATCTAAGTATATTGTGGCACCACGAGAGAAGGTGAAATTATGGCCCGGCTGTTTGATTGTGTCTTTAATTGGCCATTCAGTGGGGAGGAAATTGGTGACTTCAGAAGTGACATCCCCAGCTTCCATTACTTCAAGAATGAATTCTGCCAAATGTTTCCAATCAGAGCCTTTAGGGGGAAAACCCACCAGGGCAATCTGGAGGACGCAGACACAGGTAGTTGGCAACATATCCAGCAATTAGAGTGCTTAAAAGAGTCAGCATATGAATAAGCCCATTGCAGAAAGATACTTCTTAAACTAGGAGAGAACATAGTTACCAGTATAATGCAAAGCTCTAGCCATCATTTCTTTTGCTTAAAGTGATACTTAAGGTCTCCAGTGGGATGTGAAGTCCACTCTTGAGGCTTCCTTTCAGTGGTTGAAGTCAGCTCTGAAGTCCCGGGGTGTGGGCCCATCTCTGGAGGTCTTTTCACCCTGGCGTGGTGGATCCGCGGCTTCACCCCTTCAAGCTCGAGAGACGTATGAGTGGTTAGAAGAACGTCGTATGGTCCCTTCCACTTTTCTTCAAGTTGATGATCGGGCCCTTGTTCTTTTCACACTTTTAATAGCACTTGATCTCTGGCCTTGAAGGGAGGTAGAGGAACTTCCAGGCGCAGAGGGGACCTGTAAAATATAAACTCATTCATAGAAGTTATAACATCATTGAGCTGTTGGACATAGTGTTTTACTTTGGACTCATGTAAGAGAGTAACATTTCCTAATTCCCTATGATGAGCAAAGAATGGTCTCCCATAAAGAATTTCATAGGGACTTAAACTTAGACTGCTTCTAGGGGCCACCCGTATGCGGAGGAGAGCAATAGGCAACACTTTGTCCCATTTTAGCTGAGTCTCTTGGCATAGCTTGGCAAGGTTTTCTTTAAAGTGTGGTTCATCTTTTTTGTTTTTCCTGTTGATTGGGGTCTCCAGGCTGAGTGAAGCTTCCACTTTATTCCTAGAATTCTACTTATGGTTTCAGTTATTTCTGCTATAAAGGCCGATCCGTTATCACTTCGTATGGATGAAGGAAGGCCATACCTGGGTATAATTTCTTTAAGTAAGACTTTTGTCACTTCTTGAGATTTCTCAGTCCTGGTTGGGAAGACCTCAACCCAACCTGAAAAGGTTTCAACAAACACAAGTAAGTATTTTATGCAGCCCCTAGTCTTTGGCATTTGGGTGAAATCTACCTGACAGTCAGCATCTGGGTGTTCTCCAACACGTTGGGTTCCTTCAGGTAATCCTAGCTTACCTGGTTTAGGATTGTTTTTTATACAAATGGGGCAGCTTTCACTTACCCTTTGTATAGTTTGGTGTAAGTTTGGTCCACATATATGAGGTTTGATATAATCCATTAGTGCCTCTTGGCCGTAGTGAGTGTTGTCATGTAGATGTTTTATTATTGGCCACACTAGGGCAGCAGGCAGCAAGATAAGACCATGTGGGTTAATTTTCCATTGTCCACTCAGGTTTGTGGAATCAAAACCTCACTCTTTTGCTCTCTGATTATCTTCCACAGTATACTGGGGATGGTACTGTGACCAGTCTATTTGGGGAAGCAAGGGTCCCACCATTACCCTTTTTAATGCAGCTCATTTTGCTGTGGCATCTGCGTTTTGGTTCCCTCTGGCTATGAATGATGTAGGTTTTTGATGTCCTGGGCAGTGCGTGCGTTATAGCTGTAGCCTTTAGCTCAGTCACTGCTCTCAAGAGGGCTAGAATTTCTGGAGCATGTGTGATGTCCTTATTGTTTGAATTCAGTAGCCCTCGTTCCTTCCACATGGTTCCGTGGGCATGCAAAACCATAAAGGCATATTTAGAGTTTGTATAGATGTTGGCCCTTTTCCCTTTTGAGAAGGTTAGGGCTCGGGTTAGAGCAATCTGCTTTCTGTGCAGAGGTGCCGGGAGGACTGGGGCAGGGCTGACACCTCAATTACCTGTTGTTCTGTAGCCACCATATATCCTGCATATCTTTGTCCCTCCTTCACAAACCTACTGCCGTCAGTAAACAGGTCCCAATCAGCCTCGCTCAGAGGTTTATCAGATAAATCCGGTCAGCCAGAATAAGCAGTCTCTAATACCTTCAAATAGTCATGGAGGATGTCCTTTTCAGGGAGTGAGGGAAGCAGGGTAGCAGGATTTAAAGAGCTGCTCACTGGAACAGTGACATTGGGATCATCAAGGAGAATTGCCTGATATTTTCACATCCTCCCTGATGTCAACCTGTATCCATCCTTTTGTTCCAGGAGCACTAAGACTTGATGTGGGACATATACTGCTGTTGGCTGACCCAAAGTGAATTTTTCTGCCTATTTTAGCAGATCACAGGTGGCGGCTACTGAGCGTAAGCAAGGGGGCCAGCCGGCGGCTGTGGTATCCAGTTGTTTTGAAAGATAAGCCACTGGTCTGGGGATGTCTCCCACCGGTTGTATGAGTGCGCCCAGGGCCAGCCCCTGTCTCTCATGTACATACAGTTTAAATTCTTTCTGAAGGTCGGGCAGGCCCAGGGCCGATGCAGTCATGAGTTTGAGTTTTAAAGTCTCATAAGCCTTTTGGCAGTCTTCTGTCCAAACCAAGGGTTCAGAATCTGCGCCTTTCAAAACATGATATAAAGGCTTTGCAATTAACCCGAAGTTGGTTATCTATATGCGACAAAATCCAGCCATCCCTAGGAAACCCCGGAGTTGTCGGCAGCTTTTTGGAATGTCTAAGTTACAGATAGTCTGTTTTCTGTTGGCTAACAAGCTCCGAGTTCCTTCTTGTAATTGGAATCCTAAGTAAGTGACCTGTCGTTGACAGATTTGAGCTTTCTTTTGCGAGACTTTGCAGCCACACCAGGCCAAGTGATTTAATACTGTGACAGTGTTAGATAAGCAGTGCTCTATATCTGAGCTTGCTATTAACAAATCATCCACATATTGTAGGAGGACTCCTTGGTTTAAATGTAGTCCCTGTAAATCTTTGGCCAGAATTTCACTGAAAATAGTTCTTAAATCCTTGGGGCAGTACTGTCCAGCAGTACTGACTGATTGCTTTTGTTCTCGGGTCTTACCATTCAAGTGCAAATAGCAACTGTGATTCTTCCTCTACCGGTATGCAAAAGAAGGCATCTTTCAAGTCAGGTACGGTGGAGTACTCATAGTCTCCTGGAATGTTAGTGAACAATGTATATGTGTTGGGGACCGTGGGATGAATATCCTCCAAGATCTCGTTAACGGCTCTTAGGTCCTGAACTAACCAGTATTCATTTGTGTGGGGTTTCTTTACCGGCAATTTTGGCGTATTGCATGGGGATCTGCAGGGTCTGATGAGACCATGTTCCAAAAATCGTGTCAGCACTGGTTGGATTCCTTGAGTTGCTTCCCTTTTTAATGGATAATGTTTCTTTCTGGGGCATTTTACTCCATCCTGTAGGGTGATGGAAACTGGGGTGGCAAATCTGGCATGCCCGGGCACCTCATTGGCCCCGACAGCTGTACTCACTTTTTCTTTGATTTGCTCCAGAATCGGTTCCGTTTTATCTTCTTCCTCTTCCAGTGATTGGTGAAATCTCAGGGCACTTTCCGGCATTATCTCTAGGCACAAAAGCCACTTTTCAGGTGAGAAAGTTATTTGAGCATTCATTTTGCACAGCATATCCCTCCATAATAGAGGAATGGGACAATCAGGCATGTAGAGGCTTTTTATCTCCAATCTGACATTCCAGTGGTTTCAGGAACAGACGGTTTTGCCCATTCCTGCCCTGAGACTCCTGCTACTGATATTGCATTTTTGCTCAGGGAAGTCAGTTTGCAATTGAGAACTGAGTGTGTGGCCCCAGTATTCACCAAAAAGTCCATCATTTTGCTCCCCACTGCTAGTTGTACCCAAGGCTCCTCTTTTGCTGTGTTAATGGGAGCTGTTAACATAGCTAGGAAACTGAGCTCCTTCATTCACAGTCACTATACTCTTCCTCAGAGCTTTCTTTACTCTAGACCCCAATTGTTTTGTTTTCCCCAAGCTTCTGGGTCTCTCTGTATTGTCTGTTCAGCTTTGGGCATTCCTTTTTCCAATACCCTTTTTCTTTACAATATGCACATTGACCTCAGTCTAATTTGTCCCTATCCTCTTTATTCTCTTGCCTAGGCTCCCAGTTTTGTTCTTTGACAGGAGTCTTTTCCCTTGTATTTAGAATTGTTTGATTTGTAAGTGCTTACTTTTTTTTTTAAGCCAATTAAATAGAGCTCATTTACAAATTAACCTCGACAATATTACCCAAAGACAAAGACATATACTGAGACATACACATATATCCAGACAGACAGAGACCTCATAGTTTCCACTTGGGATTTAAAATGTCTCTTTGCCTCTTTTTTTTTTTTTTTTTTTCTCTTGGCTTGAAGTTCTACTAAATAACCCAAGGCTGAAGTCTCAGGCAAAGCGGGCTGTGTTTGTAGCTCAAGGACAGGATAAGCATTAACTTCAAGCTTTGTCCTAGGCATATTTTTGTTTTCTCAGGGCCAGAATTTTGAAAAGTATTTTAACAAGCTAACTTTTTCTAATTGCACATGCAAAAAGAACTGGTTTTGCAATTTAAAAAAAGTTTTATTTTAACCAATTTTCTCCGGAGTTTAACGAATATTGTTGCCATACTGTCAAAAATCATCTTTCTCTTTCTGTGGTCATGGTTTCATAGCTAAAATGTAAACCAGATAGTGCTCAAATTGACTCTGATAACAGGGGCAGACTGGCTGATAAAATGTTGTCCCAGCAGGAATTTTCCCTCTAGGGAGGTGGGGTCTTAGTTTGGTCAGAAGAATCTGAAGGAGGAAGGGAACTTTCAGGAGTGGGGGAAGCTTTGTTCCCCGCCCCGGAGAGTTGGGAGAAGTTAGAAGGGGATCATTTAGAATGTGAGGAGAGTTTTTCTGATTGTTCAGGCTTTTGATTATAGGAGAAAGTCCTAGACATAAGGGAGCCTCAGTCCATTTTTCCAATCCTGTGGCAATAAAGATCTAATTGTAGGAGACCTATTTTCAGGCCATTTTTCTTTGTCGTTGGATCATAGCTATAGGACGACCAGTCATTTAAAATTTTCCCCAAGGGTTCCCAGGTAGCGGTGGAACCTTAGAGGAAGCTCTTCCCATTTTAGCTGGAGTTAGTACCAGATGTCTGCGCGCTGAAACCAAAGTAACCAAACCAAACCAAAACCTCGCCAGCAGGAAGTCACAAAGTAAAACGAACAGCAAAGAAATGCCCAGAAATCAAAGCCAAATGGCAGAAATGCCCCAAACGTGACTTCCAAGTCCTGCTAAACCTGTGACGTTTGTCCAAAGCGGCACCTTGCAAATGGAATTTCCTTTCACAGGGAGAGTTCCCCAGATTGTAACCGAAGTAACCAAAATGGACAAAGTCAAAAGATCTCGGGGTGCACCCCCGGGGACTTACCAAAATGAAGGCGGGTGAGTCGCGTTGTACCAAATGCCCTCTTTCTGATCCTCCAAGAATTAATGCCTTCTCGGAGTAGAAGTCCGGGCCGATGTGGGGAAGGGAAAAAGAAGGTGTCCTCCAAGCAGAGAAAGCCTCAGCAGCTGCTAGGGCAACCTCTCCACCGTTCCCCGCCACAGACTCGGAGTTCCGCAGCCGAGTAGGCAGGTCGGGTGTGATGGAGGCATGGTCCTGCCGCAGGGAGTCCCTGGCTATCTGGCTTCAGAGAAATCCCTCAACCCTGTGCTCTCCCAAAGGAGGCTGGTGTGGAGAGAAATCTCCAAGCATCTATTCAAGCCGAGGGGCCCTGTGGGGCCACCTGCCCGTGATCAGATCCCAGACGAGCCCCCCAAATTTTGTTGCCAAAAATCTTGGCTCCCGGTGCATGATGTTGAATAGAAATATGGAGACAGAGATTTGGAGGCCAAGAAATAGAGAGGCTTTTTATTTTCTTTGCCAGGCAAAGGGAAGACACAGCAGGCTAGCACCTCAAGAACTGTGCCCCCCTCTCCTGGGGAATTACAGGGATTCTTATAGGGGGAGTTCGCAGTCCGAAGTGAGTGATAAGGATCAAAATGGTGAAGGTCTTGCATTCTTCTCTTTTTGCATTGTTTCAAAACAGTCACCGCTGGCGTCAGGCAACCCAGTAATTGGGTCTGGCAGCCTGGTAATTGGGTCCGTTAGTTTCTGGATTATCTGCCTGTGACCTCCTTTCTGAAATGTAAACAGCTACAAGGGGTGATTTGCTACAAGAGATTACAGGGAGAGTAAATGCCATGTGCAGGATGTAAATTACACAGAATTAGGGGTGACAGGTTAGCTTTGTGAAGGACTAATCTAGTTAGAGACACTACAGATTAGTAACAGTTAAAATAAAACTAGCATTGATTAACCCTTTCAGGCCAGTTTATGTTTCTTCTCTAGCCTGTTCACTGTCCTCTTTACTTTCCTTGTTTTCAGGAGAGGAAGAACTTCATTTCTATTTTTGTTGTAACACTGACAGTCGTAAAGCCACTTCCCATTTCCTTGAGAAGTACACCATATCATTTATTGGGTATCTTCTTACTTTCCTGCATAACAAGTGTTCCAGGTTCATCTTTATCTACCCTGCCTTAGCCCTGGAATTAGCCATTAGTCGGAAGAGCTCTGGTCCCTTTTAAGTTTGAATGGTAGTAGAGACTAAAATCTGGGAGCTGAATATGCTCCTTGCAGTCATTGCTATTGAGATGTCTTTGTCCTTTCAGTAGAGAGGGCTAAAAATATGTGCATGCATATTCACATACATACACACTCACATACATCGTATGTATGTTCATGTAGATAATCATACACGTAAAGACATATTCATATACACACATACACAGGTAGATAAACACATATACACATTCATACATATGTATATAAGTATTAATACACACACACGTATATATACATTATACACGTATTTTGGAAATCATGAATTTACACTATTATATGCAATTCCAATCCATCCCCATGGGGTTCTTTCTTGCCTTGCCCCATGTCATATTTATATGTCCATTCTTCTAGGTGGGAGGGCATTTTTGTGTTTTGGTTTCATTTTTGGTTTCTAGCTGTATTCATTAAGATCAAAGAGTGCTTCTGAATAGTTCTAATTCATGGAATTTACTGTTTTTGTATATGTGTGTGTGTCCTAATAGCAGTCAATTTTTGTGACTATTAAAGTATAGTTGAGAAAAAGATATATTATCTTTTACTGAGGTATAGTATTTAATATATATCCAAAAAATCTATAGTACTACATTGTGTAGAACTTTTATGTCTTTATTTATTTTTTGGCCGCTTGATCTGTCTTGTACGGAGGAGAATATGTTAAAGTCTCCTATAATTAGTATGTTTCTATTTACTTCTCTTTGCATCTCTTGTAGTTTCTGTTATATATAGGTAATTGCTGTGTTACTTGTTGAAAATATTCATAACTCACATCTTCATTGTAGAATATCCATGGCTTTAATACTAAAATGGGTCCTTTTAGTCATTTGGCTAATGTTGGGTCATTTGGCTAATGTTTTTGCCTTGAATTCTCCATTTTATGATTTCAAGATCTCCACTCCTGGAGGACCTTCAAGATGGCAGAGGAGTAAGATGTGGAGATCACCTTCCTCCCCACAAATACATCAAAAATACATCTACATGTGGAACAACTCCTATAGAACACCTAATGAACACTGGCAGAAGACCTCAGACTTCCCAAAAGCCGTGTGGCTGACAGAGTCTTGGTGCTCCAGCCGGGTGTCAGGCCTGAACCTCTGAGGTGGGAGAGCCAAGTTCAGGACATTGGTCTACCAGAGACCTCCCAGCCCCACATATCAATCAGTGAGAGTGCTCCTAGAGATCTCTGTCTCAACGCTAAGAGCCAGCTCCACTCAATGACCAGCAAGCTACAGTGCTAGACACCCCATGCCAAATAACTAGCAAGACAGGACACAACCCCACCCATTAGCAGAGAGGATAAAATCATAATAAGTTCACAGACACTCCAAAACGCACCACCGGAAGTGGTCCTGCCCACGAGAAAGACAAATCCAACCTCATCCACCAGAACACAGGCACCAGTCCCCTCCACCAGGAAGCCTACACAACCCACTGAACCAACCTTACCCACTGGGGGCAAACACCAAAAACAAAAGGAACTATGAACCAGCAGCCTGTGAAAAGGAGACCCCAAACACACTAAGTTAAGCAAAATGAGAAGACAGAGAAATACACAGCAGATGAAGGAACAAGGTAAAAACCCACCAGACCAAAGAAATGAAGAGGAAATAGGCAGTCTACCTGAAAAAGAATTCAGAGCAATGGTAGTAAAGATGATCCAAAATCTTGGAAATAGAATGGGAAAAAAACAAGAAATGTTTAACAATGAACTAGAAGAACTAAAGAGCAAACAAACAATGATGAACAGAACAATAAATGAAATTAAAAAATCTCTGGAAGGAATCAATAGCAGAATAACTGAGGCAGAAGAAAGGGTAAGTGACCTGGAAGATAAAATAGTGGAAATAACTACTGCAGAGCAGAATAAAGAAAAAAGAATGAAAAGTATTGAGGAGAGTCTCAGAGACTTCTGGGACAACATTAAACACACCAACATTCAAATTATAGGGGTCCCAGAAAAAGAAGAGAAAAAGAAAGGGTCTGAAAAAATATTTCAAGAGATTACAGTTGAAAACTTCCCTAATATGGGAAAGGAAATAGTCAATCAAGTCCAGGAAGGGCAGAGAGTCCCATACAGGATAAATGCAAGGAGAAACATGCCAAGACACATATTAATCAAACTATCAAAAATTAAATACAAAGAAAAAATATTAAAAGCAGCAAGGGAAAATCAACAAATAACATACAAGGGAATCCCCATAATTTTAACAGCTGATCTTACAGCAGAAACCCTGCAAGCCATAAGGGAGTGGCAAGACATATTTAAAGTGATGAAAGGGAAAAACATACAACCAAGATTACTCTACACAGGAAGGATCTCATTCAGATTCAATGGAGAAATTAAAACCTTTACAGACGATCAAAAGCTAAGAGAATTCAGCACCACCAAACCAGCTTTACAACAAATGCTAAAGGAACTTCTCTAGGCAGGAAACACAAGAGAAGGAAAAGACCTACAATAACAAACCCTAAACAATTAAGAAAATGGTAATAAGAACATGCATCTCGATAATTACCTTAAATGTAAATGGATTAAATGCTCCAAGCAAAAGACACAGACTGGCTGAATGGATACAAAAACAAGACCTGTATATATGCTGTCTACAGGAGACCCACTTCAGACCTAGGAACACATACAGACTGAAAGTGAGGGGATGGAAAAAGATATTCCATGCAAACGGAAATCAAAAGAAAGCTGGAGTAGCCATTCTCATATCAGACAAAATGGACTTTAAAGTAAAGACGATTACAAGAGACAAAGAAGGACACTATATAATGATCAAAGCATCAATCCAAGAAGAAGATATAACAATTGTAAATAATTATGCACTCAATATAAGAGCACCTCAATACATAAGGCAAATGCTAGCAGCCATAAAAGGGTTAATCGACAGTAACACAATAATACTAGGGGACTTTGATACTTCACTTTCACCGATGGACAGATCATCCAAAATGAAAATAAATAAGGAAACACAATCTTTAAATGATACATTGAAGAAGATGGACTTAGTTGATATTTATAGGGCATTCCATCCAAAAACAATACAATACACTTTCTTCTTAACTGCTCATAGAACATTCTCCAGGATAGATCATATCTTGGGTCACAAATCAAGCCTTGGTAAATTTAAGAAAATTGAAACATATCAAGTATTTTTTCCGACCACAACGCTTTGAGACTAGATATCAATTCCAGGAAAAAATCTGTAAAAAATACAAACACATGGAGGCTAAAGAATACACAACTTAATAACGAAATGATCACTGAATAAATCAAAGAGGAAATCAAAAAACACCAAGAAACAAATGACAGTGAAAACACGATGACCCAAAACCTATGGGATTCAGCAAAAGCAGTTCTAAGAAGGAAGTTTATAGCAATAAAATCCTAACTTAAGAAACAAGAAACATCTCAACTAAACCATCTAACCTTACACCTAAAGCAATTAGAGAAAGAAGAACAAAAAAACCCCAAAGTTAGCAGAAGGAAAGAAATCATAAAGATCAGATCGGAAATAAATGAAAAAGAAATGAAGGAAATGATAGAAAAGATCAATAAAACTAAAAGCTGAGAAGATCTTCTTGAGAAGATCAACAAAATTGATAAACCATTAGCCAGACTCATCTCAAAAAAAAGGAAGAAGAGTCAAATCAATAGAATTAGACATGAGAAAGGAGAAGTAACAACTGACACTGCAGAAATACAAAGGATCATGAGAGATTACTATAAGCAACTATATGCCAATAAAATGGACAACCTGGAGGAAATGGCCAAATTCTTAGAAAAGCACAACCTTCCGCAACTGAACAAGGAAGAAACAGAAAATATAAACAGATCAGTCACAAGCACTGAAATTGAAACTGTGATTAACTTCTTCCAACAAACAAAAGCCCAGGACCAGATGGCTTCACCGGCAAACTCTATCGAACATTTACGGAAGAGCTAACACCTATCCTTTGCAAACTCTTCCAAAATATAGCAGAGCATATTACAATATTACAATTAAGGAAACACTCTCATTTACCATTGCAACAAAAAAAATAAAATACCTAGGAATAAACCTACCTAAGGGGACAAAAGACCTGTATGTAGAAAACTATGATACTGATCAAAGAGATTAAAGATGATACAAATAGATGGAGTGATATACTATGTTCTTGGATTGGAAGAATCAACATTGTGAAAATTACTATACTACCCAAAGCAATCTACAAATTCAATGCAATCCCTATCAAATTACCAATGGCATTTTTCACAGAACTAGAACAAAAAATTGCACAATTTGTACGGCAACAGAAAAGACCTCAAATAGCCAAAGCAATCTTGAGAAAGAAAAACGGAACTGGAGGAATCAGTCACCCAGACTTCAGACTATACTACAAAGCTACAGTAATCAAGACAATATGGTACTGGCACAAAAACAGAAATATAGATCAATGGAACAGGATAGAAAGCCCAGCGATAAACCCATGCACATATGGTCACCGTATCTTTGATAAAGGAGGCAGGAATATACAATGGAGAAAAGGCAGCCTCTTCAATAAGTGGTGCTGGGAAAACTGGACAGCTAATGTAAAAGAATGAAATTAGAACACTCCCTAACACCATACACAAAAATAAAGTCAAAATGGATTAAAGACCTAAATGTAAGGCCAGACAGTATAAAACTCTTAGAGGAAGACATAGGCAGAACACTCTATGACATAAATCACAGCAAGATCCTTTTTGACCCAGCTCCTAGAGAAATGGAAATAAAAACAAAAGTAAACAAATGGGACCTAATGAAACTTCAAAGCTTTTGCACAGCAAAGGAAACCATAAACAAAATGAGAAGACAACCCTCAGAATGGGAGAAAATATTTGCAAATGAAGCAACTGACAAAGGATTAGCCTCCAAAACATAAAAGCAGCTCATGCAGCTCAATATCTAAAAAACAAATAACCCAATCCAAAAATGGGCAGAAGACCTAAATAGACATTTCTCCAAAGAAGATACATAGATTGCCAACAAACACATGAAAGGATGGTCAACATCACTAATCATTAGAGAAATGCAAATCAAAACTACAACAAGGTATCACCTCACACCAATCAGAATGGCCATCATCAAAAGTCTACAAACAATAAATGCTGGAGAGGGTGTGGAGAAAAGGGAACCCTCTTGCACTGTTGGTGGGAATGTAAATTGATACAGCCACTATGGAGAACAGTAGGAGGTTCCTTAAAAAACTAAAAATAGAACTACCATAGGACCCAGCAATCCCACTACTGGGCATATACCCTGAGAAAACCATAATTCAAAAAGAGTCATGTACCACAATGTTCATTGCAGCTCTATTTATAATAGCCAGGACATGGAATCAACATAAGTGTCCATCAACAGTTGAATAGATAAAGAAGATGTGGCACATATATACAATGGAATATTACTCAGCCATAAAAAGAAATGAAACTGAGTTATTTGTAGTGAGGTGGGTGGACCTAGAGTCTGTCATACAGAGTGAAGTAGGTCAGAAAGAGAAAAACAAATGCCATATGCTAACACATATATATGGAATCTAAGAAAAAAAAAATGGTTCTGAAGAACCTAGGGGCAGGAGAGGAATAAAGACGCAGCTGTAGAGAAAGGACATGAGGACATGGGGAAGGGGATGGGTAAGTTGGGACCATGTGAGACAGTTACATATATAAACTACCAAATGGAGAATAGATAGCTAGTGGGAAGCAGCTGCATAGCACAGGGTGATCAGCTCGGTGCTTTGTGACCACCTAGAGGGGTGGGATAGGGAAGGTGGGAGAGAGATGCAAGAGGGAGGGTATATGGAGATATATGTATATGTATAACTGATTCACTTTGTTATACAGCAGAAACTAACACACCATTGTAAAGCAGTTATACTCCAATAAAGATGTTAAAAAAATTAACATAAATCATTAACTGTATAAGGCTCAAATTGCTTATGGGAATCTATTTACTGGAATTGTCACTCTTAGAAAAGAAGTATAAGTTGAAAGAACAGATGATTTTTCTTGAAGGCTGGTTAATGGCCCCCAAAGATGTTAGATCCTTATCCCAGTAATCCAAATTTATACTTGTAAATGCTAATTTATACAGCAAAGACTTTGCAGATGTGATTAAGGATATTGAGATGGGAAGACTATCCTGGATAATCAGCGTGGCCCTACATGCAATCCCTTACGAGAGGGAGGTAGAAGGGCATTTGACTACATATAGAAGAGGAAAATTTGATGTGACTGTGGAGGCAGAGATTGGAATGATGTGGCTATAGGACAAGAAATGCCAACAGCTACCCAAAACTGGGTAAGGCATGTACCGCAAGGAACGTACCCTCCACTAGGGCCTCCAGAGGGAGTATGGCCCTGACAACACCTTGATTTTAGTTCAGTGATATTGATTTAGGACCACGGGCCTCGATAATTGTGAGAGAATAAATTTATATTATTTTAAGCCACCAAGCTTGTGGTAATTTGTTATAGCAGCCACAAGAATCTAATACAGTTATCAAAGGAGATGGTAATTATTTTCTAAAGAAATATCAATTTTGCCACCTAAGACATTATACATTGGAAGTTATCTAATGAGCTATTATTATATGTCATCTACAATTGTATAATTCTTGGATGCCACTGGTTGTGGGAAAAAATAACAGAAATTCACTGTGAAAGTTTAAATAAGTCTATGTTTACCTTTGCACACCTTTTGGATCAGCTTCCCAGAGATAATAACTAAAAATCTAACCAAATCCTACCAGATCTGGTAGACTCTTTAAATAAATAAAGAGAAAATATATTTAATTGCTTTAAAATAGTCTGCATTCAAGTGTGTCATGAGGTGCCCTTCAGCTCATGAGAAGCAAATGTTGTCTATTACTCACCTCTCCACCCTCCCTTGATTTTATGGGTCTGCTTCTTTAAAGCCAGAACAGTCCAACCTCCAATCTTTTAAAATTTCTTTTCCAAATAGCAATTGCCAGATTTTCTGTGGTTTAGTTTTTAAAGTGGCTGCGTATTTAAATAAAATATTGACATCATATAAGCCCCATAGGAACTTTCTAGAACACTAGGTTCTTTAGAAGTATTATGAAATGACTTAGGTAAATGAAAGAATGAATGTTAAGATCTCCTTTTCGATAGCAGATTCTAAAGAATGCGCAGAAAAAAGAAACTGCTTAGGCACCCAATCTTAAGGCGAGCCTGTTTCAGTAGGCAGAGGCAGATGGGACAAGCTGGAGATCAAAGAGCTTCCTGAGACTATTCCAGGCCACTGAAATCTGAGGCAACGCTTTGCTTTTGGTGTTGCCTACCCACGTGGCATTTTATGCTTCTCTAGAATGGCCACCCAAACTAAGCTTTTCTGAGTGCCAGACAACAGATTATGTCATGGAAAAAAAAACGGAGATCTAACCATCTTGGTTTTGTTTGCCTTAGAGAGTCTCCAATAGGAAAAACATTGTTACATTAATTAGAAATTTTTAAAAAAGGAGTTAGGAGGGAGAAAAGAAAGAAAAAAAAATCAAAATAAAAAGCCAAAACAGATTCTTAGCAAGGAAATATTTTAGGAAGTTGGAAAGGTCACATTCTTTATTTGATCATTAATGAATGAAGATTTTGTATAGTTCTGCAGTGGCCTTGAGGCACCATTCCTCTGGTGAAAGAGAAATGATTATGCTAAATAAACAGGAAAATAAATTCATTGTAGAGTCCTGGGGATAGGTTCTTTTCCTGGGGGTGGCAATAAAAAAGACCAAAATGATTTTTTTTCAAAGATTGAGACAATAAAAACAGCATTATTATATAGTGTATTTCTGCAATTGAAGCACAGAAGTAGCTTGTTTGTCAGTTAGGATTTAGCACACAGGCTCTTAGGAGCAAGTACATTTTTAGGGTGTGATGGAAATACTCTTTATATGATACGTGTGAGATCCAATGGAATAATTATAGGGAGAAATAATTTATTTCTCTTTTTGTTTAATTTTAATTTTTGAGAGGTTTACTATGCGGATTAAAGGAAATTTCTTTAGCTGTAGGTTTAATGATACAGAGGAGTTGAGCCCGTGATTATTTTTGCCAACTTCCTCCTGCTATAGGGAACAAAACTTAAACCCATAGGAATAGTGAAGCTAGCTCAATATCACTAGATCTGGGACTCAGATTTGTGCTTTAAGACTCTGGTAAATTATTTGTGTCAAAGAACTGTTGTATTTCCTAAGATTTTTCAAATGGTAAAATCCTTCCCAAACTGGATTGCTTGGAATATTCTATTTCATACCAAATTAACAATTTCTAAAGTATATAATCTGTCAGTTCTTAATAGAATTATTTAAAAAATAAACATTTCTGTCCAAATCAAAGAAAATCATGAACATGCAGGTTCAATGGCATTTCATATGCCAAAAATGCCAATCATTAAATCTTTTCTGAAAGCTTGTTTGTCTCAGTTAGCAACATAAAAAAATCTCTCTGAGGATTGAAACTGTTTATTTTAGAAGTCTATCTCTTTGCTTTTTTGAGTACTTTAATTCTATATCAGCATGGCTGAATTGAATAGAATAATATACTGCATCTATAATATTTACTAATGTCACAAATTTTTTTAAGTATCCATATTATGCTTTACATTCTTTCTCAGATCCTTTTTAATCATCTTCTTCTCTCTCCTGTATTATGGTCACTTTGGTCTCTGTTACCTAGTGCCTTCTAGTATCTTCCAAAAGTTTCATATCATCATTATAAATGCTTTACTTACAAATGTTTTAATTCCTAACCCCTTAACTCCAGCCAAAGAGGATTGTCTTTCCTTTTCTTGAAGGTCTTTCCCTTCTCTACTTTAATTGTTTAAGTCAGAGTGTGAAAAGATCTGGTGTGCTATTCTTTACAAATATTGAATAATATTTGCATTTTAGCTCTTGCCTATCAAGACTTAATCCAGTGTTCCTCAAGCTGGGTCTAGTCAGAGAAATTGCTTTCCACAAATTCTGAGAGTTCTCAAGGAGAATGTAAAAGTTTTGATCATCTTTGGATGATAGCTTTAAAAATAATGTAAGCATGTTCTGCATCCTCTGAATGACTGCTGGATAGCTTAATATTTCCTATAATTTTAGCCCTGGAATTTGTATTTACAAGTCCATTGGTGCCAAGTGGTACTATTTTATTGTCTCTGGATAATAAGAAATAAAGAGATATGCACTTAATGGTGTATGACGAGTTTGCACTAAGTGATGCCCAAATGTCAGCACTGCTTGCCAGAAATCTTTATTGTAATTAGCATTGAGAAATGGCCGAAGAAGTCAGTCATCTGGTACAGGGCTGCAAGCAGCAAATTAACTTTGGCAAAACAACATCAATGATCATATTAAATCAATTATTAATTTCAATATTGCTTGCCTTGTATCTTTATTTATTTATTTATTTATTTATCTGTGGCTGTGTTGGGTCTTCATTGCGGCGCGCAGGCTTTCTCTAGTTGCGGCAAGCTGTTGCTACTCTCTGTTGCGGTGCGTGGGCTTCTCACCGTAGTGGCTTCTTTTGTTGTGGAGCACCGGCTCTAGGTGTACAGGCTTCAGTAGTTGTAGCATGCAGGCTCAGTAGCTGTGGCTCACGGGCTCTAGAGTGAGTGCAGGCTCAGTAGTTGTGGCACACAGGCTTAGTTGCTTCACAGCATGTGGGATCTTCCCAGACCAGGGATCAAACCCATGTCCCCTGCATTGGCAGGCGGATTCTTAACCACTGTGCCACCAGGGAAGTTCATTGTGTAATTTTTAAATGTACTTTGGTGTGAGTTATAAGTACAATAAATTTATAACTAATTTTGTGCTGTATATATTTAGGTAACATTTTAATAATAATAATTTTAGTTTACATGGCTAGCTGTGGTTGTTTGATTTTAGCTGTGCTTTTCTCAAGTTTAAGGGCCACAAAGCCAAAAGAATAAATAATACAGAAGTCTAAGATTCATTAGACAGATGTCCTTCTGGCAGTTTTCAAATCACACAGTACTAGAAGCTGCCTTCCAATATTTAGCTTTGGAAATGGCCAACATGTAAGCAGTCGATGAATGTTTCTAAGGACGGCAGATTAAATGAGAGAGGGAATGTTAACTTACTCTCTTTTAAAGTATCTGTATGACCATGTTCTCAAGAGAGATCTGAAAGCTCATCATGGACAAACCACAAAAAAATTAGAGAAACTTTGGGACAATCTGATTTATCTTTGCTCACGTAGGCAAGTCTTTTCAGTCTCATGAAGGTATTTCAGACTTTTACTTTACTTCAACAGATTATCATGCATTAAGTTGTCTTCCTCCAGATATTGTATTATTTTTTTCTAGTCATGGCCATGAACAGTATGAGCATAATATAAATGCTATAATTATAAAGATTCAGTGCAAATATTTAAAAGTATTCAAAATCATTTCTGAAGTCATTTGAAAGCATTGGTTATTTTTTAGGAAAAATAGCTAAACCTGAAACAAGTAAATAATTCTCAACGTTTTTCATTTCTTCTACTTACCATATCCAATCAAATGATGAGTTCTCTTAATTTGGCTTATTAGACATCTCTAAAGTCTGTCTACTTTCTTTATTTTCCTCCACGACAAAAGGATTTCAGGCCACCATCCTTTCTACCTGGATTATTGCTACTACTGGCCTCTAACTGGTTTCCCTCACTCCAGTACTGCTCATTTCCAAGCCACTGTCTACACTGTAGTCTGAACTAGGCTTAAAAGGCAAACCTTATTATTTCACCCTCCAATGTGGTAAATTAAAGCACAGTTTCATTACCAGGACTCACAGGGCCCTCATGATCCACGAAGATATCACTCCAGCCTGGGTCCTCATACATTTCAACTTCTAAATCTCACCGAGCCACTCTCAACTTGGTCCCTTCACAGTGACTTTCCCTTGCCAGGCACATTCTTCTCATCTCAGTGTAACACTCTCTCCCAGCCTCCCCCCGCCGCTACCCCACACACACCAGGTAGTACCTTAAACACTATCCTCTCTGAGAAGTTTTTCTTGATTCCTGGTCTGCATTGCTAAGCCCGCTCTACTCTGATAGCTTCTTGACTTCTCCCTATCATAGGACTTATCATACTTGATTATAATTTCTTCTTCAGTCATCTTTCTTGTTGATTAAGAATAACGTATTATAACTCCTTTGTGGGAGATATATGTGATAGTCACATTTTCTAACAATGTTAATTTAAGACATAATTAGAAATGCAGACTTATGCACAATTAGGTTTATTGAATTTTTAACCAAATCTATTTTTTGAAACATACTATGCATATTGAAAAATGCATGAGTCCTAAGTGTAGAGATTAATGAATTTTCACACAGTATAATTACCACCAAATCAGGAAAAGCCATCACCACAGAGGTCTCTTCATATTCCCTGCCAGTCACTACCTTTACCCATCTTCTCAAAGGTAACCAAATATCCTGACTTCTAATGAAACAAATCAGTTCTGAACACTTTAATCTTGAACTTTTAAAACAGTACAGCATGTATTCTTTTGTGTCTAGCTTGAAAAACATGTGCATGTAAAATTCACTCTTATTGTGTGTAGCAGTAGAATATTCATATTATTTACTGTATGATATTCCATTATATTAAAAATACCACAGTGAATTTATCTAAGCCACTATTGACGGGCATTTGGGTTGATTCCAAGTTTGAGTTATATGAACAATGCTAACATTGGTACTTGCTAACTTGGTACACCTATGCACACATTTTTCTATCACATATACCCATGAGTGAAATTGCTTATTCACAGGATATGCATATCTTCATCTTCAAGGTTTCTATAGACTGTTAAGATTTTTTTATAGGCAATTCATAGGAGAAGAATATACGTATAATACATGCGAAGAGATGCTCAGGATATTTAGTCATCAGAGAAATATAAATTAAAGCACTTCACACCTGGTTAGACAAGCTAAACTTTGTATCTATATAACTTTAAATTCAGGTGAGAAAATGGAAGCCATCAGGTGCTGGAAGAAGAAAAATTGGAGCCGCCATTTTAAACTGGTGTCACTTTCTTTTGTTTATTGCTATACCTTCAACCACAGGTATAAGACAATATAAGTTATACATATATACTATAACTTAATAAACTTCCACACTGAATATATACCCTAGGAAAGTTCTCCCAGAGGCACATAAAGAAGCATGTAAAAAGATGTTTGTTTTCAAATTGTTTTTAGTGAGGATATTTTAAGAGAATGGCAATGAAGGAGTGAAATGTAATAAAGGCAGCTAGAGGAATAAACTAAACCGACATAGAACAACATGGACAGATTAGAACAAATAATATTAATTGAAAGAACTGAGAAGCAGAATAAAATATGCAGTGAAGTATAATTTATGTAAATAAAACCAAATATAACAATACTACTTATTTTTCATACAACATGTGTAAATAAAACAAAAAAGATGAACTGAAGTGATAGTGAAGGCATGGCAGGATATGGAACTGGAGTTAAATGGAAAAAACATAATACAATATATAAATAAATACATAAATAAATAAATGATAAGTATGAGAGACATTGTGCTCAGACAGTACTTAGTATGTGCCACAAATTGCAGAATATTATTGATCATATCAACCTGATCCTGTGCTCCTGAGGTGTGGACATTTAGAAATAAAGTGTTACAGAAATAATACTCAGAGAAGGAGGTACTGGCTATTCCCTGAAAGTACAAGTGTAGGTGAATTTCTTCCTCTTTGGTGATGACCTGTTCCCCACCCAGATGTTTTCACAAACTCAGACTTGTAAACACAACATTGTCAAAAGCTTATTATTCTCTTGTAATATTAGAATATTCAAATATTGCAATATTAGAATATATGTAATTATTATTATTATTATTATCAATCAAGCAATATGAAAATTATTTATAGAAACATGTACTGAAAACACTGAAAACTTAAAAATTTGTTTTTCATTCAATAATCCATTCAATATATATATATGTACTGAGTTCTTATTACATACAAGGTCTTATGCTGCTCTATGAAGATGAAAAGAAACACACTTCAGCCTGGTGGAACACTTTGAGCTGTAATCTTTATGGCAGATGTAAATGTAGAGAGGCTATTTCCCTTGGCAGCCATGCTCATCTCAGCTCACCACTGCGATTCCAGCCACCTAAGCTGGTGTCTTCCTTCCTCAGTGAACTAAACAAATAAAATTCAGCATCCTAACCTAAACATAACTCTCATCTTCTTTAACTCAAATTTGGTCCAGAAGCTGTAAGTATTCATAAGGGTTGTTAAATACCATATTTTATCATTTCTAGTACACCCAGTGATTTTTACATGTTAATATCTCTGAAAATGGAATGCATCTTACAATTTATGGCATCTCTTAATTGCCGTCAGCCAGAAGACAATAATGACTTAGTTGTCACTGCCTGCGCATATGTGACTTTGGTCAAAGCTGTTTATATTGGCATTACTTCAGTTGAGTTAGGAGTATTTGTGGGATAACACATGTTGAGTTTAATTGCTTTTTAAATGTCTTATGATTCATCATTAAAACCAAAAAATTTTTTATGTACAGAAATTTACAGAAATAGAGCATGTGGACATATAAGGATAACATTTTTTATTCCTGTTGGCCAGATTAGACAATTTCATTTGCTTAAAATTCTTGTCAGCAAGAGTCTTTATTTTATTCTATGTATAACATACTACCCCCAAAACAGTGGCCTGAAACATCAAATATTTGTTATCTCATGCAGTTTCTGAGGGTCATGAACCTGGGAGCATTTTGGTTGGGTAGCTCTTGCTCCGTGTCTTTCAAAGACTGCAATTAAGCTTTTAGCCAAGGCTGCAGTCATGTGAAAGCTTGACTGGGACTGGGGTGTGCTTGCAAGATGGCTCACTCACATGGCTGTTGGTAGGGGTCTCAGTTTCTCACTATGTGGTCATCTTCATAGGGCTGCCTGAATGCTTCCTCAACATGGCAGTTAGCATTTCCCAGAACAATTGATCTGAGAGAGAGAGACAGACAGACAGACAGACAGACAGACAGACCAAAATGGAAACCATGGAAACCACATGGGCTTTTCATGACCTAGTTTCCAAAGTCCTGCACTGTCACTTCTGCTTTATTCTATTCACTAGAAATGAGTCCTTAAATCCAGCACAACCTCAAGAGGAGAATTCGTTTCTACCTCCTGAAGGGAGAACTATCAAAGAATTTATGGGCATATTTTTTAAATGACCCTAATAACTGTCTATTAATGCCTGATAAGATTGAGAAAGTACTGGCAGAATGAGCATCAGAAGCTTGGAATAAATACTGGAGCATTCTTTTAAGAAATGATGCATATACCAGTACCACCAAAGAATAGTATTTTGTGGCAAAACTCAAATATCAATTACTCAGAGTTTAAGTTTGATTTAGAAGAGTCATATTCTGAATGTGGAAGTATTTAGGACTATATTACACAATTTATTTTGTACATAGTTTCCTTCTTGTCTATGCATAATAATCACAAGTCATAAAAATTTTTGTGTAAATAACTATTTCCATAAATATAAAATAAAATTCTACATGATAAACAAACGTTGTGTTATAATTTAATTAGGAGTATTTTTTCTTTCTTAATGGTAAAATTAATGACCTTTTAGATCCAATGGGATTTGGTAAATGTCTGTGGTAGACTGCATCGTTTGGCTCCAATTCGTCAGTATTCCCTATATCCACACCCTTTGCTTGTAACTATAAGGTACCCACCCACATACGTGAATGACCTGCCCTGCTCCTAGGCTCTGGGTTTTATAATATGACTTGATTTGGTTAATAGGATATTAGCAGTCATGAGGCAAGAGAAGGCTTGAAAATGTACATGCACGTTTCCATTTGCTTCCTTGCACCTCTGCCATTGTCATGACAACATGTCAGAATTAGCCTGCTGGAAGATGAGAGAAAAGTGGAGCAGATCCAAGTTGCCCTAAAGGCCCCAACTAAAGGCAGCCTCTAACATTTGACAGTCAGCCTGCTCTCAAGCGAGTGAGAAAGCCCAGTTCACATTAGCAAAGCCACATTTCTGATCTGCTGACCCTGATGTGTGAGCAATTAATGTTTATTGTTACATGTCACTGAGGTTTTGGGGTTGTGTTTCTGCAGCATTATTGTGGCGATAAATAACTAATATAGTTCACTTAAAATGGTGTATGTGTTTTCACCACTTTAATATGGTATGCCCCTTCCCATTGTTTAATTGGCATGATGATCTATGTGGATAAGATTTTCCACTGAAGTTCTAAAGTCCCTTGAAAACTTGTGCTATGTCTGGATATACACATCATTCTTTCTTAGAAATAATGAAAAAAGTGTAGACAGGACTGCTTGACAGTGGTTTCTCCTCACACCTCATCATTGAAAATGCTATACATTTAAATGTAGTAAAAGGAAGATTTCAGAGCCAACAGACCCTTTTCCTTATTCTTTTAAATTCTGCTATTGCATTCGGTTCAACTAAATCAGCTCTACCTGACCAAGGATAGGTGACTTTGAGTTGACTGAATGCTAAGCTCTGTTGTAGATATAAACAGACAGCTATGCAATCACCTGAGTTAAGATTTTTAGAAGCCCTAAATGCTAATTTGCATATATCTGGTGAAAAGTCATGGTGGGAGAGGAAATTTAAGATTTTGGGGGAATATATTAATACTATATGCTAAGCATTTTAACTCTATCATCTTTTTAACTCATAGAATTTTAGGAAGAATAAGTGGAGTGGAGAATGTTTTTGCCTGTCCAATACCCTCCTTCTGTTAATAGCACCTGATATTTCTTTTAGGGGAATCATCCCTTTCCACTCCATGTGGCCCTGGTGGAATTTCTATTACAGTGCTCTTGTCACCTTCCAATTATTCAGAAGGACAGGCAGGAGGCCAGTGATGGCCCCTTGATGGCCAACCTCCTGGGGATAATATGAGTCTTTAATGAGATTTGGTATCTGTATTAGGTCAGAAAAAGAGTCCCTATTTCTTTGGGGCCACCAGCCAGCAGAATGTAGGCTTGGAACGGTCAGCACCTGTGATTCCTGTCACAAGGAGATAGCCTGCCTAAAAATGAAATGTGTGCACAGACACAACTAGAATCAGTGGATGGAGAGACAGTCTGCTGAGAACATTATTTAAGCCTTTAAATACTGCCCTTATATCTCGCAGATGCCATTATTTGAGCCAATAAATTCCTTGTTTTTCTTAAGTTTATTTGAGTTGAGTATCTGTCATTTGTAACTGAAACGATTCTGAATGATTGAAAAGTGTTATCCTCACTTTATGGGAAAGGAAACTATCTTCCAAATGTCACATTACTTGCCCAAGGTCTCACAAGGTATCTCACAAGGTAATAACAGAGTTAGAACATGATCACAGGTTTGTCCAATGCCCATGATCTTCACATAACTGCATTTTAAAAGTTTTTAAAATGTACATATAGTAAAACTCACCCTTTTGTTGTACAGTTGTATGACTTTTGACCAATAGATTTGTGTCACTGCCACCAGTTTTGGCACCCCCAAGACTTCCCTCATGCTGTCCCTTTGTAGTCAAACCCCCCTCCTACTCTTAATGCTTGATAACCACTGACATGTTCTCTGTCCCTAGAGTTTTGCCTTTTCCAGAATGTCATATAAATGGAATCACACAGCCTTTTGAATCTGGCTTCTTTTCATTTAGCATAATGCATTTGAAATTCATCCATACTGTTGTATGTTATCAACATAAATGTTTTATGAAAGCACGCTTAGAGCAGCTTTTCAATCATATCCTCATTAGTGTGAGTGGGGCATATACAGGTTTTAAAAAGATGAAAAGAATGTATACTGGGTTGAATAATATTCTACCAAGATTTATATCCAGCTGGAATCTATGATATGAATCAAGATTTATATCCAGCTGGAATCTATTTGGAAATAAGGTCTTTGCAGATGTAATCAAGTTAAGATGATGTCAGACTGGATTAGGGTGGGCCCTAATCCGATGACTGGTGCTCTTATGAGAAGAGAGAAATTTAGACACAAAGATACAAAGGGAGAATGTCACATGACAATAGAAGCAGAGATTGGAGACATGCAGCTGCAAACCAAGAAACACCAAGAATTGCCTGCAACCACAAGAAGCTACAAGAGAGGCACAGAACAGACAGACTCTCCCTCAGAGAACCAACCTTGCTGACACCTTGATTTCTGACTTCCAGCTTCCAGAACTGTAAGAGATAGATTTCTGTTATTGGAAGCACTCAGTTTGTGGTCATTTGTGTGGCAGCCCTAGGAAACTAATACAAGAAGGTATGAAGGTATAGGGGATTGCTTTTAGGGCAGCTTCCATCAAGCAAAAGAGCCTGACTGAGGAGATAGGATAGATGAAGACCAAGTTCTTTCACTTTACAGTTTTGCCTTAGGATGAGCCTGACTGAATTCTAAAGCCAAACTGTAATAGCATCATGGGTACTGGTATATTTCCCCAAGCATCAAATCTATTACTGGTAACTGAAAAGTGAAACCTGTTTTTAAAATATGATAAACAATGTAGAAACCTAATTTTGGCCTCCCCATCAACTAATTTTAAAGTCAACTCATTCAAAACCGCCATGTTTCCCATTGTGAAGAAAAAAAAAAATGTTCAAGTTGGGGAGGGGGCACCTTTCATCAATCTTTTTATTAAGCATCTCCAGAAGATTAGAGACTCAGGAAATTAGGTATTAAAATTTAATTAACTTTCCAAGTTACTTGAAGAAAAAAGAAAGAAACAAGTAAAATCCACATTCCTCTAGAGAAAAAAATCTTCTGAAGTGCATTTCAGTCTGCTGCTTGGATTTTAGACACAAACAAATTAGGGGATATTTTTAATAGACAAAAAGTATATAGCCTTTGGATACTTAAGATGTAGAAGCAAAAGAGAGCAAATGAACAAGTTAGCATTTTAGACAAACCAAGAGAATGGATTTTTTTCTTAAGAGATATTTAAATTATGTATCCATGATGTTAATATTGTTGATTCAGTTTAAAACATCAGTTAATCTACCTTGTAATAATGATGAAAATCTGTGATTCTCAAACCTGGCTCCTTTTCAGACACTCCGGAACAACCTAGAAAGATCCCTATGCTTCACTGCCCAGATTCTGATTTGGTAAGTCTGAACTAACACCTAAGGAATCTATTTTATTTTTTTCAAATTCTCCAGGTCATCCTGATGGACGACCAGGTTTGAGAACAGCTAACAGGGAAAATGCTCTCACAGAAAGAAGCTTTGATCTCCCAAAGCCTGGAGAATTAGAGATGGGGTCAATCCAAGGTCAAATACCAAAAGCTAAATATTAGAATGGAAGTAATATAATCCTTAAGGTCAAGAAACAGAGGCAGGGTCTAAAAGGGAAACCAGGATGCAGGGTGGAAGCAAGCTTCATGAAACAGGAAAGGAGGTCAGAATGCCAATGAGAAATCACAATCAGAACACAGGGGAGGATTGTAAGTCAGAAACACAGGAAGCTCTGGCATTCAGAATTTGGGGCTCAGTCTGGCTCAGGACTCAGAGAAAGCTTTACCTGAACCAGATTCCTGTCTGTAGAGTTATGCTTTTATGTAAATTCTTCTATTAAGAGTATCAGTTCATTCAGGGTTTATCTAGTCTCTTATTTTTTCAGCATCTAGCAGCTTGCTTTAGTGTCCAGCTTTAGATTGAGTGAAATGCACTGACCTCTCCATAAACTGAAGTTATCTCCCAGGCGATAGTATTTCACTGTAATAATGCCTGTGTGTGTGTATGCGTGTAGCTCTATGTTTGTGTGTATATTTTTTGTAGAATGCTTCGAACATTGAACTGCTGTTTAACATGTAGTATTTTTTCCCCATGCTATTAAACTTTTAATGAAAACCCTCTAAAAATGAATTTTCAACTTCAAGTAAATTGAAAGGACAATTGTTGTTTCTTGGGTAACAGTAAGACATTTATTTCTTTATAATTTGTTTTCATTCATAAAAAGGACAAAGCACAGTCCTATACTACTCCATTGAAAAAATGATAAAAAATAACTAAAAAAATCAATTCAATATTTATCAGTATCAAATAAAACTACTATCACCTTTCCTTGAAATACAAAGAAACAACAGATGTATCTATATCTATATAAAGTTTAATTAAGAATCTTGCGTCTTAAAGCAGATGATACATTAGTTAGTTTGACAACAGTTTAAAACTGATGGTCCCAGTCAAATTTGTACACTTGTATGAGGAAATGAAAAGCTGGAGTTATCAGTGTATGAGAGATTTTAATCTACCTTATCTCTGCCACAAATTTAAAATTAAACAAACAACCTCCAAAGTCTGTTTTCTTCTTACCTTTCAGAACCATTTCATGCAAAACCAGTTTTGCTCTTTATTACCATACATTAGAAAATAAAAGGCAAGCATGCATTTGGCAAAAGATTTAGTTGTTGACTATATAAAAATGCCCAACATGGGTCACATTGCAAAAGGAAAACCCCAAAGTGTAACAATGAAAACACAAACATTTGTACAGAAGGCTCACAGAGTATTCGTTTCCCTAAAGTATGAAGAGATTTTGTTTTTCTTTCAAATAATTAAATATTTTATGAAATCTGGTAACGATCTCAAGACTGTTGACATACTTCCACTGGAGAATCATCCCTTTCACTTACTTTTAAAAAGTTTCATTTTATAACAAAGAGTTAAATGTAAACTAATGAAATATTTATTGGTATTTTCATAATGAAAACCCTAAACATTTATACATAGATATATAGTACAAAAATTATACAAATTAAAGAAAGGGGGGTAAAATAGTAATAGATCTATTTTGCTTCCTGTAAATATTTTTTTTTATGAACCTATAAGGTATCCTTTCTAAAAAGATAAACTCTATCTCTAATTAGCTAGCAAGGTTGTGCTAATAAAATAGGATTATACCTCTTGAAGCATCAGACATTGCACTATTTCATAAGCCAGCTAATCCTTTATTACTCGATTTCTTTCACATCCACACTCAAACACATTTCCGTGCACACCATGGAGAATGAAGAAATGTGCATCTTCCTTTTCACAACTTATAAAAACCTAAAGCACCAACACTTGGGAGACCACTGGACAGACACGTTATTTGTCTCCTCCCGGCCTTCCAGTTTTGCATACTCTTCAAAGTACCATTAGCAACATCTTGATTTGGTATTCATAGCCAGTTTTCGGTATTGCATTGAAGCAGGAAATGAGTTTAAAACTAAATTAAAAAAAATAGGGAATACTGTAGTTTTTCCAAGCTACAGGTGATTTCTTGATTCCATACCTTTAATAAAGAGAGGCTTTACTTAGAATGAAGGACAAAAACAAAGTCACTAGAATATTATTTAATTCTGATATTCACTTAACTGTCATTTATTCCTAGCTATGTAAAGACCGTCACATCTCAATTAAAAAATGGAAGCACTCTACTTCTCAAAATTCATCATTTCACATATGAATAAATACAGCAACATGATGATACTCTAACACAAGAGCTGTGATTTTTTGAGGTTTGAAATTGATGATAAGAAAAGCATAAAATAATGTCAGAGTAGAATACCAAAGTAAAAAAAATCTTCATGTAGTATATTAATTTTACTATTAAAAAACTAACTTAAGAGTATTACTGATTCTGAAAACCAAATATTTAGAAAATTACTTACTTCCAAAATAAGAATACTGAAAATAAGTTCTAGAATTTGGTTTTCAATATTCAAAATCATCCAACTCATTCAGTAGAATGATTTGGTATTGGAAATTATGTTAAATGCTTTAGTTATACTTTTTTTTTTAAAGAAAACTCAAAATGCCATGAATGATAGGGGCCATTCAAAAATATGCAGGACCCAAAACAGAGAGGATAGTACAAGAGACTGTATTACTCTTACATTTACCACATACAGTCAACGTTTCAACCTCTATTATATTTCACAACTTGTTATTAAATTTAAAGCACCTGTGTATGGTGATTTTACTTTCACTCTACAGCCTATGGTATTGAACTGAACACTGTAAATTGTCCCATTGGATTAAATCATGCAACTGTCACAGAATTAGGTTAAGTGGTGTTTATAAGGCATATTGGAACGAGTTAAAAATCATTTTATACCCATTTAAAAGTTTATTCTTTTGGATGAAGGGGTTCCTGAATGCCTCAGTCATAACATATGTTGCAAATCAGTTGGATAGTTTGTTAAAGTATAATTTATTTGGCTTAGGATGGAGTTGCAGGAATTGGAAGGAATTGTAGTCATCACAGAGATGCAGGGTGTCCTCTGAACTGGGCTGGGAGCAGCAGTTGTCACGCCACATTCAGAATTCCAAGTAGACAAGGATGCCAAGGGCAGGCAGCAGGAAGCCAAGAAGACATGGTGATAGGATGGACGCACCTATAATGTAAACCAAAAAAGTGCATATTATTTCATTGATAACAGTCACTGTTGCTCATTTACCCTGCTATGGGTATTATGTAACCCTGAAACCAAAGTGGTTCCTTTAAAAAAATACTAGCTTCACTTAGTCTTAAGTGACATAAGAAAAACAAAAATGTTTGATCAAGGATTTTGCATGTGAGACTGTGTGGACTGTTTATACCAAAAGCTCATATAAATCATTTACGATAATAAGATCGCAAATGTTTCCGTTTTTCCTGTGATCCAGCAGTCCCGAACTCCTACCAGAAGGCACTAGGTCAGGAAACATGTATAAATAAGTGAAAAATCGTAAGTAAGCTGTGAAAAAATAAGATAAAGAGATGCAGCAAAAATGTTAATAACGTTACATGGGGCAATGACATCATAGGTATACTGGAAGATCCTACATGATTTCATATCCTAATGGTTTTAAAATATTTAGGGGCTTATACGCAATGATTTTAGAAATGTATTTTTGATAATAATAAATAATCTATTCAAATTTTTATCCAAAGAACAATTGCCCTGAGGAATGTTATGTAAATGAAGAATAAAAATGATGTAATATTCTACAGACTTAAATTATGTCTTGAATGACGCCTAGAAGGGCTCTTCCTGTGGTCAGGTAAGTTTATGGGTCCAAGTCCGGCTTCACTGGAATTCTTCAGAAAGGGCTGAAAAGTGGGACCAAGAAGGTGCATTCTTCCTTTCAACTCTCCACAATTATTAGGTGCTCTCTTCAACAAGCAAAAGCAAAACAACAAGCAAAAATACAGCTTGTAAATATAATAGACTTGTGTCCAAGTTTATTCTCTAAATTTGAAACTTTAAATCATTGTTATCTACTATATCAATAGTTGCCTAAATAGACCTTTCTTTGGAATATTCCTCTTACGTTTAGGAAGATTCAAGGCCATTTCTCTCGAATTTGGTCCTTGAAGGCACAGTCATACTCCCTGTAAGGTGGAAGATGATTGTATCTACCTGCATTCCGCTATTGCCCTGTTAGCAGCATTCAGTGCTGCATGGAAAGTATAAAAGAGAAAACATTATCAGACACTGATAAAGGGGTTCTTAGAAATGAGCAAGACAGTGAAGGTAAAAGTGAGGGCAGAACCGCAAGCACAATATAAACATCCCTCGAGTAGCTGCTTATAGCCTCTTTATGATAATGCATAACGGCATTATCGGTAGCAATGATGACACAAATAATGACCATGATAGCTGTTATTCACTGTTCTACAGCCACAAGACAGACACCACACTGGCCATTTATATGTATTATGACATTTATACAATAGCTTATGATGGCAGATCTTATTTTCCTGACTTTATAGATTATGTAACTCAGATTCAGGTAAAATGACTTGTTCAAGGCCAGTGGCCAGTAGAAGGCAGAGCCAGGATTAGATCTCAGATTGGCCTGGCTCCAAAGTCCATGCTCTTTCTACCTCTCTGGCACTTTCTACAGATAGTTTTGGAAAGGTACCAGTTCTGGAAAAGCATTAGGAGGACACTACATCTTGCACTTAAAGTGTCAAGGCAAGGGCACAGGGGGAAAATAAATGACATATGGGAAAGCAGAGCACCTAAGCTGTTTCAAAGTGTTTTTATTCTTGCAGTATTTTTCCTTCTATTTTTCTACACAGATATTTTAAAACTATGCCACAGCCCACGTATTATTTTATTCAATAAGATGACCAATAATAAACCTTAATCACACAGAAAAACATTAGCTTTCAATGTTTGACCTAATTTAAAAGATCTTTCCTGAAGACCTTTGTCTGAGAATGACTACAGGGTCTCTGCAATGCTCTGTCTTTGACCACGAATTACATCAGTGATGGGTACACATTCATGAATTTGCCTGAATATGTGGGTTGGCTAAATACAAACCGTGGCCACGGAAAGAAGGTTAGTCAATTGTGGATGCCATTTTGAAGTTTTGGTGTTAGTATGAAAACCAAACACAATTTCATAATTTGTGGCTTCAACATCAGGATATTTGATTTATTTAAAATAAAATCTTCATGTTTATGTGTGTTATATTTAATTTCTCTAATGGCTCAAGCTTATGTAATTGTGGTCTTCATCTTCAATTCTCTTCCACATTGTAAACACAAATTAGAGACCTGACTGAATTACTATTTAAAGTCATTTTAAATGTGGGATCCCTATATTCTTGAGGGGTTTAAAACATATATTTGTTTTCCATCTAACAAAATGTATATCAAGCATAATTTCAGTACTTAACATGGTATGTAGTAAATGTATATTTTGCTTTTCACATAGCTACTGAATATCAAACATGAAAAAATCATCAGTCTGGTTAATTACTTTTGCCTATAAGAACAAATGTAAGGCCAATTTAGAATACTATGTCTCTTCCATTGGATTTCTTGATTTTTTTTAACCTAAACTGCCCAGATTTATTTTTCCCTCAGGAAGGATTCCTGCTAGAGAGAGTTATATATTGAGAAGAGAAATTTAATTAAAAATTAAGCAGTGCTTAACAATCTCTTCAGGTTTTATGCTAAATAGACAGCCCCTCTAGTCAGTTTTTAATACAAATCTCTTTTCTGATGCTTAAGTTTAGACACCATGGTCCAATCCAAATTGCTAATGTTTACTATTAATACTTGGAATTTTCTCCTTGTGGTGTCATGTTTATAATCACACCTGTTAATATCTCTAGATTGTGAACAACTTCAGGACAGGGAATATATCCAAATCATATTTTCAGGTGTGTTGTCTAATACCAATCCCAGCATATAGTGAGTTCTTGAACCATAAAGTTATAATATGAATAATTCTTCCAGTTAAAAGCCCTGAACCTTTTCTGATTGCAGAGCACAAAGTGGGAGAGAAAGTGAAGGGGTAGGACATGGGGATTTAAAGAAGACAAAGTCAACCACTGCGACCTGCATCTCTTATCAGAGAGATGATATTAAAAATCTGCAGTATCAGAAAGGCCTTATTTTACTGCTCAGTCCAGGGGTTCTCCAACTTGTCTTGATAGGATGTTACTTTGGATTCCTTCAAAGCCTTATAACCCTGGGCTGAGGGAAGAAAGCGTTTTGATAAGATGATTGATCCCCATGCCTAGGGGTATGCTTCATATATACTAGGTGTGTTAGGTACACATCACTGGGTGTTTGCTGTTGAAATTTGTCAAATTCAATAAAACTCCTGCTGGGATAGCAGCAAGTTTAGAGAAATATAAGAGTAAAAGTCTGTTTGGGATTGAGAGTAAAAATCAGCTCAGAGGGAAAAAGAACAAAGTCACCTGCCTTTATTCAGGTTAGTAGTATGACAGACACAGATAATGCCAGCTTGAACTTAAATGGAGACACTGCCAAGGTCATGCAGCAGCTGGAAAATGCACAAGTGACCCCTTCATTGAGTGGCTAGTGCTGTGTTACCAATGATACTCCATACCTGCTTTACTCTTCCCATCTTTTACTAGGAACACCCAATTGCTTAACTACTCTCCCCTTGAGACGGCTCCCAACCCTAGTTCATTCCTGATACTCCTGTCCTCATCTTAGAAACAGCAACTGATCCAGAGCTGATTGCTTCTTCCCTCAGACCTTCCTCTGGATTCTTCAGTAAGAACTCAAACCTTACATAAGATGTTTCTCCTTCCCACTTGAGTGGTGTTCCATGACTGCTCTGGGGTACGTTTCCTTGTTACATCCAGTCAATTACAGGTAGTCCAACTATCTATCAGACTACAGCTTTGTAACTGGTCCTTGGTTGTTTAGATTTTGAGAACAAACAGGCAAATATGAGGGTCTGTAAGCAGGTCACTGTCCTAGCAGGAGATGTAAGAGAATACTGGGAATAGTGTAATGGGGCTCGAGCCAGGCAAAGAAAGCAAGAGTCCAAATACTGCCTCTGCCTTTTATTGGCTAGGTCATCTTGAGCATGTTCTTTAATATTTTTATGCCCTAGTTCCTTCAAGTATAAAACAGGGGTAATATATCTCATGGCTTTATTGTGAGTATGGAGAAGATGTGTATCAATGGTTCTTATATATATTTTAGCAGCATAACCTTTCTTCAGAAACAATCACATGTGGAAGCCCATTTACTGAACAAGCAGGGAGAGGGGATGCTTTATTTAAAGATGGGCCTGGGGCAGGAGACCACAGATTTGTTGCCTCCTTTATGTTCATGCTTGTACCTGTACTCCCCCAAGCCCATCACTCCAGGCAATGTGTAGGGCTCTGCTTATCACAGTTTGAAAACAGCTGCTTTATGTAGAGCACTTCAAAAAGTGCACAGCTGGTAGAAAACTTCTGTAAATGATAGTGATTCATACTACATTTGATGTTGTTCATCTCTTTATACAGTCCTACACTGTATGTTTTGAAAAGTAGTTGGATAAAAACAAAGCAAAACAATAGATAAGGCAGGTGTCCCCTGCAGACAACTTACATTTGAGATATGTATGTCTACTTACTCTTCCCAAGTCACACATTGTGTCCTTTTAGATCACAAACATCCCTGAAATGTCCTTTCACCTATCAACATGGGGCATATTGGACTTTTCTGTAGTAGTCTAGCTCAAGTTGATCTCCTCTGTGACATGGTAGTCTGGGATCTTTGGTTTTAAGTAACTGGAACTCAACTGAAGAAAAAGCTGATTTTGCACTGCTTTGGGACAACTAGAGCTAGTTAACTGAATACCTGTGTCTGCCACGTTTCTGAATTTCATATCTTCTTCCTTTGCAGATTGCCTCACATTCTCAGACTGACTTCTCAAGACAGACAAAGTCAAGTTCACAATCATACATTCTCAAGATCAAAGAGATGATATTTTTTTTACCCCAATTCCAGTGACAAAACTCTCAAGGAAAGATCCTTATTTGCAAAGTCTGAGTCATATACCTACTTTCAGACCAATACTGTGGCTGAATTAGTGCATTTGTGTGATTGAACTAGCTTGGAACAGGTTCCCATCCCTCAACCAATCACTGTGGCCAACGAGGAGGGTCGCTTAAGAAGACGTCAACACTTTCTGATCTCAGGTATTGATTACGAGCTTTGTTTTTGGAGTTAGCCTGACCCATTGGCAATTCTGGGTCTATCATTTACTGGCTGTGTACCCTTTGGAAAATTATTTGTGTCCGTTTACCCATTAGATTGTTGTGAGGTTTTAATGAGAAAATGGCACTTATTTTCTTAAATTTTGTGGAAGAAATGGGTGAAAACAAAGGTTAAAGGAGGAAGAGCTGCTTTTTACTTTCAGATATTGACACATAATTTAATGTATGAATGAATTTTCTGACCAAGAAAATTTTTTAAAAAAATTCGTGTACTCTAATTTTCTTGCAGGACTTAACACTTGAAGGATGTGAAGCCACTGGGGCAAAAACAAGTACTTCAAAATTTGTCTTGACTACTGGGATTTTACAGAATGTCTGAGACAAAACAATTATAGATTCTTTATTGGTTAATTCATTTCTGGAATTTCTATCTTATATGTCTCTTCTCCCTTTCATATTTTCTTTTTCATGATTCCCCCCACCCTTTTCCCGATTCACACCTGATTTTTTACCCTTGCCTAGAAACTGGTATAGAATTTGGAATAAAACTCCTGTAACTCAGTGAGGTTAATGTTAAAATTTTCTTTGGGTCATATATCAGAATTTTTATTTTTATAAATTGTCTAATGCTTATTAAGAATTAAAAGACGTATCTCTTTAAAAAGTTAGTTGGCTCTGCTTCAAATAGGTCTCTTGGGGAAAATTCTGTTACAGTATTCAATTTTAAATCCATTATTATAAGCATAACTACCTGCCTTTGACAAAATGGAGTTATGGATATTTACCCCAATCGGTTTTAAGAGTTTCTGGAAAAGAAAACAAAAGAGAAATCAGAAAATAAAATGGATTTTTTCTTTGAGATACAGCAGACTTTCTATATTTGATGATTTTTTTGGCCTTTGATATCTATTATATTATAGTGTCTATGTGTATCAGCTTGCTTATTCTGTGTTTGAGAATTTTATCTCCTTATGCTTCTTTGAGATAACAAAATACTAAGCTATGTGAAGAAGAAGAAAAAAAAAAGATAATTTAAGACCTATTTGCAGTTCTGTCAATAGCTAGTTGTGTAACTTTAGGCAAAAGAGAATATTTGGACTCAATATATGGCTCTGAGGCTGGTGTGATCTTTGGCCATTTTACTTGTCAAGGTTGTGGATTTTTCCTTCCGTAAAATGATAGGGTTCAATATTATAACTCCTTAGGTTCCTAGCATTGCCATCAGCCTATGATTCTATGCAAACCATAATGTGTTTAAGAATATGAAGCACTGGGCTTCCCTGGTGGCGCAGTGGTTGAGAATCTGCCTGCCAATGCAGGGGACACGGGTTCGAGCCCTGGTCTGGGAAGATCCCACATGCCGCGGAGCAACTAGGCCCGTGAGCCACAATTGCTGAGCCTGCGCGTCTGGAGCCTGTGCTCCGCAACAAGAGAGGCCGCGATAGTGACAGGCCCACGCACCGCGATGAAGAGTGGCCCCCACTTGCCACAACTAGAGAAAGCCCTCGCACAGAAACGAAGACCGAACACAGCCATAAATAAATAAATAAATAAATAAAATTAAAAAAAAAAAAAAAAAGAATATGAAGCACTGAGCCTAAAATTTGCAAAGATATTTGTTATATTTCCCCTTATTTATGATAAAGTTGTTATTTGTTTATATATATACATTAAAAGCTTGATCATATAAGTGATAGTGGTTATGATGTTTTTTTTCAAACTGATGAAACCCACTAATCTTGCTGCTCCTACTTATTTGGCAATTATGAACACATATGTCAAACAAAATAGTTTTTTGGATTTTTTTTTTTGGCAAGGGTGTATGGTTTGCTGACAGCTTATCCTGGCAGTCATATACTTTCCTTACTCTGGTCCTTTCCCTATCAGGAAATGTTAGATTGCAAGGATGCATTTCTTCTTTGAGAAAGGATCAAGCATCTCCAATAGAGTGATGACCAATTATTTGCTGGGAAATATAAAAGTAACTTCTAACAGTCCATTCGCTAACAAACACATTCTAAATAACCTAATTTTGATATAATTTTTGGGCAAGATGAGACTATAATTCTGAGGACTTTTAAAACTGGTTTACCTACTTTTTTAGAAATGCAAGGTAAGATTTTCACAAAAGCTTGAGACTTGGCATTAGAAAGAATTCTACTTGAATACTGTTGCCCTCATTTGAGTGTGTGACCTCCGCAAGGTACTTAATCTCTCAGAGCCTCCATTTCCTTATCTGTAAAATGAGGAGTACAATATTTCCACAGTAGGGTATTTGTGATAATTAAATGAAAAAAAAATTAAAAATACATAGTAAACGCCATCTGATAATTGTGAATTTGAAATATGAAATTTAGTGTGTTCATTTAAAAATTATTATCTAGTGAATATGAGAATACACTAAGCATGGGATGAGACATAAGAGACTCAGAACTCTCTCCTATTCTATAAAATGGTCAACATACATATAATGGATTTCATGGGTTTAATATTTTCCACAACTTATACAAAATCTTTAACAAATAACACTCAAGTTCTTTATTCACAAACAACCAGAGCCAGCTTATTAGATCATCTTCGCATTTGGTATTGGAAATAGCTGTTTGGCAGAATATTCTTACGTGGCTAGCCCTGGTTTTGCGGAATGCATCAAACTAGGACTGGAATCAGTTTTTCTCAACATCAGTAAAATTTAGAGAGCCTGGGGACTTTCAGATGCTCATTCTATTTTGCAATATTCATAAAAACAAATATTAAATTATTCCCTCCACTGCCCCAGCCTTGCCTTTCCCCAATCAGTTTTTGAGGCAAAGCGATAACAAGTAGAGCCAGAGAAAAAGTTGAAAAATGTGTGTGTGCTCCATGCCAAGGCTAATGGTTCCTCTTTAGTGCTAGGCTTGAGGGCCCAGTTGAGCACATCTATGACTAAGACTTCCTAGACATCTTCAGGAGCTACAGACACATACCCTACCAGGTTTACTTAAGAAGAAGTACTGCTCCCTGCGCCTCTCCTACATCCGCCACAGACACACTTGCTTCTTCTATAGTTTTGCCACTTTACATTTTTAGGAGAACAACTGGTGTTTTGCGGTACTGACAATGAAGAGTAGGAGTAAAACTAGTTGGTCATGACAGTCAATTTTCGTTAAACTTATCAGTGTATGTAATCAAAAGAAAGCTAAACAAAGGGAAGCAGGCAGGTATGTCTTCTCACAAAGTCCACTGAATTTTTCTTAGCTGTTCTTTTACATAAATTTGAGTAAAGGATCTTTTGCTGATTTTAATACTCATGCTCAAGGTCATGATGAGCACAACGTTTGCTTGTAGGTGAGACCATGGAACTAAAAAGGCTTAGTCTATCATGCTCCTGGATGTCATGACTATTTATTCATAGAGGGTCTATTTTGTTTAGGCATCCCTAAAATTATAGGAGAGATGACATATTTTTAGCAGACACATATTTGCATGCCTATTTCTAGTACCAATATCTGTGGGACAAATCATTCCCCAGTTCTAGGAAAGGATAGGTATTTTGCCTTTTAAATTTGCCTAGAACAGCAGGCTTTTCAAGAGATGAGAGGATGGGATGACACAGAAAAGCCCCTGTTAAGCTTTGGCATTATGAGCCCCAAAGTGGCAACTATATCCAGTTTCATGTGACTCTTTTGTGGGATGGAACTAGACGCCATCATTCACCCAGCTGGCCTTCCTGGGGGTGGTTTCCAATTCACATGTCAGGTTTTATCAAAGTATAGATGCAGATTAATTTCAATTTAAGTATTACCTCTGCTTTTCTTTTAAATCAAATCCTCATCTGTGAGGAAAACTCCAAAAATTTAAATGTACAGATAGCTATGATATAAGAATAATAAGAAGATTTCTTTAAATCATTTATTCATAAGTTTTCTGGACAGTCTGGTCTACAGCATGTCCTCAACAAATATTTGTTCAATGGATTATTATTATTTTTTAATTTATTAAGTGCCTATTCTGTCCAGGGAACTTTTGCAACATGTTATTTTGTTTAATTCTTATAATACAGTTGAAGTATGTCTCATTATCCTCATTTGCAGATTAAAGGTCTAAGAGTCAGATTTGCCCACCTAGCACAAGGCAAAATTGGCCATTGAACTAAAACCTGGTTCTAAGCCCAATGCTATTTTCTCTACCCCACAGATACTTCATGAATCCTTCTTAATATGGCCAGACAACGCAGTGGTCCAACTTTCCTCAATGTAATGAGTTGAGAGTTGGATTTTATTATCAGTATATAAACACCCCCATGTCACAACAGCCAAGGATCCTAGTCCCCCACTGGTTTCATGTGGTGGTTCAGAGTCACAAATACCTGGGAAGCTTTCCCAGGGCAAACCAGAGCAAAAGTCCCATTTGATTTTTCTTGATTCAGCTTTGCTTTGGGGCTATGACAAATGAATGACTCACCTGTTTGAGGTGGTATTTTGTTATTTAAGATTTTCATCCCTGATATAATCCTGAACTCATTTGTTTGTCAGACCTCGGGGCCTTACTGTACGCCCCCTACTTACTGTAGGATTCAGTGTCATCCATCTATCAGCAAGGATTAATTGGTGCTTCTCTGTTTTTCCACATGCACATGAAGTTCTTATAAGAAACAGTCTGAATTCATTGAATCTTCACAACTATTAAGAGTATCAAAATCAACTGAATCTTCTTTTTGTACTTTCACAGAAGAAACAATTTCTCAGCTATTTTCACAGTAGTCTGAAACATGTAAGGAGGTACTGGCTGAAATCAACACTAATTACTCCAAAGGATTTCTAAGAGTTTGTGCTTATTCAGTAGAAGATATAAAATAATTTCAATCGCTTTGGATGGCATCTACATGGAATTTTTGTTCTTTTTATATATTTTTCAGAGTTTCCAGAAGGCTCATTCTTAGTCATGTTTTCATGGTGTTAAACCCTGAAATTTTAAGTTCTTTCCAAATTCTTTTTAGGTTAAAAAAAGTGGAAAAACAGAAGGTTGACTTTCATTATGTCTGTAAGGAGTTTATTTTAAAAAATCAACAGAGTAGTTACTCCTTGCTAACCAACAGGAATTCTGGGGAATGCTTTAAGAAACCATTTTGTTTATACTGAACAAGTCAAATTCTCTCACTGTGAGTGGAAATTGAAATTCTTTTGTCAACATCTATACTTCTAACCAGTAATATCAGTCTTCTCCCAGTCATTTCATCATAAAATTTTGGGAGTCATTATTGACTATCTCTCCATAAGACTTGTGCCTTGTGTCTCTATGACTCGTGAGAGTGTGTTTTATACAGAGGGACTTTTGGATGTTGATTGATGATGATATACTAATATGCTTAAAATAACATAATTAATTTTCAAGATATTGAAAGAAATATAAAATCTAGAAAGAAGTTTGAGACCAATGATTTGCTTTGACATTTATTTCACCTCTACTGTCCTACCTCTTGTTTCCCTTCCCTGGCTTTTCCATATTAGGTTCTTCAGAGTTTGTCAGGGCACCACTTCTCTTGCCCTCTACACCATCTGTTCCATCCTTATTATTATAGCATTTTCCCATCCTTCTAAATTACTTAGCTCAGTTAATGATTGCCATGAAATCAGAATGTTAAACATAGAGTCATTTTCAAAGTGCTTTTTCCCCTCACTTGCAATACACTGTCTTGGTCACCAGGTACAATTGATTCCGTCTCCAACATCGCTCTAGAATCTCTCTGCTCCACTTTCTCTCCTGTCTCTGCCATAGTGATCCAGGACCTTGTCACCTCTTACTTAAACACAAGAAAAAGTAAAAATATGAAAAAAACCAAAACCCACAAATCCAATCTGCCCCCTTTTCACAGTCTGTATATAACCTATACTCCAATTATACTACCTCCCTCTTCTTTTTGAATCCTGCATTAGAGACTCACTGAATGTGATGCCATTTTTACGTATTCTCAGAGTCAACACTTGTTTCCTCAAACTCATATGCCCTATTACCCCTGTTTATGCCTGGAAAATGCTCATTGATCTTAAAAGAGTCATCAAAGTATCATTCTTTTAGGTAACTGTGCATGAATTTAATGACTTCCTCCTCAGTGCTTGCTTGTACAACACTTAAGACATTGTGCTGCCAATTATTTTTTCACCTGTCTTATTTATCTGTGACTTTATGGTTCCTTAAGAACAGGGACCATGTTCTTATTCATCTTCCAACTTCCAGGGACCAAGTCCTACCTAAGACACGTGGTGCTCAGTACATTTTTGTTGAATGAGTTGAACTAATGGTCCTGCTTCGGACCCCCCTCTGCTGTCATTCTAACCATGATCTCTCTTTCTCTAGGCATGTGTGAGAAGGACCATTCCTGAGAAAATGTGGTGCAATGAATTGTTTTCCCTATCAAATCTCCGCTTCTTTGTAGACTCAAAATCAAGCAATCATCCCATTTAACCAACATCCAGTAGAGTGCTCAAGATGTAAATATGAACAAACAAGGCCCTTCACTGATAGTCCATATTCTGAAGATGACTGTTAGCCAGAGGTTATTTTATAATTTGGATCAAAAAAGACATAGAATTCACTGAGAGAAATTAGTTGCACACTAAAACTTTGCTATTTTTTCCTCTTGTGAGAGTTCTGCTAATAAACTTGTGAGCTTTTAAGTGTTATTTAACATCTTTCTTGCTTTCTGTAGTGTTTTGGCCAATTTTAAGTTGCAACTATGTTTAGAATATAATCTTGGACCAGGGAAACAAGACTGTTCCTTTAAAGGGACATATTTAGATAATATTTTAATTTGAATACATAATTTGTGCTTTAAGAATTTTAACTTTAAATCAGATGAATTTTCCACTTGTACAGATAGAGTCTAAATAATTAAAAGAAAGTAATCTGAGTTTATTTAACTTTTTCAATGACCATTTGAATGGTGCCTCATTAGATAATGGTAGAGGCTGTGACAGGTCCTGTCTACCCAGTTAACAAAATGTGGTTTGCGTTTGGCTGCTGGAAATCTCAGTTCTTCCTGTCCGGCATTTATTACTTATTCTGAAATAATGAATTACTTATAGAAAGACCTTGGTCTTTCTGGGTGTTTTCATTTATCCTCCATTGTGCCATGTCATTTCCCAGTATCAGGTTTTTGTTAAAAATTGCCACACAAAATTAATCTTCTCTGGACATAGTATAGAGATTAAGAGTACATGTATTAGAGCTATAAATCATTTGAATCCTGGCATCTCACTTTAACAGCAATGTGATTCTGGGCAAGTTACTTAAACTCTGATGCTCAGTTACTTCATCAGTCAAATGAGGATAGTTTTACCTAATTGTGTCTTATAACAATAAAAGGTACAGAAAGTACATTGCTATTATATAAAAATACTTCAGAGTTGGAAGCTCTTCATATTGAAATTACTGGGAAGTTGTTTTTCTGATCTCTTCCATTTGTCAAGGAATAGATTGCCACTTATCTGTGGTAGTTGCAGGCCACATTCCAAAGAATTCTTTACTTGACTCAGGAAGGAAAAGGTACTGGGCCAAGCCCAAACTGAAGAGCATTTGCAAGGTAACAACTAAGATCTAGAAAACCATTCAAGACTAGCCATGAGGCATCACACTCTACTGACTACAATTTTTTTTTTTTTTAAATGGTTGAATATTGGAAATTTCACATAGTTTGACCTAGTAGATACCTCATTTCTGTTAGTTTTGTAAGTGGGAGGGGTTACTGACAGTTGGCTTCTATTTAAATCATTTTTTTTTTTTTTAAATTACACTATACTAGGTGTGCTTTATTTATTTATTAATGGCTGTGTTGGATCTTCGTTTCTGTGTGAGGGCTTTCTCTAGTTGTGGCAAGCGGGGGCCACTCTTCATCGCGGTGCGCGGGCCTCTCACTATCGCGGCCTCTCTTGTTGCGGAGCACAGGCTCCAGACGCGCAGGCTCAGTAATTGTGGCTCACGGGCCCATTTGCTCCGTGGCATGTGGGATCTTCCCAGACCAGGGCTCGAACCCGTGTCTCCTGCATTAGCAGGCAGATTCTCAACCACTGTGCCACCAGGGAAGCCCAACTGACTACAATTTAACCACTCTGGATTTCCAAGGTTGTACAAACTTGAAAACCAACCTTAGGTACTGAAGTGAGGCCTCTGCTTCTTTTAAAGTAAGAGCAGACCCTAGGCTATAATGCCCCAACTAGAAGCTGAGAAGACAGAGAAGGAAGTCACTGATGAGAAAGGTATACAGACATGATCTACCTTGTAGTTAGAGTTACTGGATGTCTTAGCTAAGTAGGTAGTAACCATCTGGATGTGACTGAAATTTAATTCTGATCAACTCTGCTTCTATTTTTTTTTTCTTTTTAAGATAGCTTCTCTAAGTTTTCATAGAATAGAAAGAGCTTAACTGCCTAATATTTGTTCATGAATTCAATTTACACATAATGAGAGCCTACTACTATTCTGCCCAGTGCTAGGGCAGAAACAGCCTTTCTTCCCCCTGGAGATCACAGCTGAATCACAAGTCAACCACACTGCAGTGTTTTTTGTACTCAGAATGCCCAAGACACCATGGACACAAAACTGAAATGAGGGGCAGCTGCAGGTGGTGGCACAAATGGAGTTTTCTGGAGGAAAAGGGACCTGAGCTAAGAAAGAAGAGATGGGACAAAATATATGTATGTGCTTCACAAATGCCCTTCTATTGTGATAATAAAATATTTACCAAGAAATGCATACTAAAAACAGAGAATTTAATGAAAAGTAATCCTTGATATTCAAAAGGAAATAAACTCTTATTCTAAGCCACTGCTTTATAATAATCTAATTTAACTTAGTTATAGTTAATCCCCTCAGATATATTAATTTCCATTTCATTAATCCATAGAACACTCCAAAATTATAAAAACATGAAAATCCTTTAAAATTTAAGAAGATATTTCATCATGATCTTCTTGAACATAAATTTAATAGAAGATGAATATATATTTTGTTAGACTGTATTTCAAATATAGTTGCTCAATGTCAGAGAAGTTATTAACCTGGGAAAATAGCCACAACAGAAACATCTGCTACTTGGAAAAATGCATAATCTTTCATTTAAAACTGGCAATGTTGCATTCCATCTACTTTTTAAAAGCCTGAGGATAAGCCACAGGGGATATACTCTTCACTGACCATATAGCATATCGGTATAGAAAATATATTAAACATTAGAGACGTGGCATTTTAAAATTAACACAAATAAATAGGAAATTATCAAATTTGCACAAATGCATCCTATGACTTGACAATCTCTAAATATAAATCTAAATGTATATAAATACATTTAGTTCATCTTGTCACTAAAAAAATAATTCTCTAAATATGACATGGCAATTGATAATGTGGTATGAAGACATTATTCTGTGTAAAGTACATTATTCATGTACTGGCTTGTACTGTTCACTGTAACTGCTGAATATTAAATAAAATTATTGAGTAATTTCTATGCACTGTGATAAGCATTCTTGCCTATGTTATTAATAGGTTAGTTTTAAAGACAAGAAATTTGCTCAAGTTTAAAGTAAGGAGAGAATACCATTTCATTTCTTGCTAAAGCAAAAACTGTCTGATCATATTCTCACTGTGATTTTCCACCTTTTACCTAGCTAACATTGCCTCATACATCTGACATGACAGCAAAACATATAATCTAGAATACTAGGCATTGACAACAATCATTAATTTATAGAGAAATGATTACAATCAAATGTGCTCTAGGAAATACTTATAACACTGAATTTAATATTGCCTGTAAAATATATGCCTTATTTTTCTTCCCAATATCAATGCTGGAACTCCTAGCATAATTTATTACTAATTTTATTAATCTCAAATTTTAGTCAAATAAATATTCATCCAGAAAGAATAACAAAGAGATTTTAAAATATGATATAATTTCAAATAATCACATAATAATAAAAAGTCTCCCTATTTTCACTTTAATTTCTTTGAGAAAAATGTAAATTTCCCCCTCTCTGAATTAGGGAACTAGTTTATAAAATTTAGATATAGAATATTTGTATACTTCTTTTATTTGACCTAAAATATTGATTATTTAAATAAATAACTCTGAATATAATTAATAGTTACAACTATATCTAATAGAAACTACTCCTTGAAGAATTAGAGAATAAGAAGACAATAGAGTAATTGGGGCTATTGATTTAGTGACAAATTATATTCAATTGATAAATGGCCAAAAAAAGAATTTAAAAAATCAGAGCAAGAAAACTGTATGTTAAATAATTCTCTTATTTTTTAACTGAACCTAAAGTTCTACAAAAGTGTAATAACTGAATAAATATGAGATATCTTTTTTGTAATGTAATTTAAATATACCTTAGTTTAAATATATTAATAATCATTTAAAAATTTTTGATAAACAGTTTTTTAATCCTAAGAAAAACACAAAATAATATGTGGCTCCAAAGAGCTGCAAAAAGATGTGTTCAACTATCAAAATCATCCATATAAAGGGCAAAGTTATTAACAAAACCATAAAATAACCAGGGTTCCCAGAAATGAGCAGTCTTCTAAAGGACCAACTCTGTGTTATCAGCAGAAAAATATATTCAGTGAAAACATGAGACAGAAGCTAAATAACTTATCCGTGTAGTACTTTATTCTCTACATCAAATTCACTTTGGATATTAGGTACCGATGACAATATATTTATATGTTTGGAGGGTTAGGCAGCCACTTATGGTGACAGTATAAAAAGAAAGAACATGTTTTCATTTATAAAAACCAAAGATTTCTCAAAAACCTTAGAATACATGAAGTTACTAAATTACTTGACGTACTTGGAAGAATATAAGAATTATGATGGCTATGTATTTCAAACGTGGTGGCATCATTTTTTTATGCTTCCAATCTTTTTTTCTTTTAAATTTGTTTGCTTTATGTTTTGGGTTGCTCCTTGGATTACAATATCTTTGTAATTTTAGAATCACATATGTCAGTTCTCCATTTGTCATGAAAATTATTATACTAAAAATATAAGAACTTTTAAATTGCGTCAATTTTTCTTCATTTTTTAGCATTTTTTCTTTAGATTTTATTGGCTCTTACATTTTACAATACATTATTTATGACTTTATATGTTTTAAGAATTCTTTTTAACTTAAATTTTAATCATAAAGCATATATTGGGAATCAAATACATGTGTCTTATAGTTCTAGAGGGCCAACACATGTTCTTAAGGCATTTATGATCTAAGTCTTTGAAGCATTTTAGTACATCAGTATTAATTTAGATCACTTATTTTTGCTAGTTTAATTGAAAAAATAAATATTGAGTCAAAATTCTTTGCCAGGTTCTTTGGAGAATAAAACATAAATAATTACTTATGAGTTATATGCTACCTCATTTTAAAAAGGCTTTAAGATAGTTTACAAAGATACATAAATTATGATAAAGAAAAAAATATTAATTGAGGGGAAGGAAAATAAGTTTAGGAAAAATGAGACAAAGCTGAGATAATGATACATAAATAGCAACAACACACTAATGCTACTATTAAAAAACACTTTACCTATATTCACCTATATTCAGTTAAAATATACAATGCTCTATGTACTGATACTTTGCTGAAGGTATGTTGGAAATATGGCACTGAGTTTTGGCCAGGCAATTCAAATAGAAAAATAGATCAATCATAAAGTTGATTATCTGAAAGATAAAAACAAGTATTGTGCTCAAGAAAAGTGTTCTACTTCTGGTCCTCAGACCAGAGAAAGGATGCAGGTTAAGGGACAGTCTAGCTGGGCAGTACCTGAGATAAAGGATGCTACACAATACTGGAAATGCATCTTCTCCCCCTCCCATCACCCCTAGATCTTCTAAAGGAGAGTACTGTATTGAAGGAAGATATTGATAACCTATTTAGAGTATATATGTGTGGAGAATAAGGTTCCTATTAAATATGGTCCAGTAAGTAATCTAAGGTGCCTACAGAGGACAATGGATTTATTTAGCTGTATGAATTTTTCTTGTGTGTGTGTGTGTGTGTGTGTGTGTGTGTGTGTGAAGCATGGGGTGGTGTTGAGGAGATAAATTTTTCTAGTATTCAGAAAGAAGCGGTCTTCCTTCATATACTTCCTCTAATAAGATCTCACCTTCTCCATTAAATTGTGTACAGGAATTTGAAAAATACTGATTTAATATTAAATATCAAACATTTTTTAAAATATTTATTTATTAGCCTGGCCCAGTGTGTTCACTTCTCTAGGTTCAGCCTCACCTGAGAAAATTTTCAATCATGTTTCCATAAAAGGAGGACACTGTAGTACAGCAAAACATATCCTCAACTATCAAGGAATAATATGGTAGCAGATTTCGTGTAATTGTTTTTTGCTTTTGTTGGTTTTTTCCTATAATGTTCCTCAATATAAGCCAATAGCACAATACCAAAGTACAATTCAATAAAAATCAATCCTATGAAGATGGAAAACACTGTCTTCTAAAGACACAGCTCACTGAAGTTTTGGATTGATCAGTTTATAAAATTGATTGGATCTCCTGGGAATGGATGGAAGGGGGTATCTCCATAGTCCATGCATTCTCTACAGGGACAATATGGCTTCCACGGAGGTGAAAATTGGTTCTTGTGAGGTGAAAAATATCTGGGCTATTACAATGGTTTTTGCATCTCCAAAGGGCTACAGTACATAAACAGATATGCAGTATTTCTGTGGTATTAAAATTTCACGGGTGGCAACAGCTGCTAAGAAAAAACATGTAAAAAGGCTTATTAGGGGGAAAAATAATGAAAAAAGATTGAGAAACTTTGGTACAGAGTATTATCTCTCCCAATCATTCTTCTGTTTGGAATTGGGTGGCAAAGATGTAAGGTACATGAAAATAGATTTTAATTTATTTATTTATTATTTATTTATTATTATTTATTACTCACATAAAATATGGACACTATTGTTCCCATTCTACATGTAAAATATAGAACATACCTATGCTAAATAATCAAACCATATAAATAATAAAAATATATACAAATATATAAGAATATTGTAGGCCTCTTGATTAGAGGAGTTAAATTTGCAAATTTTCAAGATATTGGAAAACCAATTTAAAATCACACAGAAACAGATTTATGATTTATGAGCTAGAAAGTTAATGGCAATGACCAAGGTTGACAAAAATCAGACAGAATATAAGTATGAATATGATCTAGTCCCATTCTGAGAAGATGAAAGTCATTGGAGGTTTTTGCACAGATAAGACCTGGCATATTTTAAAATGATCACTGTGGTCGTTCTTCTGAGAATGAATTGTAGGGTTGTAACTAAGCGCAAAGCAGAGAAAACAGTTGGATGGCTAATCAATAATCCTGGAGACAAAGCATGATGGCTGGATCATGATGGTGGCATCAGAGGTGGAGGTTTCTAGATATATTTTAGTGGTAAAACGAATAGGATTTCTTGATGAAATGAAACTAGTATATAAGAGGAAAAAAGAAGTCAAAGGTGACTTCCAGGAAGACTGGAGATGCATTGTTGAGACAGGTGAAAGTGTAGGAAAAGCATATATATAAAGAAAAAAGTTTAATTTAGATATCTAAGTGGAGATAGTGATTAGACAGTTGGATAAATCAGAGATTTATGTTTGAGAGTTTTTAGCATTTATAGTCTTGAAACAATAAGATTGCTTATGGACTAAGAAGGATAGAGTTATTGGAAGGATGATCAAGAACCAGCAAAAGAGACGTAGAACAGCATCCTATTAGAGAGGAGGAAAATCACAAGAGACTGGTGCCCAGAAAGACAAGAAGGAGAAAGTGATCAACTGTATTCAAGCTGCTAAGAAATGGAGTAGGAGAGAACTAACTCCTGCATTAAAAACATGAAGGTCATTGGTGATCTTGACAAGGGCTATTTTGATAGAGTGTTGGGAGGATGCAAATTCAAAATATGATTTGAGAAGGGGAATTAGAAACACTGAAGAGGGACAAATTATTTTTTGCATTTTTCTCTATAGAAAATCATAGACCAATGCATTAGTTACAAGGTTTCCTTTTTTCTTGTTGTTGTTGTTTGTTTGTTTTTGTTTTCCCTGAACAATGGGCAATATTGCAGAATGCTTGCATAGTGATGAGACAAATCAAACAGAAAAAAGAAAAATGATGCAGAAGAGAAAAGAAAGAATGGCGGAAGCAATATTCATGAATTAACAAGAGGTGATGGCATCTGGCTCACATGTGGATGGCTGACATTAGATAAGAATATGGAGTTCAGCCAGGGCATTATGAAGGAAGGCAGAACACATGGACACATATTTATGTGTTGGTTGCTTCCAATTACTTCTATTTTCTCAGGGAAACAGGAAGCAAGTTATTGACTAAAAAGGGAAGATAGGAAAGATACTTTGGAAATTTAAGGAAGGAGAAGGATGTATGTAATTGTTGTCTAAGGGAGAGAAGAATAAAGGTACTAGGAAAACCTAGTGGAATGGTCCAACAGCACTGTGGGTCCACTTGACATGGTCATGAGTTCAAGGTGTAACCAGTCTTAATTTGGGGTATTTTTCTCTAGCCACCATTAAATATGAGAGTGTAGGTTTTGAGTAAGTGGACAGTTAGATTTAATCCACAATTTTTCCAAGTGAGTATGATGAAGTGAGAGAAGTAAAAGGGTACTGGTATGTACGCCATGGAGTAATGATAATTTACGGCTGTACGATTTCAGTTAGATATGGAGAGATTGAGAAAGGTAGGGGACATAGGAAAAGTGGTGAGATAAAGGGTTTGTGGTTCCTGGTGTGTCAAAATATTTCAGGAATCTGAGTACTAAAAAAAATGAGAAGAAAGATAGGTGTCTTTCAGAGACGAGAATATTTGAGATTATGAAGACAGCAGTGATAAGGGTAAAAGTGGAGCCATGGAAAGGGCAACACAAATTGGAGTAAGTGTTTCAAAGAACTGAGAGGACAGTGTGATGTAAGGATCATCGACATGTATATGGAAATCAGCAAAAGGTAGGAGAGAAGAAGTGTTGGAGAGAGTGCCAGTGATCTGTGCACCAAAATCTTCAAGGAATGAGTAGGAAAGATCTCAGGCACTCATAGACAGCTTCAAGAAGGGGAAATAAGTGAGAGAAGCAGATGATATGAGGTTCTAAGCAGGGAACTTGGGGCAAGAAAGAAGGAGGATACAATGGAAGCATCATCAGGAAGGAAGGAGAGCACCTATCTTGCCACGAGGCCCAGTGTTCAAGGTGTATGAATAGACTTCAGGAGGAGCAACATCATTGGGAGTGGCGAGGGGTGGGGGGTGGGCGGAAGTGAGGTTTCTGATAAATTAAGAAGGTAAAGGAAACATTCAGTGAAGAGATGAATATTATAGGAGACTACTGATGACTGATAATGAATTCCAGAGGCAGAGTAGGAAGGTTTTAAGAATTAAGTTTGGACAGAAATGATGCCAGAAAATGGGGCACAGGGTAGTATTAATCTGTTAGACTTGAGGGTCTCCAGGCAATAGTGCTGGGGAGGTAGTGAATGTTGGGGATGGGAATTGAAGAGGAGATCTTGGTGGGAGCATGGAGTTCTGCTTGTATGCAGGCATAAAATATGAGGAAAGTTGTGTTTAATCAAAATTTGGATTCAACCATGTGAGGAGCATAAAGAGAGAATGAGGCAAGGTACAGTGGTTTTAATTATGAACTATGGAATCTGAGCTCTTTAAGGACTCAACTGAGGACATCAAGGAGAATGAGGTCAAGGAAAACAAGTGATAGGGTCAATGGCAGGTCTGGGTGGGGGAGGGTGAAAGAACTGTTGGAGATGGAAGGAGATTTGAAGGAATAAACTGGAAAGATAACAGTTAGTGGTCAGAGAATAAAAGCTTAAATTTAAATTTTTAATTTTTTGTAGCTATTGGTAAAGCCAAGATTTGCGAGGATATTTGTGTCATAGACACCTTGGCATCCTGTGAATCTCTGAGAACACTGAAAATAATGCTTTTACATACATAAAATACAATACATAGAGTTAAAAGGAAACGCATTATATTAAAATGCATTTTTAAAATATCAAGAAAACAAATATATGTTTGTTAACACACGAAATAGTGTGCTTATTAGAACATTACATAATAAGAACTAGGATACAGTCTAATAAATATATTTTTTGAAGAAGCGATATTGCAACAGGTGAACTATTATATGAGAATATCTGGGATTGTTACTGGTGATACTGATTTGTAGCTTAAATTCATATTTGAAGAAATCATAAATTTTACTTAGAAATTAATAAAATTTTTTATTAATTCTTTCTCAGTCAAGTTTCAAGGACCACTCAAGTTCTAATTCACATTCAAGTCTGTGAAGCCCTGTCTAGACTGTAATCATGGGTGGGTGGCTGAGGCAGGCAGAGGGCAAGATCACCAAGAAACAGGAATTAAGAGGCCAGGACATTGGAAGGATCATCTCCACACATGTTGATATCCAAAGATTTCAGAACTTCCAGGTATATCTAGACTTTGAGGCAATGACTCTGGGCTAAGTGTCTTGTTGCACTACTCCTTTGTAATCTACAGTATCCTTGACTCTTCCTGAGTCCTCTGTAATGTACAACAAATACCCTTCCTTCTTTCTGCTTCTCACAGCCACGGGAGGAAGGCTGGTGATTTGCTTTAGAGATGAGAGGCAATTATTCAGGGTCTGCCTGGAGTGATAGGTTGTAGAAGAAAGACTACTGGATGGAGAAATTCATACTCTTGGATTATGTTCCAAATGATTTATTTTCTCTTTATCTGGCTCATTTTGCAGAAGGTGTCTGTAGAAAGTGCCCTTGGAATGTCATTTGCTTCATTACATTGTGTTTATACTGTGAATAACCTACCAAAGAATCTGGCTTTTAGCCATACTCAACTATGAGAAGTACTTTGAGACCTAAACATTCCTTCATCAATCACTAAAGCTGGTCCCTAATGTATTATCAAATGGACCATTTTAATATGTTGATATATCACTTTCCAGTTTAAGAGTTATATTCTCTCTTATTGGAGCATTAAAGGTTTCCTGTTCTACTTGCAAGAATTTTGTAGGATTTTATTTTTAAAAATAACAAACTCATTTTCTTTTCTAAATGGTTTTCAGATTTATGTTACAGTGAATAAGTGTCAAACCTCAGGAGAGAAAATTTAAAACCCAACTCTCTTTCTCAGCACAGACAATTGCCTCTATATTTTCCTAAGAAGATTACAAATTTCAAGAGAGCCTATAATTTTTCATAGGAAAATTAATTTTGAAATGGTGTTTTAATGGTTGATGTATATATAATTTTAAGATAATATAATTATTTTAATTCACTTATTTGTTGCTCTTCCTTCAGGAGAGAATATAAAGTAATATCTTATAATTTGAGGGGAGGTACATTTATCCTAATATTCCTCCCTTAGGATTATAGAATATTTCCAACCCATTTGAGTGTACAGAACAGATATCTTAATGTAATATTTTAAGCCACCAATATATAAACATTCATAAAATGCAAAATTGAGTTTACTAATAATTAAAACTATACATTTAAGATATACCATTGCACAAGATTACCCATCTTATGACTAATTTGTTGATGCATAATATTATGACCCATTATAATATTTGTTGAAACTTTATATTCCACAGAACTTGGTATTATGCAAACAAGGTAAAATAAACAGATTACTATTTAGTAAGACTGTAATTTTGCTGATACCCAAAATTCAGAAAAAGAAAGCCCATTTTGAATGCACCATTGGTTCATTTTCTGAAACTTCTTCAATGTACTTACATTCTTCAAAAATGTTAAATTCCTTAATTTACCACTCTGATTTGGAAAGCACTTATTACATATGGAAATCCCTTCTCAAGCTAGGTTCCAATTTTAGTTACATCAACAGTATTCTTTCCAGATTCCATCCTCCTAGTATAATTTCCTAAATGTAGAAAATACCACCAAATGCAGCTCTTGAGGGGAAGGGATTGTCTCACAGATTTAAGTATTGTGGAGTATATAATCTAAAATGCAAAACAAAGCAAAGACATGTAGAATTCTCCTGTGACAGTAATAACTTAAACTGTTCCTATGCCTATTTACCTACTTATATGTTCTTTAACAGTGGTAGTGACAAATATATAATTTTAAGGATAAATTTGTGTTTACTGACTTTGGATTAGAGTTCTCTCGACTTAGTTTATTGACATACTCTTTGGTTACTTGTTTGACATCATAAGTCTTTGTTTTAGATTTGACATCATAAATCTTTGTTTTAGTCTCAGGATCCATGTTGGTGATCACCGCTTATTACCTAAATAAAAAATAACCCTGCCTAAATTTTCTGCTTTTGAAGCTAACTTTCTATCCTTCCTATAACTTTCCCCTCTCTTCTTCTGCATTTTTATGAAGTTGCTCTTTGACCTAGTTTCTTCTTCTTCCTTTTCCTATATCCACATTTATTTACCTGGCTATTTAACTTTTAATATTAAGCAGAAATCTTTTTCTCTTTGCTTCCTTGTGAATACAGTCTCCATTTTTTGTTCAGATGTTCATTCCTCAAGGAAGATTTTACCATCCTCAGATTTGTGGTAAATTTTATCACATTGAGCAATCATGGAAATGCCATATTATTTATTTAAGGGTAGACTTGCGACTCAGTTCTAGACAATATGGGAAATATTTTCTGAGGGCCTTCTGGGAAAGGTCCTTCATTTTAAGAATAGAGTTTCAAAAGAGAGAGACCCCTTCTTTCTTGGACATCATCAGGCCTCTTTGTAATAATTCCTAGCACTGCGGCAGCCATCTTGATACCACAGAGAGCCTTAGATGAGCCTTAGAATGAACCTGATTCTGAGACCTCCCAAGTAGAGAAAGCTGGGGAGGGGGTAGGGGGTAGGGGGAAACTGGTCCTTGATTATATGTTTGAGACACTGATTTCACGAAAGACATAAGGCCTACCTATCTCTCGAGCAATTTCGAGTTGAGAGTTTATTACTGACAGCTGAAAATATTCTAATAGATACAAATTTTCTGTCCAGCTATTTAAATTTTTCTTAAACTAGAAGTAATGAATCCTTTTTTCCCTTGATCTCCTATTATATTAACAATAACTTTGGGCAACACCAACAACAATCTGCTATCTCTATTTCTGTATCAGGCTGGTATGGGTTGTAGATGCTTATACAATTATGCCAAGTGGTTCTCTGACAAATTTATTATCTGATCTCAGCTGGATTCTCAGTTTTGCTAGACAATTTTTTTTTTAATCAATATACACCTGGATGTCTAATAGATGTAGCATGAGCTAGCATGTCAAAATTTGAACTCCTAATTATTTTCTCCAGTTATCTATTTTCAGTAGATGATTCTGTTAAGTAGATATTCTGTTGGCCATTTAAGTAGATGATTCCATTGGTTAATCTAAATTCCTAAGAGTTATGCCAATTCCTTTTTCAGACCCCTTATCATCAGAAAATATTGTTAGGTCTTCTTCCAAATAAATCCTGACTATAACTATTTCTCAGTTCTTCTACGGTGACCACACTAGTCAGAGCTGACTTCATCTCTTACTTGGACTATCACCTTTTGGCTGCTATTTCCTACCCTCCTTATTTTCTGATATTTACAGAGATTTTCCCCACAATTCACAGGATTTCTGCTTCCTTCCAAAGAATAGCAAACATACAACTTGTATAATATAAATCTGATCATATCAGTCCACATTTTAAAATACTTCAATAGTTTCTTGTCACATTTAGAGTAAATTCCAAAGTCCTTAACCTTGTTATGATTCAGGTCCTATCTACCTCTCCAGACTCATTGTGCCCACTCTCCCCATGGCTTGCTCGGCCCCAGTCACACTGGTCTCCTTGCTGGAACATTGAACATTCAAACCTACTCCTTGCTTGGGGCTTTTTAATGTTCTTGTAGAAATACTTTTCTTTCCAGATTACTGCATGGACAATTTCCTCACTTCATTTGATTTTCTTTTCCACTGTTACCCCATCAGAGCAGGCTTTTCCTGCTACTCTTACTGAAAAACATGTTTTGAAAGGATACATGTACCCTAATGTCCATTGCAGCACTGTTTACAATAGCCAAGACATGGAAGCAACCTAAATGTCCATCAACAGATGAATGGGTAAAGAAGATGTGGTACATATATACCATGGAATATTACTCAACCATTAAAAAGAATGAAATAATGCCATTTGCAGCAACCTGGATGGACCTGGAGATTATCATACTAAATGAAGTAAGTCAGACAGAGAAAGACAAATATCATATGATATCACTTATATGCAGAATCTTAAAAAAATATGATACAAATGAGCTTATTTACAAAACAGGAACAAACTCACAAACTTAGAGAATGAATTTATGATTACCAGGCGGGAAGGGTGGAGGGGAGGGATAGACTGGGAGTTTGGGATTGACATGTACACACTGCTATGTTTAAAATAAAATGCCTTTCCATGGGAAAAAAAAGAAAAAGAAAACATAAGCTCTAGCCCTCTTCCATCCCTCCTTACCCACCTGCCTCTGCTTTATTTTCTTCATACATTATCTCTATCTGACAAAATGTTATATATCAATAGCTTGATTTTACCTCCTCCCTATAGTATGTAAGTTCTGTGTGGTTTGCTTAGAGAAATAAGACTTTCACCCACACTATTTTATGGAAGTTTTTCTCTTGAAATTACCAATGATTTTATTATGGGCTGAATTTTACCGCTGAAAATTCATATGTTGAAGCCCTAATACTTAGTACCTCATAATGTGACTGTATTGGGAGACAGAGTCTTTAAAGAGGTAATTAAGTTAAAATAGGTTATTGGGGCGGGCTCTAGTCCAATATGATTGGTGTTCTTATAAGAAGGGGAAATTAGGACACAGACCTACACAGAGGGAAGACCATGTGAGGACAGAGGGAGAAAATGGCCATCTACAAGCCAAAAAGAGAGGCCTCCAAAGAAGCCAAACCTGCCAACACCTTCATCTCAGACTTATAGTCTTCAGAATTGAAAGAAAATACATTTCTGTTGTTTAAACCAGTCTGTGATACTTTGTTATGGCAGGCCTAGCCAACCAATACAGACCTATAAAATACCAAATTCAATAGTCTTTCTCCACTCTTCAATTTCGTCAAACCCCTTTTTAGTCTTACAACTTTGAAATAAATTATGTAAATTAGTATTTTTTAAAATACTATTTACAAACAACAGAAAACACCTGTATACTTATCAGCAGGCAAACAAATATTGATAACATTGTTACCATCCTATAAACCTCTTTCTGATTACCCCTCACAACACTGTGCTGAATTTTATGTTAATCATTCTCTTTTGGGGGAAGTTTTACAGGTCATATATGTACCTCTTTAAAGGTTGCTTTATTATATTCTTTTTGAACTTCATATAAATAAACTTACATTGTATCTATTATTCTATTACTTCTTGTTTATGTACATTAAGTATTTGAGAATTTTTATAACTATTCATTATTTTGCTTAAAAATAAAACATATCAATCTAGTGTCAATAGCATTTAAACACAAGTTTGAAAAACATTTGCTACAAATATGGCATGAAAATGTTAAAAATTTTGCTGTATAAATTGGTCATAAAAATTTAAAGAAAGTTATTAATAGCAAACAAAAAAGAATATAAACAGAACTTCATAGAACTGAAACTAAATCACTATTAAACGTTAATATATTCATCTCAATAGTAATTAAATAATAAAAATTATGAGATAATATCTTTGCTTAATTAATGAAAAATTTTTGAATAGCAAGATGCTAGTAAAAAAAAAAGGCTTGTTTAATGATAAAATGTGGGCATCACTATTTGGATAGCAATTTGGCAATTGTCAAGTGTTTGCCAAGTCTTTGAAAGGTCCTGTCCTTTAATCCTGTATTTCCACTTCTAGGAATCTTTTCTAAGAAAAACTTGGAAATTCAGAAGAAAGGTCTGTATACAATAATATCCATTATGATGTTATCATAATACTGAGAAAGGAAATATGGGGAGTGACTAAATATAGTAGCCACGTTGTTATCTGTGAGTCCTAGTGATCAGGTGATATTAATAATTATTTTCCATATCTTGGGCAAATCTCCCTTTTAGATATTTTCATGATATAGCTTTAATATCTGCAGCTTCTCTTATCCTATAATTTTAATGGTGCTTCTAATAATATGAATTTCTATATCATGAAGTCAGTTTAGAAGTTAAAACGTATTTATTTTCTCTCTTTTATTTAATTTAACTTTCCCTAAAAATCCATATTTAGGTTGGTTCTTCTTGTTAGTTTTGATGTAAACCTACTTATTTTTGGAGAAGGACGTATTTTTCTTGGAATTTCAGCACCATTCTTCTTGCTCCCTATGATCTCCTGACTATCTCTGGGGTAAAAATGTGAAAACAATATTTCCTAGATTCTCTTGCCACTGAGAGGCACTAGGGGGGTGAACTGGAAGGTCATAGCAAAGCAGAAGCCACTGCTGCTCTGGCTGTGGTGGGCAGGACTGTGGGCCTCAGCTGATATCAAAGGAAGGTGGTGCCACTTCCTTTGGGATTCATCTGTGGATCCCCTACTTTGGGACCGCAAGCAGATGGCACATAAGTGGGGGTTCCTTTCAACTATTTTGCTTTTCTTAAAGCCAGCAGACATTCATTCTCACAGTTCTTATAAAAGGTTTTCTTTTTTAAGACTCTAATACTTGATTAAATTATCCAGAGAGGTTTCATTTTTCCTGAAAGCTGCACCATCTTTCACTGACAGAAGAGAGAGAGGAAAGAATTTTATAGTATATGTGGGTTGATCCTGATTTTATTGGAAACTAGTTCAATCATTATAGAATTGATCAGAGATCTGTAATCTGTGGATTAAAGCTATTGATTGATAGTCTAAGGGCTGCTTGTAAAATGGGTGAATTCCCTCCTTATCACCAACAGTGTTTTAAGCTGATGTTGAGAGAGCATAAGTCATCAATGTCCTGCAGAGAATTCCAGCCCTTGGGAAGGAGTTGCACAAGATGGTCTAGACATTTTCCTCCAGCAAGCCTATGAATACTTTTATAATATTTTTATCTCTAACTTTTATATTCCACCTGAAAATTCTTACAAGAAACATTCTAAAATGTACATTTTTACCCTCTGAATAGTATATAATGTCTTCTTTAGTCATTTATCCTCAAAAAGATCTTGTAATTTGCTTTGCTTTGCAGAGCAAGAAAAAACTAAACTATCCTATATATCGATTCTTTCTGAAGAAGAATCTGCTTGTGCTGATTGGGTTTCAGACTTTCTCTTTTCTCACCAGCCCCACCAATTCCCCTTTTGTTCCACTCCAATTTATTTTCTGCACTATAGCAAAAATGATCTTAAATCAGATTGCATCACTCATCTCCTAAAGGCTCCTCAATGTTTTCCCATTGAACATAGAATAAGGTACAAATTTCTGACAAAAGCCTTTAAGGATGGGATGAGGGAGAGAGTTAAAATGAGAGGAGAAGGATATGAGATGAGTCTGAGATGGAATCAAGGCCGTTCATGGCTTTGCCCCTCTCATCTCTCCAACTCATCCCACATCTCTACGTAATGGTCACACTGGTCTCCTTGAACATGTCAGGCTCCTTCCCTGTACCTGGGACTCTTAGCCCCACTTGAGTGGTCTGGCTAGTTCCTTTTCTTTAGGCTTCAGCCCAAACATTTCCTACTTAAGGGATGCTTGAACTGATCATCTCATTTAAATCAGTTTTATCTCTTTTATTCTCTATATTAGCCACTTATATTTTCCTTATAATCCTTAATAAAGCTAAATATAAATAAACTTTATTATTTGGTGTTAGTTCTTTATTTTCCAGATATCTACTAGTTTTCTTATTTTTTTAAATTTATTTACAATGTTGTGTTAGCTGCTGGTGTATGGCAAGGTCATTCAGTTTTATATATATATAGTTTTATATTTTTTTCCATTATAGTTTATTACAAGAGACAGAATATAGTTCCCTGTGCTATACAGTAGTTACTTGTTATTTATCTATTTTATATAGAGTACTGTGTATCTGTTAATCCCAAACTCCTAGTTTATCCCTCCCTCACCCCCTTTCCCCTTTGGTAACCATAAGTTTGTTCTCTATGTCTGTGAGTCTTTTTCTGTTTTGTAAGTAAGTTCATTTGTATCATATTTTAGATTCCACATATAAGTGATATCATATGATACTTGTCTTTCTCTGTCTGACTTAGTTCACTTATATGATAATTTCTAGGTCTATCCATGTTGCTGCATGTAAGCTTCAGAAGGGCTTGCCAATTATTGTAACCAGTAACCTAGCAGAATGCCTGACATATTGTAGGTGTTCAGTAGATGTTTATTGAATGAATCAATTTCCTGGAGAGCAAAAGTATTATACAAATATGGAATATTTTAAGAGTAAGGTTTATTTATCAGAGGAAAAAACTATTTGCACATTGTAACACTAAAGTATAGCTTCAGAGACTAAGACCAAATTTTATAAACCAAAATTATTTTGGTAGTAAGTAAATCTTGGAGGATTATTTTTAATTTTCCCTTCTATTTTTATAATGTATTCCCCTGATTAATTTCCTATCAAATTATGTCTGAATCTAAGTAAATGAACAAACTATGTTGGGACTGTTGTGTGAATTTACTAGTAGCTAAAAAAAACATTGGGGAAGATTCAGGAGAACCCGAGTTAATTTAAACACAGAGATGCCATCCATGGCCTGACAAAGTGGCAAAATCCACTTCCAGAACTACTGCTCAAAGCTTCTGAAGAGTAAGTAAACCTCTGAGAACTCCCTTTGCTGGGAGTTCCTAGCCCTGTCCATCAACTGCTGAAATAACCCTGAGTCATTTATAGAGCTACATTAACAAAAATCAAGGCAGTGAGTCACTGTCCTAAGTCAAATTTAGAAATGTGAAAAAATATTAGTTTGTTCAGATAACTTATCATCCTTTTTCATGCTTTTTGTAAAACGAGGAATGCCAAGTACTGCTTTACAGTTGGAAAGGTTTTAAGTGTGTAGTCAGGACTGAATGGTAATAAAAGGAATTTATATTTTAGAGGTAATTTTGAATGTAAGCTACTTATCAGCCTAGAAATACAGAGGTTGAATTCACCCTCTTAAAATCTTGAATCCCACACAACATGTAGCAAAGTAAAACAAAATATTTGATAGTTTCAAAATAGTTATGGTGATAGCATTTCCTGAATGATAGTATCTGATTGTGTCAAAATCACAAATACAAGACTTTAAAGTTATGATGGTGGACCTATAAGAATGGCATGCAACTGTAACATTATTGTCATATAATATACCATTCCAAAATTTTAGGTTAGTAGTTAATTTATTTATGGAAATCTATTTTTCCAAATGATACAGGACATTTACAAAGTTACAGATTTGGGGATCACTTAATTATATAGCATCCTGTCATTAAAGAAGGCAGGATAAAGTAAACCTAAGACCACCATGCATATTACCCTCTCCTTCTATATACAGGTTATTGTACAAAATTAGATGCTCAAACTATTTTTGGTTTTTGAAAATGCTTACCAAGGATATATTTGCAAAATTGCTGACATTAATTCTTTATGAATTTTAATTTCATAAAGCATGAATTAAATCTAAACATTCCGACTATCCTCTTGTTCCTTTTATACCACACTACTTACACGGGTAATGGAGAAGGGAGCATGTGAGTAATGGAATCAAACATCTAAAGATTCCACTAAAGACTGGTTTCCTAGCCCTTTGTCTTCTGCTACTGGGAAGAAAGGACAAAGTGAAAAAAAATGTGTTTTTCATCAGTGTTGAAGTCAGTGGCTTTGGTTATATATATAGTTTAATTTAATAGCTTGGAGTTACCAAAAATAGTAGGTTAAATGTTTAGATTACATCATCTATGGTGACATCAGGATAAATTACAGATTTATTCGAAGACATGAAGTCAACAAAATAAATATATAGTACCTTTAAATCAAGTGGAAAAGATGCCTTGTTCTTTTAGAACCTACCCTAGACTTTGCCACTACCCACTTTCCAGTCCAGACCATCATCATCTTAATCCTTCTATGACAATAACCTTGTAATTCATCTCCTTATATCTACTCCCCTACTATATATATTTTCCATAATCACAAAAGTGATTTTTCAAGTGCAAATATCTGATCATATTACTCCCACCTTAAAGATGTCAAATGACTACTTTTTGCCCTCAGGAAGAAGTCCAGACTCTAAAATGTCCTTGAAAGTCTTCATTTGACTAAGATAGCTATAGTGTGTTTAAAACTAAAAGAAAAATAAAAGCTCAAAATATGCACATTCACACATTAGTAATGAAATACACACTTCTCTGTGGACATTTATTTATGACCAAAGATCCTTGTTAATCTATATTCTAACATTTTTAAGTGAATATGTCATAAGCTAAATTAATTTATTAAAATTTGTATTTAAAATATTGTAGCTATTTCACCAGATTCTTAATTTAACTCACAATGATCTATAAAAAAAAAGATTCTTAAAAGACAATATAGAATGTATTAGACATACTATGTTTGTGACGAAACATTTACAGTATTATGTTTGCCTCACTGTGAACTATAAACATCTGATAGGGAACAATTTATTAAGACAGCAGATGACAGTGTTCAGGTCAGAGATAAGTGGAGTTACAGATTACCATGTCTAATAAGTTTTCTAGAATATCTCTAATACTGTCTTAATCTTTGTAAGAATCAAATTGTGGGTGAGTATGTCATAATGTAAATCATGTACCCAATGGGAAAGCATATCAACATTCTAGACATCTAAATTATAGTTTAATTTGCCAAATTATTCTTACTCTATACAGAAATCATGAATTCATTCAAGAATTATTTGTTAAAACCATTATGTGCCAGATATGTACTCTGAGTGCTGGGGATTCAAGGGTTGAACAAGGCAGGCAAGAATTTGCTCCCTCAGAGCTTACATTCAAGTAAAGATAAAGATAGATAATAAATAGTATAAACTAAAAAGATAATTCTAAATAGCTATAAATATTATGAATAAATTTAAAAAGTGACACTATATGACAAAACATTGGAGTAGAGGGCTATCTTACATTGATGGCTGTATAATAATTCTTCATTTAGAAGGTGACATCTGAGCAGAAACAAAAATGACAAGAATGACCTGCTGTGCCAAGAGCCAGAGAATCCCAGGCAGCAGCAAGAAAAAGCACAGGTGGTTAAAGGTAATACGAATAATGTTGGTATGTTCAAGAAGCAAAAAGAGGTCAATGGACCAAGGGTGAAATCAATTAACTGAGGGGAGAGAGTTTGGCAGGGCCAGATTATAAAGGTAGGTGGTGAGGAATTTAGAATTCATCTTATAGGATATCTTTCTAAGAGGAGAGTTATATGATTTGACGTGTTTGAAAGGATCAGTCTGGCTGCTGCATAGGGAATGGACTATAGGAAGTCAAAACTGGAAGCCTAAAAAATTTTTAGAATTGTAATAGAGCCAGCGAGGAATGATTGTGATGTGGACTCGAAGGCATGTGGAAATATACAAACGGTAGCACATTTTAAGTATGTAAATTATGCCTCACATATTTTAGGCATTTAATGTATATTTGTTGAATGAATGAATGACAGCATAATGCATATAAATATGAAAATATAGCAGTGTATTATATTCATGGCTACATATTTTAGGCATGAAAACTGAAACAAAGGAAAGTACTGGGAGTCTTTTAAACTTATGAGAAAGCCTAAAATTTTCATTTGTATTTAAATGCTTTTCTCACTACAAATAATTTAAGCAATTTGAAAATAAATCCAAACTTAAATGAGACAATTCTAGAATGGTGCTATTCATCAAACATCTGACATTTCCTAATGTTAATTCTACAGTTTTTTGTGTGTTTTTTTTTGGTACAGTTATGGTCAGATTGAGATAAATAATAGAAATTCTGCATTAATAAGAATATTTTCCATTACTTAGCAAAAAAAGAGGAAACTATGTTTGAGGTTTCTAAAAAATCATACTCTGTGTCTTCTGCACATGGGCTATTTACACTGGGCAATCAGACTATAAACTTGGTGTGCTGCAGCTGGTCCATACTACCTTCCAAAAGGCAACCATTACATTTTAAGGAAGTTTATGAGTGAGTTGTTGAAAACACTGTTATTAAAATTGAAATTATGTAAACTTATTAGTTAAATGAAAAAGTTTAAAACAAAGGTAGTAAGTATTCAGTCTCTTCACTTCCTAATTATTTACTACATTTTAATTGTCATCAGTGCTCTTGAGGTTATGCCTATTGCGTCTGTATGGTGACAATCCTATCACAGTGTGCTCCTAACCACCTCTTTCCAATTTCACATTTAGTGACATCATGTGGGAAGCTTGAAATCGGACATGGTGAAATATTTACATCACAAAAATTGGCAAACACTATAAACCAGGGCTTCCTCCTACCCAGGACAGTCAATTGTTTAACATTTACCAGCACACCACTAGTTATAACTGTACTAATGCTACTGTCACTGCTACAGCATCTGTCCCTGCTACGAAGTTCTATAGTCTAAATTCCAGAAACTATGTTCTGCTTTGCATTAGGAATGAATCAAGGGTAAAAATGAAGAGAGCAACAGTGTGCCACAGCTGGCTTTTAGACAGGGAAGGTCAGTGTTCAAAAGTACTTTATTTAGTTCGTTTGTATTTTACCACCCTCAAAATAATATCCACATTTGCCTCTCATTTCCTTTTGTAAAACAGCCCTGCTAAGTGTGAAACTATTGAAGCTGTGTGTTATCAAAGTTCAAAATTTAGAAAAAGTTTCAAAAATAAAAAGATGCCATTTTCTCCTATTAAAATAGTGATGACTTAAAAGAAAGAGACTAATGTTGGAGTGGTGCAACATTAGTACTCATACACAATGATAATAGGAATATAAGTTGACAAATATTTTAAAATAAATTTTTAAATATAGAAGTAAAACTCTTTAACTTATTGTTTAAATTTAACCTGCAGAAAGATTATTTAAATTTAACCTGCAGAAACATTTATAAAAATGCACTCAAAATAGTGTTATTTATGATAGGAAAAACTGAAATGGGTAGATAACTTTTGTACATTTGTTTGAGAGAATATCATGTATAATTTTAAATAAAATACATAAAGTTTTCAGTGACATGGGGGATGTTCATAAAACATAATTGATAAAATTTGGATATGACACGATATATTCAATAGAAGCCAACACATGAAATTATGTATGTATATAGGGTAACTAAAAGTAAATTCCACTGAACATTAGTTAAGCAGTTAGAGTATTTGGAATATGACTATTTTCTTTTCCTTTCATATTTTCGCAATTTTCTAAAAAGACATAATAATGTCTAAACTAAAAGTGTTTTCAATGTAAATAATTTGAATTTATAAGAAAACCTAAAATTTCCATTTGTATTTACATGCTTTCTCACTACAAATAATTTAAATAATTTGCAAATAAATCCAAACATATTTTAAAAAGTCTAGAATGGTACTATTCACCTAACATCTGACATTTCCTAGTGTTAAGTCAACAGTTTCTTTAGATAACCATGATTGGACAAAAAACACTGCAATTGTTTTAAAGGATTTTTATTTTAGGTTCATATGTAACATATTCATCTATTTAGCTATAAATCACCAAATTTTCTTCTACATCAATTATTACCATCTTTGTTTTAGCATCTTCTAGCACTTCATAGTCTCATAAAATTCTCAAAATGACCTCAATCTTAATTCAGTATAATTAAACTATACCATGCATACAGGGTGAGAGAAAATATCAAAATTTTTAAAATTAGTAGAGTTTTACAGGAAGAAATAACTGCCTTAAATATTTATTTCAAATTAACCAATGCTGTGAGAAGTAATTAGAGTCTGCAGAAAAGGAATAGCTATACTGAGACAAATAGACATACTGGTAAAGGAAGGAGCTATCATCTACTGTCTTTCTATCTTATTATATTAATATGTGTAAGATAAAGAAAAGGGGGTGAGAAGAATCCTGATAGTTGTCCAGTGAATTTCCTTTTGATATAAGAGAAGTTTGGATATTATTATCTAATGATCTAGTATTATGTACCATTTTAATGCATTATGGTATTTTAATTGTGCTTTGCTGTCCAGATAATAACCAATAGGTATCTGATATGTTGCAAATGTACTTTTGTGACTTATAAAGGGAGAAGTTTCAAGTTTCAGGGCATCCTTACCATTTCAAATCTACTTACAAGTGATACTGATATTAGTGTGAATATCAGTCCCACATTTACCCTTGAGAAGCCATATGGGCCTAGAACTTATGAGTACTTAATTAAAACGTGCCTTAAATGATTGGCTTACCTGAAATTTTGACTTGAGACACCACTCCATCTCCTCCATCACTGTGTGCACGAACCTCTACAACATATTCTCCATCCCTGGGGATTGGGACTTCTATGGAATGTTTATGAGTTGAATACAGCTTGCCATCATGCTGGCCATCAGGTCTATAGAGTACCTTTAAAAGTTTCAAAATATGTATATTTAATAAATTGGCAATAAGGAGCCAATGCCCTAACATTAAATAAAATAAAAATGATATACTTTTATTAATTAAAAAAAAAATCTTAGGGAGCTGTGTGTAATACTAGCTGGAAAATTCATGTTATTTTTAATTCACAGAATTGATTTCATCTATTTTTAGGGTGATCCAAGAGGATGCATCTTAAGCATCTAAACTTTATTTTTTGAAATTACCAAAATAGAGATAAAGAATGTGTCTTTTATGAAAAAGGTAAAAAATGAGGGCTCTTTCAATATATTAAATTAGTCTAAAAATTGCCTAGCAATTAAAATTTTTTCACAGTTTCTAAAAGTTAGTGTTGACTGAAAACTGTGATAGTGTGATATAGAGAATATATAGAAATAACCTTTTTTCCATTTTTGTTCATTTACAGAGGGTGCCTCATACATCAAAGAATTCACTGTGTGCTTGGCGACACTATCTTAATCATTGTCAAACAAAAATGGATTCTTTCTTTCTCTCTTTTTTAAACACTAATTATTCTAACAACTCTATTCTTTAAAGCAGTTATTCTATCTATCTTGCTCATTTGACGTAGCATTTTTCTAGAATTCACTGAAGATCATTTCTCATTTCAAAATTTATCATGTCATCTGATTCTGCTACACAGCTAGAATAAGAGAGAGCTGGATGGGTTTTGGCAAAACAAAAAAAACAAACATCAGTCGCTCTTTGTAAGAATGAAGCTTGTGTGGGAAATAATCTAGTAATCTTTTATATACCTTATATCCTGTCACTGTGGATTCATTTGATAGTGCAACCACATGATCCCAGGTGATTATGTAGCGTGAACCAGACCTTATGGAACTGATGATCCTTGGGGGCTGGCTTGGAGCTGTGAAAGTAATAACATGCAACTGATAGTCACCATATCCAATTTTAATTCTGCAAGCTGTATCACATTGGGAATTATAATACTGATAATGATGTGACAACAACAATGGCTAATTCTGATGTTCGTACTGTATGCCTGGCACTATGGTATGCACTTTACATCCATGGGTTCATTTAATGCACTCTGTGACCCTGGGAGGTAGGTAATAAAATGATCTTTTATTCTCTTCTCATCAACCTTCATTTGGATGTCTCTCTCCACCAGTCTTTTGAAACTTCTGTTTTCAAGGTCATCAATCATCTCCACTTGGCCAAATCTAATGTCACTTTTTTACTCTTTTAAAACTTAACATCTTTGCAGTATTTCACAGAGTTGACCTTCCAATTCTTTCTTGAATATCTTTTCTTAAATTTCATAATCTCTTATAATCTTTCCTCCTATCTCTCAGGTTGTTCCTTCTCATTAATCGTCCTTTGCTAGCTCCATGTCCTCTGCCCAGTTTCCAAATGGTGGAATGACTTAGGACTTGATCCTGACCACCTGGGCCCATGGTTTTAAGTACACACAATTTTATCTCAAGCTCATCTCTCTCTCAACCTCTAGACATATATGTGCAACTTCCTATCTCCTCCTAAATGTCTGAAAGGTTTCTCAAAGGCAATATAATCAAGACAAAACATTTACTATGTACCCCCAAATCTGCCTTTCTTTGAGACTTTCCCATATTTACTAAATGGTACAACCAAACCCCCAATTTCTCAAGCCAAAATCGATTCAGTCTTCCATTCTATTTATTGCCAACATCCAAATTAGCTGCAAATTGTCAACTCTGCCTGCAGAAAAATTTCCACTTCTTTCTATCTCCATTATCAGCTAGTGCTGGCCACCAACGTTTCTTCCTCAAATACTAGAAAAGGTCTCCTAATCTGCTATTCTGCCTCAAATACTAAAAAAGGTCTCCTAATTTGCTATTCTGCTTTCACTTTTATTCCATTGTCTACCCAGAACAGTTTAAAAAAACATAAGTTAGATATCACTCTCTGCCTTACTATCTTCCAATGATTTCTTATCACACTTAGAAAGAATTTTAACTCCTTACTATGATCTATAAGACCCTTCTTATTATGACTCCAGCACACTTCTTCCTCCTCAACTCAGAGCCTATTCTCTGGAACTATTGGCCTTTCTACAAGTAAAGCATACCGCACTCTTTTCATATAAAGGCTTTGTGCTACTTATTTTATCTGCCTGATAGAATCTTCTCTGCAAAGACCTCCTTCTTATAACTCATATCCTAGGTCAAATGGCATCTTCTCTAAGAGGATATTCCCAACCATCAGATTGGAATTTGGCTCCCACCCAGGCAGTTTTAAATTGTATTATCTGTTTATTTATTGTATTTTATTTATTACTTAATTCTAATTGAAGTGTAGTTGATTTACTATATTATATTAGTTTCAGGTATACAACAGTGATTCAATATTTTTATTGATTCTACCACTTTAGAAGTTATAAAATATTGGCTATATTCCCTATGCTGTACAATATAGCCTTGTAGTTTATTTATTTTATATATAGCAGTCTGTACCTCTTAAACCTACCCCTATTTTACTCCACCCCCTTTCCCTCTCTGCACTGGCAACCACTGGTTTGTTCTCTATATCTGTGAGTCTGCTTCTATATTGTTATGTTCATTCATCTGTTTTATATTTTATTCCATATATAAATGGTAACATTAAGTATTTGACTTTCTTTGACTTACTTCACTAAGCACAATACCCTCCAGGTCCATCCACATTGTTGCAAATGGCAAAATTTCATTCCTTCTTTAATGGCTGAGTAATACTCCATTGTATATATATATCACAACTACTTTGTCCCTTCATCTATTGATGGACATTTAGGTTGCTTCCATATCTTGGCTGTTATAAATAATGCTATGAATGCTGGAGTGCATGCATCTTTTCAAATTAGTGTTTTTATTTTCTTCAGATATATATATAGGAGTGGAATTGCTGGATTTAAGTTTTTTGAGGACCTTCATATTGCTTACCATAGTGGCTGCATCAATTTACATTCTAACCAATGATATACTAGGGCTCCCTTTTCTTCACATCCTTGCCAACATTTGATATTTGCAGTATTTTTGATGACAGCCATTCTGACAACTGTGAGGTGATATCTCATTGTGCTTTTGATTTGACTTTGTCAGTGATTAGTGATGTTGAGCATCTTTTCATGTGCCTATTGGCCATCTGTATGTCTTTTTGGAAAAATGGCTATTCAGATCTTCTGCCCATTTTTTTCCTGGGTTGTTTGTTTTTTTGATATTGAGTTGAATGAACTGTTTACATATTTTTGATATTAATTGCTTATCTGTCATATAATTTGCACATATTTTCTCCCACTCAGTAGGTTACCTTTTCATTTTTTCAATGATTTTCTTTGCTGTGCAAAAGCTTTTAGGTTTAATTTGGTTCCATTAGTTTATTTTTGCTTTTGTTTCCTTTGCCTGAGGAAACAGACTCAAAAAAATGTCAAATAGTGTTCAGCCTATCCTTTCTTACAGGAATTTTATGGTTTCTGGTCTTACATTTAGCTCTTTAATCCATTTTGAGCTTATTTTTGCATATGGTGTTAAGAAAATCTTCTAATTTCATTCTTTTGCATGTATCTATCCAGTTTTCCCAGTACCACTTATTGAAGAGACTGTCTTTTCCCCTTTGTATACTCTTGTTTCCTTTATCATATATTAAATGACTATAAGAACATGAGTTTATTTCTGTGCTCTCTATTCTGTTCTATTGACCTATGTGTCTGTATTGTGCCACTACCATACTGTTTTGATTACTGTAGCTTTGTAGTATAGTCTGAAGTCAGCAAGCATGATACCTCCAGCTCTGGTTCTTCATTCTCAAAATTATTTTGGCCATTCAGGGTATTTGTGGTTCCATAAAATTTTAGAATTATTTCTCCTAGTTGTGTGAAAATATCATGGATATTTTGATACGAATTGCATTAAATCTTCTCTATTGATATGTTTTGTTCTGAATTTTATTTATTTCCTCTCTTATCTTTATTATTTCCTTCTTTCTGTTGATTTTAGGCTCTGTTTCCTCTTCTTTTTCTAATTCCTTTAGATGGTAGTTTAGGTTGTTTATTCAGATATTTCTTCTTTCTTCAGGTAGGCCTGTATGGCTATAAACTTCCCTCTTAGAACTACTTTTGCTGTGTCCCATAGATTTTGGAAAGCTGTGTTTTTATTTTCATTTGTCTCTAGGCATTTTCTGATTTTCTCTTTGATTTCCTTCATTGACCCATTGGTTTTTTAGTAGTATGTGTTTTAGTTTCCCTAGGTTTATGTTTTTCCCATTTTTCTTCCTGTAATTGATTTCTAGTTTCATACCATTTTCACTATAAAAGATGATTGATATAATTTTTATCCTCTTAAGATTTTTGAGATTTGTTTTGTGGCCTAGCATGTGATCTATCCTGGGAAGCATGCCATTTGAACTTGAAAGAAATGTGTACTCTGCTGTTTTTGGATGGAATGTTCTATAGATATCTATTAAGTCCAACTGGTCTAATGTGTCATTTAAGGCCACTGTTTCTTTTTTTTTTTTAATTCTTTTTTTTAAACATCGTTATTGGAGTATAATTGCTTTACAATATTGTATTAGTTTCTGCTGTATAACAAAGTGAATTAGCTATATATATACACATATATCCCCATAGCCCCTCCTTCTTGCATCTCCCTCCCACCATCCCTACTCCACCCCTCTAGGTGGTCACAAAGCACAGAGCTGATCTCCCTGTGCTATGCAGCTGCTTCCCATTAGCTATCTATTTTATATTTGGTAGTGTATATATGTCAATGCCACTCTCACATTTCGTCCCAGCTTACCCTTGCCCCTCCCTGTGTCCTCAAGTCCATTCTCTATGTCTGTGTCTTTATTCCTGTCCTGCCCCTAGGTTCTTCAGAATCTTTTTTTTTTTTTTTTTTTTTTTAGATTCCATATATATGTGTTAGCATACAGTATTTGTTTTTCTCTTTCTGACTTACTTCACTCTGTATGACAGACTTTAGGTCCATCCACCTCACTACAAATAACTCAATTCCGTTTCTTTTTATGGCTGAGTAATATTCCATGGTATATATGTGCCACATCTTCTTTATCCATTAATCTGTTGATGGACACTTAGGTTGCTTCCATGTTCTGGCTATTGTAAATAGTGCTGCAAAGAACATTGGGGTGCATGTGTTTTTTTGAATTATGGTTTTCTCAGAGTAAATGCCCAGTAGTGGGATTTCTGGCTCATATGGTAGTTCTATTTTTAGTTTTTTAAGGAACCTCCATACTGTTCTCCATAGTGGCTGTATCAATTTACATTCCCACCAACAGTGCAAGAAGGTTTCCTTTTCTCCACACTCTCTCCAGCATTTATTGTTTGTAGATTTTTTGATGATGAAGGCCACTGTTTCTTTATTGATAATCTGTCTGGATAATCTACCCATTGATGTAAGTGGGATGTTAAAGTTCCCTACTGTTATTGTATTAGTGTCAATTTCTCCCTTTTTGTCTGTTAATATTTGATTTATATGTTTAGGTGCATACATGATAACAAATGTTATACCCTCTTCTTGCATCACTTCCTTTACCATTTTATTATATTATGCACTTCTCTATCTTTTGTTATAGACTGTATCTGTTATGAGTATTGCTACCTCAGCATTCTTTTGGTTTCCATTTGCATGAATCTCTTTCCATCTCCTCACTTTCAGTCTCTGTGTGTCTTTAGCTCTGAAGCGAGTCTCTTGTAAGTAACAGATAGATGGGACTTTTTCCCTATTTCATCAACCACTCTATGTCTTTTAATTGGAGCATTTAGTGTATTGACATTTGAAGTGATTATTGACAGATATGTACTTATTGTCATTCTGTTACTTGTTTTCTGGTCATTTTGTAGTTGTCTTTTAGTTTCTTCCCTTGTGGTTTGATGATTTTCTTTATTGGCGTGCTCGTGTTCCTTTCTCTCTAGTTTTTGTGTATCTATAATTGTGGGTTTTGACTTGTAGTTACCATGGAGTCCATATATGTTGACCTACAACTATAACTACTTGTTTTAAACTGATAATCATTTAAATTCAAACACATTCTAAAAGATCTACTTTTTAAACACCCTTCCACACATTTTCTGTTTTGATGTCATATTTTGCTTCTTCATGTTTATCCTTTAACAGTCTATTGTGGTTATAGTTTATTTTACAATTTTCATTTTTTAATCTTCATAGTTGCTTATTTAAGTGGTGATCCACAGCCTTTACTATATATTTGCTCTTACTAGTAGGGTTTTTTCTTTCATATCAACTCTTACTACTTGTTGTATCCTTTTCTTTTCCATTTAGAGAAGACCCTCTAAAATTTTTTGTAAGGTTGGCTTTGTACTGATAAACTCTTTTAGTTTTTGCTTCTCCTATCTCTCCTTCAATTCTGAATGATAACCTTGCTGAGTAGAGTATCCTAGTTTGTAGGTTTTTCCCTTTCAGCACTTTAAATATATTATGCCACTCCCTTCTGGTCTGCAAAGCTTCTGTAGAAATATCAGCTAATAGCCTTATGGGGGTTCCCTTGTAAGTGATTCTTTGTTTTTCTCTTGCTGCCTTTAGAATTCTTTCCTTATCTTTAACTTTTGACATTTCTTTATGATACGACTTGGGTCTCTTTGGGTTCATCTTGTTTGGGATCCTCTGTGCTTCCTGTATCTGGATATCTGTTTCCTTCTTCAGGTTTGGGAAGTTTTCAGCCATAATTTCATCAAATACAATTTTGACTCCCTTCTTGTGGTGGCCCCCAAGCTGTAAGCTTATTCAGCTTTCTGCTTTCCGGAGAACTGCTTGTCTCTCTCTTGGTATGCACTCCTGACGCTGCGGTATTGAGTGTAAAAAAGGAAAATGGCTTGCGGCCAGTTTCGCTCCAGGTGCCTGCTCTGCATCTAAGAGCCCCTGGTTGTTCCCCAGAAGAAGGACGTGCTGCCCTGAGGGGGAAGTCTGTATCTCCAAAGAATGGCCCATAAGGCATGCTGACGCATAGATAGTGGTGCATAGATAGTGATGCATAGAGAGTGGCGCCAGAATTATGCGGAAATACAAGGTTTACTGATTTATTGTCTGATATTTGTTCCGTACTAAACCTATATATACATTCATGCTCTTTGAATAAACTTGCCTTGCAACCATCAGTTGTCTTGGCCCTTCTGACCCCATACTGGTGCTTTTCAGTTCCTTACCCCTCACCGCCAGGAACTTCTAGCTTTCTGCAGCCGGTCTGCGGCACCTTCTCTCTTCTTCTTCTGGGACCCCCATAATAAAAATGTTAGTATGGGGGCTTCCCTGGTGGTGCAGTGGTTGAGAATCTGCCTGCCAATGCAGGGGACACAGGTTCAAGCCCTGGTCTGGGAAGATCCCACATGCCGTGGAGCAACTAGGCCCGTGAGCCACAACTACTGAGCCTGTGCGTCTGGAGCTTGTGCTCCACAACAAGAGAGGCTGCGACAGTGAGAGGCTCATGCACCGCGATGAAGAGTGGCCCCCGCTTGCCGCAACTAGAGAAAGCCCTCGCACAGAAACGAAGACCCAACACAGCCAAAAATAAATAAATAAATTTAAAAAAAAATGTTAGTATGCTTGATATTGTCACAGAGGTCCCTTAAACTGTTCTCAATTTTTTAAAATCTGTTTTTCTTTTGCTGTTCTGATTGGATTATTTCCACTATTCTATCTTCCAGATTGCTTATGTGCTCTTCTGTATCATGTAGTCAGCTGCTAATTCCATCTAGTGTTTTTCATTTCAGTTATTACATTCTTCAGTTGTGACTTGTTCTTTTTTATATTTTCTAATTCCTAGTTAAGATTTTCACTGTCTTCATCTATTCTTTTCCCAAGTTCAGTTAGCATTCTTATTACTAATGTTTTAAACTCTTTATCTCTGCTTCATTAGTTGTTTTTTACGGAGGTTCTTTTCTTTTTCTTTTGTTTGAAACTAATTTCTCTGTCTTCATATTTAACTTTCTCAGTCTCTTTGAAATTAGGTGAAACATTTAACTATTCAGTTCTTGAAGGGGTGTTCTTGTGTTGTAGTGCCCCTATCAATCTTTGTGTGTCTAGCGGCTTCGGTGGGAGAGCAGGATCTGAAGTGAGCATGGGTCACATCTCTTATGGTGTGCTGGTAACTATCACTCTGCTGGAATGTGAGGCTGGAGACAGAAGGACTAGTTCCAGAGCCAGGTGTGTATTGGAGCTTCTCCTATGCTCAGTGGTCATCACCACCCTATTGGGGGCAGTTTTGAGTCCCAAGGTGCTGGAGCAGAAGCCCTGAGGGTCAGGTCTAAGCTGGTTCCATTCCCTCTAAACGTGTCCTCTCCCTCCCCACAGCAACAGAAGCATTGCCTCAGAGGGGAGCAGTGCTAGAGCAAGGGGGCCAGAGTGGGGCCCAGTGCAGGCCAGAGCATGTGATAAGACAGTCCTGGCAAGCCAGTCAGAGCTTGACACAGCTCCCAATTTGGAGCCTCTGTGAGCACAAGTAATGGCTGCCCTTGCCCCATTCAGATGCAGTGCTGGTTCTTTTCCAGTTCTTTCCCCCACAGCTGCACACTCTCCTTGGCAATGTAGCTTTTGTCCTATCTGGGAACTTTTCTGAAGAAGGCAACTCATGCAGGTTGGGACACATGCTGGGAAAGTCCAAGGAAAACCATCAGAGGATTTTCAATCTGATTCCTCTATCTTGTTCCCAAGAGTAAGCAACTGTGTGTGCACACTCTTTGTGAGTGGAGTCTTGTTTTCTACAGCCCTCTTGTAAGTCCCACTGGTGGTTTAATCTGCTATGGGGACTCGTCTTCCTGGTGTTGGACCCCAGGGTTGGGGTGTCTGATATGTGGATCAAACCCCTCACCCCCCAGGAGATCTCTGAGTCTGTGATATCCCCCTCCTCTTTTATGTCCCGTACTAGGGGCATGAGTCCCAACCTGATTACTTCTTCTCCCTTCCTATTTGACTCCATGTAGATCTTACTTTACAGCCTTGGTTGTAGAAGAGTATTTCTGCCAATCTCCAGTTTGTTTTCAGTGAGAATTGCTCCATGTCTAGATGTATTTTTAATGTGTTCATGGTGGGGAGGTGAGCTCAGGTCCTCTACTCTGCCATCTTGGTCTCCTCCTCCCATATTATCTGTTTATTCACTTTATTGCTCCGTCATCTGATGTTATACTTATTTATTTGTCATATTTCTCTCCCTCTCTCTCTCTTCCTCTCTTTCCATTAGTTTGTTAAACCCTGTGAGAAGAGGATCTGGGTCTTGCTTCATCATTTCTGTATTGTCAACACCTAGACCTGTTCTGGGCACATAGCATATTTTTGATGAATGAATAAATTGAAAAAAGAACAAAGGAATGAATGCTCTTTTTACAGATTAGAAAGCTGAGGTTTAAAGATTTGATGTAATATGTCTACTGTCACACATTGAGTAAGTGATAGAGACAGATTTGAAACCCCTGTCTGATACCAAAGCCTGTATCTTACCACCATGTTCTATTATTTCATTAGAACTTTCTTTTTCCCCAAGTGAATTTCATAAATTTTCATACTCTAATGGTAATCATGTCTTCAAATTCTTGTGAAGTTTCCCTAAATTCTGAATATAAGTTCTCCTCTTCCATCTGTTCAACTTGGGTTCAAAAAAGAGCTATCATAATGAAGCCAGGGAGATGGGTATGACCAAAAATGTGAGCAGGGCAGGTGGTCTTGTTATATTAACAATGAGAACATACAGTACTAAGAGAGAGAACATAATGCTACAACATTTAACTTGCATTTGCATTGTGCAGTGACGAAGGTTTATAAATCAAAGCATAGAAAAATTATAGAATTTTCATTTTCTCATGTTGTTGATGCATTCCTATAAAACCAAGTTTAAAACAATAACAAATTAATTGTCTAATGATACAAAATTTTGTGGGCAGTCTTTACGAAGAGAGGTTCTGTAATGGAACATTAAATGTGTGAAGGTATTCTCCACATTTTTTCATCATCTACAATAATTATCAATGTTTTTGTTTTTGTTTTTTTAAATCTTGTGTGATTTTAAAGGTTAAAATTGAAAACCAAAAGTGCTCAGACTGCTAGGTAGTAATTTTCTCTCAAATATACCTGCATCATCACTGAGTCAATTGGGAGTTTTTGACAAGTATAAAATGCAAATATTGAGACTCACGTGCTTTCTTGGTGAAGGTCTCAATCATATCACTGGGAGGTCCACACCCTGCGCTATTGCAGGCCCTGACTTCCATAAAGTACTGGGTGTCAGGCAGAAGGTTCTCCAGCCTGGCAGAGTATTCTTGGCTAGTGACTTGCACTCTGTGTGCAGCTGCTTCTTTATCATGGACAGCCCAGTACCGAATCTGCAAACATACAAGTTGAGTAATATTTTTTCATGATTCAGACAGTTCAGTTGCAAATAATCCTGTTCAAGTTGTTCTGACACTTGATGTTGGCTGAGCATCATATTCTCAAATGTTACTTAATGTTACTTACATTTCTATCAGTCTTAGAAAATGGCAAGGCACACAATGCAGATCTGATTAGAAGTGTCAAAAGCAAATTAAAGGCTCACCTCATTGCCTGAAATAGTCACACACAGACGAAAAAAAGAGAAAAAGCCAAAAAAATGTGCATAAGATTTGCTCTCAAACTATAAAACTGGTTTCTGTTTGGAAGTATTTGCCACAATAATTTATATCATTTATTTCCAGCTTTATTTCTGTTTACATGATTGCAAATTTGTTAAGGGCCATTGATAAAAATAGTCATGTGGCCTAAAACATGCTAGCTTAATTACTTTCTGCCAGCTTATTTCAGAAGTATGTATATAAAATTATTTCCTTTGAACTTATATAGAAGCCAGATATCAAAGAAATATTATACCTAATAACTTGATTAGTTGTAGAAATTATCTTTAAAATAAGTTTTCCGCGATAGTGACAGGCCCGCGCACCGCGATGAAGAGTGGCCCCCACTTGCCGCAGCTGGGGAAAGCCCTCGCACAGAGGCGAGGACCGAACACAGCCATAAATAAATAAATAAATAAATAAAATTAAAAAAAAAAATAAGTTTTAAAAAATTTCATTCATGTTGTGATTAGAAATGATTACTTTTACCAACCAGCATATCAATGACAGCCTTCCTTGTCTCTTAAAGTTTAAGTAAAAGCTATGAATTATAATATTCATTCTTCCAATAAGGCTGTTTTATTGGTTAAAAATCTATAACTACATCTCAGTTATAAATAAAAAGGAGAGGATTGCTTATAAGTATACTGCAATTTTATATTTTAGATGCCCTGTCTATAAAACAATGGTATTTTAATTTCACAATTAACCAACATACTAGAAGATAATATCTAATATTTATATAATCCTGAAATTTTTATTTACGTAAACACATAAAAAACATTATAAAATGGAACTGGATGGCTCAAATTCCCTTAGTAACAAAGTGAGGTTTATATGAAGAATGAGCACATTTCAGAACAAAGGCTAGTTACTAATTGCTTATTGGTTTCCTTTGCAATATTTTTATTTTGTTTACTAGGGCTCATTTTTTCTGATGCCAATAATATATTTCCTAATAGTTTTGATGGAATCTCTTCGACTTTTCTGTACTCTGACCAGAAGGATGGCTTCAGAACCAAGGAAGTGGAATATTACAAGTGGCTCCAAAGGCAGATCTCAGTTGGCAGAGAAAAGACTTTATGAGGATGGGGACCCTCCTTGTGAAGGCATGAGTTTCCTGGTGCTGGAAACATCCAGGCAGTGTCTACATTCATCTGAGAAGGAGGAAGACGGCCTATATTTTAGTGGAAATTTGAACTGTGTGACATGTAAGGCCTCTTCCACTGCTTGACTGAAGGGAAATAAAATGAACATTTATATTCTAGTGAAATGCCAGGTACTAAAGTAGGATCATCCACGTGTATTATTTTCTCAACAAACTGATAATGGTAGTATTTAGCCTGTTTTATAGCAATCAAAACTGACGTCCTCGAGGTTCAGACATTTTTATGTGGATGCTTGTTGACTGAGAGCACATTTTAAAATCTTCATTCATTATAACAACTTTTCTATCCCTTTAAAGAGGAGAAGATTTTTAATTAGACCATTTCTAAGACACTAAGTATTAAAATGAGGACTTTTAAAGTGACAAAATTTTTTGACATCTTACCCAAAATTCCATGAGGCATTTTGGTGATACAAAAGGGAAGAACAAAATTTTCTTTAATTTACACTTTGCACCTATATCTTAAATGGCCAATTATTTTATTCATCTGATTTTGGCAGGGATCTATATTACACAGTCTCCATCGAAATTCACAATAAATTAAAGCAGTGCCTTAGTTACGCCCTGGTAACTAGGGAACAGAGAGAGTTATTGAGTGTATCAAATAATCTCTGACTTTCTTATTTTAGAATATGAGATTTTTTACAGACACTTTTACAGTATTTTAAACCTCTACTAATGAAAGCATCTGATAAAAAATTATTTTGGTTGAATAATCTGTCTCTCCTTAATTTAAAGCATACATTTAGATTTAACTTGCAATGCTTTCAAAGAATTCTAAAATAAATAGTGGATATATGTGAAATGTAGCATTATTTATTTATTTATTTATTTATTTATTTATTTTTCATCTAAACTAGGCACTGGCCATGCACTTAGAAATAATTTCCAAATAGATAATTTGGACCACTGTCTTTGATCCCTGCAGTGAGTTGCCCATTGTGGTGAAGAACCAATATTAATCTGTGAGAAAATTGTTTGGAGTGAAGGGTTGAACCTGTAGTCATGGAGTAGAACAAATGCACTCCTTTTGATTAATCACTAGGGAGACCAAAAGGCAGGCTGGATGAACTTGTGGAAAAAAATAAATAAATGAAGCAGGTCCTGCTTTATGGACAGTAGACCATAAATTCATTTTCACATGCTAGAGCAACATATAGTGTATTTATTTCTATTTAACGCTGTGACAATATATGAATTTAACTCTATTTACATGTTCCTAAAATCTCCACAACACCCCATGTCTAGTATTAACTTATCTTAGTGCTTATTAAACAGTTATGGAATTACCTCATTACTGGTCTCTACTATTGTTAGGTTATAAACTCCTTGAGGACAGGTATTCATTATTTCGAATGCTGTGTACATAGGACTGCGTTTGATGTATGGCACTCATTCATTCATTGAAAAAATATTTACTGGGTATCTACTTTGTACCAGCTATGTGCTAGATGCTAGGAATGTAGTAGTGAACCAAGCAAACATGTTTTTTCCTCCATAGATCTTATAAATAAAGTAAGAAATCAAAATGTTTAAGTTCACATAAAATTACTAATATATTTGATGGAATGATCTAAGTGTATAATTTTGTCCCAAGGAAATTTACTCTTTATAACAGTATTGGGAAGCTGAAAAGAAAAGTCTCAGAAAAAGGGCTAACTCATATAACAAAGAATAATTATAATTTCCATATATTTATGAACTACAATAACACCACTTTTGTACAAAGATAATAGTTATATCCCTTCCGAGGAAAATTTAAGAAATTTGTCGGAAAAGCAGCTCTTTAATCTCATTTTCTCCAAAGAAGCTTAGAATAAAACCTGGATGTTACAATTATGGAAGTATTTAAAGATACTTAGTACTTTTGAAAATTAGGCTTGCTCCATTTTATTATTTTCTACTTCAGTAAACTTTCGTATCAGATTTCCAAACTTTCTTCTTCAACTTCTGAATTTTCTGAAAAAAATATCTTCTGGCAGCTGAATATTCTTTTGTTATGGATTTAATACAGTTTTTAGGAAAAAAATCTAAATATGGTTATTTAAGTGAAAAAATATCTAAAAAGATATTATATAATAACTTTACATTATCCAGATCCCAGACTAATTCAAGTATTAGTACATTCTATGGGTTAGGAATAGTAATAATATATATCACTCAAAATCTGTATTCTCACACTTCTTGGAACCTATTCAAAGTTCTTTTTTATTCTAGCCATTGGTGCAGGAACCAAACAATTCTATGTAGGCTTCAACCAGCTTCCCATAAGTACTACCAGTTAGCATTTTTCCTCTGCTATTGCTGCTAACTTCTCACTCCCTGTCTTGGGTCATCCTTGATGCTGCAGTGTGAACCTTGCCCTGCGATAGATGCAGGGAGGGGAGGTGATGCCCCTGGGGCCACTCTTAACCAATGGGGAATAGCAGTGGATGAACGCTTCCCCTTTCATTCTATGTGGGGTAATTCTCAACCACATTTATGAAGCTCCTTAAAGATCACAAAGGATGGAGTACCAGTGCCCACAGTGGTTGCCAACAAGATAAAGCATTTTTCTAACCCTCTCCTGTTCATTCTGCTTTTTCCTCATATCTGCTCCCTGGGATCATATTTAAAACAAACAAACAACAATAACAACAAAAACACTAACTTTTTCTATACCTGTGTGTCAGACTTTGCTTTGGGGAGATCCAGATGAAGATAGATGCCTTCTCCAAAATAAGAAAATACAGCACTTCCTAAATATGAACTTATGCTCACCATAATAACTTAACTTTTAAAGACATTTGTGTAAACTACTCAGGATGGTTAATCTTTTAAGATAATTGTGAAATCAATCATCTGTATTAATCTCCAATTCAGCTGCTAAGAGGTTTTGTATTTATTATTCCCGATAGAATACTTTGCTTGTTTTCATTAAGTGAATTCTTTACCTGCTGGGTGAGTAAACTAAGTCTTTTGTGGATTCCTGGGCAGGAGCCCAAATTTCTAATAAGCCTTTGATAAGAAATACTTCTTGCATTCTTCTAGTTCACCTACACTGCAGGAAATTAAGAATAAAAGTGGGGAGCTCTTTAACTAGGTCGGGGAGGGGGGGAAAGAATAAAACTTAAACTTTCTACAAGATACACTTTAAAACCACAAGGGATTTTTTTAAACCCAGTTGCCTGCAGTTCTCACTTGAAATGTCAGGAAATTAACCTTGAGATGGGGTCAATCACACAGGACTTGGGCTTTTCCAACTTTTTATTTATCTTATTTTATTAATGTCCTGCTTTTTTTCTCTGTTTCTTTATAACTTAGACCCATAATACATTTTCATGGGAAGTGCAGTAGGATATTAGTTTTCTTGATCGTCTATCTTGTTAAACCATTGGCTTCTTCCTTCATATTTAAAAATAGTAACAATAACGGCATTATAGTGAGTCAAGATTTTCCCCCATAAAGGGGCATTTTCTTACAGGAGAATAAATGTTACAGATTTTCTCTTTTAAGCTTTCATGCTTGTCTCTTTGATATTCAAGGCTCTGTGTGAAAGACTTAAAAGCTTTTTAAAGAAAGAATAAATGGAAACAATAATTCTATGATTTATTTCCAACATTTTTAATTAACCATTCTCTGGAGAGGCAAGACCTAGGTTCAAGTCAGTTTATACCAATTATTACTCAGATAAATGTTTTTAACTTCAAGTTCTTCATCTTTAAAATGGAGAAAATAATAGTGTTTATCCCCTGGGATTGTGTGGATTCAATACGATGAGCTTAATTAAATGTTAACATCATAGGGCTCAACAAATATTATCATTCTTATCATTATTAACATTATCATCATTGTCATCGTCATCATCGTCATCATTGTCTTCAAATGTCCAATGATATAAAACAGGGAAAAGCGTTAAACACAGGTTATTTCATTTATTCCACACAACAAGATATGAGGCATTGATTACTCTCAGCTTTACAAGTGAGGAAACTAAGGCCCAAAAAGTTTGAATAAATTTTCCACAAAATTTCTAAGTGACAGAGCTGAGAGATAAACCCATGTCTGTTCAGCAGCAGAGCTCATAATTTTCTAGTATGGAGTTGCGAAACGTCAGAAATCTGTGAAACTAAACTTCTCCATGGCATACAGTTTTTGATTTAAGAAAATCTTAGCTGTTAAGATTATTTTTTGCTATTTAATTGAGAATCCTCTGCTTAGCTTATTCCACATCAAGAGCGTATATTCTGATTATTGTCTAAATTCACTGTGCCAGTGCATTGTTTCACATCTCATATTTCCTTTTTACTCTGCATGTCAGAAGTTATAAAATAGTCAACATATAATTCTCAGACAAAGAAAATATCTATTTCTGTGGCATGTTTTTAGCAAAGTAATAATACATCTTTAGCACTTTGAGTTAATGAATGGGTTATATATTAAATAATCATTTTTTTCTCTTTTTTATTGCTTACAAATGAATAATATTAAAAAAGAAGAAATCCTATGTCCAAAATATGTCTTGAAAGCTCTAAATATTGATGTGTTCTCCCAGGATACCTCAGACTTATTTATTACAGGGCTTTCTAACATCTAGTGAATTTCTCTCTCTTTTCCATTTCCATTCCTTTTCTACCAGCTGCAAATGTAAGTTTAATAAGTTATGAATATTGGAACTTCACAGTCCACTCCTATAATGCCACTCTCTTGGTGACAACTTCAGCTGATCACTTGCAAAGATGATCTGAAAACACTTTGATGTCTACCCAAATCATAACCTATGATACCAAGATAAAAAGCTTCCTGTTAGCTTGTGAGTTTAAAACTTAAGACCTTGGGCTGCTTTTGTGGTTCTATCTCAGAAACATGGTCTTGAGAAAGCCAGGTTGCAGCACTTTATTTGAGCATACTTCATTATTTCTATCAGCACTCGGTGAATATTTCTTTAGTGACCACTCTTCTTGGCACTGAGAGCAAAACAGACAAAATCCTGCCCTCATGAAATGAATATTCCATGGACAGATGATGAAGCACAAGAACTGAGAGGGCAGCTCACCAGCCATGGCTCCAGAAGGCCACTCACCGTCCACTCACTGAATAAAAAAAAGAGAGTCTGTGATCTGGCAAAAAGCACTGAACTTTGAATCAGGACACCTGATGCTTTTACTTAGTGCTAACTAAGGCCAGTTGTTGAATCTCTTTGGCATCCATTTTCTCATCTGCAAAGGTAGGACGATGTCAGTTCCTCTTAATTTTCACTCTTTGTGCTTAAAAATATGAGATGACTTCACTTTTCCTACAAAATCAAGTCTAAATTTCATATTAAAGATCCCAGCAGAACTAGCTTCAATTCCCTAGGTCTTACTTCCGTTGACTAAGACAAGTCCTCCCCTATGCTTCTGGCTAAATCCTTCTACACTTTTAAGACTTATTTTGAAGGAAGTTTCCTTTGAGACATTTTGAATGTTGCCAATTTTCTGCCTTCATAGATAACATAATGGGATACATATTTAGTATATTTAGAAGTGTTTCCTTTGGAGGGCTTTTTGGAAGTGGAACTAATGAGTCAAATAGGAAAAAAAAAATTAAATTACCAAATTACCAAAATGATTTCCCAAAAACTTGAGATTCACCAGCATTTTATGAGAATGTTTGTTTCAGAAGATTGTGCTTAAGCCCGAGTGTTATTCCCTTAGTTTTTATTTTGGCCAATTGTTTACCTACACACAGGACTCTACATCTCTTATAGATAAGTCAGTTGGGAACCCCTGCTTTACTCATAAGTTAGTTAATAAATGTCCAACATATTAAACACAGAGAATATAGTGTTAGTTGTCACATAAATCAGAAGGACACAGAACGTTGAGAGATGCAACATATTTGAAAAAGTATGCTGATAATTATGAGCAAGTGTATTTAGTTTGGTAAAAATTGAACTCACCTGATAGCTTTCCACTATTTTTTCTACAACATGCTCCCAATGAACAGATATCTCAGAAGATGATAAGACTTTTACGCCTACTGCTGTTGGGGCTTCACTGGGAGCTGAAATTTGATGAGAACATTACATTCTTACATAAGATGCTTATATCGTGGTCATCAGTAATACATGCACACACACACATATTCATATACATGAATGTTAATACAGACAGATACATATACATACACATGTACACACACACTTTTACAAAATATGGAAATCTATAAGGATTTCTCTGTTATCTGTGAGCAAGAACCATACTAATATTTTTGTATTTCTTTTAACTAACCTGTTTATGAAAGCCTGTGGATGCAAATTAAAATTTATTATGTTTAGCTTATCAACTCTGTATTGTCAAAGATAGGAAATTTGGTATTTATTATAGAAAATTAGTCATTACAATTAATTTTCAACTTTCTCACACTTCCTATTTAATATGAGCTAAAGATATACAGCAATACTTCCGTCTTTCTCTTTTATGTTTAAACTAAGATTTTTTTTTTTTTTTTTTTTTTTTTTTTAAGATCCTTTGAAACAAGTTGTGACATCCACTGCTTCTTGTGCTCAGGAAAGCCTTTATAAGTCTAATTGTCCAACTGGGCATCTAGTCAAATATGTATCAAAAGGCTCTGTTCAGTGAAAAAAAAGTAATTTACATCCCTTACAAAAATTACACAAAGCAACTAAGGAAATCTTAAGCAGGAGTGATCGATTTTTATTGCCTTTTATTAACAAGCCATAATCCTCTTTTATGCTAAAATGTCCTGCACATGAACACTGTTGCCATTCCAAATCAAGGTAAATGTGTGGCACTGTGACTGATTTCTTAGCAGTAGCAGTGAAGATGAACACTTAAACAAGTTTTGTCACATGCACGTTTTATGAGACTCATGAAACATTTAGGAAAGAAATGTAATTAAATACAGATGGCCATAACCAAGAGATGACAAGCATGGCCTTTGCCTGATTACTTTAGCATCGAATAAAACAGTAAAAAAAAAATCATATTGGGTGAGAAGGTAACTTGTAAAATGCTTTACACTTTCATTTTCTCTGTGAGATGTACTTAAGTTGTTCAAACTATTGAGTCAAGTTATCATACTTCTGCCGAATCAGAATGAGTGTAGAAAATGTGGGATTAATTACTCAGGATTAAATAGTCCTGAATTGATTATTAACTTAGAAATTTCTACTTGTTATTCTTTCTATGTATTTAATTGAGCTAACTTTAGAAAAGTATGCACGTGTTTGTGTGTGTGTGTAAACATATATACATATATATGATTGCCTTTCATGTTTGTATTGAAAGTAAAGATCATGGGATGATTTGAATAGATATTAAATTTTTAACAAATATGAAAGCTAATAACTCTATGACTGAAGAGCGTAAATTCTAAGGGATAGCTAAATGTTTATTGTGGACTAAAATTAGTGTAAATTGGGTAAATTAATAGATAGTGTTTTTCCTCTAAGAGATCAGAAGAATATTTCACATAGTTTTAAGTTTTAAAACCCTTCCATTTTTGTTTCTCACACATATGCAAAGGGAAACTTGTCCAAGCACAAATGTGTTAGGTCAGAAGCAACGAAAATCTCTACTTGCCTTTCTAGCCATTAATTATTTACATAATGTACGTGAGTACAAAGGTATAATAAGGAAGTCTTACCTTTTTAAATAGGAAAATAAATAATAAAAAAAAGTGTAGCAGCTTAAATAGGAAATCATAGAAGTCAATGTAATTAAGGTTAATATTAAAATATGTATAATTTAGCAGAGATATATAAAGTCCTCCAGAAGCATGCTCAGTTCAGTTAAAGTTTCTAGAAAAACAAAGAGCCAGTATCTGTATTTTTTTCCCCCTGAATAGCCTTTCAGATATCTTTTTTTCTTTCCAAGAAAAAAATTTCAACTGGCTTTCTGACTCCTTTTTCATAGAATTATGCCTAAGTTCCCTTTAATGAAATTCTAGCATGCTACTGTAATGACCAAAGAAGTTACATAAATGATACAATACACAATTTTGAGTTAAAAGGAGAAATTTTATCAAAAAAAAGTGTATGTTAAGGCATTTGTAAAGTAGTGAATTTTATGAATGCACAGACATGCTGAGATTCCCATCAAGTCTGGAGAATTTCTGACTGCAAAATTGTAATCAAGAGTCCAGGAACAGGGGTCTAAGTCAAGGATTTTAGTGGAGATTTCCTAACTACCATAAACATGATCTAAAGGATGAAAGAGATTTTGGCAACGTTCCTGTCATTTAAATAAAGAGATAGACACTTTAATTTGGCTCAAAATTTAGTAACTTATTTACTAAATGCGTGGTATCTTAAAAAGATCTTAATAAGTAGGCCCAAAAGACAGCAAACAAAATGCCTACTGGAGAAACAGAATCCCTCATCAGGACAGTGGGGTCTTTCTTTCACCTACCGTCTTGCGCGGAGTGGATGACGGCTGTGAGGCTGTATGGTCCATCTCCTTTGTTGTTGAAAGCTTTGACTTTGACTTGAAATGCAGTGGAAGGGCGCATGGTCTCATCTTTATGAACGTAGCGGCCAGTATCTGGGTTGGTAACTGTCACTTTTTTCCATTCTTCCCCATCAAATGGCTTAAATGCCACTATGTAACCAAAATTGTTGCCGTAGTGGTATTCTCTTGACAAAGGCTGAATAGAAATTGAAATATTTAATAGGTTTAAACAATACGGTTAACATGGGGAAAATCCTATGCAAACAATAAATATGCTACACATGGAAGCATGCTTTCTGTAAAAACGTTCTTAGTTCATAAGTGAGAGCTGCCTGAAAAGGCCAGGGCACAAATGTGCTCCAACGTGTGGTGACTTCATTTACCAAATTCGTTATTTCTGGAACACCCCACGGGGGCTAAAACCTTGGGCTGCTTTTGTGGTTCTATCTCAGAAACACGGTCTTGAGAAAGCCAGGTTGCAGCACTTTATTTGAGCATACTTCATTATTTCTATCAGCACTCGGTGAATATTTCCTTAGTGGCCACTCTTCTTGGCACTGAGAGCAAAACAGACAAAATCCTGCCCTCATGAAATGAATATTCCATGGACAGATAGCGACCAGTACTCTGGGCTTTTTTACTTTCAGTTCCTTCCTTCTAGGATGTTTCCCATTTGTCAGAAGGTCCCTCTCTCACTTTCTTGAGGTTAAAAAGCCACTTGATGCTTTCCCTGGCCACAGGATCTGCCATTTCAAGACTCTTTCTGCAATAATCCATATAGAATCCCCCCACTTTATTTTTTCTCTTTAATACAATAATAATGATTTACACTACATATTTTACTTATTGTCTACTTTACTGTCTCTCTCCACTAGTATAACATAAGTTTCATGAGGGCAGGGTTATTGTCAGTTTCATTTACCTAGACTCTAGAACAGAGCCTCAAGTAGTATTTATTCAATGGATAAGTAAATGAATTTCTTCAGAGTTGAAAGGCTATGGTAAGACAGTTAACAATGTTCTGGAATATCTGTATTGTAACCAAGCAATAGAAACTGGTCAGAGGAAAAAGAATGCAAAAGGAGGAAGGGATAACATCGCACTCAGCTTTAGGAGGCTGGCTATGGGCCCCGTGTGACTCCAGTGCTGAAGTAAGAGCTCTGTTTTGCATTATTTCCTCAGAGTTATTATTACATAACAATTGCTCAATAAAGAAGTCTGTGTCAGCCCTAACAATCCATTATTTATAAATACCGACTCAAAGCAAGTTCTACTGAATATACATCATTTAGTCTTTTTTAGCCAATAAAGTAAATGTGCCCATTGTATATTGACTTTTTTCACCAGAATATCAAAGTTAAGGTGTCTTGAGGAAAAACCTTAACTAAATACAACACAGTAGCTTGAATATCCATAGGTTAAACAGGAATGCCTGTAAATGTACAAAGTTCAAAGGGAAAAGAAGTTGTTCTTGGTTGCACGATATAGAAATCCTGAAGCATGATCACAAGGATGTACAAAATATGATTTTACATTATTAATAGAATAGCCTAACATTCCCACCATAATTTAAACATTTTTTTCTTATTGATAGTTCTATACTTAATTTTTGCAATTTAGTAGATCAGAATTAGCTACGGAGTTTTCAAAAGTTAGTGATTCTCAGGCCCTAGTCTCAGAGAGTTGATTTCAAATTTTTGGAATAGGAATTTCCAATTCTGAATTTTTTGACCAGCTCCTCATCTTATTGTGAGGCAGATACCTACACAGTTTAAGAAAATCAAGCCTAAAGAAAGGAGTAAGATGTTAAAATTTTTCCAATATCTTCACTTTTGTGTGATACACTGACACTAAAACTGACAAATCATTTGAGATTTGAATGAAGAAAAGACAATTTTTTTCTAAATCTTACTTAAAAATGTGATTTAAATGCCAAGTATAAAATATGACTACAGAGCACAGAGTGAAGTCAATTTCTGCTAAATATCCATTTATTATATAAATCAATTTAACTCATGTAGAGAATAAAACCTGTCATTTTTCCTGTAGTTCTCAATCCTTTGGAGACTTAGTTGTGTTCTTTGACTTTCTGCAGTGATTAGATACTGAAAATATTTAACGGATACATAGAGCTATACAAAACTTGTTACCTAGATAAATGCCAGATATCTAATTCAGACAAATCTATGTTATCAAAGCCTTCCGCACCCTGAATATCTCTCTCACTTCAAAAATTCAGCTAAGATGCATTGTTTTCCAGACATTATAGTCTCTGATAAAAAGCTCCCCTTTGGGTCGTAAAAATTTAATATAATGTTTTGGACACCTCAATAACAAGTCATTTGGGGGGACTTCTAAGACTGACTAATGATAGATTACACATGGTGATGAAAGTAAGTCTCAAGTGAGAAAGCAAGCTCCAATTTAAAAACAGATGCTGATACAAAAGATTTTTTAACTGAATCTTTGGAGTTTTGAAAGTCCAGAGCAAATGTTATGAATTGCAATTGGGTTACTAGGCCACAGTGAGTACATAATATCTCTGGAATGAGAGAGTTGAATGTTTGTTTAATCTTTAAACCTACAGATACTTTAGCATCAATAATCTGTTTTGGTATAAGAACTGCACTAAGCCATAGTAAGCCAGGTAAAATCTGGCATGCATTTAAGAAAAAAAAATCATTTTAGTAATTTATTCTTGTTTAGGTTTGGGGCATTGTCTTCTATTTCAATTTATTTCAGGAAGCAAAATGGGTTTGAGATTAAGTGTAGGTAAAGCAGCCTATTAACATATGTAACTTCTTAGCACTTACCGCCCATGTTATGGTCAGTTCTCTGTTGCTTCCACCCCCACCTCCTACATCTGAAGGAGCCACATTAGGTGCTGAAACAAATAAACAAATAAACAAAGCTACAAATGAGAGGCCCTGTAATTATTTTCTGACATTAGAGTTCTTATTCACTTAGAAACTGTACATTTTTCTTTCACCAGGAAAGACAAGTTGCACACATGATCCACTCAGATATACTAACAATGCCACATAGTTGCTGTAATAATGTTTTACTGCCAAGAAAAGAATTGATTCAGTGCCATAGGAAATGTACTAGTTTCCTTCAACAAAGTAGTGAAGCAAATTTGCCTTCCCATCTTTTTTTTTCCTGTGTCTTTTTATTTAATATGGTTTTGAAAGATTAGACGTATTTTATTGGGAAAATATCTCACAGCTCGTTTTGAACTCTATGACCTAACAACTCACTGTTGTGTTAGTTTTATGCCTCAATCTACAAATAACTGTTAAGAAACGGTGCATGTGCATTAACATAAGATTATGTTTCCCTGAGATATTTGGAAACAGAAATCTAATGCTGTTATTATGCTCTTATTTTCAATGCCTAAATCTCTTCTGGAACCCTGTCCCATCAGTGACTCTAGTTCTCCCCTACTCCCATCTTTTTATATCATCCTTCTATTTTTCAGTCTCTACCGTAATGACTATCCTTTTCAGTCTCTCCAGCCTTAAAAATCATCCTGTAATACTGTTTTCCTCTTAACCTCACCCTTTCCTGTCACTGAACTGCAAAGAATGATATATGACTATTTTTATACTTCACTCCATAATCACTTTTTAACAACCCATATGTTTCCACTTCTTCATATTACTGAAATCACTCTCTCAAAAATCACAAAATTGCTTTTAACTACCAAGTGCAATGGCCTCTTTGCTTTTCTCCGAGTTATTCTCTCTCCTTTGAAGTCCTTCAAGGTGGGTGCTGTATCTTATCAGATTTGTATACTCTATCTTATTGTAGGCTTTACCTTATTGGATTTGCATCTAATTGGAGTTGTACAGATAATACTAAAGCATAGTTTGTTCCTGCACTCCAGGCAGTTGGAGACCAGCTACCCAGCTATACAGATGAAGACCGTGTTTTTATTGAGAACATACATTTTCCCACACAACCGCTGTGACTCAGTCTGAAATATCATTCCCGGCTCTCTTAACATTTTAAAGAACAGATGAAATGTCAGTTCTTCCATGACTCCCCAAATAGTCCTTCCCTAAAGGAAACAGTCACACCTTCTACAGAGTATTCATTTACTGAATTACAGATCCTAACAAGTAATTGTGATTCACAGATAAATACTTCAAAACTTCCTCTATGTTAGCCACATAAATTCTTTGCTGAACTATGTACATTAATTGCACAGAAACAAACAAAATACAGGCTTTTCTTTACATCTATAAAACTATATGGTTTCCTTTCCTGATTAAGAAATTAATGTGAAGTTTGAGAGATTTTATTTTATTATTCTATTTTATTTTATTATTTTATTATTTATTATTAACTGTCACCACTTGAGTGTTAGAAATTAAATTGAGTGCATGGGGGTGTTAAAAGGTAATTTACTTGTAGCACTTTAGATGAAATACATATTGAAGGCTGGGACATTAAAATACTGCTGGAAACCCTTTAAGCCCCATAACTCATATTCTGAGGTTAAAATTTTACATGCTATACAGAAACAAAGAACATGTTGTCTTATAATCAATGAATAAATCAAATTTTGTGTTTAAGTACAAATATTATGGGCACAGGCAAATAATTTCAAAAATAACTCTAGAATAATTTAATTTATTATATTACAATTTGTTGAATCAAATATTGCCTCCATCAGGACAAGTATTATTTGCAAAAGCATTTCACCATAATCCTTTTAATTATAATCAATATTAACCTTTGTTATTTAGAACAGAGCTAAAAATAGAGTATGTTTATGTTAGAGTGAATATTTTTCCCATTTCATCACTTTTAGTTTCAGGTCTAACACACTTCAAATAAGTAATTCAAGATTATTTTGCTCTTCAAAGATCATCCATTGAGTTCACGATGCTGAAAATAAGACAAAACAAAAGCACAGAAATAAAGGTAGCTATATCTCTTAATAGAGTGTTTTATATCTTACTTGGAATAATAGAGTGTTTTATATTTTAATTTTCTTCTTTAAGCTTTGAACGTTCATTTGTAGCTTTAGCAGCTAAGGGACATTTTTTCACAAGTGGAATTGGCATGTAACCTACATATTTGACATGAATCTGAGTACCTAACTACTCTGTATTTGTATTCAGCCCTGCAGAAACAGGACTTGGCCAAATACTGATTCCTTTCAGGGAAGTAAATCACCCTGAGCACAAGGAAGTTTACTTAACTTTAGGCTCCAGGGCATCTGACAGTGAGCAAAATAGACTTTCTCTTAACAATAAATTATTAAAAAGAATTTAAACAAATATTTAGGAAAAATACAAAATTCTTGAATTAACAATGAATAAACAATTAAAAATAGTGAGGCTTTTAAACTTGTCTTTTTGCCATGATTTCAGTCTAATAATGATTCCTTAATGATGTTTATAGGAAGGCTTTCGTATTTCAGTTGTAGATCTAAAAAATATTTAAAAAGAAAATCAAGCCAATGTCATGATTATTCTTTCCTATGAAAAGAAACTGTTGCCAATTTTACTTGTAAATTTGAATGCTTAAATAATTTGCATATAAGTAACATTTGGGGCTTTGGCGTTTTGTTTAACAATGTACAAACTGCCTTGTGACAAATCCTAAATTATAAAAATCATGGAGTATAGGAAGAAAAGCCCTTGATTTAAAATATATGGACTACACAGTTTTTGTTAATTATTGCTTTCCATTTTTACAGAAATAAAGTTACCATGAATGTAGCTTCTCATTTCAATTTGCATCAGAATTTTACTGTGATTTAAAACAAATTTTTTAGTAAGAGATTCAAAATGGTATGTAAGTAATGCTCTAGGGTCTAGATAAACAAAGGGATTAAAGCCTTACACCTGCTTTTATTCTATCTATAAATATATTTTCTTTCTGAAGAGTCATTAATAAAATCAAATGAACTGTATAATATTTGGATATTCAAATGAGTTCTTCATAATTCTTATGATCTCCTGCTCTGATGGTGGACCCAATTGCTAACATTCTTTATGCATCTACCATGTTAAAGTGATGCTCTTCCCAGGTAAAAATTATATACGGTCTGAAATAGTTCACAAAAACATTAATGTCTTTAGATCTTATCAGGCCAAAATTGTAGTTTGCTTATTAATCTGGACTGTGTTCTCAAACAGGAAAGTTAAATGGGCGTAGCATAGTAAATACGTTAACTGCTCAATAGAATGATAGTCTAAAGACAAGTCATCTGGGGGAATGTTTAGATGGGCAGAAAAGAATGCCACAAACTGAAATAAGCATAATGCATAGTAAATTTATTATAAAGAACCCAAACCGATTATGGATTTTTCACTTAAGTGAAAGAATGAACATTTTCTAGTTTATCTCAGTGTATTAAAAACAAAAGCATCTAATGCATATGTTAACCTTGTTTCAAACAAAACAAATTATATTTGGTAATATATTTTTCTAAATTTTAATATGCAAATATCACAGTAGCTTTGATCACTACTTTTCATTATCCTCTATTAACTTACAATTGCAAGAACCATCCTCTTTCCCTTCTTGTTCCTCTCTTTTCCTTCTATAAATAATTTTAAGCACCAATTATAGACACTGTGTTGTGTTAAGCACTAAAGTTAACAATATGAATAAAATCTGATTCCGGTCCTGAAGATGCTAATGTAGTAAAATTAAATATTACAACTGGTTTTAGTTCAATGTGTTAAATATCCCTAATGTGTTAAAAATCCCTAGTAAAAGTTTGCTGGATGAATGGATGAATGAATGAATGAATAAAAAAGCTCAGCTTACTAAAAGACTCATCTAGAACTTAGAAATGATTTTTACATATCGTACCTAATTGGATACTCAGGTCAGCACTTTAAAATAAATATACAGAAAAGTAGCATTATTCTCTTTTTACAAAAAAGGCGAATGAGTCCCAAAAGTAGTTAGTTAACTAGCCCAGGTCACACTACTCACATGTACAGAAGCTGCAACTTTAACTCAGGCCTCCTGATGGCTTAAAATTCTACACTCTTTGCTTCTTTAAAAAAAAAAAGAATTTTCTATTACATAACTAGTGACAGCTACTAACTTTAACATAGCACCTTACTAGCTATAAAACATGTTCTTAGCACCATCCACCTCCTTTATCAAACACATCTAAAAAATAAAAAATAAAAATAAATGACAGAGCTGAATAGCTTCATTAGACATGAAATTAAAGCTCTCTACATAGTATGAAAGTGCTGATTACAGTGTTATGTTATTTTTTCTCTTTTTCTTCTTAGTTTGATCTGGCAAATAAATGGCAAAGTTGTCAAAACAAACGTGAATGTACCATTTTAGGGTATTGACTTACCAACTGCACGTGCAGAGCTATTAGCTATGGGGGTATATCTTACAATGACACATCACTTTGAAGGATGCTTCTGTTATCTCTTATTTACAGTCAAAATTAAATGGGTTACAATGATTACAAACACATCTTCTAATTCTTCATTTGGGGCCATCCATTTTGTAATGCACTTGTCTGAAACCAAAGAGTATACCCAACTGTGCCTGGCAATCTTAAAATTAAGTAATTGGACAATTAAGGGCACATGCCTCACTAGATAATGTCCTGTCTTTTAATCAGTATAATGAGGCACAGGAGCAACCTTTCCATAAAATGGGAACCAGCCTTTATCCCACATAACATATGCTGGCATCTCTTAGAGAGTTGTTATAATGGTACATGATGAGACAAACATCCCCCTGTTTCAGAAAGTATTTTTATTTTTTTGTAAGGATAAAAAATGTAAATGTCCAATTTTATGAATATTCAATTTTTCAAAAACAGGATGAAATGAAAAACAGAAATTAAAGAGAAAGTCTGTTGGATTGTATTGTATTAAATATATAAATTATTCCTTTAAGATGATTAAAATTACATGAAATTATATGATCCTCTTTTATGTTAATAAAAATGCAAATATATTGCCAAAAGACGTGATCTATTAGACTAGACAATATTTTCTTATAAGCATATTAAAGCTTAAAATGAGCATTAATGGCATAATAAAAATTTTATTCAGCAAATAGTATACACTAGACAGCACTAACTTTGCTTTCCTTACATGTTTTTCATCATAAAAAAATTCATAAGATAAATAATTTCCTCTTAGAGGTGAGAAACCTGAGGCTCAGAGAGGTTAAGTAACATGCTTCTAATCACAGAGTTTTAAATGATGGAACCAGTATTCTACTAAAGGATCAGTGTCCCAGAGCTTTAATACTGCATATTGCCCTCCTAGAAAATTATTTAGGAATGAAGCTTTTAGAATTGCAAAGCCCTGAATTTGAATCCTAGCTCTGCTTCACATTAACCAAGTGTAATCTTGACTTCTTTGTCTGTAAAATTAGGAACAGTAATACCAGTTGCATAAAGTTATTGTGGGAATTAAGTGGAGCAATGCAAGCAGAGAGTTTAGCACTCTGTGATAACATACAGCAAGTGCATAAATGATAGTAGCCATAAAACTTGATTAATAAAGGATCCAAAAATATTTTCTTATGAAAGATTTACAAATGTATTAGAAGTTATAGGATTTATTTTTTCACAATTGAAAGAAAGGCATCATCTTATTATATCACGATTGGGCCAAATCTTGCATTGTGAATAAGACCGTTATCACTTCATATGTTTGTTTTGTGTCTGAAGGCTTTTAAGAGAAGTTATTTTCCAAGTACACTAGAGAGAGAATTAATTCCTTAACAAAATACCATTTGAGCAAACATGTTAGAGGTCATGCTTAATGAAGGTGATGCCAAAAGTTGTTAGTTAAAAGTAACAACCTTACCAAAATTTTAGGTTTGATATCACTAAAACAAATTTTTCCCAGCATTTCTAAAGATAAGAAGACATTAAGGTTGGAAAGTCTTCAGAGTTACCTACAAACTACAGGTAGCAAGCACATCAAAAAGTATTCTTATCTTCTAAATATGATACTAAATATAAATTATATTTATAGATTCACAGATGAAAGAATCAGATTGAATCTTTCTTTCTGAAACATGTTTTGCTGTTGTTGTTCTTAAAAACATATTTAATTTAATCAAATATACACTGAGATTTAAAAAAAAAATCCAAGTTATTATAATTCTGTCCAAATGATCAACTGAAGTATACTAAAGCAATCATTTTTGAAATAAATAATACATAATTTTTTGGTAACAGAGTTCCTACAATTTTTTGGTAACAGAGGGGAGGGTCTACTCCTATCATCAATGCCAGAGAAAGTATCTTCCCTCCCCATGAACAATGTTGTTTTTGGATCAGAATTAATTCATATTGTACTAGTCAACAGATCACAGAAAATTAATCAAGCTCAATGAGATAAAAAAGGCCTATATCTGACATAAGCATGTCATAATTTTTAACTGAAATAAAATCCTTTTGTTTGCTTAGACCAACTTGATCATTTAATATTTTTGCAATTTTATTTTGAAAATGAATACTTGTTATATCAAAGCAAGTGCATGATCTCTCAGCATGAATTATGTGGTTGAAACCACCAGTCAGATAATGTTCCTGTCAGCCAGTTCCTTTGTATTTTTGTTTTTCAAGAAAGGGCAACTGTGTTCAGTCCATCACACAGAAACTTCTATTACAAACATAGGAGGCTCTAAGGAATAATCAAAACCAAACAAACACAAGGATCCTGGCTATGTGGTATCTGTGTTCTCTAAAGCTGCAACATATATTACCTCCATATCCTAATGAGATTTCTATGAGGCAGAGAAAAAGGAACAATTGTTTTCGTTTCACAGGTGGATATACTAAAACAAAAAATGGTGTTTAAGTCATATCTAGCTCTGTAACTGAGAATGAAATATGAGCTTCTACTAGAACGTAAATAAAGGTTCATATAAATGGCTGTGTGTTTAGGAGTCCTGCTTGGGAAAACACCTTTAAGAGAGAAAGTTGAAGGTATCAGGTCTGTGTTTGAATTCTGAATCTTGCAAGTAGTTATATTAACCTAGGTAAACTGTTTAGTGTTTCTGAGTCTACTGCCTATTAATGAGCATTAGATTGTAATACCTACCTCAAAATATTATTGTGAGGATTAACTGAAATGTATCTGAAAATGCTCAGCACAGATCAGTATTTTAGTGTTTCTGTTATTCCTTTATTACAGAATCATCAGATTTATCTGATAAATTACATGAAACTTTAAGAGATCGTTTATTGATGGCAGTCTCTCTGAATAACTTGGCTTTAAAAACTAAAGACAGTACAATTCATAATTCTATTTAGAAGTTAGGCCAAGGAATTGATGTAGCCGGAAATGTGGATAAGTGATATTAAGATATCACAGCAGAATTTTAATGGCATTCTGTCATCCATTTAAAATATTTTCCCCCAAATAAAGCACTGAAGTTTGGCAAGGCACAGTAAAAATAAACTCAGAGAGTCTACAAAACATTTTCTTTTTCATAGACAGGGAATAATAAAGAAGAATTATTATTAGAATCAGAACAATATTTTTGCCTAGAAATTCAAGGGAGAAGGAAAACAGAGTGGGGTATTTCTTGTATAAAAGGCTATTAAAATGGAGTTGGTATTCAGCATAAAAATGTGAACCTAAATTGGAAGAATAGCCATGGTTAAGCTGTGATAAAAGAGCACATTTAGAGTGACATCTAATATTAAAAGAACACATTATAGCTATTTCTGAGATGCTCTGACTCCCCAGGTGGTATAGATCCAAGAGACCCCATCACATTCCCTCCTTGCCAGGCTCACCCTACTCTCCTGCCCATACCCTCCATCCACGTGGCTGTTCGGTTATCCATGTCTTTGAGAGATACAACAAACTGTGAGCCTTCTAAATCATGCAATCTGCTTAACCATGACTCTGCCCGGTTAAGATTCACAATTTACATTAAAGTTTATATTCTAAACACCAACTTCATTTAAGTGGTGTTCAGTGGATCATATAGTTGCCTCCATTTACCTCTTTTCCATTAATTATGTAAGAATATTCTAAAGCTTTATATTTTCTCTTTTGGTTTTTGACTGTCTTGACACAGAATGCACACACCTGTGCGAGATACATATACACACATTTTTTAGATAAATTACTTACCTCAGAGCATTATTTCCAAATACATTCAATTATATGCTAAAGTGTCACTGAATTTATATTTTAAATTTTAAAAAGTTTCTTCTACATACCAGCACCATCTGTTTTAATTTTGCTTGATGGTATACTGGGCTCTCCTATACCCAATGTATTGGTTGCTAGCACACGAAACTCGTATTCCATCCACGGGATTAAATCCACTGCTCTTGCTGCCTCCATATTTCCTTCAATAATCGGGGGATCTAAATAAAATAAATATTAAATAGAGAATATTAGTTGAGTAGCATCATTCTTATAATTCTCTATTTTTATTTTACTGTTTTGAGAAAATGGCACATGTTCCACTGAGTTGAAATAAAAATAAAAAGTAGGAATGACAAAATGTTAAGTTCAAGGGAGTAAGAGGAGAGGTCCTTAATAGATAACACGTTAGAAAGAGAGATATGCACATGTATCATTTATTTATTAAGTATAGGGTGGGAGCACTGAGATTCTGCATTTCTAACCGGCTCCCAGCTCTTGCTTCTGCTGCTAGTACACTGGCTACAACCTGAACAGCGAGGGGCTGAATTCTGAAGACAGAATCCAGAAAGATTTCTTGAGGCAAAGGTACAACTTGTGTAGTTAAAATTTTTATGGACTGCCACTGATGTAGTGTATGGGTAGTGAATGGTTTATTACTAAGGTACCTATATGTTTATATTCTTTTGTAGTTAGATTTTTAGATCTATACCCAAATCATTTGGGGCACTGATAATAAAGGTTATAATAATTCTTTCAGATTTATTAAGTATTTCTCAGAATTTATGCTACTAGATACTAACAGGAAAATTATAACTTAGGGGTAAGATATGTTCAAGATTGCTTATTTAATTGAGGTATGATAAAACATACAACCAAGGCAGGACTATACATTATTTTAAGCTCTCCTAAAATATTCTCACATGTGTTTTTAATAATTAACTTACACATACATATGCATGTAAATACCTGTACATCACTTATTGGAAAATGTGTTCCCTTAGGCTTATATATGACTCATTATCTTATTACTTAAGGAATTTTTATCTGGCACTGCAGACCATGAATAAATAGCTTTTTAAGATGCTGTACCCATCATCACAATAAATGTTAAGCATCCCAGTGTCCAGTTTCTACTTTTAGACAAATTCTTAATGGCTCAGACTATCCCATGCCTCACACTGTCATGTGTGGCACGTGTGGCATAACTCTCCTAGACACTAATTTTGCCATCCAGTCTCTTATTTTGTTAAGAATTTGTTTTATGCATTTGACATATATTTTTGACTTTCTGATTAAAAGTTTGGCTTTCCTTCTCCTCTGTTTTAATTCTGCCTCTTTATCTCCTGTTTTCTCTACCCCTTCCTCACACCAAATTGGGATTTGTTTGTCTTACTTTGTATACATAGGAAGTTATTTTAGGTAATTGGAAGAGGGAAGATGAAGTTTTGATTTGCGAAGGACTCTTCACGGAGAAAAGGAAAACACAGAACTGTTTGTATGACACTGGGTAGAGTGGCCCCCTTCTTCACTAGATACCTTTTTATGATTTTGAGCCTCCTATAGAAGGAGCCATTGTAGTGGCTTGAATGGTGACTCCCCCCACAAAAGATATGTCTATGTCCAAATCACCAGAACCTATGAATGTGACCTTATTTGGAAAAAGGATCTTGTAGACCATTTTAATTTTAAGACAAATTAAGTTAAGAATCTTTGGATAAGGTATCCTGGATTATCTAGATAGGCCCTAAATCCAATGACGTGTCCTTATAAAAGAAACACAGCAAAGAGACATATAAGAGAGTGAAATGTGACCACAAAGGCAGAAATTGAAGTGATGCAGCCACAAGCCAAGGAGTATTTGGAGCCTCTGGAAGCTAGAAGAGGCGAGAAATGGGTTGTTCCCTGGGATCCTTGGAGAAGGTGCAGCCCTGTCAACACCTTAGTTTTGTACTTCTGTTGTTTCAAATCATCAGATCTGTGGTAATGTGTTATGACAGACATAGGGAATTAATACACAGGTTTAGAGGCTGAAGCTGATGGAAATGTTTGTGAGTTTGTGAGTCTGGGGAGTCCAAGTAAAAAAGTATAATAAAAGGGTCAAGGAGGCAGTCTGGTCCTTGCTCCTGCTTCTTATGCTGCAAAACCCTAGCACCATTTAAATGCTTGAAGAATGGAAATGAGGGAACCATTCTAAAGGGTCCCTCTTGGCAAGGGCATGGTGTTCTCACGATGGTAAAGGCTACCCTGGGGCTTTTCCAAGCAGCTGGGCAGTCAACAGGTAGGGGCAGGTGAAGGCTGGGTCAGAACAGGAAGAGCCAGATGGATGTGCAGTGAAAACTGCAGCTGATAGACTGATTCTGAGCATGTATGAGGATCCAGTATGAAAATATCTCCAAACAAATGGAAGATCAGGAATATGTTCAAAGAGTAGAAATTCATACTTTACTACAGAAAACATTTGGAAGAATGGTGAGAGATAAAGAAAGAAAAGTCAACTGGAGTCATTTTAGGGTAGGTTTTAGATTCCAGATGAGGAGTAAGGCCTGTGACTAAATGAAGTCTGAGATGAAGAAAGGAAGAAGAATAAGCAGAAAGCCTTGGAGTTACAACCATGAGAAGACAGACCTCATTGAGAAACCCTTGACCCAGTGATGCAAACAACTTTCAAAAGGGGAAGCTGGAAGTGGATGTTAGGAAGATGGACTTCCAGAATGTACCTTCTGAATGATTAAGGAAGGAATTTGATATCTATAAGTTTTTGTTTTTTTTTAAAAAATATTTATTTATTTAATTTATGGCTGTGTTGGGTCTTTGTTTCTGTGCGAGGGCTTTCTCTAGTTGTGGCAAGTGGGGGCCACTCCTCATCGCGGTGCGCGGGCCTCTCACTATCGCGGCATCTCCCGCTGCGGAGCACAAGTTCCAGACGCGCAGGCCCAGCAATGGTAGCCCACGGGCCCAGCTGCTCCATGGCATGCGGGATCCTCCCAGACCAGGGCTCGAACCCGTGTCCCCTGCATTGGCAGGCAGACTCTAAACCACTGCGCCACCAGGGAAGCCCCGATATCTATAAGTTAATAATATATTCTACAAGGATAGCTAACAGTTGTGAACACTTCTCTTTTTAGAACAAAACCAATTATGATCATTCTTGTTAATACACATTAACATCAGTACTTATGAGAAGATAAGTATCTAAAACAAATAAATTTTTGGCATATCTTTATAATACCCCCTCTATAAAACCATTTATATAAGTAGTAGGGCTAACTTAGCAAAAAATGACTAATGCCAATCATTTTAGAAAAATGTATTTAGAATTAAAAATGGTTCTGTATCTGGCCTGCTTTCCTTCCCCAGAGGGGGACAGGACTTTGGACGCATACCACATCATAAGAACAGGGTTTAAAAGTTTGCTTTCTTACTTTTTTCCAGTCCAATCTTGAGCTCGGTAGACCATATCACCACTTTACAACTTGAACTTCAAGACCGGCTATGTCCATACCAGGACACACCTATAACATGTCTCTATGTCCCCCCTTGTTTGTTCCTGGTTATTATTTATGGACATACATATGTTTCTTTTACTTCTTATTCATGTTTGGGAACCACTCAGTGCCTGGTACACCTAGAATGATGTTTTGTAAGTAGAAGTACTTAATAAATATTTGTAAAAATTAAAAATAAACTACAAATACAAAAGTTGTGCTTATTTAGAGTCGACAATGTCTTAATGCAAGAAGCACAACCGTGTGTATAACTTTATTGTCTCCTTCAACCCTGAATCAGTCAGGCAACTGGTAGAAGAAAAGAGGGCACTCTGTTACCTTGTCCCACCACAAAATATCCACGCTCTATGGCTCTTATGCCTGTATTTAGCTCATAAATCATCCTGCCTTGTCTAAAGCAGAGGGTAAACCTCGTCTCCATCCTCTTAAGCTCTCTCCCACCCTCTTTAACTCTGAGTTGATCCTTTTCAATTTCTCTCCTCCACTGCTACTGTGTTTTACCTCTAGTACACATTTTTATGTATTTTATTCTGAGCCCTAAATGTCCCTATAAAAGGATTTGTACCTTCTCCAACCCCTTCAGCCCTGGTAGGAACTAGTGGATGTATTTCATTTCTCCAAAACCACCCACACAGATAGGTTGGAAGCAAAGGTCATCTTTGCTTTGGAGAGAGATTCTTGCCCCAAGCCAAATGCACAATAATCAGGAGCAGAGGGACTTTGTGTTCCCTCTCTTCAGCCAAGTTCCTTGCAACCTGTTTGCTATTCCTGGAGTCAGAAAGAGAGGAGAGTACTTGGCAAAGTAGAGGCAAGTACCACGAATCAGGACTGTGGTCTCAAGTTCCTGAGTTTTAACTGGGTCATTTCTGAGTCAGGCCACTTTTTACAGACAATCTCAGTTTTGGAAATCAGATTTTAACTGTACAAAGGCTGTCAGAGGCTTCTTTCTATAAAAAACTAAAATGTTGTATATTAACCTGGTAGGTATTTAAATCTTGGTTTTACTTCTAAGTGTAAATTTCAAGCAAAGGGATACAGAATAAGAGACATACTTCTTACTTTAATATTCAGGTCAAAAGACTCCCTTTAGAAGGTTTTATTTTGATAACCAGCCATGAGCACTAATCTACAGATCTATTTTCAAATACCTTTAGTCCATAAGGCTCAGAATAAAAAATATTCTGAGTATTCTTTGGAGGAAAAGAGAAGCAAGCCTCATGGGTATCCCAAGGCCAATAGTCACAATTGCCTGGCAACCATGCTTTGTGGTGCTCTGCCTTAAGACCACAACAACTAGTTCCCTGAGCAGCTTCAGAACTAGGCAGAATGACCTCCAGACTAAAAAGCAGATGTTTCAAAAATAACTCCAGGTAATATAATCACACCTGTTCTAGGTTCTTGGAAGTTGCCATAGTGAGTTCTGTTATTTCCTCTGGGTTTAAATACAGTTTGACTCCTTAGGATCCTCCATCTCAATCTAAAACCCAAGTATTTGAAACTACCCAGAAAGAATTATCCACTTGGGGATCTAGCTGAAAAAGCTGGTCCATTGTTTCAGAATGAAAATGGACAATTAAAGGCCTCTCTCTGGCTCTGACACAACTACTCAGTGTGATGTTAGAGGCTCTCGACCCAACTTGTAGATCATCTGGCAGGACTCAGAGAAGAGCCAGAGTTATGACAATGTTCCTTGCAGAGAAAGAGAATCGGATTGTTCTCTGAATTCCCAGAAAGTGTGATTCATTGATTCTTCTCTATGGAAAGTCTGCATGCTGCCTCATAAAAACCCAGAAGTTTATCTTTGAAATAAGAGCAACAAAAGTGAAGCTATGGAAAGGCAAAAAATAAAACAGTAAATTCTAAAATGTAAATCTCCTACAAGGAGCCTAATGCTTTTTCATTTTTTTAACCTATCAATTTGACAAAGATTTAAAAAGAAAATACTAAGTAAAGGTATGGTGGAAGAGACGCTTATATACTGTTGATTGGAATAAAACTTATTCCACCTTTCTACGGTGTAATTTTGTAGTAAGCTCATGGGCTTAAGCAATAATTTAACTCACAAATGTCTATTCTGAGGAAATAATCTAAAATTCAGAGGAACATTTATGTGCTGTGACGATAATTGCAGAAGATTGGTAACAATTAATTCTAGTGTTCCACAAGACAGAATTTTAAATATAAAGACACTTTTCTTCTCCTTTTTCAAGAACATATCTGAGGTTCTCTCAATTGCTCCTCATAGCACAGTTTCCAGGCCATTTTATTTTCTGGCCAACATTCCTTTTCCACACAAACACACACACACACATACCATCACCAACAATATTCTATAATTTTTCCTCTGAAAGTAGCAGCATAGAATCCAACACACATTCTAAATGTGACCTGAGCATCTTGTAGAACACCTGGAATGGTATCAGATTTCTGTTGTCCATCCCCAAAAAAGTTCCAGAGAAGTGATACTTACAATAGATTGTTTTAAAGATCTACAGTCTATTATTTCATCTCATTATTCTAAACTTAATCATTAGAATGTTGAAAGTTGGTATCTTTGAAAAATATTTACTGGACACCTTAACTAATTACCTGCATGAAACTGAATTTAATCCTATACCTTCTTTTTTCAGTGGACACCACAGTAAATAAGAACCACGTGATTTTTATTTCTGCAGTGGTTGTAAATTTTTTTTTTCCACTTCCACTTAGAACACAGTCACAAGAACTTTACTGACCAACTAACAGGAAGAACATGCAAGATAATCTACAAAATAATAGTTTTTTCAGAGCCCATTGGAGAGCTGACTTTGTGAAGAAATCTAATGAACTAAAGTCATCATCAGTAGAGTCATGGGGAGAGGAGGGTTTAGTCATAGACATTCACAAGAAAAAGGCAGTTTAACTTTTCATAGATATTTAAAGATAGAGTGCAGGCTGGCATGGCTATTTTGAATCCCTGGGAGCCCCAAATCAAGGAGAGGCCTTACCTGTTGACTAACTCTTTCTGTGTAGGCTTTACCAGATGCATTCAAGAAAGTTTGGAAGCCGGACAAGAGTGCTGAGAGACCACCCTTAAAGGCACAGACACCTCAGATCTGCTCAAATCTAAGAGCAGAGCAGGAAAATTGAGACCCTGCATGCACTCTGAGGCTTACACTGGATATAAGTGAGTGCCCATGTGCGGCTGGGTGAGTGGTAAGAGGGTAACAGAGATTTGCCTCCCATCTGAGGAGCAGGTGCTTTGGATCTGTGAAGTCTGAGGGAAGGATAGGAGAACTGAGGAAATTCTCCCCCACCGCCCCAGCACTCTGTGCTTTAGACTGATTATCAGACAACAGCTGTCTGGGGCAGGAGCAGGGGAGGAGCAAGAGCCCTCCCTGATGTCCAAGCTGGAGAAGAAAGCTGAAGTCTGATAGGAAGACTGGAAAACCTCCAGACATGCAATATGGTGGAAAGGTTGTGATCCTGTACTCAAAACACTTGAAGCCTGTATAGAACTGAATTTAACAGCAAAGCTCAGATCATCTCAGTGACAGATTAGATTGACTCAACCCTTGAAAGAATGACATGAATTTTCCTGGGAAAAAAACATTTACTCAGCCTCTACTGTTCTTTTACACACAATGTTTGAAAATCAATCAACATACACACACACACACACACAGTGTCCACAATCTGTGGAACACATCAAACAATCTAACATGTATTTCACTAGAGACCAAGAAGAGTGAGAGTGGGACAGAGGAATATCTAAAGAGTTAATGTCTGAGAATTTCCAAAGCTGAAGGACGATATCACCTCAAAGGTCTAAGATGCCAGTAAACTGCATCTGGATAAATATATTCTCATCAAGCTGAAAAGCAAATACAAAAAGAAATCTTGAAAGCAGCTAGAGAATATGGACACACTAAATACAGGAATATAAGGTAAAAAGAATAGTTGACTTCTTGTCAGAAACAATGAAGGCAAAAAGACAAAGACACTTTATTAAGTGCTCAAAAAAAGCAGCTTAGAACATATATCCAAAAAAATCACTTAAATATTAAAAGAAAACTATTTGTTAGTGTAAAAAAAAGCTGAAGGTCTTTGACTCCAGCAACCTGAAGAGTTAGACATGTTAAAAGAAGTTCTTTACTTAGAAAAATTATAACAGATAGAAATCCAGTTCTACAGAAAGGAATGGAAAACCCAGAAATAGAAAATATATTGGTAAATATGAAGGACTTAGAAACAGCTGTCAACCAAGAAAATAAAACTACCTTTTAAAACTGAAAGTGAAATATAGACATTCCTAGATAAACAGAAACAGAGAATTTGCTGGGAGCAGACCTGACTTACAAGAAATACTCCAAAAAGTTCTTCAGGCTGAAAGCAGTTGACCATTGACAGTAATTTGAAAAAACCATCCAAAAAAATAAGGAGCACTGGTAAAGGTAATTATGTAATTAGAAAAGTATAAATACATATTTCTTCTTTCTTCTCTTATCTGATTTAAAGGCCATTGTAGAGAATATCTATCTATCTATTTATCTATCTTTACCTATCTACTTATGCATCTACCCATACACATATACATATGTATAAATGTATATATATGGTGTGTGTATGTAATAAAATTGTGTTGTTGGGCTTACAGCATAGACAAATGTAATATATTTGACATAACTTAAAGGGACAGGTAGAAGCAAAGTTGTATTACAGTAAGAAAATAACATCAGATGATAATTCAAATTGACAGGAACAAATGAGGAGGATCAGAAATGTTAAATATTTAATATGTTACTTAATATAACAAACTATAAATATATACTTGTTTTCCTTTCTTCTCTTAGCTTCTTTAAAAGACATTAAAATTATAGAAAGCAATAATTTCAGCAGAAGTTTATTGAATTTGCAACATACATAGGTGTATAATATATACAATATAGATGTATGAATAATAATCCATAGCACAAAAAAGGGGCAGAATGGAATAGTGCTAAGAGTAACGTTTCTATATCTCACTGATATTGTTGGTAAAAATATGAAGTTTATTGTGATAAATTCCATTATACCAGGTAAGCTCTAGAGTAATCAGTAAGTTTTTATATTTAGAGAATTTCATTAAATTAGTTGAATTTTTACACTAGAAAATATTCACTTAATGCAAAAGAAAGCAATAAAGAAGAAATAAAAGGACATAAACAAATGAAACATTTAGAAAGCAAAAATACAGTGGCAGATATAAATTCAGCTACATCAATGATAATATTAAATATCAATGGATTAAATAATCTAATCAAAAGGCAGAGATTGTCAGACTGGATAAAAATAAGATCCAAATATATGCTGTCAACAGAAAATATACTTTAGATTCAAATATACAAATAGGTTGGCAATTGTAAAAGATATAACGTGCAAACAGGAACCATAACAAATTGGAGTGGCTATACTAATATTAGAAGCATCCTATTTAAATGCAACTCTTGCCTCCCCATCTCCCTTCTCTGTTGTTTTTCTGTATCACTAATCACCATGTGACTTATTATATATTTTAATTAGTTGTTTATTACCATCTCTCCTACTAGAATGTAAGCTCTTTGGAGGTAGGGTTGTGGCTTTTCTTTTGACTTTCTTTTTTCTCTCTGTTTTATTCACTGCTGGTCAACTATGTATCTAGGACAGGTTCAGGCACACAGTGGGAGCTCAATAAATATGTATGTAATGAATGAGCACTATGGGCTCTGATCTAGTTGCTAGGGATAGCACAGTGAACCAAACAAAAGTCTTTGCCCTCATGGAACTTAATTTATAGTGGAAAAAAATTTTTTAATGGGAAGCATATTTTAATTGAGCCATACGGTAAGCAAATGTGGTAAGCATGGTAAGCACTAATGGAGATGATTGCAATCATTATTCCTTTTTCAAAGCCAAACCAAATTTTAACCATATGCTTATTTATTTCATTTGCTCTCTAGTATCTATAATTAATGTAAATTTGGCTAGATATTTATTATTATCTATGGTTTTATCATTATCATCCATTTTCATTCTATTTAGAGAAGTAGAAACTGCTCATGCTTTATGTTTATCAAATATCTAAATGGTTTTTAAAATTGTTTTTCAAAAGGTCTGATTTTGCCAAGTATATTTACAGATAATTCTTGCACTCACAAGCATAATGTAATAGAAATGTTTCACTTGTTTCTAATTCATTTGAACTTCATACACTCATGTGGAGAATTACTTAATGCTAAAATATATCCTAAACCCTTGTAACAGATTTCAAGTTTATATTTCATTTATTTCCCATGATAGGAAGAAATTATCAGAAAAAAAAAGGTGAATCTAAATTAAAACTTTTCAGGGAGCAATACAAATAAATTCTGTTACGTTAAGATTAAAGTGAGCAGGTTTAAGATATGCTGGGATTAATTCTTTTTCATTTTTTAAAAAAGAGGAACCTTCTATTCACTTTTGTCTTTTTTTCTCCCCTCTGGTGACAACTGAGGACATATTTCTATGCCTCTTCTTTATGCATGTAAAAGAAATTCTGACAACTGCAAGTTTGGTTAAAAATATTGTCAACAATGACAAAGATAAACAGGTTATTTTATCAAAACAATCCTCTATCTTCTTTCATGTTCTAGGAGAAAATACACTGATGTGTGATATTTGAAGACTAGTGATGACAAATGGCAATGGTAATAACTTATACACAGGGAAAAGTACCCACTTGCTCTTAATTAGTTTTTGTCTGTTAGAAAATCTTAATATGAGAGAAAAAAAAAAGGTTGAGGTACTAAACTTCTTTAAAAACCTGTTTTTGAGGAAATTCAAGCCAGATAAGAACATATTCAGAAAGTTAAAAGTTATGGTAGTAAGATTTAGGTGCTTAATCTTTATGATCAATTGTGTCTTTTTTTAGAATGCAGAACTATAGTGCCTATATAATTGGATTAAAGGGGTCATAAATAATGTTATAGATGCCATTTGCTAAATCCACCTTCCTTATAATTTTTTCCTAATACATCTTAGACTTAACACATAGCTCAAATAAGAAACCCAGGAGACCTCTCTTTGCTTCCCCATTATAGATTAAGACATACTGCTTCTTCCCCTATAACTTTAAAACATTTAGTTTGCTGTGGTTTTCTTTACTACTAAAACATTGAGATTGTTTGTTTTAAGAAAATTTTCAGGGTCGATGATAAAATTCTTAAAACATCCAGGTTTTTTTGTTTGTTTTTGACGCAAGAATTCATCTCAAAATATGAACAGATTAATCAAACAAATAAAACTCACCCGTCTTTGCATCTTTCCAGTCATCTGAAAGAAGAGTCTTGGTCTGGATAGTGTATTTAGATATAGGACTATGATTGTCTGAACCACGGCTCCAAGTAAGTCCCACAGAAGTGGCCCTAATGTCTTCTATTCGCAGACCACCTGGAGGGCCTGGAGGGCCTGGAAAGAAAATTTGAGTAATGAATCAATGAATCCCAGCTAATGAATTAAGTGCACATTAGAATACAAAAATGCCCTCTTTGCAATTAATCTAAAGAACATTTACACGATGAAATCAGTGGTGTCACATTCCACCTAACATAAACTATAAGAAGCAGTAATAATGGTATTTATGGTTTTTACTAAATGATTTCATGATGTCTCTTTTTATGAAAGGAGATAAATTCTGTCCTTTAAAAATGGCGTTATTATTATATCATACATACGATACTCTTTGACTCATAAAATGCAGTTGACATCAAAGGAACCTGACATAACCGATTGTAGCATAGCGATAGTTAATGAATGTTTGCTGAATGCATGGGTCAGAGCTGACAGTACAGTCCAGATACGAGGATAGTCAGTCGTATGTTTCATTCTGTCTACCCAAAAGGAGGCAGGACATGTAACTCTAAATGTTATAGATAATTTATGTTACTTGGAGTAGAAATTTCTGAGAATGATTGTATGTACCATTTTGGATAATACATTTCATGTTAGTTAAACTAATAGAAATAAATGATATTAAAAGAAATATTTCTATTTATATAAAATGTAGAAAACAACTGTCAATTCAGGTATACGAGGAATGATCTGAAAACATCAAATAATATACTGAAGAGTCTTAGGCCAGAAGAATTATTACTGCAGAACATAACACAATGTTAAAAATAGGCTTTCAGAGATGCTTCATAATTCAGTATTAATATTATTCTCTAAACTGAGAACACCGTTCTGGGTGGTAGAGATGACAAGATAAATGAGACATAAGTTTTAGGTTTTGAACAGCACTTTGTCTTGAAAAGGGTGAGTTGGCCCGGTAAATAAATAACAGTAATAGACAGTAGTGAATGCCAGGATTATGGCATATATGGTATACAAGATACTTATACTTTGCATCATGATTTCTTCTTTGTAAAAATGTAAAAAAAAGTCCTTTAGGTGGTAATGTGGCATCTATCACTTACAATGCTAAAGAAGGCTCTCAGTTGCCAGAGAACTCCTAGAATAGACATTTCAGACAATGACATCACTTGTTTTCTTTGCACCAGAAAGGAGGCCATCCCCAACTGAATTAGGCATAGTGAATATAATAATCAACAACTTTGTTAAGTGGCAACTTTTGTTGTTGAAAAAGTATTAAATAAAACAAAGTTTTAATCTTTTAGCTGAAAATAAGTGCCTTCCTATTTAAATGTCAGATCAGATGCTTTGTCTACTTGGCCTTTTTTCTCCACATGGGCTTTGGTCTTTGCAAAGGTATAGACAACACTGCAAACCTTTACCAATTTCCTTGAGGTTGGTCCCAAGGAGGAAAACGTGTGTGTAGATCAACACAACTGCATTACTACTAATATTAAAATAACACAAGACACAGCCTATTGATGGTAGTAAATTTTATTTGGAATTATGTAACAAATTAATAAAGGTAAATAAATTTTTGTAAATGTATAATCTGTAATATTATTCTTATACTTCCTGATGTTAATTAAAAGTAATAATAATACACCATCCACAATTAATGAAAATAGCCACATAAATTATATAAAGCACATTTGATATTCAGAAAGAACACATTGTATTTTTCATATGTAAAAACCACATTGAAATACAATGCATATTCTTGATCAGAACCACGAAGTTCCTTATTTCACATGAAGTATCATTCCAAGTCAATTACTGAGTGGAATATTTCAGAGTATTAAAATTAAAAATTAGAAATGAAATATAAAAAATATAAATTTTAAAAGGAAGAGAAAGTCTTATACTGAAGGCATTCAGACACTTTTTCTGAGAATAAAATTATGGCATTCAGAAAATGTTAAAGGGAATTTAAGACAAAATTGCCAAAGGTTAGTCTTTTACCATTAAAGTGAAAATCATTTCCCTGCTATTATTCTCTGAAGTTCTTTGATGGCAAATGAATGACCTTCGCAAAGTCAGATTAAAGTCGCGTACAATTAGTGTATCTGTTGGGACATTATATGCATGATAATTTATCCAGTCACCCATTCACTGAGGAACAATATTGTTGAGCAAACGATTGTAATTATACTTATGCATTTTTTTCTCTGATATATGCCTGGCCTATAGTGAGTTCTTAGTAAATATTTGGTGAAGACATAAATAAATTTAACACATTGACCTTCAGACAGTTCTGTAAACATAACAGTCATCCACAATACAATCTGTATTGAAGTACTTTATCATCATAAGAAGGTGAAATTGAGAAAACAAATGGAAAGGAGTTGGTTGATATTCCCAAAACCACCTTGTGGCAATGTTATTTGGTAATGGTTCACTTTGATATAAAGTAGATTTTTCCATCTAGTAATTAACTACAAATATCCCCCAGAAAATACCTGAGAGAAAATATACTATTAAATAGCAGAGATTTTAGAGTTAAAAAAGGCTTGACTTTAAATCCAGTGCCTTGATTTATCTTGGGCAAGTTTCTCAAATTTACTAAACTTTCATTTTCTCATCTATAAAATCAGAATAATAAAAATTGACCAGATAGGATTGTTGTTAGGATTGAAATAAAATCTTTAAAGAATGTAGTGTTAGGCCTGGTCCACAGGAAGTCCTTAGTAAATTTTAGCTATTAATGTTATTACTGTTACACCTGTAAGAGCTTTCTGGGCATCTGAGCGATAGGACAGGAGTAATACTTGTTAATAATTAACAGGGATTTGTTTACCAGATTGTTCATTTATCACTTGTTTCCACTCAAAAGTAAGATGTTTCTAGTAAATTTGATGGAGGTAAGGAATGGCTGGGGATGTGAAGGCCCTCTAATGTGTACTAAGGAATCAAGATGCAGCAAAAATAGAGTGGTTCTATGGAGACAAACTGGGCCAGCCTTGCACTGTCTCCCAGAAGGAAGGTTTTCTAAGCAGTGTAGCTGATGTTACTTGTTCAGATTTTCTGTTCAGAATGGAGAAAAAAGTGTTGTGGTAGAAAATGAAATAATGCAGCCACTAGTTCCTCAGCACAAAGGCAGGCATTTAGGAACCGGCAGTCCTTCTGATTCTTTCTTCAGTGACAAAAAAGCAATACATAATTCTGACTCAGAGTTTGTTTGTTTCTTTTTTAAGCTCTCATCACTGTGCAAACACTTTCAAGAAATCTTTAAGGAAAGAATTGAAGCTAGGGAAAATGTAAGCGAATGGACAGCTAGATGCAGGTTATTTCACTATTACTCTATCGGTATACCTTTCTAGTTTCTTAGGTGTCCTCAGGCAGATAGCTAATGATTGCTAAGAACACTATTTATACCAAATTTAAGTTATCATGAAACAGAGCAATTGGTCAGAGGGAAAGGACCTTTGGAATTTCACCTGTATTTTAAATGCCTAAGTATATTAGATGACAAATTATTTTATTCTTCCATTTTTTTCTGTCTTTTGTTTTTATCATTAATGATCCATAGTGGGAATAAAAAAAGAAGGAACTGGAATATTTCTCTGACTAGCCCTGGCAAAGGCTCTTCATCAGATCTTCTCACTATTAGTAAATACTAAGGGAGTTGGAAAGAGAAGAAAATGAGAAAAAGAGAAAAAGAGATAGGAAGGAGAGGATAAAAAGTTATTCCAAGTATGCTTTTTGTTTTTAGTTTTTACGAATATGGTTTTATCTATATCACTTGCTTGTCACTACATACCCCCCATGCCCTGGAGTTCTGAAATTCATTTTATTAAGCTTATATATCGTGTCCGTAAAACAGTGCTGCTATTTCTGTTTTCCGATTCTTCCAAATGCTGACAGATGTTGTTAGGTGTGGACATCACTAACTGTGTTAGGCCCGTCCAGCTGACAATTCCTCCTTTATAAATTAACAGTACAGCCTTCAATGTTGATTCTTTGCATCTTCTTTTCCTTTTCAATATCACAGTGTTCAACCACTACACTTCTGTACTTCTTCAGGTAGAGGCTGCCACTATGGACTGTTTTTCCTTTTTTATTTGCATTACCCTCTATCTTTCAATTCTTGTTTTTCACCCATTATAACCTTTGTCTCTGGCTTTAAATATCTCTCTCAGAGATTACTGACTGAGAAAGCTCCAAAAAACCTCACCTATGGGGGATAATTAGTAGTCTATCAAGATCCTTGTTAGTGTTATGTTTCTACATTGTGAGTTCTTCAAAGTCAGGCAAAAGGAGTCTATAATTACTGAGGCTTTTTTCTGTCACTTTTTTTTACATAGTGGAGGACTTTGGAAATAGCCAGAATGGTCCTTTATCATCTGTGGTTCAATGCAGTTTCACTGGCCACATCCATATTCTCTTTTCCTAAATTTTTCTAGGTTCTCAATGTTTTTACTATTAAATCACTGACTACAGGCAAATATTGAAAACATTTCGCTATGTAATGTAGGTCACACACACTTTAGAGATCACTGAAGCCAATACCTGTACATTTTACAAAAGGATGCTGAAGTTCAGAAAGGTTATTGCCAGAATCACACACCTGGTCTGTGACAGAGTACAGAAAAAGACAAGAGACTGGGTTTCTGGTACAACCCAGGCAAAGCGAGAAGAAGCCCATTTGAAATTCAAATCATGCAGCCCAAACGTGTCTGTCCACAAAAAGCCTGCAGAGAACCACCTGATAACTGACACATTTATACTGTGGTTCTCTTGGATTTGTCTTCATTTTTTAAAAAGTATGAACTCATAAGAACATAAAATGTTATGAATCCAAAAAAGGAAATTTATATTGTCTATTTTAATAAAAGTAATATATTTTACTAAGTAAGGAAATTTATATTGTCTATTTTAATAAAAGTAATATATTTTACTAAGTCCTTATTATATCTGAGTCATTGCTAAATCTTTTATAATTCTTACAAATAACCCTATGATGTAGGCACTATTATTTTCACTATTTTACAAATGAGGAAACCCAGACATGGACAGATTAAATAAAATAACCACAGTCATCCAGCTAGCAAACGGCAAAGCTAAGACTTGAACTCAACTGATTTGCCAGGAGACTTTTCATTAACTATAGTAAAAACAATCATTTAAAAACAGCATTATCAGATTCAAATTCAAAAATGGTATTTACTGCTTTCCTTTAGAGACCTTTTTGTTGGGGAGAATATGAATTACTTGGGCACTAGTGTATATTGTGGGAAAAATGACAAAAACTGTGATATATTGACTACAGCTTTTTAAATCTTTTTGTGATCTGTTAATTCAGATAAGTGAAGGTAAAGATATCACCCATATATAAATTCCTACTACATACCCAGTTCTTTTATTATCATGAAGGGATTTGTTAAACTTTCCTGAATTTTACTAGTGTTTTTAGAAAAAAATACCTATGTGTGAACAAAATACAGATGTGATTTCCACTCAGTTTTCTTTCATATGTAAAGTAATTAGAAGGAAAAATGAACATAAATACAATTACTTCTCGATTCTGCTATTTCTTCTTTAGGAATGTAGTAACACTCAGTGAAGTAGTTTTTAGACATTTGAAGAAAAATAGCAGGAAAAAAATTTTCAAAATGATTATTCACACATTATAAGCTGACTATATTTTCTCAATCAATAACTGAGACTAATTTTCCCATAAGTCAAGTGGGATAGAAGATTTGAAACTGGGATCCTCCAGGATTAAACACGATGCATAGTAGCCATGACTATACCCCAGGCGTCACTTGAGTCAGCGCCAATACTTAGGCAGTAACCCTAATGCACTTTCTCCCTCCGAAAGGCTGACCGGCTCTCTAAATAACTGTAGTTGGAACTGGACCCAAAAAAACTGCTGGTCCTCTGGGACTCCACTCCACATAGCACACATTTAATGCAAGCCTTGGCGCTAAGCAGGAAAGACATCTCAGTGTCATCCTATTTCCATTTGTAATTGCTCCGTAAGTAATTAAAAGCAAAGCACCACATACGAATATCCTGTGGTTCACTGTTTATTTTTACCAAAAGAACAAATATAATGAAAAGTTTAAATGTTAAAAAAACAAAAAACTTTCAGTACAAATTACCATCCCTTTTAAAATAAAATAATCTGAAAATAGCAATGCTGAAAGAACATCAGTTATATTAAGGCACATGGCTTCTTCTTTACAAAAATATGTCAGTTAGAGTCTCTTTATTACTACATGCCCGTTCTTGCTCTGAAAATTAGTTAAGACAACAGCTTTATTATAAGGTAATAAAACACAAATTTGTGTGCTCTTGTTAAAGCGTTAAGACTGTACTAAGATGAAGTTGAATATTAAACATCTCTACCATTTAATAGGAGTATAGTAGTTTTTTAACCTCTAAAATTGGTATTTTAACCTCGTACATTGTTAAAAATGAACGTAGATCCCTATTAGAAATGAGAATGAGGATAAAGGAGCTAAATGAATCTATGTAATTCTAGTTGATATTGATGTGGTTTATCTAAACAAAAATATTCTCCTTTTCCTACCACTTGTCATACTTGTCATGTGGTTTCCTTTCTAATTTTTATTCTTTCTTTCCCAAACTATATTCCTATCTGATCTTGGTGGTATACTTTCAGTGATGGACTATGGACCACAATGCTGGTTCGTGCACATCTCCATGGCAATACTTATGGATACATGACAATCTCGAATTATTTTAAAATATCTTATTAAAATGACAATTGCCCTAGATCTCCAGTCTAAATCCTAAGATGCTTCCTTCTGTGACAATAATTAACACTAGAAAATGAAAAATGGTGGAAATAAGTAACATTTTGAGCCAGAGACATGTATCCCTTTATGACGACTAATCAATTATTTTTTAACTACATACATATTTAGGGGTCATTACATATCTCTCAAAGCTTTCCTAAGAGTTCTTCCAACCACAGATGGGAATTCTAGAGTTACTAAATGAGAAGTTCATATAATATCCCACCCTTAACCATAAACCTGTTTAAGAAGAGCAAATTATTTCTTGTGAAGAAATAAGAATTTTAAGCATGTCTCTTTGACCAAAGGGGGGGAAATGAAAATATTTTCAAAAAATGAAATTTAAGCAGTGCCAGAAAGAATTATATACACTTCAATTTTAATCTGCCATTTCTGTTCATGTCCTTCCAAAAAGTCTTGACCTTCCTCTCAAAACAAAAGATCCAAGAAGGCTGATGCTAGGAGTTAACAGAATTAAATATGCATACGTGCTGTTAATGGCTTAGTCATCTTCGCTTAAATCTTGCTACTGAGATGACAGTTTTCTCCACATGCTGACCAATTTCACTTCCCAATCCCAGGAATTGTTCCAAAAACCTTACAGAGCCATGGGCAGTCTTCAGTTGTTTATTGCTGCTTTTCATCTTTTCTTGCCAAAGAATATACATGGCACCAGGATACAAAAGGCCACTGGAATAATACCCCTGAGCTTACATCCTAATTAAGATGACTCATTAGTGAATTTGACAACAACAGTGTTCATTACCTGCTTGGGTAAATCAAACAGTCCATTCAGTGGCAACACTCCTGTATTATAATTCACCAGTTCTTCATTTTTTTTTTTCAGATAATGAGCTAATTTCTGAGATATGTAATTTCAAAGAAAAACAGGACATGAAAACACGAAAATTTTACTTGGCCATTATATGATGTACTGGGTTAGTTCAGTAGGCATTTTTCAGATATTAATGAAGCTATACAATTATATTTTTAAATATCATTCTGCTCAAAGTATGTTTAGATGTTCAAAAGGGAAAAAAATCCTCTAAGAGCTAGATTTTGGCAGGGGAAACTGCAGAAGCTACAAGATTGAGTTAATTAGTAAAATCTAGTATAATATGTTAAAAAAAAAAAAAAAAGGTTTTCCCACAAAGAGTGAGTGTCAACGATCACCAGGTTGGAGGCAGGCTTGCACAGACGGGGAGAAAAGGATCCGCCATGTTTTTCTCTCCATCTTTTCTGTTTTTACCTGCAAGAGGAAAGATCAAGGCTGAAGGGCAAGTGTGGATGCCCATTTAGGAGCAGGAAGCCATATACTTCAGGAATTTGCCAAGTATCCTTAATGGGTAAGTTGAAATAACGAACAAAGAAAAACATCTTCTAAACACTGTAGATGGGAGTCCAAAAAGGAGAAGGCTGAAGTGACAAGCTTTGGCCCAATCAAACCTGTTTCCCTCAGAAATAGTGACTGACTTTGTAAAGAACAAGAGTTGTAACTGGATCCCTTCCTCTCCTTTAAAAAAAACTCAAATCCCTAGAGCCTTTGTAATTCCACTCCACATAGTACAGGTCTACCTACCCAAACATATGCTCATGCCTTCAAGGCTTCTAAGTAAGAAAAAAATCCTGAGGATAAATTTAAGCAGCGATTTATGAAATTTAATCAGAGGTTGGGGCTGGAAGTCATGGGAACCTGTGTCTTGATTAATATTATATTTATTGTTTATGTCTATATAGATGTTAATAGCAAAAGGGAGGGAAGTAAAAGAAAATGTTTATAGAAAGTCATCATGGGCAACGTGTGAACTGGAGTTGTTATTATTCTCTTTCATAAATATGGACTCTGAGGCTTATGATGATTAACTGACTGGCCTAAGACCACAAGTTATACAGCAGGTGAAGTGCGTTTCTAATCTATGTTTGCCTAATGCCAAAAGCCATACATTTTCCATTGTGCCATGCGGATCTTTTAATGACTATATGCATATATTAGTATAACTATATTATTATAGAAAAGTATGGTATTAACAAGATGATCATCCTCCTATGTTCCCTAACCATAACTAGGGATAATTTGATTATTATAATTAGACCACTTTATAACTACTAGTGCCCCCCTGGTTATAGTTATTTAAGTAGGAGAAATAGTATCTAGGAAAACTGCTGACTGCTTATTGCAAATTTAGTCCTACGATAAATGGTAACAAAGGTCACAAAACGCATTTGTCTCTTACATTTGTCTTTCAAACGTAAGAGATTTCCAAGTCTTTTGATGAGAACTAAAATTGCTAATTTTAAATATATTCTTTTTTTCTCCCTTTTAAATGAAGTTTTGGTAGTTTTGCAGAGAGAGGGGGCTGTGAACAGTCACACAGGAAGCCTCCCCAAACTGTTGCACATTGGAGTGCCATTTCTTGAATTAGTAACAGAGGCTTCCAACCTCTGCAGGAACATATCAAACAGTGGTCCTCCAACTTGTTTAAACCACAAACATCAGAAGTACCTAGTGTGTCCCAAACAGGAACAGTCCCTTGCCCCAGAGAAATTCTCAGGGATGTGCAGGGGGGCTCAAGCACTAGCTGTTGAGAGCCATTAAGACTGTAGTGAGACGATGTTCAGAAGTGTATTCCTCAGTGTGACAGAGTCCAGACTATTCAGTGACACACCAGGGATCACTACCTTCTAGTGGGTCACAAGTTATTTGCTACTAAGAATATTGAAAATTCATGTTTGTACATTATTTTTTTGTGTAAAAATGAAGTGGATTCAAGGTTATCTTTTTAATTATGCTAGCTCTTGTTCACTGTTCACTTTCATCCCAATGCACTTTCAGATAAGGGAGTTGGTATTCCAGCGGTGCCCTGGGAAATGCATGTGGGCCACAACCAAGTCCCTCACCTCATCCCATGTCAACAGAGTGACCATGACAAGCATTGGGCAATTAGAAATTAAAATGGTGTTTTAATTTTTTGGAGGAAAAAAAAAACCTTTGCATTTATTCCAGAATCTGCATTCACTCATGAGTGTATTGGGCAGTTAAACATTATAATGGAAAGGTGCTGTGGCAGAGAGAAGATTGGGAGCTCCCCGCTGTGTTGATCTAATGAGATGTCCTAAGCCAAATTTAGATAATGGATGGGAGAGGGGGTTCTGTCACACAAGGACCAGATCCTGTAGTCACCTCTGAAGAGGAAATAGGGAAGGTGCAAACTATGAAATAGCTGGATTTGTACGATACCAATGGAGATTCCATAGTTGGTTGTATCATCCTTTTACATTTCTCCCTTTCCCTTTGAGTATGCCTCTGTTAATCCCAGTGATGATGGTAGTTTGAGGACCTATGTGATAGGAATTTAAAAGGACTAAAATCTCTTCTCTACAGCTTGTTAAACTGACCACAGCTTTAGAGGGTAAAAGTCTTCTCTGAGTTTCCTTCATTTTCATTTGCTTAGGTGTAAGAAATTCTGTGACCCAACCAAATTCCCAGGGCCTGGGCTGGTGAGGTTGGCTGGTGGGAAGGAGATAGATGGTGGTGGCAGGAAGCCAGTCTGCAAAAGGCACCATGAGGAAATAATTGCACATTCCTGAGACTTGAAATGGCAGACTTTACAAAAATCACACCAAAAAAATTGTTTTGCTTAAAAGAGATTTTATACCATTGAGTCTTCTGTTGGTTATTTTTTCAATAATGAAGCTAAGGCATTTTCTCTTCTTTTTTAAATAAAATGAACCAAAAAGAGAAGATATTATCAAATTCTAATTTCAAATAACTTAAAATTTTACTCTCTGAATTAACTTTGAATTATCAGTGCTTCAGAGTTTTTGGGTGGACAATTTAACAAACAAACCATATACCAACGTGAAACAAATGTACAATAAAATTATCTGATCTGATTTTTATATTTGGGCCGTTAAACACTAAAGAGAAGTGAGGAAAAGTAAGTTATGTAGTGAATTTGAAACACTGATAACTGGCCAAGTTCTGGCTTGATCATGTGAACTCTGAGGAATATTTTCATTTTCTTTTTCTTCTTCTGTTTTAAACTTCCTTTGCCTATGAATGGATTACCAGTCCTTGCACGACTATCACACAGCAGTTTTGTTAGGAGGACATGATAAAATTTATATGAAAGTCCTGTAGACACATACATTCTAATCTAAAACACTTAAACATTTTGAATGTACTATTTTTAAGGCCAAAGAACACATTATAAAATCAAGCTTAAAACCATCTACTATGATTTATTGTTTTTGCTATTGTAATTATAATTGTATGACATTGACTACATGAAAAAAAAATTTTAATTATTATAGCTTTCCCTTTTTATTAGACCACTCATAAATATATTATGGGCAAAAATAAAATTGCAAAATCTGCATCAGTAACTTTTCTATAGAATAAACATTTCTTACCAAGAAAGAAAAAGGCCTACATTTTAATTTTTCCACATTGATTATTTTATCTCATTGAATATATCTGAATTAGTGTTTGATTATATTATGTTACAGCAATGAACTGGATGTTATATGTGAAGCCAGACTGCCTATATTCAAATCTTGTCCTTTTACTTAGTAACTAAATGATCTTGGGCAAGTAACTTAGCCTCCCTGGTGCTCAATTTCCTTATGTGTAAAATGGGGATAATGATAGTACCCATCTCTTAAAATAGTGCTGTTAAAATTAGCCTTTAGGGACTTCCCTTGTGGCGCAGTGGATAAGAATCTGCCCACAAATGCAGGGGACACTGGTTGGATCCCTGGTCTGGAGGATCCCACATGCTGCAGAGCAACTAAGTCTGTGCACCACAACTACTGAGCCTGCACTCTAGAGCCCACGAGCCACAACTACTGAGCCTGCATGCCACAGCTACTGAAGCCCGTGTGCCTAGAGGCCATGCTCTGCAACAAGAGAAGCCAATGCAGTGGGAAGCCTGAGCACCATGTGAAGAGTAGCCCCTGCTCATCGCAACTAGAGAAAGCCCATGCACAGCAACAAAGACCCAACGCAGCCAAAAAATAAATTTAAAAAAATAAGGCTTTAATAAATATTATGTATCCTAATATAATAAATATATGCTATGTAATTTGTATTTTGTTATAAAATATACTATATAATTATGTCATATATTATACAGTAACTTATATAATTACATATCTTTATTTTTTTATTTTATATTCATAATATACGTCTTTTCACAGGATAAAGATTAGAGTTGGAAACATATAATATTTTGCCAGCATAATTTAAAATTATTTTTTAAAATATGAACTAATTGCCATTTATTCATGTCCGTAAAGACTTTTGGATATCACTGGTTATCTGTACTGCTTGTAATTTGATGTAATTGTCAGCTTAATTTGACACTACTCTCTGGTAAGTAGACACTGATGTATAAAGCCCATGATGGGCCAGTGAAGTGGAGTGTCTAAAAGCCTGCTATTAAGTTCTGTAAATCTTTCCTGCTTTCTTTCCTGGAATCAGAGTGAGGAGAAGCAAGTTTGCTGATTATTTTTTAAGGGAATCATGGATACAGACTGACTGTGTAGCAAAGAATAAATTCCAGTTTGCCAAAAGCTGACCAGTTTGATTATAAGACAAAGAGAGTCAGGAGCAATTAATTGAAGAAGATAAGAAATCCTACAAGGAAACTTCTCTCACTGTACTCCAGTGAGGAAAAAGAAAAGTAATCTAAATTTATATCAGTGCATCCTTCACAGTGTCATCCACCAGTTTATAACCGTCACACAGTTATGTTTCAATTTTTGAATTTGTAAAATGAAGGGTTAAACTAAATCACTTTCAAGATCCATCTTAAAGCTTAAATATGACTCATTCTGAATGAACTACATACTTTGTTGATATATTTGAACACTTCCTTGAATTTATGTCAATTTACTTTGAACTGACTTTGAAAAATACAATTTCAAATTATTGATGTACTTCATAACTTTAGTAGTAATTGGGAAAGCTGCTACTTTTACTAGAGCTTTTATCAAATAGAACTACTTGTAAGTTCTAGCTTTGAAACAATCAAGCTACCTTCTAAATTCTGTATTTATTATAAACAGATACACCTTTCAGCTCATTATTTCAGCTTTAGCTTACAACAGTTATGGAGAACTGGCCCTTAGCAGCTTTTGAATTTGTTGATTCTCAATGGAAATGAGAAAGCTTAATTTCTGGGCAGGCTTCGTTATTAATAGATGTATGGCTGTGGTTTAGTGACAAGTGGGGTCAGGATGCCTCCGAATGGCGCCCTGTCAGTCGTTGTTCCAGCCAATGTGGGCAGCGAGGGCCATTTTCCTGTCTCAGTCCTGCAAGGACTGACGAGATGGAATCTTGAGTCTGTCTCTGTGGCAAACTTTCTTGGCCAAAGCAAGTGGAAAGCAGAGGCAATTATCCAAGTATCTGAGGTAAATGTGTGTTTTTCTGACCCAAATACTTGAAAAACTACCTCAACTATTCTCTTTGATTTGACTCTGATGATCTGGACACATCTTTCTGCCTGTATAAGTGAATCTCTTTTCTGGATGTCTTCACATATGCGTGTGTGTGTGAGGCGGGTGGAGGTGGTAAGCTGTGTGTGTACTCGTGCGTCTGTCTGGCTTTGTGTGTGCACCATGTGCAACTCTTTAATCTGTTCTTCCTAATTTTAAAGTGATTAAATTAATTAATTTAAAAGTCTTTTTGAATTAATTTAGGCATGCCATGCTTAAATAATAATTTCGAACATAAATCCACATTTGGTTATTTAATAATAACTTGAATATAGGAATTCTTGAGCACTGGGTAAATATTAATGCCAGATACCGCAGAAATCTAAATCCTGATTTAGCACCAAGAGTTCCACTAACTTTTAACATGATGGCAGACTCACCGTCCTTTTGCTTTCACAAATAGCCAGGGTCCCTGAGTTAGCCATACAAATAGAATGCTAAATAATCCAACAGGTGGTAATTTAACCCTTTTAAATAAATGTCTTTGGCTTTATTTTTCCCACAATGTTTTAAAAACTCAACTACTATTTATTAGCATGTGCTGGACAATGGATGGGAAAGCGAGAAGAGCAGAACTGCAGTCAGTAACTTTCACTATTTAGTAGCAGCAATTCTAGAACAGACTTGGTAATTGTTTGGGTACTATACCAAATTAACTATTGAAAGTTTAGAGTATTAAAGTATTAAAATTTTAAAGCACTAACTACAGAAGTTTTAGAAATTAACTATAGATTTTATTTATTCCTACTGTCTGGAAGAAGCCTAGGTTCCAAAATGATTGTCACAAAATAGATGGGTAATACAAGACAAGTCTCTTTCTCTTGAAGTCTAAATTTTGTAGTATAAAGGGATGGAAATTTTCTAGATGACCTCCAGGATTAATTCTAGATTTGAAATTGTATATTCCAATTTTAACATAAATGCAGATATTTCATGTAGCTACTCTGAAGAAGTTGGAAGGAAAAAAGATGTAACTGGTGCATGATTTTCCAATAATAGGACCATTAGAACCCTTTTATCTGAGGCAAAGAAAATGTTTACTTCATATTTTTTAAGAAAGAGTACTAATTAATCTGGAACAACATCTCCAAGTAAATGGTTCAAAATCGTTTGCCTGGATAGCGAAGAGAGGTGTGCTCTGGATATGAACTCTGCTAACATAGATCATCTGGGAGTAACAAATACTCAAGAGCATTTTCTGTAGAAAAGACCATTGGCCAACCATTATGATTGTTTAAAATACAGCAGTATTATTCAGACTAAAAAGTATATTGACAGCTTCCAGCAGGTTATTTATTTGGCTATATTACCTTAACTTAGCCAACACAGGATTTAAAAGTGGGTGAGTCATCAACCAAAATGACCTCCTTAAGAAAGAATCTGGGGCTTCCCTGGTGGCGCAGTGGTTGAGAATCTGCCTGCTAATGCAGGAGACGCGGGTTCGAGCCCTGGTCTGGGAGGATCCCACATGCCGCGGAGCGGCTGGGCCCCTGAGCCACGGCTGCTGAGCCTGCGCTTCTGGAGCCTGTGCCCCGCGACGGGAGGGGCCGCGATAGTGAAAGGCCCGCGCACCGCGATGAAGAGCGGTCCCCGCACCGCGATGAAGAGTGGCCCCCACTTGCCGCAACTGGAGAAAGCCCTCGCACGAACCAAAGACCCAGCACAGCCAAAAATAAATAAATAAATAAATAAATAAATAAATAAATAAATAAATAAAATTAAAAAAAAAAAATCTGAGACTCAAATTTCCCAGTTTAAAAAAAAAAAAAAAAAAAAAAAAAAAAGAAAGAATCTGGTAATCATGTCATTAGGTCAAGTAATAAAACTTCAGGGGATTACATCAAATAAAGATGACATCTAACATATCCATTTCCATTCTGCAACTGTATTTTGGCATTAGAAATACACTCACACACACATTTTGGCATTCATACATACACACATGCACACACACAATATTCTAATCTAAATAAAAATCTACATAAAACTATGAATATAAGCTTCTAATATAAAAATATAAACAATACAAACTTAATTTGGGGGTGCAATGATTTACACAGTTTTGTATTATCCACTGGACCTTTAGTTACACTTTTTCCTGAATGTTTCCAAATTTCACATAGCACAGGTTAGTGTTAAGAATCAGACTAAAAGTTTCAAAGAGTGAAAGTCTTTTTTCTTTTGTTTGTTTTTAAATCTCAGCCTTGTATTAAGAAATTTTGTTTAATATGGTATATAAGATGCAAAAGAGGGGGCAGAGGTGAAAAGTATAATCATGATTGCATTTTCTGTTTTGGCAATTTTAGTGACAAACATTATGTTCAGCCAGGTGTCAGGAAGGTCCTCCTAACAGTCGGTAGCATTGCCAAGGATATTTATAATACAGCAGAAATGCCATGGAAAGTAGTAAAACACAGATGTCAAAGCCTCATTTCTTGTTTTGTGGCCTAATTTTATGGTCCATTTTTGAATGTTGTCCAAAAGTGCACTCATAAAAGAGAATTTAGATTTGGCAAGCTACATAAATGTTCCCACAAGTTCTGTCAGATAAATCCTGAAACACCTTTCCTTCTAAATGACACTTTTGTTTTAACTGAAAAGCATTAAGTCCTCCAGAAACATCTTTTGCTAAAAACATTCATACAGGGCTGTTGATGTGCACCAAAACTTACTTGATGAAACAGCCCAAAATACACTTTTGTGGAACCTATTAAGTACAGCCTTTATTACAATAACAACAACAAAAAGGAAATTTGTATCAATCCTCTTGATTTGGATTTTATTTTATCTATCACTGTGGCTTTAAATGTGCATTTCCCTAATGGTTAATGACATTGAACATCTTTTATGTGTTTATCTACCATTTGTATATCATCTTCAAAGAAATGTCTGTTCACGTATTTTGTCTTTTTTCATATTAGGTTATTTTAATTTTGAGTTTTGAGAGTTCTTTATATATTTTACATACAAACCTTTCTTGGATACTTGGTTTGCAAATATTTTCTCCCAGTCTGTTGCTTGTCTTTTCATCAGCTTCACAGGGACTTTCACAAAGCAAAAGTTTTTAATTTTGATGAAGTTCAGTTTATCACTTTTTCATTTTATGCATTATGCTTTTGGTGTCAAGTCTAAGAACTCTTCATCTAGCCTTAAGAGCTGCAGATTTTCACCTATACATTTTTTTTTTCTAAAAGTTTCATAGTTTAAAATTTACAAATAAGTCCATGATCCATTTCAAGTTAATTATGTATAAGGTCTGAGGTTTAGATCAAGGTCCTTTTTCTTTTTTTTTATTTTGGACTATGAATCCTCATTTGTTCTAGCACCATTTATTGCAAAGGCTAATCTTCCTCCACTGAATTAACTTGCATTTTTGTTAAAAATCTGTTGAGCATATGTGTATGGGTCAATTTCTGTATCCAGTGTTGATGCACCATGGTTCACCAGGCCAATCTTTAATCTAGCTTTGCTAAACCCATCCCAGAGCTATTAATTTAGAAACTTCCAAGAGGGGCTTAGAATTGTGTATTTAAAATTAATTGTAGTAGTAAATCTGATGTACAGCCAAGTCTGGCACCTGCGCCCAGAGGTTACACAAAGATTTTTCATGAATCTTTGCTGAGAAGGTTGGTGGAGAGGAAGTAGGGGATAGCAGGTCACCCTGTTTAATTAAATTAAATATATTGAGAAATATTTAACATTTAGGTAAAGCTGTATAAAATAAGAAATGACCACCTACAAACTCACCATTCAGCTTAAGAAATAAAACATTACTTATTCAGATGTAGCCTTTTGTGGGTCCCCTCCCTCCTTAACCACACTCACCTCCTCTCCTATCTCCAACCCAGAGGTAAACACTCCCCTATATTTCATGATTATCATTTTCATTCATTCTCTATATTTGACCATATAAAATATGCACACATATTCTATACATACATACATACATATATATGTCAGATTTGTTGTTTTAATAGAAACTTGAAGTAAAAGCAACTATCAACTTGATCAGTGTGCAACTTATTCTTGCCAGTTCTCAAACCCAGACCACAGCATATTCTGAAGTCTAGTTTAGCTCTGTTTGCTTAGATTTGGATATGTTTACTGTTTTCTTTGTTCATCATGCTATTTGATGTCTCAGAACTTTACTCTGGCATTATTTTCCTTCTTCCTGAAATTTACCCATTAAATATTCCTTTAGACATAAGAGTCTCTTGGGAAATAAACTCTGTTTCTGTTGGTCTAAATATAACTATTTTTCCTCATTATGAAATGATAACTTGTCTGTATATATACTTCTTGGTGCAGAGTTATTTTTCTTTCAGCACATTCCATGGTAGTAATAGTTATCTACTGATGCATAACAAATTACCCCAGGCCTGAGTGGCTTAAAACAATAGTAAACAGTTATCTCTTTTTTTTTTTTTTAACATCTTTATTGGAGTATAATTGCTTTACAATTGTATGTTAGTTTCTGCTTTATAACAAAGTTAATCAGCTATACATATAAACAGTTATCTCTTACAGTTTCTGTGGATTAAGAATTCTTGAGTGGCTTAGCTGAATAGTTCTTGATCAGGGTCTGCCATGAAAGTTATAATCAAACTGTTGGCCAAGGCTACAGTCATCTGAAAGCTTGACTGGAAGATCTGCTCTCTAGATGACTCATTCAAATGACTGGGAAGTTGGTGTTGGTTATTAATAGGAGGTCTCATTTCCTCTTCATGTGGGCTTCTCTACAAGATTGCTGAAATATCCTCATGACATGGCAGCTGGCTTCCTCCAGAATGAGAATTCCAAAAACCAAGGCAGAAGCAGCAATGTGATTTATGACAATGTTCAGCACTGTCACTTCTGCTGGCACATACACCAACCCTAAGTGTTAGAGAGATTACACAGGGGCTGGTTTATCAGAAAGCAAGGATCACTGAGGGTCACCTTGAAGTCTGGATCCCCCAATTACCTTGTGACTTTTATTATTGCTGCTGAGTAGTTGGCCATCAGAATTGTTATGTCTTTGCAAAAAATATTTTTTACTCTTACTGTTCTTATAATCTTCTATTTGTCTTGAATGTTCTGCAGTTTTATTTATTTTTATTAATTTTCTTGTGTTTCATTGTGACCCTTGAAAATGAGAAGTCATAACTGTCACTAATCCTCCCAAATCTATAGTCATTATCTTTTTGAAAATTATTCTTTCTTACTTTCTCTAATATTTCTTCTGGTAATCCAATGGGACTAGCATTACTTTCTCATTGTGTCATTAATGTCATAATCTTTTTTTTTTCATAATTAGTCTTTGTTTTTCTGTGATGAAATATGATGATTTCCTCATATCTGTCATTCAGGTCCCTAATTTTTTCCTAATTGGTCTCTAATTGTTGTTTAACCCATCCATTGATTTTTTTTATTTTCAATGATTGTTTATTTTTTATAGTTCTTCCTTTTCCCCCCACACTGCCTCATTTTATAGTATCTTATTTCCAACTCATTTTTATCATTTCCTCTCTTATTTATCTAAATATTTAGGCATGATTATTTTTATTCTTATTCTGTTGATGAGAGTATCTGATGTACTCTAGACTCTAACTATATTGTTTTGTTTTTAACCCTTCCTGATTCTCTGTTGTTATGGCTTGTCATTTTTTGCATAATTCCATATTTGATTTATCTAAATTTGTTAGAATCCTAAAGGGGCTATGTTGAATGCTCACTATTTCAGAGAGTGTAATCCTTTACTTTTGTCAGGGCTGTGATGAAGAACGTTTATTGATTTATCTAAAATCTTTGGGTGCTTTTAGAGCAGTGAAGTTTTTAGAACAGTGAATGAACATTTTGCCATAAAAAACAGTTTTCACTTCTTTCAATCAGTGCAGGTTGAATTCTATATATTAGGCTTCCAGGGCAACTTTGTTTAAATAAAGGTTACTTTTACAAAAATAATGTCTATACTATAGAAATACTAGGAGAAATATTTCCAAACTGAAAGGATAGAACTAGTATAAAAGGCAGTTTTGGACATCAAAAGCAAAAATTACATGGCCAGTACTACCTCATGACTTGAAATTGTTTGCATAACTGGAGAAATAGGCAATGTATGTCAATTTTATGGTCTCTTTTCCTTGAGCACCTGTGGACTCAATTAGTAGGTAAATAAATTGAAGTACTATAGGTTTTTACAAGTAAACACTTAAGACTACTACAAAAAGACAATGGCTTATATTTGATTATTGGGCCAGTTTTCTATAAATTGTTTTTAGTTGACAACAATTGCTATTGTCTTCCTTGGTTCTCTGTTCTACCAAACATTAAACAGATAAGTGGGGGAGTGAGTTTTCTCTGGGTAAAAAGCTCCATGAAATCAGATGCAATGTTACAGAAGCACTCATATTTAACTAATTCAATGCCTCCATCCTAAACTCAATTCAGTTCAATTTCAGGAGATCCATGAACCCCTTGAAATCTGTCCATGGACTCCAGGTTATGATTTCCTAGACTAAATGAAAAAACACAATTAAGTGGATAAATGGACCAATAATATTACATTAGGCATACTATGCCATTTTATATATTACTCATCATTATTATAAGAAATAAGGAAAACTTTATTTTTATATTCCATGATTTAAATATACAAATCATATTTGAAGGTCTACTTCATATACATTTTTGACACAAGCTATGCAGAAATGTATTTGACTATTTGAATTGCAAATTTCTCTTGATATAAAATGAATACCTTTTATATTATTAGAAATAATGTTTGGAGAATGATTGCAACTTTCAGACTTTTATCAGTATTAAGCAATACTTTTTATCTACCTGTATAGTTTTTTCAACATCCTGCTATAGTGCAGGGACTTAAAATGCTATATCATATCATATTTCTACTAAGTGCACTTGCCAGGTTGCATTGCTTTAAGTTATATTTCCTATGACTAAAGGGCTTTAGAACAAAAAACAACTTTATATTTTCACATAATACCTGCTATACCTGTTTTATATTGGTTTTACTGTAAAAAATACAGAGTATGATGATTATTAATTACCTAAGTATGAGTGGATAAGATTATTAATATTCTTTGACTACATCTGTAAAACTTCATCTTCCCTGTGAATACTGGGAGCTTACTGCAGTGTAGTTATATGAAGACACTGATGCATTGTAATATAACCCTTATTGTAACACTAATGATAATCTTTTAATATGCAAATAATTTCAATTAAATATAAGCATAGACTATTGCTGGAAGTGGCTTAACAGCTAGTGGTCTGACTAGAAAGAACAGTGAATAGTCCCTCTCCCTGATAACTCTCACAGACAATAGATGTCCCAGATAACAAAATATTCCTAATGGAAATACTGAACCTAAGTGAACTTCCTTTAATTTAGTATTTTGTAGCCTTGGAGTTTTATTAATTTTCAATAAGGGTTGTGTGTAATAAATGCCTAAGTTCATTTGGATAAAGAAATTTCAGCTAGACTTCCATTACTCTACTGAAGAATATATTCAACTGGAGTAAGAGGGTTTTCAATATTTTCCAATGTGACTGACAGACTCCATATTACCATTGTTCTAGAGGAAAATGCAGGAGGTGTATGAGATTAAGTGAAATTATATTGATCTGGATCCAGAATGGGTATTAAGACAAACCATGAATATCATCTCATTTACTAATTGTTTATCTGATTGTGCAAAAGCTGACTGAAAAAAAAATGGTCAATAAATATTTCTAGTAGGTAAAATGTGAAAAAAATACAAATTTTAACATGTCACTGAGACAGAGGGGGAAAAGAGAACAATGAAACTATGAGATAGAATTCTGCAACTCACTAAATATTAATAAAAATGCATATGTGAATTTCACAACTTAGTAGCGAAGGTAACTCATATGTACAGATTGCTATAAAACACATTAGAAAAAGTAGTAATTGTTATGAGAGTTTAGAAGAGAGGGCTCATATTTGGGACATCAAAAAAATGACTCATGAGTTTGTTACTTCTTGAGCCAAGTCTTGAAGGATGGATAAGATTTGGGCAACAATCAATGAAAACAGCATGTGTAAGGAATGCTGTGAACCAAGGAACAGAGGTAGAAATCCTAGGGTATTTCTGTGGCCTAGTTGGTCAGGAGGAATGGTGAGAAATTAAAGTTAAACAGGCCGAGGTCACCACACCTCATGGAACTTCTTGGGCGCTTAGCTAAAAGGAATGGTCTTCATTCTGTAGGCAGGGAGTAAAGAGCCGATGAATGATTTTAAATAAAGTAAGGCATGTTCCAGCTGGCCTCACAGCTATATAGTAGAGACCAGTAGCAAAGGCGTTGTATTTTCAATAAGCATGTATCCAAGCACATTCTCAATCATTTATAAGAACAAAAGCACTAGTCTGAAAATCAGCAACAAATAGAAACACGATACATGTACAAATCATTTTTTATTCTAAGATGATACTGGTAAATGTATAACACTTGAGGTTATAATAAACAGTACCAGTATATTTTTTCCATAAAAAATAAAAAAGGAAACAAAACTCTACTCACATGAAAAGTGTTAGCAGGAACTGAGAACTTCTGGTAAGTACCAAGTTTAAAAGCACAAACATTTAGTAGGAGGTATGTGGTGTAAGTTGCTAAAAAATACGTAGTTAGTAAAACAAAATCAGTTCTGTTTACTACTTGGCTGGCATAAGTCAGTCTTAGGCATGGGTGAAGAACTGTTCCCAAGGATTGAGACTCTAAATATATAAGAATTCATACCAGAGTTACCAGAAGATTATACATATTTATGTAAATCAAATAGCTTTGGTTTTGTGATTCCAAAATGTTGAAACTCTTACCTCGCACAACAAGGTCAGCTGAGGCTGAAGAATTGTCCACAATTGTCTGAGCGGTACACGTGTACCTCCCAGCGTGTTTTAGCTGGGCATTTCGGATGAGCAGCTCCCCATTGGAATCCAGCTGTCGGCAAAAACAGCAGTCATTCGAATCAGTACGTTTTTTTCACCAGCTAAATGGTATTTAGGATATGAGAGGTACATTTTCCCCTAACAAAATGAACACCTGTTTTAGATGTGCTAACTGTCTGTGTGTTCTTAGGTTACTTAAACTCTGGGCTTTGGTATCTCAACTGAAAAATAGAGTGAAATACCTAAGGTCCTTTTTAGCTTTAATGTCTTTAGTATTCTATTATTTATATAATCAGAGGGCATTTTGAGGGAAAACACAGGATGAAACTATTTCATTGATGTCTTTTAAATAGAAATGTGAAGGTCCAAAAATCTTGATGCTGAATATCAATGAAGATACATAAATGCTGTATGGCTAGGAAGAATTATTAATTTGGTTATGTAAAACCAATCTAAACAACTAATTTCAAGACGTGCCACGGTTCATTTTACAAAGATACTAAAAGTATGCAGAAACTGTCAAAATGCACAATTCTACTAACACGTTCTGTTTTGGCCAAGTATAACCTCCTTGTGGGCAAGGATTTTTGTCTTGTTCACTGCTCTATTCCCAGTGCTTAGAATAGTGTTTAACATATGTTTTTTTAAGGAGGCTTGAGGGAATTTTGCTTGTGAATGATAAGGCACCATCCCAATGCAATTTCTAAAAATAGCTAATATTTATCGAATGCCTCCTCTATACAGATCCTGGGATTCCCTTCTGAAAACAGTCCTATGAGATAGGTCCTATTTTGTCCATTTTACTAAAGATAAAAGTGAGACTTAGAGTAGCCAAGTAATTTAACTATGGTTACTCGGTTTGCTTGGTTGGAGGAGCGTAACATAGTCCATGCTCATTATCTCCAAAATACTCTCTTAAGATAAAAATTTGGAAAACTCGATTTTTAAATAGACATTTGGTTTTCCTGAGAAACAAAAATATTGATTTACTATTGCAATTATAGATATCCAGATAGATTAAAGGATGAAAAACTAATGACTAGGTTAATATTTCACGTAATAGATGAAGGTATTGTTTCTGTTACATGGCAGACCTGCAAATTTTAAAATTTTGATTATTTAATGACTATATGTGGAATAAATGCTCTGCTCCACCATTGGTTCTGCTGGTGGCCCCTTCACATATTAAATTCCCTGCCGGTCTTGGAAAGTATTTGGGTTGCAATCCTTGCTTTATTAATAAGATTAATTAAAAATAATTGATAGTTATCTTCTGAGCAGATTGATTCAGTTGGTTGTAATAGAATACTACTATCTCCATATAAAGAACTGGTCAGTGGCCACACACCTTGTTCCTTGGTTTCAGTAATTAAAATCTCTGTAAAAATGAAACTAGAGGTCATACAATTTAATGTTAGTTGGGGTCTTCCTGTCCCTTGCGGTCTAAGATTGGGTAAAAATACAGTTTCCAAAATTTCTTCAAATTCCTAAGGTAGGGGAATTCTTTCCTTCTGTTCTCTTGACCAAGGAGCTCCAGACCAGCCTTTTCTCTATTTTGCCATGAAACCTACTAGCACGAAGTATTCCCTAGTAAAGTAGGTGTACTAAAGAGTTAAAGGTCATGGAATTGGTTGTATCCCACGAAGTAGGGCAATTATCATCCACTGTATATTTCTATTTTTAAAAGTCCTGTTGGTCATACTTTTACTAAGGATTTCTCAGTGACCTTCTCCTCTCTCTGTTCCCTATCATCTTGTTGGCACTCACTCCCACTCCCATATCTTACCTCTCTCTGCTCTTCTCTTCTTTCCCTTGGAAACAAAAAACTATTCTTCTTTCCTCATGTTAAGCTGCTTAATTGTTGGATGGTTGCTTGGATTCTGACAATACTTCTTCCTCAAACCCTTACTTTCTGTTTTTAGCTTTTGCCGTTTCTTTACCTCTTACCCCTCAGCCCATTTTTTTTTTTTTAATTTTATTTATTTATTTATTTATTTATTTATGGCTGTGTTGGGTCCTCGTTTCTGTGTGAGGGCTTTCTCTAGTTGCGGCAAGTGGGGACCACTCTTCATCGCGGTGCGCGGGCCTCTCACTATCGTGGCCTCTCCCGTTGCGGAGCACAGGCTCCAGACGCGCAGGCTCAGCAATTGTGGCTCACGGGCCTAGTCGCTCCGCGGCATGTGGGATCTTCCCAGACCAGGGCTCGAACCCGTGTCCCCTGCACTGGCAGGCAGACTCCCAACCACTGCGCCACCAGGGAAGCCCTCCCTCAGCCCATTTTAATCTGGTTCCCAACTCTTCAACTCACTTTACTTGACTTCTAATAGCATTTGACCTTTCTTCCCCAAACACCCAACTTTTCTAGTCATCTGTGATGGCACATTTTTCCAGAAAGTTTGAGAAAATTCTTAACCTCTCATCTTCTTCAACTTCCTTATAATTCCATTATAAATTATTGAATTTATCCCTTCCTTTTCTTCAACACTTCCTCTGTCCTTGTCCAAGCTACCAACATCTCTCACTGAACTACTATGTCCCATTTGGTCATGACCCTCACCCCTGTCCCATCTATTCTTTTCTCCACTTAGCACTCAGGGTGACCTTTAAAAAATGCAAATTATGATCAAATCATCCCTTTCTATAAAAACAAACTAAAACCTTTAAAAATGTTTCACTTTTTGGAATAAAAGCCGTAAGTGTTATGATAGTCAACTTGGCTGCATTCTGTAAATTCTGTCCAATATTCCAGCTCAACTAGTGCCACCATTTCACTTACACTCCGCTCTCCAGAAGAACATTCCCTTTTTAAGACCTTAAATGTATCTTGTTATCTCCTATCTCTGGTCCTCCAAGGTGTTTCCTTTCCTGGAATTTCATCTCTTCATACCCCACCCTCTTACCACCTTCATCTAAATAACATTTACCCTCCCCCACCAATATGAGTTCAAATCATTTCCTTAAGCAAGTCTTTCTGTTTTCTGTTGTTACATTTTGCCATAACACATTTTACTTAATGTGATATTATATATCTCATTTACAATAAAATATTTTTGCAATTATATGATTAAAGTTGGTTTCCCTGAAGGACTGTAAGTTTTATGAGAGGAGGAAACATGCCTGATTTCTTCAGCATTGTATCCCTGTGTTACATGTGTACAGCTGTATGTGCTGTATCCCTAAGACCAGCACAGTCCCAGGGATATAATAACACCAAATATACATTGTTTGAATGCACTATTCAGCATGCTTATTAAGACTTCTGGCATCTGCTCTTAAGATAATACATGTTTACTTCTTTTCAGGTACAAGCAGAGTTAGGATAGCAAGTTCATATAGCTCATCACAATGGCAGGATTTTGTAAGCACATAATGAGACACTTTGATGTCAGGACACACTCTTGCTACCTCTTTTCCCACTTCCTGTGTCCCATAAACTTACATTTTACCATGTGTTCTCTTTCCTGCAGACCTTTGTACATATCACTTGCATTGCCTGGATTCTCCCATCTCCCACTTCTATCACTTGGCTAACTTCAAGTCATGGTTTAGATGCCCCTTTCTTCTCTAGAATCCAAAGTCCTGGTTAGGTGGTTGCCCCTTGCATATTTTCATTTTAACTATCCCTTTCTATTCTAATTATTTAGTTGTCCATTTCTTCTACTAGACTGTAATTCTTTGAGGAAGGGACTAGGTCTCATTTATTATTACATACAAATTATGTATTGTGATATCTGACATACAGGAGGAATTCAACAAATAAATATTGCATAAATGAATTAAAATACCTATTATCTAAAATGTTTTTATTAAATTATTTTATTAATTTCATATGATTTTTCAGGTAAGATAATAATATTATAAGATAAAATAGCTGAATTGAGAACAACTATTGCTATCTATATACCTGAGATCAGCTATCAATTAATAATATATTTCAAATTATTTGTAAACTAATTTCATGAGTAAATATAAACGTTTTAGGAATAATGTGTAAATTTATAGAGAAAAGAATGCAGTTGACATATAAGAAAATGGACACTTCTAAGTTTTTCAACCACCCATATTTGTTGTAAAGGATTAGGCCTTTACAAATTCAAAATTTGTAATACAAATCACAAATTTACAGAGAGATCTGCCCTTTCCCTCAGCTTCTGGAAGGTAACCTGTAGTATTCTTTCTTTGCCTGGGTGTCTTGGGTCATACTGAATAGTTCTAATCATGTGATTTAGGGTGGCAGTTAGCCACACCTGTATAGTTTTAGAGTAGGGACTGACCATGCCAGAAAGACTAACATTGTGACTTAGGGTAGGGGCTTTGGGTCATGTGTTATCAGTCAACCTAGATATTGAGATTAACCATTTGGGCAATCAATCAATCAATCAAGGCCTACATGATTAAGCTCTGGTTAAATCTCTAGATATCAAAGCTCAAGAAAGTATCCCTGGTTGGCAATACTCTGTGCCTACTGCCACAGACCAAAGCTGATAGAGTAATGCATCCTGACTCCATGGGGAGAGAACAATGGAAGCTCTATGTTTGGTACGTCTCTTGGACTCTGTCCCATGCATTTCTTCCCTTCGCTGATTTTAATCTGCATGCTATTTGGGTAATAAATTGTAACCATGAGTTTAATAGCTTTCAGGGAATTCTGTGAGGTCCCTCTAGCACAAGGAAACTGAGGGTGGTTTTGGCAACTCCTGGAACTTGCAGTTGGTTTCAGAACTGAAGATGGTCTTGAGGACTCTGCCTGACTTTGTAGTTGGCCAATACCACATATCATACTAAATAGAATTCACCTAAGGGGGGTGGTAAAGAAATATTATTTTATTACCTATAGCACTCTTTTTTAAAATATTTAAAGTAAGAAGAGAGTAAAGTTGTGTATATGGGGAAGGTAATAATAAAAGAGTTTTTCTTGAGCCATTGTACATGCTAACTGACAAATATTTCTGAGAAAATTTCTAGTGAGAAAAAATAAAATAATATAAAATAATTATAGTAAAATAAAATAATTTAAGCACTATATATTAATAAAACAGACTGCTTTAATGTGCTTTAACATCCTTAAAGTTCAATATATCATAGTACTGAACTTTGACATTAAATATTCATTAATGGAAAGATATTAAAAAATATTTTTAAACTATAATGACACAAGATAATAGCTATATTTGAGAAAGAATAATGTTTGCATAAAATGAAACGCATTTAGCTCTATTGCATGCTTTTATTATGTGAACTCACTATGTAGGTTGCTTCATGTATCTAAATGAAAGATAATCCTGTTGCTAAACTTCCACTATTTCAATGAACCATGGGATTAGATTGGAATTTAAAAAATAAAATACTTCAGAAATTAAAATTAAAAAAAAATTCAACCTTAAAAGAAAAAAAATTCAACCTTATAATAAAAAAATGAAAGCAGAAAAATAATATAAAAATAAACATTTGCAACGACATAATTACCCTTTGTAAAATATTTGAATGCTGTACACCTAATAATCTTCTTTAATGAAATTGCTATAATTTCCCCCAAAATCTCAATTTGAAACACAGTGTTGTTTTCATATTCATTTATTTAATCCTGAGAGGAATAATGTGGTCATGTTTTTCATACTTTTCACATGTAATGAAAAACACAAACTATTTTGTCTTAAAATATCATATTAAAGTTATACTTATTGAATCTTCAGAATAAACTCCTTAAAAACTTTTAATTAAACTATTCTAAAAGTTTAATGCTAAACTCATTTTAAAAGTTAGCCTTGTTTTAAACATTAGGACTTAGGTAGGTAATGATAGGCCGATTTGCATAAAGCAGTAATAAGCGACTTTAGCATTTATTCTCATTCAATCTATATTTGGTGAAGGTGTGGCACTGAAACACCTCAGAAGGAAAGTAAAGAAAAAAATATGCTATATCATTTCCAATAGAGTTGTGTATATATAAAAGCTTTGCTGAAGTTTTTATAAATGGCACTAGCACTTTCCATACCTCAGGAGAAGTTGAGGTTCTCAGTGGTCGACATAACGCTTACAAAGCAAGTAAAGATCATGGCTCTCAGCACATTCTAGCCACAAATTAGATACGAATGCTCTCTGTATTTTCATTAAAAACCACAGCTTGGCTGAATTACAAAATGCTTCCCTTCATATGAGGAGAGTTGAATCACATACTGGAAATTGTGATAGCACAGCTCAGGGATGTTCCAAAGTGTATATGTGGTTTACCACTTAGAAATTTCCCAAGTTTAAATCAAAAGACTTCCAAAATATAAATGCCTATTCCTTCCTTTCCACTCCCTCATGAACTAACTTGGAAAAATCAGTCCTGCAGTACAAATGAGTCTGAATTACTAAGTTGTATTAACAAATTCAGTTAATGATAATGAACAAAGAAATATGCCATAAGATATATACAAGGTCTAGATAAAGCTTAGAGGTCATAATGGCTCTATAAAAACATCTCTTTTGTTCCATTGAAGTTCAGAATGAAGAGACAAATATGGACGATTGAAGGAAAGCATAGCCTTTAAAGAGAATACTCTAGAAACCTGTAAGCAAAAATTATTAAATATGTATGATACATGCTATATCCATGAAAAATAAACATTTTTCTTTTTTACTTTTGGCTTGCTAGGTTAAAGAAAGAATAACTGTAGCAAATTCATCAGATGTAACTGCAAACTTTAACACCACCATCACCAACACACGAGCAAAAAAAAACAAAAGAAAAAATGTAAGGGTTTTATAGGTGCCAGGGACTATTATAAATATTTCACATGTGCAAATTCACTTATACCAACAACCCTGGGAAAGAGGTACTATTCTTAACTGTATCTTAGAGATGAGGACACAATAATACTGTAACTACAACCACTATTACTGCTACCACTGTTGCCGTTAATAGGATACTACTACTGCTGCAACTAGGATCAATATTAAGATTGCTACTACAACTTCTGCTATTGCTACTGCCATTGCTGTAGCTACTATGAACTCCTACTAATACCTGATCTAGCTTATTAAATGCCCTTAAGATGCCTTGCAATGTGCTAGCTACTTTACATATATGTTTCCTATTTAATTTTTATAAGACTCAGGGAGATACGTTTAATCTTTCCATTTTACAGATAAGGAATTTTAGATTTTAAGTTAAGCTACTGGTAGAAGGCTCAATAGTTAACCTGTTTCCCCCAAGTTAAGCTGTTGCCAAAGTAGTGCTTCATGGATCAAACAATTGAATTTAGATTCATAGTTTGGTAGGTAAAAGTGGATATTTTCTCATAACAAGAAAAATACAATATGTTATATTTTCTTTCTTTCTTTCTTTAATTTTTAACCTATTTAAATGTTCAAACATAAGAAAATAGAAAGAATAGTACAATGACCACCCATATACTAACCAGATAGATTCAACAGTTGTAAACTTCTTGCCATATTCACTTATCTAATTATCTAGCTGTCTATCTATTGTTGAACCCTTAAAAAACAAATTACTGATACCATCATAATTCATTTGTCAAAACATTAAATTGAATCTCCAAAACGGTAAGACCATTCTCTTAAATAATCACAGAACCATTTTCACACACAACATAATTAACATTAATTTCCTAATATGATCTAATATTCAAGTTAGTGTTATTTTAAGTAATGCAACAGCATTAAGTTTACCTGAATGTAAAAAAATTGAAAAAGGTATAACTTACAAAATCTTATGAAAATGAGTATTATCATTACAAATATACACACTTAAATATATTAGGGAAATAGTTGAGGATAATTACTGAGAGATCACCCCATACTTACACGATCAATGGAGATGTTGAATATCCCTAAATTTGGCTATTTTGATGGCTGAAGAGTTCAATTTTGATCAATCGGACCATTTTAAATGAAAACTCACAAGGAAGGAAATTTTCTTTTAGATGTCTACTAAGCATTTTAAATGATGGACAAAACCATCAAACCCTGGGTTTAGAACCCACATTTTCAAGTTGAAAGAAAACTTGAACACTGTTTAATTTATATGGTTTTTAAATTGGTCTCCATTAGCCTTAGGGTTCTGAAGACCTTCATGGATCACTTGGTAGAAAGAAGGGATCAGAATGGGATGTGTTTTGGGATAGGAAGATGTGAGAGGCCCTACAGTTAAGGCTTTGGTCTCCTACATATGCTCACAAACGTGGGTACACTTTCTTTAGTCAGACCAACTTTACCTTCATCTTTGAAATTTATTGGGGTTCTAATTTAAATTTTCTTTGCAGAAAGAATTCTGCTGCTAAAAACCTTCTGTTGTTGTTTTTCAAAACTTCTGCTGTGGCCCAACTTCCTCATATGACAGATAAGAAGCCTGAGGCACAGACTGACTGTTTTGCCCGATATCATATAACTTGTCAAGGGCAAAACAACAACAAAATCCCAGATCTTTAGATAATGTTCTGTTTTAAAAACTAGCTTTTAAAAAAATTAGTTAGGTTTTTGGGAATATGAGAGCTAATGACAAAATAGTATATTTCTAGTGTTATATAGTAAATAAAACATCAAAACTGACAACGTAAAATTATAAAATAAAATTCCTAAGACACCAAAAGTTTATATGTTTATTTCCCCTTCTTTTTATTTTATATACATACTGTATTTTGCAAGCATAAAGAGCCAGAATAATTATTCCAGTGATGATTAAGTATGCAAGGAGTTCTATGTAAAACAAATGGGACTTTAATTTTGAATGAATTTTTGGAAATTTCTCCAAAGCGGTACATTTCTGAAGAAAAAAGACTTGCTGCTATATGTGCTTAATTCCAATTATTTAACATTATCTTTGACAAATGCTTCCTAAAGGCTAGACTCTGGGAGTCTCTGCTAGAGAATAACTTTAGCTGGCATGATCTCTGCCCTGGAAGTGTGATGATCTAGAAGAAGCCAATCCAAGTATAGATACCTCTAGTGAGCATAGGTGCCTACCTCCCTCCATGTTTACTGGTGGAAAATAGCAAAATAAAATAGAATAGTTAGGTGTAAGTAAAGTTTTATTAGGGTAATGAAAGGGAGGTAGAGAAAGTTCAGACAGAATGAGGGATGATAGAATTCTCTGTTTTCCAATTAATTACTCTTAGTAGAGAAACAACTTGGGCACAGGTAGCCTGCCTTTGTGAGTTTTGTGTGGCCCGCAGAACTATGTCAGGGGACATTTCACATATTTCTTTCTTTCTCCCAAAATTTAAGAGTCTTGAACTCGCAAAACACATGCAAACTATCCTCTACTACTGATACTATTTTGAAAAATGCTTTATCTATCCTCTTATAATTTCTTTTTTTGTCTTCAGCACTCTCATTTGCTCAAAATAATATAACTTCTCTTTGTTTCCAACATACTATGCTTAAAACTTTTCAGTCCCTTTATTCTTAAGTCTTTTCTTTTTAAATCTCCCTTGAGAACAGCATTTCTCAATCTTGACCCTATGGATAATTTGGACCAGTTAATTCTCTGTTGTGGAGGATTGTCCTTGGCATTATGGGATATTTAGCAGCACCCGTGCTAGACATGTGCCCATAATACACCACTTGCCTGCAGTTGTGATAACCAAAAATGTCTCCAAATGTGACCAAATTTCCCTAGGGAGAAAAATTGTTCCTGGTTTGGAACAACCATTTTAGGGCTTACATCATCTCACTGTGCCTGCTTGGTTTTCTGTTGTTTCTTCAGCTCTAATTTGATTCTTGTCTTAGTCTGGATTATGGCCTAACACTCCTTTTCTGCAGTAACCTGTTGCCCCATAACTCTGGACAATCTTTACCTTCTTGTTCAATAATGACAGAGAGCCAAAATTGAAAAAAAAAAAAAAAGACTTTTGTTTATTACTGCTTCTCTTTCTCTCTTTTTGCATGCACAGAAGCAAAACATCTATTCAAATTCATAACATCTTCTAGTATGAGCTAATGTTTCAGATTTAAACACACTTTTGTGACATGTTCAGTAGAATTAATATTTTCTTTCAGCCTTAGGGTAAGAAGTCTGTCTACTTTTGTTTTGAATGCTGTCTATACAGTTAGAACAAACGCATGTCCACACACCTGCAAACACACACACATAACCTATCTCTCTAAAGGAGATCACTAAGAACTGCCTAGAATTTTATAGTTAGACAATCTGAAACTCTGTAGACTTGACTTACAATGTAATGCAAAGGTTGCTAATCTTGTAGGGAGAATAAAGTAATTTGGATAACTTTGAACATAAAAAGTTCATTAAACAAGACGATAGAATACGTTAGGAGTTGAACTGCTGTTCAACTGCTGTCTTATCGTGTTTCAAATAATGGGAGGGAGGTTATATAAATAGATATAGACATGAGTACCAGTCAGTGGATTAGAAACAAGTGGTGAAGACCACAGTGTCTACAATCAAACCACCTTGGTTTCAAATCCTCTCTCTGCCACCAGCAAGTTGTATGACTTTACACAAGTTACTTAAAGTTTCAAATCTTGTTTCCCCACCTCAGAAATTGAGACAAATCACAGTAATATGTGCTCCATAGAGGACCGCTATGAAGATCACCTGAGAAATACATGAAAAGCATTTAATCCAATGCTGGCTAAACAGCAAGCACTCAGTAAAATGTTGACTATTATTACCTCTCCATTGCCCTCAGCAAAGAAATACCTAGAATCTTTTGTCTCAAACTAGGTATCCAGTAGAGAAAACAGTGCAAAATATAAATCATGAAAAATGAGATCTATAACCAGAAAAAAACTATCTTGCAAAAGCTTCTGGAATTTTCGATGTAGAATGTTTGCTCTATTATAAAAAGTATTGGTAATAACCAGTTACAATCTGCCAGATCTTGTGCCAAGCACTTTATAGGCATTCTCTCATTGAATTCTCACAAAAATATTATGAAGTAACCAGTATTGCAAACCCAATGAAGTAACCTGAATGAAATAAGTGAATTACTAATAAAATTTTACAGAGGGGGAAATCTGAAACTTAGAGAGGCTTAATCACTGACTCTAGATTAAGCCTAATGGAGCCTAGAGCTCTGATTGTGGCAAAGTCTCTGAACAATTCATATGATATTTATGAATTCAAAGCAGGTATGTAAAATCTTCTAACTGAACTATAATTTTAACATTTATTTGTAATCAGAAAAAAAGCTATTATAGCAGCAATACCAGAATTAGAAAGTTTAAGAAACTCAACGTGGTTAACTAAAATAATGGCTCTGACAGGGAGAACTGTCAAATAGTTGAAGGAAAATGACTCAAAGTGGGTGTCAAAAGTTAGGTAGCCCCTGAAAAAAAATTTCTGCAGATCAGGTACCACCATGAGAGAGGCATAAAATGATATATTACAAATACATATTTTTTGGTAGATAGTCTTACATCCTTTATAGAACAAAAGGGATTATAAATTAAATTGGTAAGTAAAATGACTCTGCTTTTGTATTTACTCTAAATGAGTAAGTAGCTATTGAACTGGAAAATCAAAATAGAAATCATTTTATATTTGGACTTGAAAAAATAGGTATTTGCCAAATAAATTTGACAGAATAAAAGATTGACAGATAAACTACTTATAAGCTTATTGTATCAAAGCTCCAAAGTTATGAAATTTGTAATTCATATATATATGTATATATACATATATATACTTAACATCAACACATAAATTCAAGTTCAAATGAAACATTTACTGACCCTAATTACATAACGATATAACACTCAGTGAACATTTATTGAATAGTGAAAGAATAAATAACATGACAGGTAAATTAGATATTTAACTTCTTAATATTTTTCTATAATCGGTATTGTTTACTTACAACTTAAAAATTAATAGCTACATTTTAAAACTAATTAATTCAAAAGAGTTTTACATAAAACAGGATCATAAATGTAATAGAAATGTTATTTATATATTTAAATTTTATAGGTCACTATAAATTCTTAAAAGAAATGCACATCTTCAAAAATATATAGTTACTTTTTTCCTGATAATTATATTAATATAATTGGAAAAAGTATAAAGAAAAAAATTTAAATCACACGTCTTAGATATAATTAATTTGATATAGATATATTATATATATATTAGATATATTATAATTATAGAAATATATAATAGATATATTATAATTTGTTTAATTTCATAAAGCTTCAAGTTCCAAGTAGGTCAGGCTGTGAAATTTGAAACCTTATGCACGGTTGCCACATGGTGGTCAAGATCAAGAATAGCAAGCTAAACTCACAACATGCTTGATTATTGAATATAACGTATTATTGAAGCCAAACTTGAAAATAAAAACTTAGGTTCTTAAAATTAAAAGTTTAAAATTTTATGTCTATATTCTTCATGAATTAGAGTTTCTGATATTAATTTTTAGCAATTAAAATTATTAAAACATGATGGTGATAATGACATCAGTTTTGTTAACTGTGATAGCTACCAAGTCATTTATATTTAAATTTTAAACTCATCGGGTAGCTCTGATTTATTTTGGATCAGAGCCTGTGCTTGTCTTTTTTTCCTACAAAAAGTGTAAAGGTTTTTTTTTATTATGTGTAACACAGGCAAAATTATTTAAGTCAATAAATTTTTAAGGAATTTCACATGTTCTGATTCCTTCCACTGCCAATCACCTTGATTTCTTCAATGTCTGATCCATAATTTTCAAGATAACGCTTTCAAAAAGAATTTTGTCTCAATCCACAGTAGTCATGTCATCGGTCCACAATTCTTTTAGTTGGGTTTCTTTGATCTCAAGTGGAATATGGACACACTTCAAAATTCCCCACCTGTAATCTTTGGGACCCAATTTCCTCAAGCAATTTACTTTAGGACCATGTTTAGGGTCAAAGGAGATGGATCTGCCTGGTACTGAATTTTAGACACCTTCTAAACATGCATTAAGTTCAAACCATATTCACTCTTAAGCTATCACACCTTAGAACAGTACAGATTGTTGGGATATGCCAATACCCAACATAAAAAGTTTGACTGTTAGGTTTTTCATAGTTTATTAGCAGCTCTGTCTTGAAGTTCTTTCCCACAGATCTAACACGTAGTTCTCTCAGTAAAGGAAACCACACAGTTACTCTATGAGGCATTTCCAACAATGTAGGTCTGCAGAAAAAGTCCCATCGGGATAGACCTCAACAGTGCCTGTGTTTGTCTTATTCACTGTTTTATACACCCTAGTGCCTATCACTGTTCCTGCTGTGGTATGGGTTCAGTACTATATTTTTAAATGAACAAGTGATATTCAATAATTGAAATGTTGCCAGAATTAAATAAAATATAGAAACATGATTTAAAATACCAAAAAAATTATACACTGATGTATTTGCTAGTGCAATTTGAATAACAGACAAATGCAGGCAGCAGCGTTCCTTCCTTCGAATTTGCTTTCCCCAGTACCTGCCATCCTTGTTATGTTTTCATTCACTGAGCTTTAGGTTGGAAGAGCCCTTCCTTCTGAGTGTTCTATTAGTGACCCCAGAAGCAATTACTAGCCATTAGGACTGTCTTCCAAAAGGTGGATCAGACACATATGGTGTTTTACTCAAATTTGTGTGGTACATTTAGCAGTGAAGTGTGACTGTGAAGTTTGCTTTAAAAGAGAAGGAGGATGCAAGGGAAAGCTTCATAGATCTTTCTTAGGTTCAAAAGGCAGAATTAAGTTTAATAATTTAAAATACATTTCTTATCTGGGTTTTTTAATTATTTACAGAGTTAAATCGACTTGTCCATCTACAAAGTGCTAAAAATGTGTCTCTGATACTTTTACTCACTGAAGTTGCCTACTTAACCAGTGAGTATGTTTTATGCCGCTGCTTGTTATTATGCTCCTTATTTGGTGGAATGAAGCTGAAACTGAGCCCCTGAAGCCAGAGCATGGGCTCACAGTCAGGGTCTGCTCTGGCTTCCCTGCGGGGCAACAACCTGAACCTCTGTGGCTAACATCCACAAAAGGAAGGAGCACAGTTAGTGATGACCAAAGTCTCTTACATTGTTATGACCTAATTTAATATTTATTTCTTAAACAGTCTTTCAGTGGTTTACTTTTCTCTTTTTTCAAGCCATGGGTCTCTTTTATCTTCTCTTTTTTTGTGTGTTTTTCTCTCTTTTTTGTCTTTTTCTCTCTCATTCTTTTTCCCTCTCCTCCTCCTCCCCCTGCACCTCTCTCTTTCTTTCTCTTCTTTCCATCCCTCTCTCTCTCCCTTCCTTCCTTCATTTCTTTTTTTGAAATGTTTATGTCAATCAACTTAAAGTAACTTATTTTAAAGAACATAAAGAGGCTCCACATATGAAGTTTCAGCTTCATTTAGGGTCTATTTTCAGAGACTCTACTGCAGCTATAAGTAACTACTTGTATAAACTATGCTTGTTGCATTTTAGAAAATATTCAATATATAACACCAAGCAAATTCAAAAGTCTACTTTTTTAAAATAAAATCTCTGTTTAGCTCACTTTTTTTCTTCAAATGAGTAAAAACTGAGTGGTATTTGCTTTTCTTGCAAAACAAAACACAATTTGAAGAAATTATTAAGGACAATGGTGCCAAATTTATTAATGTTGGGCATTCTTATAATTAAGCACATCAAAATAGACATATAACGAAAAAATATCACATGGTATAATGTTAAAATCATTCTCTACAAATTCTCAGTTGTTTATTTTTAAAATATAAATTTGTTTCAGAAACTGAAAGACAGTAGATTCACTATAGATGTACAGTTTTAGCTAAATCTGTTAGATTAAAAAGAAAGAAACTGGACATACAGTTAACATATAGAAGGCACAAACATTGATACTGTATTGATAATTGTTCTATGAATCTATCTAATAAAAATTTAAGAATAAATGTTTCCATCCAGTTAAAAACCATCTTAACCTGACTGAAAACTTGTTTTGGCTTTTTAAAGTGGAAAGTTCTAGAAGAATTTTTTTAAAAGAGTTAGACAATTTGAAAACATAATATTATAATAGATACATATCAAACTTCAGAGTTCATAGGACTTGAAAATCTTAAATATTCTACTGAGTTAATTCAAACTTTTATTAATAATTGACTTTTAAAATTAGAATTAAAGTTTTCTTAACTAAGCATATGTTCTAAATAGGTCTTTAGGTTCCTGAATGATTGCCTTTCTAAAGAACAGACTGGCAGGAGCAGTGATCAATTTACCCTTTAAATACACTGTAATTTAGGCAGCCCTATCAGCACAACAAGTGTTTTCCTATGCAAGTTGTTATACTTGCATTACTTCCCAGTCTTTTTCCTCTATTTTCATTTCTATACAACGATACCACTATGCTTAATTATAGGACTTGTATCATGTAAGCTTTCTTATTCTTAAAATACAGCCATTTAAGCCTTTTTAAAAATTACATGGACTAGTTCTCCAAACACTCCCACATATATAGCTTGTCTATTTCTTACCCTCAAAGAATAAAATAAATGCCATAAAGTCATCACTATAACAAAGGATAAGTTCTGTGCTCTTATTTCGTTTAAAATGAATGTGAAGGCACTCAGAACCTATAGTACAGATATAATGAGGCAGAGTAGACATTAATATAAAAATTGTATTATAGTAAAGAGCAAATGGACCTAAAGCACAACGAATATTTATTGATTAATATCGCTACCAAAATCCTCAGGTCTAGCCATTTTTAGAAAGGTTCAGGAATACTACAATTAATATAAGGAGACCCATGAAAAAATTTTGCCTGTTTTCCAGTCTCATGTACATGATTATGGTAATAGCAGTTGCAATACAGACACATGGGGGGGGGCGTTGGGATGTTAATAAGATGAAAAATAAAACACATACCATAAAATTCCGCTGGTAATGAATGTTCTCTTTGTTAAAGTCGATCACATAGCCATTGAAGGACCAAACAAATGTGAGATCTAGCGCAGGATCGAAGGAAGCAGCACACTGCATGGTTGCATTTTCTCCAACAGTGATGTCGGCATTAATTGGAGCCAATATAATTCGTGTGGGATCTATACATTTTTAAATAAAGGAGTAAACCACAATTCAAAAAAATACGAGACACCATATTATCTGGTACATTAAAAAATAAAAATCAATATAGTTGAAATCTCTGTGCAAAAGAATAAGATGCTTACAAATTCAAATTCCAAGAATAGTTTCATCAAACAAGAGATTTGCCCAGAAGGCTTTTGAAATGGAAACATCAAAATGTGGATTGTCTTATAAGCTTAGTGCTGAATCACGTCTTATAGTACATTAGAAATTAAGCACTGCCACACTTAAAAAAAAAATAAAGTTAATCAAATGGTTTCTTACCTGTGATAACAAGAGTCCCAGTGCTATTAGCCTTCCCTTTATTATTTTCTACAAAGCATGTATAGATACCTCCATCATTCCTTGTAATGTTATTGATTTCCAAGCTGCCATCTTCCCAAATGACTATTCTATTGAAATGAAAGAAATACATATTTCACAAAATTAATTTAATGAAATACATTACTATTCTATGTCTTAGATTAAAAACACTAACATCTTAGCATCATTAAAGTTTTACATAAATTGCTTGACAGAGACTTTTTTCAAGATGAAACATTCTAGCCTTTGTTTAGAATATTCTTTCTCAGCATCAAGTTTTTTTGGAAAACCACCTTCATCTTTTTCTTGGACTTATCACAGTAATCTCGAACATGTCCTCCTGCTGCCAACCTTGCCTCTACACAATTTCTTTTCCCACATGTCAGCCAGACATGAAGACATACATCGCATAAGTAATACAATGTCACTCTTTGGCTCAGTGATGTCACTCTACAGCTCAGAAGCCTCCAGTGACTTTTCCATCTCATGCATAGTAAAAGTCACAGCCCTTGGTTTGCCCTTTTAGGCCCTGGTCATTTTCACAATCTGTTTCTCACAACCTTCAAGGTTTTGCACAGTGACACCTTCAGTAAAGCTTTGTCTGATAAATTCTAGTTAGTATGGCATGCACACACCCACCCATGGCACTGCTGCTGTCCTGGCATTCCCCGTGCTATCCCTCTTCCCAGATTTTTCTTCCTAACACATATTTCATCAGACATACTTCAGTTTTACTTATTAATCTATCCTTGCATTAGATGGTAACATCCTGATGTCAGGAATTTGTATCTTCTTTGTTTGTGGCCCCATCTCAAGGTAACATATTCATTAACATAAACAATCAATAGGAAAAAACAAAAAAACAAAAAACTATGTTCCAGGAACTCCTTAAGGAGTGAGACACGAAGCAATGAGTAGGCACTCGATCAACCTGTTTTTGAACGTATGAACTACATGGAGTTTAACTGAAGCAGTGGCTCTCTACATGCCACCATAAAATGACTTTTAAACCACTGTGAGACAGACTTAGACCAGTCATAGGCCTGAAAGAAATGAGCCCAGACCTTCCAGGAACGTGACCCCAGGACTTCAGACTTGGTAGTTAGAACAGACTGTCATTTCCACAGCCACAGAGGAATACAAACATTTTAATTTTAGGAACTTTCAAAGAATGATACTGTAAAACCTACCTTAGTAAAAGCTTCTGTAACATTACTTTTAGGAAATTCTTCTATGAACAGAAACTAAATCTTTCATACTAATAGAACTTAAATGTATTCCCTCTGCCTGTCTACCTCTTCCTTGGAGTCAGGAGACCCAAAACTCATTATTTGTAACCTTATTATACCTAACTCTTACATATAATTTATATTACATATATTATGATATATTACATATAATTTATATATTTATTATATAAATTTACTATATAATGCCTTGCACTTACATTCAATATTGGATTGCCTGTCATTGGATTTTACTTTATTTTTAAATTTTTGATGTTCTTTTCCTTTATGGTTTATTACAGGATATTGACTATCCCGTGCTTTACAGTAGGACCTTGTTGTGTCTCCATCCTATATATAATACTTTGCATCTGCTGATCCCAAACTCCCAATCCATCCCCCCCACATCTCCCTCCCCCCTGGCAACCACAAGTCTGTTCTCTATGTCTGTGAATGTGTTTCTGTTCTGTAAATAAGTTCATTTGTGTCATATTTTAGATTTCACATACAAGTGACATTATATAGTATCTTTCTCTTTTTCACTTACTTCATTTAGTATGATAATCTCTAGGCCCATCCATATTACTGCAAATGGCATTATTTCATTCTTCTGTATGGCTAATATTCCATTGTATATATATACTACATCTTTATCCATTTATCTGTCGATGGACATTTAGGTTGCTTCCATGTCTTGGCTATTGTAAATAATGCTGTATGAACAATGGGATGCATGTATCTTTTCAAATTATAGTTTTGTCTAGATATATGCTCAGGAGTGGGATTGCTGCATCATATGGAAACTCTATTTTTAGTTTTTTGAGGAACCTCCGCACTGTTTTCCAGAGTGGCTGCACCAATTTACCTTCCCACCAACAGTGTAGGAGGGTTGCCTTTTCTCCACACCCTATCCAGCATTTACTATTTGTAGAGTTTTTAATAATGGCCATTCTGATCAGTGTAAGTGGTACCTCATTGTAGTTTTGATTTTCATTTCTCTAATAATTAGCGATGTTGAGCATCTTTTCATGTGCCTATTGGCCATCTGTATGTCTTCTTTGGAGAAATGTCTATTTAGATCTGATTTTTACTTTCCTTAAATATATGATTTCCAAAACCTTAATTTATCTCTGAAGCTTTGTACAAACACATACCAACAATTCTCCATATATTCCATTTTAAGAGCAGAGCTTGATAAAGGAAAATTACTACATACATATCTTACTAATAAAAATCTCCATATAAGAAAACACCAAAAATTTCACCAATAATATATTCCATAATTTCCTTGCTCGTCTTTAACTCTCCAGTTCCAACTTAAGTTCATTTCAGAATACTTTTTACTTATTGAAGAAATAATGTAGTATCATAATACAAACGTAAACATAAAAGTAATTATTTGATATTGTGGAAGCTATGCCAATGTCCCTCTATGTTCTCCAGCTGTGAGGAGTATAATTGATCCACAGCTCCAGCTGCTGCACTCAGAAATCCATCACTGTGTTTGAGCCAAGACAACACTTTCCACAGCTTGCTCTCAGCCAATGACTGAGTCCAGGAGGAATTTTAAGGCTGCATATTCCAGGTAGACATCAGGCTCCTCTGATGGGCATTTTTAGCTGGAACGCTCTCCAGTGGTCTTACCACACTCTCTTAGATCTGCACTGCAGTCTATTTCTACCCAGCCTTTCTTCCTTCCTTCCATTTCTCCTTCATTTGGAATCAGACCTGAAACTCAGATGGCTGTCCCAGCCTTCACCAAGAGTCTTCTCTGTTTTCCTTCTTAGGCATTGCCATTAATAAATCTCTTGCATGGTTAATCCCGCATTGGCATCTGCGTCTCATAGAACTCATATTAACACAGTACTAACATTAATGTCTCTCATTTTTTCTCACTAAGCTCTAGTGTAAGTCCTTAGCCAATATTCCACCCCCTCCCATTTAATTATTTTGTAAGTAAAGCAATGAAAATTATCATCAAGTTGCAATAGAAACAATAGCAACAATTAATCTTTCTAAAACCTACATTATATTCTTAGTTTTCTCACATTATTAGCTCTCAATTGATCATTGTCATCTTTAAAGTTTATACTTTCTTGTGTTGTTCAGCTCACCTACACTTTCAGGTACTTTGTCCATGATATTAAAATTAATTTCAGTAAGAGTATTTAGGGAACTTGAAGTTTTTGAATAATGATCCATATTCTGAATTCAATGTAGTTAAATTATCAGAATCTTATCCTCATTTTCAGATTATATCATATAGATAAACAGTCAAACAAGCCAGGAACCATCTGGTCTTTAATAAAGTAGTCACTTATTGTTGCCAAAATTATTCCAGTATAACCTCCATCTTATCTGTTAATGTTTAAAGCACACCAACTCTGGGGTAGAAAAGAATCTTGGAGAGATTCTCATATAAATGGCTCAGATAAAGACCATTTTAGAGTTGATAGCAGTCCATTGGATATAAATGAACAGCTACAAAGAAATTCTGTTGGAGAATGCGTATCATTTTAACCTTAAATAAAATCATACAATTGAGAACTTAATTACAACTTATCAAGATTTATGTTTCCTCTCTCCTGATTGCAAGTACTGCATATGCTATTTTACAAACCATTTACCAGGCACAGAGATAACTTAGTAATGTGGAACAGTTTTTAGGTAATTATATTAATCAGAATGAGATTATAGTTATGCTCAAAGACAGTTATTCCGTTACTCCTTGAATATTAGTTTCAACAGAAATATTTCTCTAAAAGTAATTATTAGTTTAACTTTTCTTAATACATACCATTTTATGACATTCAAACTTATTTTTACAAGAAATGCCAAATCTATAATAAAGAGATACTTAAATAATCTGAGATACTAATGGGTTAACATAGTGAGCAAAAATTAGATTTATAGACTCTTTCATCAAAAGGTCATACAATTTGATTCAAATACTTTAAAAATATTAAGACAGGACTAAAATAATAAGATTTTAGGAGCTAGACTTTTCTTTTTTTGAACACATGTTGGTATTGAGGAAAAACAAATCCATGAAGCATGGTTCTGAGAAATTTGTGGTTGCAGAGGCCCATGGCATGAGTCCTCATCAGAATCAGAGCAAGATTCTTTTCATTAAGGAGAGAGAGCTAATAGTGCAGCCAACAGGGAATGCTATGCTCGAGGCTGTTGCAGTAGTGAATACCTAAAATTGGAACTACCTTCTGATCATGGTCTGCATCACTCATTATCTGACTGCTAAAGCTTCAACCCCGTATTGCACAGATTGACTTTTCCTTTAACACTGATTCTTCTAGTATCATTTTGTTAAAGTGTTAATAAATCTTAGTCAGACATATTACCTGTAGAATTTAATGTATTCAGGGAAGCAGCTGCTGTCCTTGCACACCCCTCCCCCACCAGAGCTTTGTCTCATGCACAACCATACTTGTGATTATCCTAATAAGAGAACTGTGTTGCTAAGTGTTCATTCCATATCAGCATGGCACAAGTTCAAGTTCTGGCTTGGAGATTACTGATATATTTTCAGAAGGTCACTTCAAACCTTTCCAGGCTTTAGATACATCAAAACAGAGATAACACCCACCTTACATTCTTTATTGGATTACTGTAAAGATTTATCTTTTATACTTTTGCTAGAATATTTTTTTAAAGGCAAAAACTACTTTTTTCCTCCCTTATTTAAGCCTTTAGACAGATTTCTATTACTCTTAGATGAAGCCACAGAAAATGTTGTTACTGATGACCTGGCTTACTATGTGTCATCCCTTAAAACTGTTCTCCATTTTACTCTAAAGACAGTCATGTTGGTTTTAGTTCTTACATTCCGTATACATCCTCTGCTCTCTGCCTTAGGGCCTTTGCACATGCTGTGCTCCCTGCCTGAAATATTTGCTGCTCCCCAACCTTCACATCCCAATTCTCCTATTTCCCAACATTCCTTCTCCCCATAGATAGTTAGGAAGATTAGAAGTTCCTGTTCACTTCAGAAGAGGGAAGAGGTGATTTGTACTTTAAAATCACCTTTTATTTCCCTACTGAAATATTTAATAGGCTAATTGCATAAAAGTAAATCAAATATGAATGGCTATAGAAGCCCTTATTAGGGGAAAAATTAGAAAGACCCTATTTTATTTCCCATTGTTAATTAGTTTTGTGGCCTTGGGTAATTTGTCACAAACCTCTGAGCCTCAATTTTTAAAATTCTTTATAAACTCTAGAAGTCTAAAAATTGAATTCTGTTTATAATAGATACTGACAGTGATGGGTATTTCTGTTTACCTTAGAAATGTGATATCTTCTGGGGAGAAAAGTTAGAACAAAACATATTTATATTATGAATATGAAAACAAGTTCTCTACAAAGTAAACTTTCCCAAGTACTGAGTTGCAATTGGATTTCTAGTTTCTGGACTGACCTGCTGCTATTGACAAGCCGCTCTGTACCTTTACTCCATAAAAATTTTGGTTTGGGTGCAGCTTTAGGTTTGCATTCAATTATAACTCTTCCTCCTTTAGCAGCCAGGATCTTTTTCTTCATAGGATTCATTTCAAAAGTTGGAGCCAAAGCTAAAAGAAAGTAAACTATTATTTGTCTCTTTTGCTAAAATAGAAACAAAAGTTTCTTCTATACTATAGCATCTTTTATTCCCTTTTGATTAATAATCAATAGAAAAGATTAATCTCACCAAATGTTATCAGCAATGACCAACAGACATGCCATGCCTAATAATAATAACTGTTTTCTTTTATTTAAAACTTTATTGAGGTATATTTTATTTGTCAAAAACTTACCCATTTTAAATGTACAATTCTTGGTGATAACTGAATTAATTATTACACATTTAAGTTGTAATCAAATGCTGTATGCATATTTACCTTGAAGGTAATATCTAATTCAATTGTCTTGACTCAGTTGCTCAAGGGAAGTTAAGTGAAAGGATAGAGGAAGTTGAGCAATTATTAATATTGACACATATTCATAATCAGTAATCGTAGCCACACTTTGAATGAACTGTACCCAGCTTACGGATGAAAGAACTGGTATCTATTAAGATTATATAATTTGCCAAAGGTGCCACAGGCAGTAAGATATCAGATGGGATTTACATTTGAATCTAGATCCGTCTGATTTGCAAGCATGCTCTTTTCAGTAAACAATATGACTTCTCCTTCATTATACAAACATTTATTGAGCACCAACTGCGTGCAGACACTATGAGAGGCCTTAATAAACAGAGAGACCCCTGCCTTCAGGACCAACCTACAAACAGTTATGAGAATGATGTTTTCAATTAATTGAGAAGTACATTATGCACCTGTAGCTCATCCTTACCTCAAAGTACAGATCAATAATTATGAAAACAGGCTATAGAGTCTCATAAAATGTTACTCTCTTGATGATATGCCCTAATTTTCTTTAGTGTCCCCACATCTAGCTCATTTCTCAATCTCTTTGTCATTTTGCAGACTCCAGGGGGATTCCATCTTTTTATTTCCACACATCCCAATCATCTATAAAACTATCCTTTCTGGGGGCTTTTCTAGGCCTAAATATATCTTTATCCAGGTCTTGACCCTTCATCATCTAGTCCCATGATTCTCAAATTTTATTTGTGCATCATAATCATCTGAGGATCTTGGTAAAATGCTATTTAATAGATCTGGGGTGGACCTGAGATTCAGCACTTCCAACAAGCTCTGAGGAACATACTTTTTATAAAAATGATTTAGGTTATCCCATTGTTCTTTTAGTCTGAGTTTTTATAATTGGAAATAAATAAGTAAACAACCAACCTGTGTTGTACACCTAACACAGCATGTGGTATTTTGTATAGGCTCAATAAATATTGTGGGTGACATATTGCTTATAAAATATGAGAGAAATTTTAATCAGATTATATTTAGAAAGTCTAAATTTATCTAGAAAATAAGACATTTTTCTGAATCTGTTCAGTCTTAATAAAATCGTTGATTTTGTGCAGTCATTTAAATGACCCATGCTTATCTAATATTTGAATTTCTAGTGACAGAATCTAGAGCATGTTCATGTATACATATATATACATATATATTTGTGTATATATATATATATTTTTTCTTTTGTTCTTTATTGAGCCTATTACAGACTAGTATCTGGTGCAGAGTAAGCACTCAATAATCACTTGGTGGATGAATATATGAATTAACTAAATAACTCAGGAAAGAAGAGAGAGAAACACTGTTCCTAAAGGTAATAAACAAAACTAGACTGAAACAAATATAAAGATGCTCAGGAATTAATCTCAGTCTCAAAATGATCAATTTGCTTAATTACTACCTTAATAGATTAATGATTGCAAGATTTAGGTTTGAAGACAGAGAGATCTTTCAGTCTGAGCTGTTAAATTTTCATTTTCTCTTGTAACATATAACAATTAACAAGAAATTTTAACAGAAAACAAAAGCGTTTACATTTGGAAGGAATTGAAATTCACCTCATATCTTCTCTAAGAGTCAAAATGATTTTATTGCACTTCATACCAAAGCGATAGGGTATGAAGCTTAAGCCTAAATGTTTCTTTGATACCCAAAGAAACTAGATTAAATATATTAGCAAGGAATTTTGACTTTAGGGGGAAGAAATGGAATATGATACTCAGCATTATAAGAAGAGGCAGGAAAAGTTAAAATCAAGAAGGCCTCAACTCTTTTTAAAGATAGCTTTCTTTAATATTTTCTTGTAACTGTCTCACTGTCTTTCATGTTCTTTTAGTGTCACTCAATTTGTAGTGATACCAATGTTCTAAAAAATTTCCCTTTGGTGTCTCAAGAATAAAAGAGGCTGTGCTGAGTCATTGTTTTATCTTTTCAGTAATCATTTCTAGCAGAGAAATCCTGCCCACCTGGATTCATTACTTACAATATGACTAAACCTGGTGACAGACACTTCAAATAGTATGAAAAGGACATGATAGTATGAAAAGGACATGATACTTTTAATTAAAGTAGTTGTAATGAAAATAAGAAGAAAGTAAAAAATCTCAGAGAGATTTATGGGATAAAAATGAGAAATTTAATAGATGTAAAGTGGGGAAAGTATGTAGTGGATTGTGTCATTCTTTAGAACAGTAAATATTTCAGGAAGAGACAATGTGAATGAGTGAGAAATAATGAATTCGGTTTCAGACATGCTGAGTTTGGGATATCTGTGAAGTTACCCAGATGACCATTTCTACCAAGAAACTTTTATAGTGAGCTTGAAGCTGAGGATAAAATTCTGGGCTAGAGGTATAAATTAAGGGGTCCTTTATAGTTAATGTGCAAAGAAGAAGATATCACCCACGTTTCTTAAAAAATTTAAAAATAATAATAATTGAAGAATATTATTATAAAATACGTGAAAGAATGAGTAAGAAAATGGAATGCAAACAGAGGAATGGAACTCTGGAAGAGAGCAAGATTTCCAACTGAGCAGGGAAGGGGTAAAAAGGAAAATGAAGGCAATCAAGACAAAATAATCTGGGAGGTACCAGAGCATGGCGTCACCAAGGACAAAAGAGAGGAGAATTCAAGAGGAAATCATGACCAGAAACAGAGGCAGCTTGAGAGATATGCACACACACTCACACACACTCACACACACACACACACACACACACACACACACACAGACACGAAGAAGGGATGTCTGTTGAGGGCAGAGATAAAGGGATTATTTTGGGACAAGATACATCATCCTCTGGATAAAGAGTATCGAAAGGACAAGTGTAGTAAAGATTCAGATAGTTTTGAAGAGGGATGGGAAGTTGAAATATATTATTTCAATGGTTTTCAATTTTCATGGAGAAGTAAGAAAGTAATATGAAAGTAGGAGTGAGGGTGGGGTAAGGGGGTTGAGGAATGTCTTGAAGGTTTTCAATAGCAATTTTAACCCAGGGACCCAGGGAGTGATAAAGCTACCAAGTGCTAAACACTCATCTGAGGCTGGCTCACAGGCCTTGCGGAAGCATCAATCTTCACTATGTGATGTCCTGGCAGCGTTTAGCTGCCCAAACATAGGAGAGAACAAGACATAAAAACTGGCACGTGTAAAGTTTGCTTTACCATTCAAAAAATCTTAAAATCCTTTATACTCCATGTTGCCTCCAATTTATTTACTGTTCTTTAATGAAAGGAAAATAATAATATCATTCTATTCCAAACCACATTTTAGAAATGTTTAACTTTTAATTCAAGAAAGTAGTGTGAAATTAAATATAATCTGTATATAATGCAGGATCATTTTAACGTGTTGCTTTCTTGCTGATTGTTAACAGAAACCAGAAATAATACTGACCCAAGATCTTCAACTCCGCGTTTGCATAAATGGCTCCATGTGTATTTTCAGCTATGCACTGATACATGCCAGCGTTTTCAAAGGTCACATCATACAGTCTCAATTCCCCTCTATGATACTGGAAAGAACACAAAGTAAAACACATTTTCTTGATAGACTTTAATAGAAATGGTTTCATTTGGTTTTGGGCTTGGTTGTCTTTCCATTTAGGCACATTATTTTTGCCCCCACTGTTAACTAAGTCTAGTGGAGTGGGGTTTTCATGGTATGGGGAAGTAAAACCCACTTACCATGCCCAGTGGCTCTTGTTCTATTCATCCTACACAGCAGAGAGTCCACCTTTTTCCCTCTTGGCCCAGCTGGGAGATTACAGTGGGAAGGTAGAGAAGGACCCCACTGCTGCTACTTGTCCCCAGGGCTAAAGGTAGGACCTTCATTCTTACCTCTGTTTCTGTGGGGTCAGGGAAACAGTGGCAAGAAAAAGAGGACAATATCAGGTAGTAGAGATGGATGCATAGGAAGAGGGTGAAAAGTGGAACAAAGGAAACAATAAGGAGAGAGAGAGAGAAGGTAGACATAAGATTACAGAAAATTGTTTAAGCTGAAAAAAGACACTTTATGTTCACTTTCTATTTTTTTCTTTTAAAGGAGACTTTTATATTTCAGGGGCTAGATGCCCTTAATCTATTGACACTCCTGCTAACTTTATCCCAGGATCACCCAGAAATGTTACCTGAACATAGGCTCAAGAACTGCAAAGCACTTGAACATACATACCGAATATCCATTCTTCAGCCATCGGATGGTAGGGATGGGCTTCCCTGTGGCCACACAAGGCCAGTAGAGATCACTACCTATATCCACCTCTGTGTCATTGATGTGTTCTACCCACTCAGGAAATGCTAAAAAGTAAAGAACATTGTAAATTGTCAAATGCAAGTCAACATTCATCATCATCTCAAGAGGACAAATATTGCACTTAGTTGATCTTCTTCTGGAAAATACATTAAATACTCTGTGTGTCTTAAAATCAATGACAGAGTCAGTGAAATTGAATTTCTACAGGTCAGCAGGTAAACTTTATCCTACATTATTACAGCACTAGGTAACTGTAATTCAATTCATAATTGTTTTTCTACTTGTGAACCATGTTTTGTTGGAAAGCTAATTCATGAATAGCACTAAAATAATTGATCTTTTTCTTATAATGTAAATCTTTCAAAATGACACATAAGGTTTTAAAGAATTATGTGTTAATTTATTATGTAAGAGGGGTAGAGTGTAGGGTACAAGTGGAGATGTTGACCTCAGAGAGCAGCTGAATCTAGAGTATAAAGAGATAAGGGTAGAGATGCAGGTGTCAGTAGATGTGGAGTGGGAGTTTGTGAAAGCTCCAATTTAATTACTACCATTTTCTCTGTGAAATAGGAAGCCAAGTTATTAGCTGAGAGGAAGACTGAAGGAGGAGGTACTGTGGGTTTGAAGGAAATCACGAAGGCATGAAATGGTCATCTAAGAGAGTGAGAGAGTAAGTGAATCTGGAGAAATGCAGTCTAGTTGCCAGGCAATATTAAGGATCCATTTAAAGTTAATGATGCTTAATTCAAAATGGGCTAATCAGCCTGGTAGTGCTGATCTCAAGTCATATTCAAGTTCCTTGGTTCTGGCACTAAGGCAGAGAGCTAGATTTTTCCAGGATTAGCCTTTGTCAAGGTAGTAAAGCAAAGTGGAGAGAGGAAAGTGAGCTGAGCAGGTGGGCAAGGAAATGATAATGAATGAACCCAGATTTAGATGGGCAGGGTTAGGGGACATCAGAGAAAGTTAAAACAGAGTAAGATTAACTGATTATAGTTGCTGGTAGAGTCAAAGGATTGTAGGAACCTGGGTATTGGAGCTTGAAGGTGGTGATCAGAGTGAAATGCTTGAACTTGAGATCGTAAAGGGATTGTAACTTGGTAACAATAAGGTCTGAAGCATGGCAGTGGGAGTGAGTTGCTGAGGAAGGTTGTAGGACAAGATCATTGGAGGAAAGAAATTCAAAGGAACTGAGAGGGCACACTATTGGAAAAGTTATTATAGTCTACATGATTTTATGTCACCAAGAATGAAGTCAGGAGTAGAGCTGTAGTTGGTGACAGTTGTCAATAGTGAAAATCTTAGGGCAATGGGGGCTGAGGAGGGGCGACCTGACATAATATTGTAAACTGGATGATTAAAGGAAAAGAAAGATAGTCTAGCAATGGCAGTGAAGAGCAGGGAGGGCAGGTACTGGCAGTACTTCCAGTCACTCCTGGGGATGAGGGCTGTGAAAGAAAAATCAGCCACTGCTTGAGTGGTCTACAGGGGAAAGTTTCTTTAAGGGAGAGCCAAGTTTCAGTTAGAGCAAGAGAATAAAGGGAATGTTCAAAGAAGAAGTTAAGAATATAGGGGAATCTGATAATGGACTATGTACTCTAGAAGCATAGTATAAAGACTTCAGAAGTTGGGAATGAAGGGGAAATAGAGACTAAGTAGGACATGTGCAGAGCTCTGTGGGTATTAAAGTGTAGGCCATAAGGAGGCCCTGGGGTCCAAGGGCTTCTTAAGGCAAATGAAATGCACAAGGTGAAGGTAAAATGATCCTAATCTTAGTGGACTTTATGAGATGGTGGTGGTGAGGCTGCATATCCTGGGTCATCGGAGACACTTACTTTATTCTGATATAGACAGAGGCCTGGGGTGTGAGGGATGGGGGTAGGGGTTGGTCTTGACCCTGTCACAGTACCCTTTCAGCCTTCTGGTATTCCAGTTCAGCTGAGGCATCATCTCCAGTTTTTCTTATCATCCATCTTTTTGATGAGGCTAAGGTACCCCTTTGCCATATGTTTTATCAATATCATATGTAATTTTCCATATCGCACTCTCACTATTTTCTTTATAATTATATATATTGGGGGTATATATTTATTTGACTGTATATGCTTGTATAAATTTGGGGGTTTTGTATGATATGACTAGAGTATGAATTCCTCAAGGACAGAATATTTCCTTTAACTTTCCTTGCTCCTATCATAGTGTTTGCCTCTGAGGACACACTCAGTATACACTTGTTGAAGCCTTAGATGTTTATTTAGATGTGACCTGCAAATTTCACATTGTGGAACATTGTAGGGATGATTTCAGTCTGAAAAGTTTCAAGCATTGACTGAGAAACAACATTCTCTCCTCCCAAACATAAGCTTATTTTAATGTGTGAGAAGCAAACACTTGTGCCAAGAAAATTGTATTAAAGAAAAATTTTCCTTAGACCATTCGTTCTCTAAGTGTGGCTCCTGAACCAGTAACATCAACATCTCCCAAGAATTTGTTAGAAATACAAATTCTTGGGTCCCAAATAGACCTTCTAATTCAGAAACTCTGAGGGTGGGAACCAGCAATTTGTGTTTTTAATAAGCCCTCCAAATGATTTTAAAACATGCTAAAGTTTGTGAACCACTGGGTTAAAGTAAGTCATAATGCATAGGTTCTTGTACAAATAAAAAAGAGAGCTTGAAGAATGTCTACAAACTATATGAATTATATCTTCTGAAAATTATCAATAACACTACTATTGATCCATTGGTGTTCCTATGATACCAGTGGCATAAATTCTTAACTTATATACTCATATTTGTGACTTAATTAGACATAAAGATGAATATTTTATCCTTTTGCATAATGTAATGCACATCACTATTTTTAAACTAATCATTTTATGCTAGTTTTTCAAGTATGAAAGTGGCTTTCAATAAGATATTGATTAAATGTATGGAAAATTAAAACAAAACTCTACCTTGAACATAAATTCTTGCCTGGTGTTTATCCTTTCCTCTAATGTTCTCAGCCTCACATTCATATGTGCCTTCATCTTCTAGCTGAATATTGAAGATCTTCAGGACAGCTCCAGAGGTGCTGATCTCAGCCGTGCTTGGCATTGGTTCTAGGACCTTCCGCCAACGGATATCAGGAACAGGACTTAAATAGGAGAAAGTAAGAGCTAATGGTCCACAATGCTTAAAAGACCATTTACTCTATGTTTATAGCTAAACATTTACAACATTTATTTCCTAACAATACAAAATTTAATGTATTTCTATATATGTTAATAAAAACTGTGAGTATACTTACTTGCCAAGTGCAAAACACTCTAAAGTCACATTTTGGCCCATCAATGCATATATGTCCTTGAACTGAACTACAATATCAGCAGGATATGGTTTTGTTGTTCCTAATTTAAGAAAAACAAAAATATCAACTAATTAGTAAGCAGAGTAGTGTTTGTTTAACATTGTGGTTTTTATAAGATTAGAATTGCTTCAGTATGGAAGACTTTTCTCTGTACAAGTACTGGAAAATATCTGATCATGTCACAATGTATAGATTTGTTTATTTATGCATAGTATGCATACAGTATGAATTTTATTAAGCATTTTCAATCATATTGGCTCATTCTGACAATGGTGTAACCAATTTGACTCAAATCACTAAAAAAATCAACAATTTTTTAGGAAGCATCAAATAGGTATAAAACAAGCATAAAATAGGTATAAAACGAGCATCCCAGGCAATTCTGATGAATTGGATTTTTGATCTGTACCTTGAGAAAACATTGATCCAAGGGGCATTCCTTTTGATTCTGCCTCTAAAATACAACTTGGATCTGCCAGTTACTCTATGGGAATCAGGAAAAAAGAGAAAAAAGAAAGGAAATGAGGGATAAGGGAAGAAAGAAGAGAGAAGAGTGCAAAAGAAAGAGGCAAGGCAAGAAAGAGGAAGAAAAGAATAAAGGAGTGTCCATGGAGATGAAGGCAAAGAGAAAACAATTTTAAAAGAGGAAAGGAGAGAAGGAAAGAAGAAAATTGTTTATTTAAATATCACCGTGTTCATCAATGGCAACATTTATTTAGCATATCAGTATTGAAAGATGTAATTCCCTCTATCTTACAGTGGAAGAAATAAGCTCAGAAAGGCTAAATACACTGTTTAGGATCACAACATGAGTGTGTATTTTACATTGTATAACACTAGAAAGACAAATAGATATACAAAGACCTGAAATACCAGCCAAAACAAAAGTAAATGCTCTGAAAGAGTGGCAGCCAAGGAGGATTGTTGGAAGTACATAGGGGCCAAGGGAATTTCAAGCAAAGAGGGCATTTGAACCAGACCAGTTCAAGTTGAGGAAATACCATATTATGACACAACTTCAGGAGTGTGCAGGGAATTATAAAAGGTCTAAGAATCAAAATGATACTGAAGCATATGTAGTTGAAGGTGAGCTTGAACCTACAACATAGAAGACTTGAAACTGTGATATGAAAGAATTTGAAGCTAATTTCCTCAATGGGTAACTACTAATAGGTTATGATAAAAGAAGTAATATGAATCTTAATTTTGGTTTAAGTAGAAGACCTTGTTGTCAGTTTTAAAGGAAGGAATATGGAGAAGAAAAATAGCAGAGAGTCAAAGATCTAAGGGAGTGTGTTTCATAAATTCAGAAAAATAGAAGAGGGACTAAACGAGGGCACAGTTGCAGTGGGAACAGAAAGGAAAGGGCAGATCCAAGTTGTATTTTACAGGCAGAATCAAAAGGACTGCCCCTTGGATCAACATTTTCTCAAGGTACAGATCAAAAATCCAATTAATCAGAATCACCTGGGATGCTCAATGAACCTGCAGATCACATCCTAGGGGTCTAGGATGGGTCACATCCTCGGTCTGCTGAATCACTATCTTTGGGTTCCACATTTTCCTCAAACTTCCCAAGTGCTTATGTCCTAAATTGGAACCACTGTGTTCACTGTCCTGAGGATGGCAGTGGAGAGGAGTTGATGATTAAAAATGCTCTCCCGAGTTATTGCTAAATGAGAAATATGACAGTATTGCTAAATGAGATGAAGAACACCAGAAGAGGAGGTTTAGAGAGGAGATAAAAGATGTACTTGGAATATTTCAAACTTAACATCCTTGGGAACTTTCTGTGTGTCAAGCCCAGGATGTAGGTAGAATTCAGGATTAAATACAGGGAAAAGTTTTGGAGATGCAAATTTGGAGTCATCACATAGGGCTACTAGCAAAAAAGGTGTAAATGAGTGAGAATATCTGGGAAAAGATTAGAAAGAAATATTAGAAGGAGGAAAATCTGATGAAGGATACTGCAGAGAATTTGTCAGCTAGGCAGGTGGGAGATGAACGGAGGCAGAAGTAGTCAGAAAAAATAGGAAAAGAAGGGAGAGTTCAAGAGAGGCAGAGAGATCAACAAGTGTCAAAATTCATACAGTATCACGCCTGAAAATGTCCTTTGGATTTAGCAAATAAGAAGTGGTTTCGCTTATTCATTGAATACAAAATAATACGCAGAGGGAAAGGAATGGAGGAGAGTTTGAAGATTCAGAAAAGAAAGGAAAGAGTGATGTAGTGATGTCCTTAAATGAATCAAATGGACTGTGAACCAGGGCAACTGGAGGAAGCAGCCTGAGCAGCAGGAGAAACACTTCTTCCACCGAGAAAGAAAGAAGCACTGAATTTCGAGGGAAGCATAGGGAAGAAAATTAGGGAAATTTTTACATGATGGCTCCTTTTCACTCTGTGAAGTAGTGGTGAGAGTATCTCCTAAGATTTGGGAGGGGAAAAAAAGCCAGAAAATCAAAAGATATTTATTGAATTCTAACCATGTGACTGCTATCTTGAGAAGAATAATAAAAATAGAATCTTTGTGGTATGATGGACTTTTCCCCATTGCTATACACAACTTAGGGGTAGAGGTAGGAATCAAACCTAAGTCTGCCAACAACAGTACCAGTATTTCCTCAGAAGCTTGAACTCAGTGATATGAGTGTAGCAGCAGGACTGAGATAAAAATAATGTGAAGTAAGAAAACATATTGTGATCTGATTTTCTCAGGAAGTGGTACATTAAAAAATGGAATGTAGTTCATTCAATTGAAGCCTGAGAAAAGGCCAGTCAAGAATGTTAGTGGTCATCAAATATGGCTCCACGGTAGTCATACCCTACACTACTTACAGTAGAAAGGTAATTTATATACTTATTTGCTTCATGTAAATAGTTCCTTAAAAATATCAAAATAATCCAATTGCCTTCTTCCCCCTGCCCCCCAATTCTGTAATCACTATAGTTTGTTTTGATCTAATCATTCATTCTCTTTCATGAATTTACTAAGAAGTAGGATTGGACATGAAACAAAAAGCAGTTGCTGGTGATTCCCATTGTAAATGATATAAGGGTATTTTGCTAATGAATTGATTGGTTCTCTATGCATTCCCTGAGCTAGAGGCAACCAGTCCAAACTCAACAACCTTAGGACACTTTTATGATGTAAATCTTCTCTATGGGAAAAACTAAGGAAGGGCAAGGCTTACAAAGTACACATCCTCTGTTTGCACCTACAGAGCAGTCAGCTGTTCTCCCCACTGGATATTTCTTTTCATTATTGTAAGTATGCCATAAGCAGACAACCTTGCAAAAACAGAGGAACAAATATGATACTTACGTTCAGGTAGTGGAATGAGAGGGATAAATTTGCTGAACACACTCTTTGTAATAGAGGGACTGGATACAAAGCAGGAATAATTCCCTTTGTCTGATGCCTCAACATTAGCAATGTAGAGATTGCCATTTGTCTGAGACACAAATCTTCGTTTATCCATTGTGATAAACACAGGAAATTCATTTAGAAGCCAGCGGTAGCTAAGATCATCTAGAAGAAAATATTGTTGACTAAGTGTTAAGCTCTTCTCCAAAAGCAAAGATTTTGTTTTCTAGTAATAAGCACATAATCTAATCTAGGCTTTTGTAGAGCCAAGAAGTTGGAAATAGGCCAAGATAAACTGCAAATTTTCTAAAAGCTACTGTAGTTTGAGTGAGTATAAAGTGATTCTAAGGAATTATATCTATCTCTCAATTATTTATGGATTACTAATATTTTTTTATTTCATTGATGGGCAAAATGAAACTCAGAGAGGTTAAATGACTTGCTTAGAATTTCATGGCTAAGAAGAATTAGGATTCTGAATCCAGGTCTAATAATTCTAAATTCTATCTTCCCTACTGCATTTAAAAGATAAAATCAAGATTACTAACCATACTGTGGCTCTATATCGTTTTATTTTTATACTCCTATTTTAAATGATTGATTTAGGAATGAGTTTACATAGCCTATTCTGGCCACATTAAAAAGTGAAAACTACAGAAACAGAGGAAAGCATCTTACTTGTTGTCTTAAATATTAGGAAGCAGATCATATGGTAACTTTTAACTGTAGGAAATTCCTTTGGCTATACATACTGGCTGGCTAGGCCAAAAGTTGAATTTCCTCATTAAATTGCTGCTTTTCATGCAGTTTTCTATTCCTATCTCCCCTTCCAGCTTTGAGGAATGACACCCCCAGTAGTCATGTGCAGCAGTAATGTGCAAGAGGGAATTCTGTGCAATGCATATTTCTCAGTCACAAAATGCTGATTCCCTTTAAAACATCATAACCATGTGAAGACAACTGCCACTGGGAATATCACCTCAGAAAAAGAGGGGATCTCTTAGTTCAAGTTAGAAAGGATTTTAGATGTAAGATGGTGGAAAGTCACGATCTTTTAAAAATGAAATAATCATGACATAATACCCTTTTGCTTTAGGGAACTCAAGGTGATTGGTGAAGCTGCTAAAGGGAATGTGAAATTGAGCTGAATATGAAAAACTATAAGAATTGCACACTATATACATCCAGCATGCTTGAGAATAATAATCCAGGGGATTCCATTTAGATTAGCTATGTAATTTTGTCCAGCAATATACAATATCATAAAAGCAAATGAAGATGATTATTCTGTTTTTTTTATCTTAACTTTTTAATTATAGAAGTTTATTTTTATTAAAAAAAATAGGAAATACAGATAAAGTTAAAAAGAGAAAGAAAATTAAACCACCATAATTCTCCAACTCAGAGTTATCATTGTTAGCATACATCTTTCTAGGCATTTATATCTGTGAATGATTCTGTTATCTTAATTGTTATTCTTATGCTGATTTAAGGTCAGGTAAAAACCACAGGAGAAACAAAATAAGAAGGAAATTGGGGGGCTGCTTAAATTGCTGAAATCAGGTTCTTGGAATTGGACAACAAATAATTCCATGTAATCTTTGATCCAAAATAATATTTATATGTTAAAACTGTAAACCTGTCTAATTTTGAAATAATTTTTTGTATTCTCACCTAAAAAGAAAATTAATAGTTTTGTAATGATTTCTGCACAAAATTAAATTCCAAAAAAGTCAGAAAGAGTCAGGAAACTATAGATTTCCTTACAGAAGAAGGATTTTCTTAGTTATACAATGATTTCAAGATACCACACACAAAATGCATTCAGAATAGTCTGAGTACTCTATAGTTATGTGAATATGGAGAAGTGTATTTTAATTCTAGACTAAATATGACTTTGGTCAGTCTATTTTAATTACTATATTACTCAGTTTCTATAAATTTTAAGAAAGTTTTCTGTTTACCACTCATTAGAAAAGAGGAATGGGATAATGTTTTACCATCTGAATCTTCAAGGGAAAAAAGCTAGGTCAGAGAAGTTATTGCCATGATGTTGATAGAAACATAAGTCTTGGACTACAGAACAACTGGTCTGGCTGATTTAATGCCCAATGTGGATTCTCCAGTTTACTGAGTTATCTTCTATGTGTCACTAAACAAGACAGATTTGGTCTTTGTCATTATGGGACTTGTAATATTAATAATTAATCTAAATTTATTTAACGAATTTTTGCCTACTGATAAGCCATCTACTTGGATGAAAGAATAATTGCAATATGTTGTAAGCTATCATTTCTCATTAAAACAAAGGTAGGAATTGCTATTGCCATTTTTAAACAGGGACACAGAGCTTTAGCTAGTTGACTTGCCCAGGGATATAGAGCAGTAGGGAGGCAGAACAGATCTTCTAACTTCCCTTTCCACCCCAGAACTACCAAAACGGTTCCACGACTGGTGTGGTAGTGGCCCTGCTGCTCAGACTTAAGAATGAGACTGAATTTAGGCAATCAAGAGCCAAACCCTGACCCAGTTCTCACAGGGACTCAATGGATTATCTGTCTTCCCCTGCCCCATGCAGATGGTAAAATTAACCATCTCTGAAAAAGCCAACACCTGCTTTCTTCATAGCCCTGCTGTTTGGCTTAAAAAATAAATTATTATAAAATTACTTTTTTAGAAAAAGTAGTAAGTACCAGCACCTGTTTCAAAAACATTACTTTTATTGATAGATGTCAGGGATGTTTTTTCCTTTGCCTCAAGAGAGTCTGGACCGTATTACAGGGGGATTTGTTTTGGCCAATTATAGTGCATCTGACTAGTTTCATTGTATTACTTTGAAATACATCACTTATCTAACCTTGATAAATACTATATATTTCTCCTTGAAATAGATTTAAAGTACTTAAGTGTTCCCTGGATGAATAATTCACAAACTTTTTAGAAGATGTTTGTATTTTTTTTGTTAATTAACCTCAATAGAACAGAATTTACCTATACCAATAAAATCACTATAGCTCTAATTTTTCTTTGATACTCACAGTAAACTATACATTAAACTCTTTTAGAAAGAAATTTATACCAAGTTATACCGTGCGCTCATATATTCCCTACCATGCTCTGGCATTCGTGTCTATTTTTTTGCTTACCTTTTTAGTCTATTGAGATTCATTCAGTATCATAGTCAACATTTCATGAGTTATTTTTCTTAGGAGTATTCCCACTTTCTTATTCATTTAAGAATTCACACCATGTCTATTACTAGGTATTCCATATTTTGTCAATAGTATCCACCCTTTGAAGATGGATTTCATATTTATTCTCTCACTTAATATACACATATATGATTTCTATTTCTGTGAGATGTATAACTCAATTTCTGATGGTTCTGAAAATTGGCCAGAAACAAAGCATCATGTTTTCATTTCCTGAGGGTCTAAGGGTTTAGGAAGTCTTACACATTCATGAATTATTGATTGCTATTTAATAAAACAAAATCTTAACAGGAAAATTTATCTTTTCATGAAATTGTAATCACTACATATCCACCAATTTAATTAACACATTTATTTACTCTTTCACTCTCTCATTCCTCAAATATTTTTTGGACACTTATTCTGTGCTAGGCATTAGGCAATCCGTTGTATATCAAATGTTGTTATAAAATTGAATCAACATCTGTACTGATATAGTTATGTATAAGTATTCTTGATAAATAAGTAAACTGGTTCAAATCAGAGTTCTCCTCTTTGCAAGAAACTGTAGAACACCGAAATCCATAGAAAAATGTAATGGATTGTAAACAATGAGACTTCTCTCCTAGATCTTTTTCCTGTGCATAAATGAGAAAGACAACATTGCTATTAATAGTGAATAAAAACTTCTTCATAGAGTAAGAAGTACTTTATTTGCTTTAATAATAAGATTCAAAATACTAAATGTACTAAATGTATTTTATTTACTTTAATAATAATCCATTTTAATTATATATCCATTTTATCATTTTAAAATATATTATTAAATTTGAATCTCATAACAAGGTCTATGAAGTAGGTGGCACAGGAATTATTATTCCCAAATTTTAAACAAGGAAATTGAGATGTAGATATGTTTAAGTTGACTTGACTTAGTAAGGACTAAATCCTAGGTTATAAAATCACCAAGTAGAGCAACAGGGTTTGACAAATATAAATAGTTGCATATATAACATTCTTTGAGGCTCAGAATCCAAAGGCAGGTTCCTTTACACCTTCAACGCCATTAAGTTTTAAACTGCAAACACAAAACCTTAACTTAACTGCATATAGGAGGAAGATAGATATATGGCATGGAGATGGTAAAATAGTACACATACATACACACATTATGGTTTTGAAGCATATGTCCATTCTTATGTTTGAAGATGGCATGTCTAATGTTCAAAGGGGTCATAATCCGCTAAGAACACAATTGGACAAAAGGAGATGAAGAGCTGCTCAGATTCTATTCTATGATTAATGATGTTTCTCCGGCTTATTTAAAAGACCTACTTAGTTCCCTGTCCTGCCCCTGCCCATATAAACATATGTATCTTTATCAGGATGAAGAGGTAATTCAGTCATTTGGCTTAATGATTTGAAGCTTCTATCAACCTTGTTTTGGTCCCTGAAATTCTTCATTCGGCACAGTAGTAAAGATGTCACAGAGACTTGAAAACAAGACTTATCTCAGAAAAATCTCAAAGCCTGTTCCCTGGACATTTTCCCCCTTTCTATCTATACTAATTCCCTAAGTTATCACATGCATTCCTATGGCTTTTAAAACTATATAATGATGTATCACAAACTGATATTCCTAGCTCAGATGTTGCCCCTGGGTTCCACATTCATAGAACTGCCAATTTGCCAGCTCCTTTTGAAAGTTTAAATCAGGCACCTCACTCTTCTGTCCATAGCTATTCCTCCAGGCAATCGCAGCTCCATCCTCTCAAGAGCTCATGACAAAAACTCTGATGTCATCCTTGACTCCTGTTTTTCTCTTATATCTCATAGAAAGTCTACCAGCCAGTCCTCTTGGTTTTTCCTTCAAAATATATCCTGAATTTAACCATTTCTTCCCACCTCCAGTGCCACTGCTCTGGTCCACCGTTCATTGCCTAGATGATTGCAATACCTTTTAACTGATCTCCTGGTTTCACCTTTACCCTCCCCTGAGTCTTTTCTTACAACAGTAGCCAGATTTAACTTTCTATAACTTAAGTGCTGTCATATGACTCTTCTGCTTAAAGCCCTTCAATGTAAATCTCACTCAAAGTAAAAGCCAATGTAATTGCTATGGATTATAAGGTTCCACCCAATATATCTCTTGTATCCCTTTGATTTCATTTCTTGCTACCCTGTATCTCATTCACCATTTCAGCAACCTGGCTCACTTTATCTTCCTCCATACTCCCATTTCAGACCTTTGTTCTTGCTGTGGCATATATCTGGCATGTCCTTCCTTCAAATATCTGCATTTTAGCTTCTTCATTTCCTTCAGGCTTTATTTCAAAGTTACCATCTCAGTGATGCCCTTTATAAAAGTTTAGCCATCCCTTCAACACTTCCTCTCCACATTTTCCTGGATTATTTTTTCTCCCTTTCACTTATCTATTAATATCTAACATGCTATGTCTGTTAACTATTTATCTTGTCTATTGTCTCTCTCCCTGTAGAAGGTCTCTGAGGGAGAGTGGCTTTTTCTATTTTGCTCACCGAGGTATTTCTGTGGTGTAAACAGTGCCTGATACATAACAAGTGCTCACAAGAGATTTGTTGAGTGAATGAGTGATTGAATGAAGCCCATCCAGTGTTGAATATGGTCAAATGTAGACACTGGTGACTTATGATCATTCGGTTTGTGGGAAACACTATGAACATGATAGGATTTTTTTCATAGTTTTGTCAGTTCTTCAAAAAAAAGACTACTCCCTCTTTGAAATATTTCTACAACATTTTGGATTCATAAATTCCTCCTATGTTTATCAGTTATCTTTTTCCCATAGTTATTAGAAAGAAAATGATCAATAAGCAATCTGAATTTATATATACATAATTGGAATAGTATATATATATGTATATATATGCCATATTAATATATTCCGTACAAAATGATTTATACTAGCCTGTTATGAATCATTCTCTATGGAGATATTTAAAGACAATTTCATGACATAATATTAAAACTATAAGAACCCAAAACATTTTTTTCTGTGAGAAAAGTGGTATTAATATATTGTTTGAAGAGGATATTTGATAAATTAAACAAGTGAAATGTAGACAGTGTTCATCTTTTAATTAACACTTTGGTGGCTTTTCTTTTAGCCATATCAAATTACTGAAAACATGTATTCAAAAGTTGAATCTTGTAATAGATGACACTTGATTTAGCCCCTTTCTTGTGGATTGGTACTCCTACAGAGATTAATAATTTATTATGTCTTTATTCCTTTCTAGTGTTTAATTACAGTTCACAGTATACTGTAGATGCTAAATTGTTAATAAAATGATTGATTATATATTTTTCCTTGGTACTATTCTATTTCAGGAGTCATTTGTAGAAAATCTACCGTGTTTTCTCCTGTGTAACAGGAACTTTAATAGGGACATAATCCAACATATATATTGTTTATAAACTGAAATGACCATAGATTTTTGGAGTTAAGGCCCAGTTATTAAGGACTTAAAAAAGCAAGCATCGGGCTTCCCTGGTGGCGCAGTGGTTGGGAATCTGCCTGCCAGTGCAGGGGACACGGGTTCGAGCCCTTGTCTGGGAAGATCCCACATGCCGCAGAGCAACTAGGCCCGTGAGCCACAATTGCTGAGCCTGCGCATCTGGAGCCTGTGCTCCGCAACGAGAGACCGCGATGAGAGGCCCGCGCACCGCGATGAAGAGTGGCCCCCACTTGCCACAACTAGAGAAAGCCCTCACACAGAAACGAAGACCCAACACAGCCATAAATAAATAAATAAAAATTAAAAAACAAAAAACAACATGCAAAAAAAAAAAAAAAAAAGCAAGCATCTATAAGCACTAGTAAGTCATGCATTATAAGGTTATGCAAATATTGTCTTATTTAATTATAAATGTTCCATTATTATTAAGAAAATAAAAAAAAAAAAAGAAAATAGAAACTTCCCCATTTCATTTCCTAGGTGCTTATAATCACAGAAGAGATAAGTTTACCTGGGAAATGGTATGGAGGGTCACAGAGCAACACCATTCCTTTCCCTTCTTTCACTCTGACCTCGGGACGTTCCTCAGGTGGGAAAGGATCAAGATCTAATCATGAAAACAAAAAGGAAAACATTCACTCTCTGGGCAATAGAAAGATTGATACTCATTAAAGTTTATTTTTCAGCTACTAACTCACTTTTAGACACAATAGTTCTCTGTTGGTTTGGTGAAACCTATCAAAGTCAGTTAATTTCCTTGTACACACACTGGGATGTGCACACACTACAGAAGAGTATGGACATTGGTAGCACCTGATAACTATTTGGACAACCCCGAAGATTGAGCATTTCCTAAACTTTGTTTCAGATTTAGGAAGAATCTCCATAAGAGTATCTGGAAATAGTGTGTTCAGACAAACCCAGGGCTCTACCAGAGAAAGTCTGAGGGAGGACTCCAATGGAGAGAAGGAATAAAAATGGAGGGCAGGATCCTAGTTGAGGAATGTTAAGGTCAACAATCTATTGCTCTTTTTCAAATTCTGGGTTTTCCTGTTTTTATTTCCTCTACTCTCTCCTGTGTATTTGGAACTCACATTTTGCTTTGTTTTTTGATAGCCTACTATTTGATTCTTCATTTGTTTTACTGGTTCTCATTCTGTTTCAGTCTTGCCTCATCTTCTATTCCTTACATGTGATCAGTACTCAAATTATAAAATCTAATTTTTACTTCTCTCAGTATACTTATGTCCCTGAAAATTTATCATTCCAATAACTACCTTTTTGCAAAGAATGCTTCAAATCTACTTTTCTTGCCCTGATACCTCACTGGAATGCCATCCCTGTCCTCAAAACTTAGCTGACATCTATCTCACTGTAGATAACTTAATGTCACCTCTGCATGTGAAGCGACAATTTAAATGCTTCCTCCCATCCTTGAAATTGGTTTTACTTGTGCCCATTCCATTTTAAAGAGAGCAGAATGTTTCTGCCTTTTGACCAGACTTTCCTTAAGAAAATATTGAAGGTCTTTTTCTTTCAATGCAATGCAATCTGTTGTGTATTTCTTCAAGGACTGAGTTTATTATTTACATTCCCACTGTCACCACACCGATTTAATCTGACTGCACTTCCTGACCCTGTCTCACTCCCTCCTGGTAATCACTACCACTTGACTCCTTTTAAAATGTCACTTTCATCCTATAATTCATTTTGCAGAATATTTAAATGCTGACATAAAATCACGCATGGAGAACACCCAGTCCAGCTCCTCTCCCAACACACATTCTTCTTTCAGAATAACCTCTAACTTTTAGTTTAGCACAACGTTTCTCAAAATATTTTTCATTATTATTGTCTCCAAAATGAGAAATTTTATTTAATTTAAACTTAAAATTAATTATTTAATTAATCAATTAAAAAATTTATTTAGTTTATTCCTAACAAGAAAAATTAAATACTAAGGAATAAGATTTTGTTGGGTGGGGCTGAGCTTTGGAGAGCCATAGACCATTATGTTGTAATATCTAAGATGGTTACCCCCACTGCAAAATCCAATTTTCACTCCCTTGGGGGTGATATCACCCCCACTGAGAATGCATAACTTAGCATTTCCATTGATAGTAATCTTTAGAAACTCATTCAAGACCATTTTGAACATGGCCTTAGTTTATTTTCCAGTGTTATCTTTCACTACTTCAAGTACATTCATAATACCCCTTGTGACATTTTGCTCTCCTGAAATTTTTTCTTCTCCACACAATTAAGGCCCACTAATCTGGTAAGACCCACCTCATCTACGGAGTCCTTCACTTCCTTTTTTTTTCTTGATTTCTCCTTTTGTTAAACTCTTATGATAACATCTAAGTTTTACTTCACCTAAATGCATTTGCCCTTTTTAAAGTTACAATTACTTACATCCAAAGCTCAAGGTTGCTTCAGTGCTTCTGACCATTCCGTAGTTATTTGATGCTAAACAGTAATATACTCCAGCATCTTTCTGTTTGTCAGGATTGTTGATCACAAGATTTCCTCCTACCATACTGTACCGATCACTTGTCAGATCAATATCCCCATTATTCATTCTCCATCTATGACAAAAAGAAATAAATGTTATATCAAAGGCCAAGAAGACTGCAAACAGTGTACCGGGCTAACATTGTTCTAAAATAATATGAGTATAGCTCCATGTGAAGTCAGATGATTAAGTAGTTGACTCAGAGTAGTATTTCTTCACATCCTATAATTCTGTGCCTCTGGGCTCATGATTTATAATTCATCTCAGGCACAGAAAGGTAAATGTTCAAGTGTATGAATAATTTCCTTTTTTTTCATGAGGCATCCCAAGGGACAAATATTTCATTGAATTTTGCTACATAAGCTGGTTTCTTAGCAGATATACATGGATTATAAATGATAACCATTTATGCACTAGTTTAGATTCATGCATATAGATACATTGTATAACATATTAAAAACATTCCTATAGCAGAAATAAAAATATAAAAAATCAATATCTGATTCTAAATATGAGTCATTTTTGAAAAAAACATACTAATTGAAATCAGGATTCTTCTCAGTAAACGTCATATTCTGACCACTAGAGGTCGATCACACTATTTGAACATGATTAAAGTCAACTGGGTCTTCGTTTCCAAGCCACAAATACACTATTGCAGGTATATTTATATGGAGATGATGTTATGAATAAACCAACTAGAAACAGGAGTCTAACTTTCTTGGTGAGATGATGAGAAGATTGCATATATAAAATAGTTGTCAATTAAGTTGACCACCTGCATAATTTTATGATCATGTTCTATCAGGGTTAAGGTTCCATGTCTTCTGCAATGTTATAAGACAAGAGCCATGGTCAACCAGTGGGCTGTGGTCCCATCATTCATTGCCTGGCTGCACAATTCGGATTAGGGTCAGAATCTTGCCAAAAAGGTCTATTGATTTTAGAATATATTTTAATAAATCAAATTACTGGAACATTTTTAGTTTTAATTTTTACTGTGTAGGAAGTAATTCAAAAGTGAACAACAGAAAACTGTGCTTTGCTTCTGAAAACCTACCAAATACCAACCCAATGAGTAAATCATCCCCCTCATCCCGGCTGATGGCAATATTGTCCCTGACTGAACCATCCAATGTCAAGTCACTTAGTACTTGCCAAGGCAATGGGTTTCCTTGTTAGGCAGTTCCAATTGTTAGGCTTTATGCCCCCTCATTATATTTACTTTAAATTTTTATTTCTTGCTTTAACTTCTTCCAAGTGGGTCTGATTCTGCCCTTGATGTCATATAATGATTAAATTATGCTGTGTTTGGGTAAGTTCACCGGTCTATTTTATTTTTAGGAAGATTCACCTTTGTTGTAATTCCTCTTACACAGCTTTAAACACAATTTTTATTGGAGTTCTTGTTATTGTGGGAGACAAGGCAAGATAATGAAAGCCTCAAGGCTGATGAGTGAAAGGTAAAGTTCCCTGTTGTAACTTTCATGATGTTGCCACGAATAACAAATTATCACAGAACATGCCATAAATATAAAAGTACTATGTGAATGACAAATTGCATGATTACCAAGGTAAGTATGGCTTGCCCTGGATATTAAGTAAATGTTCATAACTGCAAGTGTTCTTCTGTCAGACAAGCTGCATCATGAGCTGAATATTTTTTATTTTGCTGTCAGATGCAGATCACCTTCCTAACAATTAAATGTCTACTTCTCCCCTTCAGCTCTCTAAATCAACGTGTAGATAATCAGGTCGTACTTGCCCTGGGGACTTAAGTGCCGATGCAACCTTTGGGAGGGAGTTGGTGATGTATTTGCCAAGCAAAGTTTTGCTTTTCATTGTTCTTTTTTATATTTTAATGAGAAGACTAAGTGGGACTAGCAGGAGGGAGCTAGAGAGAGGTGCTAATCAATATGTACAAAATTTTATTGATGTAAAACTTTGCTTCTTACTGCCTCTGCTGGATGGTGGTAGTGGTGGCAGCAAAGAGAAGTACATGTTCGTAGAACACTATCTGAGAACAACCTCTGCTGTTCTTTTCTCTCCCATTGGAGCCTGGAGGCTGATTTGCTTAGGTTCCATGTATGAATGTCAAGGACAGACTGTCACAGAATAATTGTCACAGAATAACCATCACTGAAATAGCTTTTGAAATGCTATTGACCCGTCTAGATAGATAAATACTGAAAAAAATTATATGTTTCTTTGAAAGTCATAAAACCTGTATTTCAGTCCTAGATCTGTGATTTACTAGCTCTGGAGCAGAGCAAGTCAACTTACTTATTCAGGGCTCAGCTTCCTCTCCTATAAAATTTTGTACTTGGATTAAATCTTCTCTAGATCCCCCATTAGTTATACTATGCCATGTCCATGGTTATGTACATAAACTCCCATTATATATGACTTAAGGGTAGAAATAAATGAAGCCCATCAAATATTTTCAGAACAAATGTGTTATTTATAATTTATAAAATATCTACTTCTATTTTTATAAAATTATAAAAATGATTTTAAAGAGATGGTGATTTTATATATAATTTATATTTATTTTAAGAAGATTTTTGTAATTATAGCCAGAGACGAGAGAAAATGAGTTCAAGTATAATTAAATGGGGGGAAGGGGTATTCTCCATGACAACAACTTTTTAAAACAATGGGAAGTTATTTTTCTATCCATGAAAAGAAAAATCTAGCACTAAAATCAACTTTGTTGAATGACAACCTTCAATTAACTCAGGTGACATTAACACACTAGAGCCCCAATTTCCCCCATCAATCACTTGCTTTGTTTTCCTGGAACCAAAATCCATTGGCATTTGCTTAATTTTTAAATCTTATTCTTTGCATCAGGCTAGAAACTGTTAGTATACTTTTCTGAACACTCTGAAGCAAGAGAACCAAATGTTACTTTTTATAAAGTTATTTTTGATAGCATAAATATGTACTCCAGAAAAACATAAAGAGGTATGTTATATAGATTGTCCGATATGTAGAGACATTTAAGGAATTTGCTTTGTTGTCTGGAATATAGATTTGAGACTACTGAAAAAATGGTGCTTTCTAGAGTTATCTATGTAAGAAGATCTTTAAATGTAGTTAATATAGAAATACTATCCATCATCTGTAGGTATGAGTTATCCAGGCCAATACATACAAAACCAGTTTATCCTCAAATGCATATATTTAAATTGTGCATATTATTCATATAACCATTTTCTTACTTAATAGCATGATCTCCATTAGCCAGTTTTTAAGTGGATAATGTCAAATGACACTGGCATTATCTGTGCAGGAAATAGGAAGTGAATTATTTGCATATATTTGAGAAAACTGTTTATTTGGGTATTAACAACTTTAAAAAAATAACCTGTATGACAATATTTTTGTTAATGTTCCTGGACTCCGTAGAAAGCTTTATGCCATAGCTTTCTCTATAGATACAGGGTCATAGATGCTGATCTGTAATCTTTAGTCCAACACTTCATTCTGAAAAGAACAACGAGGTACATTACTTGTAAACTGGGAAAGGGCTGGCTCGTGCCCTACAGTTTAGTGAAACTTTTCCTTCCGGTGACTCCTCTGGATAAATGGTATTGATTGGTTGTTCTTCAAAAATTGGTCCAAATCCTTTGTCTTCCTCAGAAACTATAAGAAAAATACAATCATTTTACATTGTTCTATTTTACAAATCAAAGATAATTTGGGTGCATTAAAAAGTTTTTTGAAAAAAAGGTCAGAAACATGGAATCTCCATTTTCATTCAAACCAAAGATATTTGCCACTATAATCCTGAGGAAAACGTTTAGGTTCTTTATTCAAAATTCTTTTCTGCCCATCTCTCATCATTTCTCCAAAAGCACTCTGCATTGCCATGCTTTGGCAACTATTTACGGCTCCTCATACAAGTCATGCTGTCATGCCGACACTTTGCACATACTTTTCCTCTTTCTGGAATCACCATCTGACTTTTCCCCTCTTATCAAAATTTGTACACTCCTTTATGATTTAGTCATAGAGTTAGTTCCTTCATGAAACCACCTCTCCAACCCCTCCTAGCTTTAGTTGGTCCTCATTTATGTTCTCATAACTCCCTATCAGGCTTATGACACTTAAGACACCTGCTGTGATTCTTGATACAACTTTCTGTTTCACTAGATTGCAGATGCTTGGGGACAGGTCTGGAACATACTAGGTGCTTAAAAACTTTTGAACAATATAATGAATGAATTTCTAGATGCTCTGGGGAAATGAGTCCTTTTTTGGGGCCAGTTCTTGTTTTGTTTTTGTTTTTGTCTTTAAACATGTGACCAGCACTAGTACTTAGCAACATCTAGAACAATCAGTAAACTAATTACATGATATGGGATCTGGCCAACTCGTTTAAAATCTACCACAAAAATACCAGTGTTGAGAAGCAGTTGTTCTTGACTGTGTATCCTCTCTGGAGGGCAGGTGTGACACCTCATAGCAGGATGAGGAGAAGAGAATCACTCCCATGTCATCAATGTGGCACCATTTACAGAACACAGCTAACAGCCATATGCCCCAAATGAATTAATACTGATGTATATGACTAGAAATGAGGAATAGTCTTACATGGGATCATTGTAATGTCTCTGCTTGATCAAAAGCTATGGTTCACTCCTCCAATTTATTTTTTAAGAGAGAGTGTAAGGCAAATGTTACACTGAAATTTTGGTTGTTCTAACATTAAACTTAAGGATAAAAGCTTTCTCCCAGTTTCTCTTAACAAGCAGTTTAATTATGTCTTTTAAATCTTGCTTTAGTACTGTTTAGCAGTGCTTTTGGAAAAATTATTTAATGTCTCCAAGACTCAATATCATGCTTTATAAAATGTGGATAATAATAAAATCTATCTCATTGGACTATTGTGAGAATTACATTGAGACAACCCATGTAGTCAGTAATCAATAACTACTGATTTTACCAACGTTCTCATGAATTTGCCAATCCTTTCAAAATTTAATTTAAATATCTTATGTATATCAGCTCTTAGACTAATTCCAAAAGCTTCAGGAGCCAAATTTTATTCATTCTTGTAGCTCTGGTTCCATAAGCATTATGTCAATACATATTTCTGTGTATATAGATGACTAACAAAAACCTTCAGTTAGTTTCTCCCAGTATGAAGCATTAATTTTTCTAAACTGACCTGAAATATTTCAAAGGGAGAAGCCTCATTTTTAGTTGGAATGTGCTGAAATTGCCATTCAAGAATTTATAGACCTTAGTTACATTCCAAAACCACCATTCTATTTCAGACCGCAGATAAATTTCTGGATCAGAATTGGAGGAACCAGAGAAACTGGGATTTAGGTCTGGCTGTGCAGTGTTCTAGCCATTGTTTTATACAAGTTGTTTGTTCTACATGGTATCTACAGTTTAAAAAAAAGAAAGGAATAGGGGCACGTGCCCTAAGGACTTCATAGGCCTACTGCAACCATAAGTAAGACAATGAGTGCAAGGTGTTCACAGAAGTCCTCTGCTAATGCTTTTGAAGTCCTGCTCTAAGCTGTGTCTAGTTCTATATCCCTGAGGTTGTAAAAACTAGAAATGCATATAATGTTTTCTGCTTTGCTTCTATAATTTTCCTGATGATGTCCAATGTTTTCTGGCCTTTCAGGATGTAGTAGCACACCAGGGAAAAATGAGGAATGAGACCCAAATCCCTGATAACTAGACCTTCGTTTGGATGTAGGGTCTAGATTTTCTAGTCTCTGAAAGAAATGACCTTGTGCTTATCTATGATAAAAATCATGTGCTATTTTTTCTTCCCACTTGGACAATCTCATAAGCTCTTCCTTGAGTCTCTCGCATTTGCACAGCTTTTCTGACTGGAGCAATTTAGTAACACTGCTGCCCTGGAGAGTCTCTTGTTTCTTCCCAACTACCAAAAAAAAAAAAAAAAAGCTTACAAAGACAAGCAGAGGAGTTCAATTTTATTAATATATTTTGATTCTCTTCTGGAAGGTAAGATGACTTCTATTCTCACTTTAGCCCATGATAAATTATGAGCTTAGTATGAAATTTTTGAACAATTAAAAAAAATACCTAAATAGACTAAATATTTAGAATACTAAAAATAAATAGTGTTTAGGGGAGGTTAAAGCTCATGAATATCTTCTAAGTACATTGTATTTATATACAAGCCTGATGATTATGGTATTACTATCATTACCAATAGAAAATATCATCAAATTTAAAGAGGAATGGATGTTTGGTGCAATTATGCATATAATTTAAACAGAAGCCCACTGATCTGCACTGGATTAGATCTTGGGTTTCCATTTGTTACATCAGTGGCAGCATAAGAATTTTAGATGGTCATCTGCGAGGCTACAGTTTGGTGAACTAGAGGTGTTGGTTGTCCTTAATTCAGTCAATGACTTGATTCTGACTTTGCATATGGTGAAGTTTTGAGATATAATGCCAAAAGCATGATCCATGAAAGAAAAAATTTGATAAGTTGGACTTTATTAAAATTTAAAAGTTATGCTCTGTGAAAGACACTGTTTTAAAAAATTTATTTTTTAAATTAGCTAATTAATTTATTTATTTTTGGCTGCCTTGGGTCTTTGTTGCTGAGTGTGGGCTTTCTCTAGCTGCAGTGAGCGGGGGCTATTCTTTGTTGCGGTGAGCAGGCTTCTCATTGCGGTGGCTTCTCTTCTTGCAGAGCACGGGCTCTAGGAGCATGGGCTTCAGTAGTTGTGTCCCATGGGCTCAGTAGTTGTGGCACATGTTAGTTGCCCCGTGGCATGTGGGATCCTCCAGGACCAGGGCTCGAACCCCTGTCCCTTGCATTGGCAGGTGAATTCTTAACCACTGTGCCACAAGCGAAGTCCCCTATGAAAGACACTTTTAAGGGAATTTCAGGTCTTTAAGGTTAAGGGTTTTTCTTTAGGTCCACTCCAACTTGCATCAGAGAATTTTGCATGAAGCAGCAAATTGAAAAGACTGTCAACTAATTAAGTATCTACTTCATTTAATAATGGTGATTACACACTATTTCACAAAATTTGAACTCATCTCAATAGGTGCAGGGTTTCATTACCTAAAGATTCTTCAACAGTATTGTATTTCCAATGTAGAAATAGTTAATCCTGGCCTGCTAGCACCTGCTTCTAGAGTGCCCTCTGGTAGTGCCAGTATAGGGTTTGTAATAATCCTGAATTCTCAATTTAATTGATAATTTTATTAGCCTTCTTGAAATAACTACTTTTATCACTTTGAAATCAAGTGAGTTTTGTTCATTCCAAGTTGTCTTGATTATTTAAAGTACTGTACAGTGCTTTGAAATACAACAAAGACAGCTGCACACAAACACACATCAATATGGAGGTAGAGATTAGTAGATTTGCCTATTTTCATAAAATGCATGGTTTTAATGTTTCTTTTGATAGTGTATCTTTTTTTCATTTTTACTTTATTTTATTTCTTAATTTTTTTTATTGTGGTCTCATAGTATAAAACATACTATTTTAACCATATTTAACTGTACAGTTCAGTCGCACTAAGTACATTCACACTGTTGTGCAACTCTCACAATCATCCATCTCCTGAATTTTTCACCTTCCTAAGCTGAAACTTTGTCCCCATTAAACACTAACAATTCCCCATTCGCCTTCCCCACCCCCCCACCTCCCGGCCCCTGGCATCTACCAACGTACTTTCGGACTCTATGATTTTAAGGTATATTCCTTTGAGATAAAAATCGGTCATCTTTTAGTAAACTGAAAATATGTTTATAGTTTCTTCATCATGATCATAATGCTTAGTTTTTGTTTTTCTGGAAAAGTTACCAGCAATGAATATTTCCACTGAGAATAATGGAATGCCACATGTTAATAATGATGGGACTATATCTATTGATAGGCAATCCCTCAAAGGATAGATGTAAAGATAAAACAGTTTTGGGATGAGCTGGGTTGAAGTTTATAGGCCAAACTGGATATTATCAGTGCCCCATGCTATTTTTTCTCAATGACAAGTGCTTTTCCAAAATTGTATGCAGATATTTCCTAGTACTCCACTTCTATCTGCCCTTTATAGGAAGAGACAACAAAACATTTAAGGGATAAAAATATGAAGCTAATTTCTGATAAAATATTTAATTTATTTTTCACTTTGAGAAAATATTACATTTAAGATATTTCCCTTTACCCACTTTCTAGATCAAAAAGCAGAATGTGACACACCACATCACATTAGTGTTTCTACTCAGTATATTTTATAAATGTACATTTCTAGCTTTTGTAAAATTTTCGAGCCTGATTAAAATAATGCATAATATTCCATTAGGTGGTTTACTAATTACTCTATACATTTTATTTTGAGAACATATTTGGGCTCTGGGAAGATAAATTACTCAACACAAGGTTTTGAATTGTTGTGGCATGCTCAGTGTGAACTTCTGAATGTGAACTTCATAACCCCCTTGAAGACTATCTGAGCTCATTGCTCTCTTAGCTCAGCTAGGGAGCCCAGATCAAGGAAAAAGAACTTTCAGGGGGAATACAACACAAGGTTCAGCAAAGGATCCATTAATATAAGCATTATAATCTCCATCAACAAAAATTAAGCCATCCCTTGCTTTTCTTCTAGGGCCATGGAAATAATTCGATGACAAATTACCATGCTTAGGAAGTATTATGGGGTTAAAGGGTACAGAAACACATGACATGGATAATATGTTAAAAAAAATAAAATTATTTTTAAAACACATGCTCTTTTTTGTACTGGATATATTCTTCTAAAAAGGAGCACACAATAATAAAGATGACTTCTCAAGCTAATTGAAGACAGCACTTCACTCTTTTTTTGATCTACTCTTAATGAAAATTTGTGTATTTTCTACCATATAATGGTAATATATTGCAGAAGTAAGTTCATTTCTTAAATCTGATCAAGAAGATTAACAGAAAAAAAGAAATCATGTATGAATATTTGTTGTCAAATTCACAGATGTGAGCAACAGGCAAAAACTGCTGCTTTTTTCAGTAGCATTCTCAGTTTCATGGTTAATGTAATCAGTTAGTTGTATGATCTTAAATGGTACTACTTCACCACTCACTAGATAGAGATGGTCCACTGTAACCTTGCTATCCTATTTTATCTCTGGAAATTGAAAGTATAATAACTATCTGTGCTTGAGAGTTATTTTTTATTCATTTTATATTCATTATGAATCAAATCCTATTTCTCACTCAGTAATATGTCATCTCAATCTGTTAGTTTTCAAACATAATTTTATATAAGTATGCTGTAATAAGATTCTCAGGAAAAAATCTATTAGAAAAAAGCAATGAAAACAAAATTTTAATGCAGTCTAATCTTAGAATTTTTACAATATTTACAATGCTACAGTGGTTATGGGATAGGGAGTGTTGTAGGCTCACTTGTAATACAATAAACTCTTCAAATGAAACAATATTTAAATTGGCTCAAAGCATGCTTCTTGTCTTCATTGTCAATCGTTCCCCACTGATAAGAGAACAAGGACATTTAGGGCTTAGGCTTTGAATACTCTGGTGCCCTAATTCTTTAGTCTCATGGGTAACAGGTAACATTGCCATAATTTATCATAACTAAAATATAGGGAGTTGGCCTTGAGAATGTGCAGAAATCCAATAATTAGAAGGAAGATTAGGATCTGGTTAGCAGAATGGTTAAGTTGACTAAATTTTCCTTAGCATGGCATTACCTGCCTAAGAAGAGCCTATCACATTTCTTGATGGCAACCATTTCCTTGACCTATGGTCCAACCCTGAAGCTCTAGACACTGTGTTTTGCATAACTATCTGGGTATCTGTCCACACTTACCTTATGTCTACCTATGTATGCTGCCACAAGCCAAGGAATGATGGGGGTACCAGAAGCTGAAAGAGGCAAGGAAGGAGCTTTCCCCTACAGGTTTTAGCAGAAGCATGACCCTGATATCTCTTTGGTTTGGGACTTTTAGAACTGTGAGACAATAAATTTCTGTTGTTCTAAGCCACCCAGTTGGTGGCACTTTATTATAGCTATAGCTGTCCTAGGAAACTAATACGTGTATTACACTTAATAATAAACTGTCGAACTTCAATGAACTAGCCTTTCTCAAATTTATTTGACAATGAAGTCTTACTAACATCCTGCAAAACAACAGTTCTTTGAATTAGTGATCTAACACAACCCATATTTGCCCACATGTGTACTTTATTTGTGCCACTGCCTCTAAGAATTAGCTCCATTTCCAATAATTGAAATACTTCAAGTTTCCCTTACCCACTAGCTCCATCATTAAATACTCATTTATTCCTCAAAGTAATTGTTTAAAATCCTTATTTCTCTTATAAATCTGTCAATCTACTTACTTTTATTATTCCCTATTATATGTAAGGTTCTTGAAGTCAAGAAACATATCTCACTGATCTTTATATAGCCTAAATGTAGTTATTCCTAACTCACAAGGAGGAAACAGAAATAGCTTTGATGTGCTTCATGCTAGGACTGTCCTTTTTATTAATCCCCTACAGATGGAAATTCAGACCCACTCTGGCATGAATATCTTGCTTTGGCATGGAAGTTGTTGCATTGGTTGCTTAGTTATTCTTCCTAATTATTCATTCTCCTACCACTATGCTGTGGCTTTTATCAGTTACCAGTTTTACTATGCTTACTGAGCACCTACTATGTAGGTCACTGTGCTGGAAGCTATTGTAACATTATTTTTTTAGTTCTCAAAAGAATCCTGTAATTTTTACATATTGGAAACTTGAGTCTCATAGAAGTTGAATAATTTGCACAAGATCACATAACTAGTGAATACCAGGTTGACTGTATAAATCCAGGCTGGCCTTACTCTAGATTCTTTTTTTTGCAGTCTACTATATTGCCTATATTTCTGGCAAGAACTGCTCAGTGGTTGAAATAGAATCTAAACTAGCAGGATTGCTAATTATATTCAATAAAAAGTAAACAATAAATTTTGCAAGGTCTTTGGATTTCTAATTAAACTGAATCTTAAGGTTCCAAGTTCATTAACTTTAGTTAAAGTGATGTGTGCAGCAAAGCAGGAGGCTTTCAAAATAAGCTAGATTTTTACAATATTGAAAATATTGCTTCAAAATTTAGTAGCATAGGATTGTTACAAAGCATGCAGGAAAAAATACAGGTTGCATTGAATATATTCCATCTGCTACAATCTTCTAGTTGGATATTTGTTTGTGGTGTATCCATTCATTCATTCTGGCAATCAAACAAGTTGCCTGAAGACCCTAGATAAATCATCTTACAAAATTTCCAAGTACTCTAACATTAATCACTTGCTTTAAGTTTGGAGAATTAATAGCTTAAAGCAGGATGAAGTATGATTTATTTGAGGAAAGCTATTTAAAAATTAACCCTTTTATCAACTTACCTCCATGACCATACCTTCTGTGCCATGTAAACTCTAAAAAGAAAAAAAAGAAAAAGAAAATGAAAAAAAATTAATCCCCAAAGCAGCTCTTCAGGTTGTGGTTTCAAACATTACTCAGATAACTGAGATATTAGTTAATGAAATAAGATTACTGGCCTTTCATTTTAAGGCTGAAGTATCACCATATCTTTGCAAATATTTATTTCTCGTCTTTGCAATTTTATAGTTGTAGCACTAAAACTTATGGTCAAAAGAATTAGTATGGATTTTCAGTATTAATAAGATTATTTTTGTTTTATTTTACTCATAAAGGTAATACAGCAATAATAACCTTACCACAAAGTTTTCTTTCTTACATTTATATAATATATAAGCATATAGTTATATATGTGTGTGTATGTGTGTATAATTATGTGGTTATATCAATGTCATTAAAATTCTTAAGTACTGATAAAATTATTATATTTTTCTTGATTTTGAAGTCATCATAATAAAAATTACTCCCTAAATTAAAATAGCATTTTTATTTCCTTAATAATAAATAAGATATACAATAAGATGCCTATCAAGTTCATCATTAAAGCAATCAAGGGGGACTGATAAATGAAAAGATGATATCCAGCTAAGTCTTGAACTTAATAGCAACTCAACAAGCACTGACCTAAGGTAATTGAGACAAAGGTATCTGAAAAAACTGATTGTTAGAAAACATGCTGCTTCAGATAAAAATACAACATACCTCTCCTTGTAGAAAATATTTCTGAATCTTTCACACTTGCCTTTGAAAGATAGAAATATAGTATTTGTTTGTCCTAAAACTACAGCATTCTTAAAACTGCTTTGTTATTCTTAAGTCCCTGAATACACTGTAGATTATTTCTGAATTGTTTTTCATAAGATTGACCAGCCAATAATAAAAATTAAATTATATTAACTTATAAATAAAAAAGAACAAAGGTAACAAAAGCTTAAAATCCTTTATTTTCTAATAATTTTACTGTATTTTACTTTTATGTATGCTAATGAGGTTGTCTATTATAACTATATAGTGAACATACTGTATAATGGTGAGCTGTTACATATCTTTTCTGCCGCCACATTAAATGATTTCAAGTTGAAATTGAGAATAGTAGGATGATTTACTCCCTAGGAATTGGCAAATGCTACACAACAGGGATTTTTCTTTTCCTCCCAGAGATCCAGATTTTAAACATTTACCAGCACATCACTATATAAGACTGATTGACTAAATCTTGTGAATAATTGAAACTAAAAAAAAAAAAAGAAAAGAAAACAAGGGCCAACCTTAATATATATGAATTTACTTGTCTGACCCAGGTGTCAAAAGAAACTTCTAACTTTATACACCAGATTCAATGAAGTGAACAGCATATTGTTTACATTGTCATAATTTATGGAGATTGTACAAAGGATATTTCTTACCTGATAGACAGGTTGTAAAAGATACAATCACAAGGTGATTGACCAGCAACCACATTTTCATCTTGTGTTCAGTAGAGGTTAGGTTCAATTTTCAAAAAAAAGCTTTAACTTTATGGCAATTGGAGAATATTAAACACCTGCATAAAAAAGAAGAGAAGAGAAGAGAAGAGAAGGAAAAGGGAAGAAAAGGAAGGGAAAATGTTCATCATTTGGGGTCAACAACATTATCAATTCTATTTTCTTTTATATTTCTTATTTGTAGAGCGTTTTAGTTTATTTATGTACATTTGTAAACCCCATGTTGTAATGAAAAGAGTAGATTCTGCATCAGGGCTTCAGCTGCCTCCCAGTATTGCATTGGTAAGAAACATGAGCAAGTCACTCAATTGATATGTTTTAGTTTTTAACTTTTTAATAATTGAGCATGGTAATATCTTTTTTACAAATAGCACAGTTGTGAACATTTCAATGTCAATTATTTTAATTGAAGTTTAAATTTACTTGAAGGGCTGGTAGATTTAATAAAAGATATATTTGTATAAGGGCTTTGTAAATGCATAGACACTGTACAAGAGTTATATGTTAGCATTGCCTGTTGGTGGCTTATGCAAAATTTTTGCCAGAAATGCTAATTTTTAGACATTAAAATATATTGATTAATAATATATTCATTCCCTTTCCCCTTCTTCATTTCTTTCTTTTATTCATTTAACAGAAAGCAAATAATTACTCCTTATAAGGAAGAATCTAGGTTTTGTGTGGCCAAATCTTTAAAATTTGGAGAACCATCTTTAAAGATAAGAAGACAAAATTACTAATATAAACTAAGCTATGAAACTATGCAGCAGTCTAAATAAAATATCTTGCTTTTATAAATTCTGCAAAAACTTATGACCACATGATTATACTGGTGAGGTATCAGGGCGCTGAAATAGCCCCATGTAAGTGAGGGGTCCCATGACTTAAGCTTTGTCATCTTCTTTGTAAATCCATCTGCAACCAAGCATACAGATAAAGGAATCTATAAGAAAGACATAGTCTGCTTACCCTTAAGAAGTTCACAGATCAATAGGAACACTTATGTGTACACAAGTCAGTGCAATGAAACTTTTTTGGATCTACATGCTATTAAACTTGAAAGCATGTTCATCATTTTAATTAAAAGCATTGCAAAATACATCACAGTGGGAATGGGCCTGGTGGTGACAGGCAGGGCATTATGGTGGAGGTATAACAAATTTTCTAATGTTCCAGGGCATTAGAAAGAGACTTCTTCAATTGGGACACAGTAGGCCCTTCAATTTGAAAGGATATTAAATCAAGTTTTCAAAGAATATATAAGAAATAGGACAGAAAAACCTCATGACATAAAATTGAATGTAAAATATTAAGACAGAGCATAAAGGCAATTCTGAAAAGAAAATATGTAATGTTATGATGATCATTATATAAATATATTTAAATATTATCCAAAACAGCAAAAATAAAACGGTACTGATTTGTTGCATCATAATGACATGTAAAGGTACTACTTATTTTTTTTTAATATGATGGATTTAAGGACTATATTTACCCCCCCTAATTTGCCAGAATCTTAGCATTTGCAGAGACTGGTAAAAATATTTAGTTGGTACTACATGGACCAGGAAAAACATATTTGTCCCTTTTGGTGTATAGGTTATTTTAAAGTGAAAAATCATTTATTTCTAGAAAAATTTGAGTTGAATTCTTAGAGAAAACATAGCAGAAATGGGTCAGCTTAACAACAGGAGATATTTAAAATATCTTTGCAAGGGTAAAAATATTCAACAGATAATTTTTAAATGCCAGGATTGATTTATGACCAATTTATTTCTCTTGGACATATGTAAGAAGGTGAGAACTACACATCTGTATAAACTGTATTAAGTCTACACTTCTAAATTTAAATTTTATTTTATTTCTTTTACTAAGCAGAACCTATCAGAGAGAAAAAGAAACAGGTAAATAAAGGTGAAGAATGAAAAAAAATTCCTTCAGGAGGCAGGGAAATCAATGAAATGATCTATGGAAGGATATTAGCTTTTTATTTTGTTATCATTAATATTTAAATATAACCTAAATTAAAATTATTGAAACCTGTGCACATTGTTTATGTCTCCTAAAGTTTGTCTCGAAAAATGTACATTTCAGCATTTTCTTGACCTATTGGTTTCTAATTCCTTTCATTGAGTTATGCACACTAATTAGGACAAGTTCCTTTAATGAGGAGGAAGGTAGAAAGGCAAACATAAATTGTGCCAAAACTGCTGTGTCAATCAAACAGTTCTTTTTGTAAAGATTAATTTAGATAATATATTTGCAAACATTTTGCAAATTACAAAGCATGTTCGGTTTCATGTGGCAGTAATTATTGGATTTTAAATAGTTCAAATTTATCAATTAATAAACTGTTATAAATTGATAATTCTAAAGTAATTCTAAACAGTAACTCTACATACTAATAATATTCAACGTAAGAGCAAGGAATGCTGCTGCCATTTTTGTATTGTGTGTAGAGGAAGCAGTACTGACCAGAAAGAAAAAGAATCAGGTAAAAATGAAGGACAATTACAGTGAGAGTATCCTTCAGATTATTAGTTTTGATGAATTGTGTGAGTGAGATTTTGGTCTGTTTACCTCATTGAGTCTACAGGGAATCTGGGAAAGAAAGAGGGGAGGTCTAAAGGAAGGTTGGCTGTGTCTACACAGGGCAAGTGATTTCAGGAAATTGTAAATAAGGTACAGAAGGAGTTTCTAGGTCAAGGATGTTATTTTACATTTCCTTCTTAGACAACACCCACAGTATATGGGAAAGTGAGGTAAGGCATAGTAAAAAGAGATCAGGGGAAGTCAGTCAGATCTTGTCTGAAGTTTGGCTCAACCATTATTTAGCTTGTAACTTTGGGCAAATCACTCAAGCTCTGACTCTAATTTTCCTCATGCACAAAGTATGAAAAAATGTCTATTTCATAGGACTATTACAAGCATTGCATAAGATTGTGCAATGTGAAATGTTTACTCTGAAAATATTCGATAAATATTAACTATTGTTCTACAAGATCTTAGGCCCATCAGGCTACAGGAGAAAACAACATGTCATTGTTTATTGTTATGCCTCTAATGCCTGGCACATAGAAGACATTTGATATATATTTATTGAATAAATGAAGAAATGACTGGACCATTCCATAACTGTATTCCAAAACACTTGCCACAAACAAAATTAAACTTTAGTTCCTTAGAATAAGGATAGGATGCTGACAATAGGTAATAAGGAGTATCTCTTACTGGGGCTCTGGTCTTTGATAGGGATTATTGCTGCATATAAATACACTCTAGAAGAGGAATATTCTAAGTAGAAATATTTTAAAGCATTTTTAATATGCACTTTATTGAGTGTTGTTGGAAGTCTCTGTCTTCTGATTTGAATATGCTCACTCTAGTCAGAAGGAAACGTTTTTCATTATTTTGAGCCACACTATCTTTTCCTTCACTCCAAAATATTGCATATTTCAATAGGATAGTGAGTCCTCATTCTGACAGCACACATTTTATTTTATTTAATGGGTTTCTTGCTGTTTCAGTATAAAAGCATCTCTCGCATGTTGTGCACCCATTTGTTTTCTGCTGCTAATTTGTTTTCTTGTGTCACCAGTTATCCCATCACTGTGACTCCTGATCCTATCCTCTCAACAGTGCAGTAGAGGAGAGAGGCAGCAAGGCTGTGCCCATGCTTGCTAGTGTGGAAGAAATGGCTCTTCTTAACTGTCCCTTTAGGACCTGCCACTCAGTAATCCACAGACAGATCCCAGCCCCCATGGGCCTGAAAGTGTTGCAGCAAGTGAAAGTGGCATAGGAAGAAAACAAGTCGGACAAAGATATGCCAGTTAAAGGAGTAAACATTTTCCTTCTCAATAACCAGAAGAACAGAATGACCAGCTCCTGGAACCCGGGGATGCTTTCCTGTCCCCAGGCCATGCTGTGCTGGCTAGTTTCTCCTACTCTCAGTCTAGGCCTTACACCAGGCAGTGCAGATGCTTCCCCCCAAAACCCATCACATCTCTATAGGTGTCCAGTGACTGGTGTTTGTCTAACGTGTATTGCAACTATAGTAATTTCCAAAGAACTTAACTTCTTTTCTCCAACATCGTTTACTAAATCTCTTACTCATGTACTTAAACAACTACAACAACAAAAATATAATAAGGCAACACAGGGTGACAATCTTTATTCCCTTCCTGCATTCTCCCTTCTGTCTTTCCATGCTTTTCTTTCTCCGACCTTTCTCTCTTTACTTTAGATGATGTTATGGTTCTCCTTTGAGAAATTTGGTCCATATCTATGTATACATTTTTCTCCTGGACAGACATCATCTAGTTCTTGCCCTGTTTTGTTCTGTCATGAGATAGCCATATAATTATTCAAAAAAGCTTCAACAGTACATTAGCAAACATTTAGCCACTAACAATTATTCACAAAGTATTTAGTGCTGCTGTATAATCAAAGTTTGTTCCATCAATATCAATAAATCTAATATTTCATTGAACCGATGTCTATAAAAACATTTACATTGAGAGAGAACAAAATTTTAAAAATATTGAGAAAATACTAATATGTATTAGCAAATTGTCACATCTCTTTCAGAAAGAAAAATGATTTGGGGGGATATCAGGAATCTATTCTGATTTATCCACAACACAGTTCATGAAAGGCCATGTCAAAAAATATTTAACCTAAAATTTTATTTATGATACTCATCACTCTGCTCTGGTTCTAAAGAACATTTGCTATAGAGTTCAGTTTCCAGAAAATAGAGGAAGTTTGCTGGTGTTGAGCACAGATGATCCTAGGTGAAAAGACATCAATAGCTCTTACTCTACAAAACCAGGGGACATTTTATCCTCGACTCAATCTGAAATTCTGCCTTTGCGGCACACATCACTTCATTTTCCTGAGGTGTCAGTAATCCAGTCTGTAGAATGGAAATCCAAGTCCATTCTTCAGAAGATTTTTGTGAGGAGTAAATTATGTATGCATATGGATACATGTGTGTAAGTAAAAGCCCTTTGACATCTGTACATAACAGAAGTCAAAACATTAAAGTGAAATTAACTAAAATTTTCCAGAAATAAAATAAGTTTTTTTTTTTTTTTTTTTGGCTGCGCCACGCAGCATACAAAATATCTTAGTTCCCTGACCAGGGATTGAACCCATGGCCCCTGCAGTAGAAGCACGGAGTCTTAACCACTGGACCACCAGGGAAGTCCCAAAATCAGTTTTGAATTTAAAAAATGGGAATCTTTTAAAAAAGGAATATTATATATTTAAAAATTCTTATCCTTTAGAAAGGAGGTACTGTATATACTACACATTAAGCATTTGTATATCAATATTTTACAGCTCCAGTTAATTTTCAGATTATTAAAAACAATTTAAGCATAGCTATATAATTGCATACTTTAGATGGTCTTCTCCAGCCTCATATTGACTTCTTTAAACTCTATTATCAAATTATTATTGTCTCAGTCTAATAGTTTTTAACAGTGTTTTAGCAGCTTACAGATGTAAAAAAATTTGAAGAACATGCTGTTCTAAGCCAAGGAATAACAGTACACAGCCAAGAAAAACACCACATTTTCTGAAAATGATTATAAACATTATCCTTCTTTTCCAGAATAGAGTCATACACTGCTCAACTAACAGGTAGAATGTGATGGTTTTCAGATTGCAACTGCCTTAGCTGCTGAAGCAGCCTGCCACTTGATTAGGTATGAAGTATATGTAAAAAGAAAAGCAATATAATAAATACATGTGAAAACATTTCAATAAATATAAAATTATCAGACTGTGAAATTAATGACTTGGAGGCTGCTGAGGGAAAAATATCTGAAGGCTTTCTGAAGATATGGGTATTTATTGCGTGCTGACAGCACACCTTGCATTTTACAGAAAACTGAATGCTCATATGTTTAGATAATTGGATTTATGATTAAATTAATTACTTATTTCTAAAATGATATAATGCCTGCAGAAGGACTAAAAAATAATGGAACCCTGTTTGTGATATTTATAGCACATATTTCTTGCCAGCCCATGATGTCATGCAAGATTATAACTGATGTAGTCATGCTTTTTGTTGGGATAGTTTCAGGAAACCATCATTTTTATATGATAAATAAACAGAGAGTCCTACAGATTTTTTGTCCCACATTTCAGGAGTATGTGTATGTGTGGTTAGATATCTCTTGAAATTCAAGAAAATGCAGAAAGTTCCTGCTGATTCTAAACTATCTCCCCAATGGACCTGACATGGTACCAATACTACATAATTATTTTGCTTGAAATTACAAAATTGAGATGCTAATGGAAAATAGAAATAGTAATAATAAGCAAATAACGCAATATGATTTCTTCATTATTTGCAATTCCAAAAATCATTGATTCAGTCAATGAATAAGGGAGGGGCTGCTTTGTCAAGCAAGATTTAAAACTCAAACATATACATGTGGGATTCCACTCAACCTCTTTCTCATCAGTGTACTAATAAGAATCAGTTTATGAGGGAGATCAAGATGACAGGGCAGGAGGATTCTGGGCTGACCTTCCACCATGAACACTTCAAAATACATGTACACATGGAGAAGCTCTTGCTGAAAACAACCTGGAGACTGGCAAGAAAGGCTCTTCTACAACCAAAACTTTAAAGAAAGATCCACATGCAATCAGGTAGGAAGGGAAAAGAAGTGATTGGGTCAGGGTCCAAGCCCCTAGCAGGGGACACTGAAGAGGGATGAGGATATCACAGGCTTGAGGATCCTCCCTGGGGATAAAGTCACATATGAGGCACCCCAGCCCTGGAGTCAGACCCTGGTAAGATGACTCCCCTTAGCTGGTTTGAAAACCTGTGAGACTTACCAGAGGGCTATGAGAAACCAAGACTTTTCTTGTGAAGAGTGCATGCAGATGTTTGCTTACTCCCAGGATTGGTGCAGAGGCTGTAGATTGAAAATTGCCTGGGATTCTGACCAGTTTCCTGTGATCATCCCAGCACGCACCTCAGCCCATACCAGGCACTGGGTCCAGCCTCTCTTGCACTGGTGCTGCTCTCCATTAGGGTGAAAGCTGCCATTGCCAAGGACACTTTACACAATTAGAACAAAACCAGCTCAGATACAAACTTTAGGGCTTCTGCTCCAGCACCTTGGGCACCATCCCTGCACTTGATAGGGGGCTGATTGCCACTGAGCACAGAAGCCCTGGCTTAAACCTGGCTCTGGTCCTAGCCACTCCATCTTCAGTCCTACCTCCCTCCAAGGTGGTAGTTGCCAGCACACTCCAAGGGAAGACATGACCCATGCTCACTTCAGATCCAGCTCTCCCACCAAAGCCACTGGATACATGCAGACTGCATAGGAATGCTCCCACACTAGGATAACCCTTCAAGACTGGGGAAGGTAACTGTTACACCTAATATTGTAGAGACAGAGAAAGTTAAACAAAATGAGAAGACTGTTTCAAATGAAAGAAGAAAAAAAGAAAAAAAACCCTAATGAAATAGAAATAAATAATTTACCAGATACAGAGTTCAAACAAGTAGTAATAAGAATGCTAACTGAACTTGGGGAAAGAATAGATGAACACAGTGAGAATTTTAATAAGAACTAGAAAATATAAAAACCAATTAGATCAGAAAAATATAACAGAACTGAAAAATACACTAGAAGGAACTAACAGCAGAATAAGTGATACAGAAGAATGCATAAGTGATCTGAAAAATAGGATAATGGAAATCACCTAATCAGAAGAGCAAAAGAAAAACAAACTTTAAAAAAATGAGGACAGCTTAAAGGACCTTGGGGACAACATCAAGTGCACTAACATGTGTTATAAGGATCCCAGGAGGAGAAGAGAGAAAGGGGTAGAAAATGTATTGGATAAAATTATGACTGAAAATTTCCTGAAGCTGAAGAAAGAAACAGATTTCTAGGTGCAGGAATCACAGAGAGTCCCAAACAAGATGAACCCAAAAAGACTCATAGTTAAAATGGCAAAAGTTAAAGATAAAGAGAGAATTTTAAAGGCAGCAAGAGAAAAACAAAGAGTCCTTTACAAGTGAATTCCCATAAAGCTTCAGCTGATTTTTTCTGCAGAAATTTTGCAAGCCAGAAGGGAGTGTCATGATATATTTAAAGTGCTGAAATGAAAAACCTAAAACCTAGGATTCTCTAACCAGTAAGGCTATCATTCAGAATTAAAGGTGAGAAAGATAACTTCTCAGACAAGCAAAAACTAAAAGAGTTCATCAACACTAAACTGATCTTACAAGAAGTGATAAAAGGTCACCTTTAGTTGGAAAAGAAAAGGCTACAAGAAGAATTTATAGGAAAGGGAAAATACCACTAGTAAGGGCAAATATATAATAAAGGCTGTGGATCAACAATTTAAATAAATTAGTATGAAGATTAAAAGACAATAAATGTAAAATCAATATAACCACAATAAACACTTAAGGGATAGACATGATAATGTAAAATATAACATCGAAAACATAAAGCATGGGGGAGGAGAGTAAAAACTGTACCTCTTTCAGAATGTGTTTGAACTTAAATGACTACCAGTTTAAAACAAGTAGATATAGTTACAGGTCAACATATGTGAACTCCATGGTAACCGCAAATCAAAAACATACAATAGATAAACAAAAAACAGAGAGAAAGGAACCAAAGTATAACACTAAAGATAGTCATCAAACCACAGAGGAAGAGACTAAAAAAAGAACAGAGAATAACTACAAGGACAAACTGAAACCAAACAAGCAAAGGCAATAAGTACACACTCAGCGATAATCACACTGAATGTCAACAAACTAAACGCTCCACTCAAAAGGCATAGGGTGGCTGATTGGATAAAAAAAAACAAAACAATGTCCTGCCTGCTGCCTGCTGTACACTGTCGGGTGTTGCTCCAGAACCCTTTGTTTTAGACTTGTAAGATCCCTCTCTCCAAAAAATCATTGATGTCTCTGTCAAAAGAAAAAACAACAAAAAAATGCTGCCTACGAAAGATTTACTTCAGAGCTAAAGACACACACGGACTGAAAGTAAGGGGATGGAAAAATATATTCTATGAAAATGGAAATGAAAAAAAGTTGGGTTAGCAGTACTCATATCAAACAAAGTAGACTTTAAACCAAAGTTACAAAACACAAAAGACAAAGAAGGGCATTATGTAATGATAAAGGGATCATACAAAAACAGGGTATAACATTTGTTAACATGCATGTACCTAATACAGGAGCACTTAAATATATGAATCAAATATTAATAGATAAAGGGAGAAATTGACAATAATACAAAAATAATAGGGTACTCTAATACCTCACTTACATCAAAGGACATATTATCCAGACAGAAAAACAATAAGGAAACAGTTGTTTTAAAAGACACATCAGACCAGTTGGAATTAATAGATATCTATAGGACATTCCATCCAAAACCAGCAGAACACACATTCTTTTCAACTGCAGATGAAACGCTCTCCAGGATAGATCACATTCTAGACCACAACACAAGTGTCAAGAAATTTAGGAGGATAGGAATTATATCAAGCATCTTCTCCAACCACAATGGTATGAAACTAGAAATCAATTACAGGAGGAAAAATGTGAAAAACACAAACGTGTGAAGCCTAAACAACATGTTACTAAAAATCCAATGGTTCAATGAAGAAATCAAAGAAGAAATCAGAAAATACCTTGAGTCAAATAAAAACGAAAACACAACTTTCCAAAATGTATGGGATGCAGCAAAAGCAGTTCTAAGAGGGAAGTTTGTAGCAACACAGGCCTACCTCAAGAAACAAGAAAAATCTACAATAAACAACCTAACCTATCATCTAAAGGAATTAGAAAAAGAACAAGCAGAGCCCAAAGTTGGTAGAAGGAAGGAAATAATAAACATCAGAAAGGAGATAAATAAAATTTAGACCAAAAAAAAAAAAAAATAGAAATGATCAAAGAAACTAAGAGCTAGTTTTTGAAAATAAAATAAAATTGATAAACCTTTAGCCAGGCTTATTATGAAAAAAAAGAGGACACAAATAAGCAGAATAAGAAATAAAAGATGAAATATTACAACTGTTATCACAGAGATACCAAAAATAATAAGGAATACTGTGGCAAAAAATGGACATCTTAGAAAAAAGGATAAATTCCTAGAAACATACAATCTTCCAAGACTGAATTAGGAAGAAATAGATAATCTGAACAGATCAATCACAATAGTGAAATTGAATCAGTATACAAAAATCTCCCCGCAAGCAAAAGTCCAGGACTAAATGGCTTCATAGAGGAATTCTACAAAATGTACAATGAAGACTTAATACCTATCCTTCTCAAACTATTCCAAATAATTGAAGAGTAAGGAACACCCCAAATTCACTCTATGAAGCCACAATTATTTTGATACCAAAACCAGACACAGGCACTACAGAAAAAAAAGAAAATTATAGGCCAATATCTCTGATGAATATAGATGCAAAAATCCTCAACAAAATATTAGCAAATCAAATTCAACAACATATAAAAAGGATCATACATCATGATCAAGTGGAATTAATTCCAGGGATGTAGGGATGGTTCAATATCTACAAAACAATCAATATGACATACCATATTAACAAAACAATGGATAAAAATCACATGATCCTCTTGATTACTCTGACAAAGCATTTGACAAAATTCAACATCCATTTGTGATAAAAGCTTTCATCAAAGTTGGTGTAGAGGGAACATATCTCAACATAATAAAGGCCATTTATGACAAAGCCACAGCTAACATCATACTCAATGGTGAAAAATTAAAGGTTTTCCTCTAAAATCAGGAAGAAGACAGGGATTTTCACTTTCACCATTTCTATTTAACATAGTTTTGGAAGTCCTATCCAGAGCAATCAGACAAGAAAAATAAAAGGCATCCAAATTGGAAAGGAAGAGTAATACTGTCACTATTAGCAGATGACCTGATACCCTATATAGAAAACCCTAAAGTCTCCACCAAAAAACTATTAGAACTAATAAATGAATTCAGTAAAATTGAAGGATACAAAATTAACATACAAAAATCTGTTGCTTTTCTGTACACCAATAATGAACTTTCAGAAAGAGAAAGCAGGAAGACAGTCTTGTTTAAAATCACATCAAAAAGAATAAAATACCTTGGAATATACTTAACCAAGGAGGTGAAAGACCTATACTCTGAAAACTATAAAACATTGTTGAAGGAAATTGAAGATGATACAAAGAAATGGAAATATATCCCATGTTTATGGATTGGAAGAATTAACATTCTTAAAATGTCCACACTACCCAAAGCAATCAACAGATTTAATGCAATCCTATCAAAATACCCAGGACATTTTTCACAGATGTAGAACAAATAATCCTAAAATTGATATGGAATCACAAAAGACTGTGAAAGAAATCTTGATTAATAAAAAAAGAATAAAGCTGGAGGTTTCACATTCCCTGTATTCAGACTATATGGCAATGCTGCAATAATCAAAACTGTGTGGTACTGGAACAAAAGCAGACACATAGATTAATGGAACAGAATAGAGAGCCCAGAAATAAGGCCACACATTTATGTTCAATTAATCTACTACAAAGGAGGCAAGAATAAACAATGGAGAAAAGACAGTCTTTTCAACAAGTGGTGCTGGGAAAATGGAACAGTCACATTTAAAACAATGAAATTAGAACATTCCCTCACACTATATGCAGAAATAAACTCGAAATGGTTTAAAGACCTAAAGTAGGACCTGAAACCATAAAATTCCTAGAAGATCAGAGGTGAAATACTCTTTGACATAAATTGTAGCAGTGTTTTCTTGGATAAGTCTCTCAAGGCAAAAGAAATAAAAGCAAAAATAAACAAATTGGGCTTAATTAAACTTAAAAGCTTTTTCACTGCAGAGGAAACCTTCAACAAAAGAAAAGATTTCCTACAAAATGGGAGAAAATATTTGCAAATGATATGATATTATATACATATAATATACATGTATAATATAATATAATATAATTATATATAATATAATATATATATATTATATAATACATATTACTCAGCCATTAAAAAAATGAAATTTTGCCATTTGGAAAAACACTGATGGACCTGGAGGGTATTATGCTTAGTGAAATAAGTCAGAGAAAAATAAATACTCTATGTTATCATTTACGTGTAGAATCTAAAAGATAAACAAGTGAATATAACCATACAGAAACAGACCCACAAATATAGAGGACAAACCGATGATTACCATTGAGAAGACAGATGGGGTAGGGGATAAGAGGTACACACTGTTATGTATAAAATAAGATACAAGAGTATTGTACAGCACAGGGAATATAGCCAATACTTTATAATAACTTTAAATGGAATGTAATCTATAAAAATATTGAATCATTATGTTGTACACCTGAAACTAATATAATATTTTAAATCAATGATACTAAATAAAAAAAGAATCAGTTTATTATTCAACTCCATAATTTATTCTACTTTGAATCCTCAGAATCTAGTGCTAGTTGTGGCAAAGAATTGCTGTGCAAAATATCAGATGAATATTAAATGAAAAGTAAAACATAGCTGGTGAGTTTTAGTAAGACTTAGGGAAGGACAGTGGGGAGTGGAACTAATAATCCCTCTGTTGTCAATGATTTACATTATGGAACATGTTGGAAGGAACTGAACAGAGCCAGGTGGATGAATAAGAAAACTGAAGGTAACAAGGTAACTTCAGACACATGGGAACAATTAAGGAGCAATAACATGTAAATGTGCTAAAAACTTTACAAATTCCCAATCTACATATTATCTCATTAGAGCTTGCCAAATAGAACGAGTTCTGAGGATCATGGCGATTGCCCAAAGACACACAGCTGGTAACAGAGCCGGGTCTGAATTCTATTCCAGGCATATTTAAATCCTTTATTTTCTACTGTTTAATTTTTTTTAAAGATACTTAGAATCTGTTCTTGCTCTAAATCATAAGAAATGATATTTTGTACACTCAGTGATTAACATATCTTTCAAAACACTGTCAGTATTTTCCAAAATATGGTCTAGGAACCACCTACATTAACAGTATTTGGTGTGCTTGTTAATAAAGCAGATTTCTGACAACTCCCAAGAATAATTAGAGTCTCTAAGGGAATAGTCCAGGTATCTGTATTTTAATCAAGCTTCTTAGGTAATTTGTATGCATACTAAAGTTCAAGAACTATTGCAGTTAATGTGTTAAGTGAAGGTTGGAATATTTCCACTACTCGCAGAGAACATGCAAATATGTTCTGAATTCATTAGGCCACATCTTTAGCCAGTGCACTCTCCAAATCAAAAGATATGCAACACTTAATAACCTACCTCTTAAAATTATGTCTGCACTATACCTTGTTGTGGCATTTGGTCTGGGTGAGAATTGAATATCCTCTCTGTCTACATCTGATTTACTTTACTTCTGATTTATCATAATGAACAAGGCATCTTGATATATTGCTTTGACAAATACCTGGAAGTTTTCCTATTTTTAAATGAGATTCTCTTGTTGGACTATAATGACATGATTGAACGTTCTATTAACCTCTCCTGTTGCCTAACTGAAGTCAAACCGATCTGAGATAGCTGGACTACTACAAAGAAACGTGCTCTGTGATACCTTCCCTGTGAATCATATCTAAAAATCCAAAGTAGGATTTAATAAGTCTTTGACAGCAGAAAAAATTCCCATGCCAGCAAGATAGAACTTTTGCTTTCCCACACATGCACCAAAGGACAAGACCTGTGAAGAAAAGGTGGCAGGTTGAAACCACTCACTCAATTTACACTGGGAGTTTTAAAGACTTCCTAGACCCTAATCTCCCCTTTGTGTGGCTTTATTCCTCTGTGGAAATGGCCATGTCTAATAACAAGGCTTCATTGCTGCTGACACTCTGCTATTGAGGCTCCACTCTAAGTCCTTCTCCCTAAAGCAACTGCAAAGGTCCATGATGTGAGTGACTGCTCCTCACTGCACAGATCTTTCTGTATGTCCTGCATATAAAAGAGCAGACCTTTGTTCTACCTCACCAATCTAAAGGTACATAGAATTTCATACTGTTTTCTGACAAGTGACCCATGCATGATTGCAGAATGAGGCTGATGATCGTGTAACTCCTATTAGCTGCTGTTCAGGTTAAGAGAGATACCACACAGAAGGCACAGACCTTCTGAAAGAACAAGATGTAACCGTTGACATTTTATTTTAAATAACAAGGAAGAGTCACTGACTCTTGTCATTTCATGAGTACTTAAACTCATGACTGATTTCTACCCAGATAATTTAGGCCCTTATTTCTAGAAACAGCATAAGAGAATCGTTTTTTAATGTGCTTCAATTCAAACAATTCAATAAGTATTTATTTTTGAAACACATGTAAGAGGATGTCTTTGAATGTTTGTGCAATTTAATAGACCTTGTTTTTTATTGAATGCTGTTCAAAGACCGAGAAGTTTGTTTCATTTTCTTTTGAAGAGTATAAAATAAAATAATCATATAAAGGTAGCTGGATGGTAATTTTTAATTATTCATTCATTAATTCCATACATATTTGTGAAGTAGCTACCAAATTGAGACATTTCACAGCAGCAACATAAGTACTGTTAAATCAAAGACGTATATTCAGTAAGGGAATTTCTAGGTTATAAATACCTCAGTAGAAGATTGTATTTTTCAATGCCCCATATTACCTGATGTGATGTCTTACACATTGAAGATGCTCAATTTAACATCTGTTGAATAAATTTATTGAGCTATTACTAAAAGTAAATCGCTGGTGTACATTTGGCTCACAGAGCCAAGCAAGCAGGAGGATGTAGCAATAGTAAAAGCATAAAGTAGGAAAGTATATGTCAAATTCAGGGAACTCAGGTATTTAATATGGCCAGGGCCTATGCTCATGGGAGCATTTAAGAAAGATAAGTGGGGAGAAAATATCGTCAAATTATAGGACCTTAAATGTCGTGTGTTGAACTTTTGGTTTCTTCCACAGGCAGTGAGTAAGTTTCCATTGCTGAATTGTTCTGAAAGAAAATGTCATCATAATGTTTAATCCTAAGTGCTTTCTTTGGTTGAAGAACACTGTTCTTCAGGCTCCTTTTCAGTGTTCCATGACCAGAACAGTTATTGGTGAAACTCCCTAACTCCTGCATCCTTATATCCTCACAGCATCAAGGTTTCAGATTTATAGTGACAACAAGGTCTTGGGCTATACCCTTTTTATTCAAATTTTTATCAAAGATTAATTAAATTGTCAGTAAGGCAAGAGTGAATATCTCTCCATTTATATGAAATTACAGAACAAAGATGTAGATTATTAAAAAACTGAAATATAAAAGAGGGATCTATAACTTTTGAAAATAATTTTATGCTCTCTTAATGTAAGTAATGAATTCTTTGTATCAAACCCAAGTCTTATCAATCAGCAAATACTGATTGGGTACCTAATATGGGAAAGTCCCTATACAAGGCCCAGATGCAAATAGAAGTAGAGACAAGTTTTCAAACTTCAGAAGTTTTGAGTCTAATTAAGCACAAGAATCAGTGCAATCTCAATGGATCTGCCTTTGATCCCTGCTACCAAGAGGAACTCTTGCCTGTGCACTTGTTATTTTAATGAACATGTATCCAAATATCTGAAACCTAGTGAATAATGTAAAATTAAATTTATCTTTAGAAAATTTAACTTACTTGTACTCTCTGCTTCAAAATTTATCAGTGATACACCATCACTTCAACAAATATCTATTGAGTATCTATTGTATGTGGTACACATTATACTATGTTACAGAAATAAAAAAACTCAATTATAAGTTTTTAGCTTAGTAGTTAAGATATCCACACTCTATTACCTCCCATTTTGTAAGCCAGGCTTTGTTCTAGAAGCTTAAGCATTAACTCAAGTAATCTTCACATGAACCAATAATGTAGCTACTACTATTAACCTCAGTTTATGGATGAGAAAACTAAAACCTCTCCTATTATCAAGACCTAGATCAAGATCATCTTTGTAAGAAAAACTGTCCTCTGACAATATCCTTCTGTGAGGTCCCATCCCTTGTCTAAAGTCTTGGAGCAGCTGTTTGACTCACTGATACCTTATTATTATGTTCTTCCTTGTCTTCCAAATGCAAGGCCACTTCCAAATGAATATAGGGGCATTTGATTATTAAACATTTGAAGACAATTTAAGAGGTTGAGAAAAAAAGTATTTTGGAGAAGTGGTTTCTTTGCCAAAATCTGCTATTTCTTTCTTTCTTTCCTTTCTTCCTTCCTTTCTTTCTTTCTTTCTTTTTGGCTACGTTGGGTTTTTGTTGCTGTGCACGGGCTTTCTCTAGTTGCGGCGAGCGAGGGCTACTCTTCGTTGCACTGTGCGGGCTTCTCATTGTGGTGGCTTCTCTTTTTGCGGAGCACGGGGTCTAGGCACACGGGCTTCAGTAGTCGTAGCACATGGGCTCAGTAGTTGTGGCTCATGGGCTCTAGAGCAAAGGATCAGTAGTTGTGGTGCACGGGCTTAGTTGCTCCGTGGCACGTGGGATCTTCCCGGACCAGGGGTCAAACCCATGTCCCCCGCATTGGCAGTCAGATTCTTAATCACTGTGCCACCAGGGAAGCACCAAATCAGCTATTTCTGATAGGTCTTGATGGCTTATGAAGATAATAAGTAGAGCAAAATATCTGACTATGAAACTGTCCTGGGAAATCTATACATATGGTCACAGTATTTTAGATTTTTATATTATCAAAAGGCAATGAGATTGAGAGACAACAGTGTGGATAAAGTCAGAACTCACTCATATAGCTAGTCCATTTTGGGCAAGTTATTCCAGCATATGTCAATTGTGAGAATTATTTGAAAAATGTACACAAGACATCTGTGTTAATTTCTCATTACCCCGAACTAGATTAGAAGTTAGGGAACAGAACATACCCTTATACATATATTTGTATTCTTATTAAGGATTAAATACTTTGCACTTAAGGTGTGATTAATAAATATATGTGTGTGCACTTGTGTGTGAGTATGTGTGTGTGTGTTTAATGCCACAGAAGGTTAACATGTCACAGAAGAAAGCTGATAACTAAAGAAAAAGCACCACAGTTGTGAATGGCTATGAAGCTGCCATCATTTAGAACACTTAAAGCACAAGAATCACTGTTAAACAGTTAACCCTGACTTGAGGATAATTCCATGCATTTATCCAATTGGGAGGAACAAAATGATACCATTTCTCTTCCAAGACCTAATGACTTCTCTAATGCAGTGCAGCTGCCAATACAATTTGCAATATAGGTAGGTAAAATCAGCAATTTACTTAGCAGTAGTAGTAGTAGAAGCAGTTATATAGGCAACTTTGTTTTAATTTGTGTCTATCATGTACACTGGGCTAGATCCTAGAGATTTAATAGAGCCAAAATATGTGGTCCTTGGCTTCAAGTATGGACCAGTGAGAAATTAACACTGATTAGAAGTAGGAGGTGAGCAAAAGGAAAGAGTTCAGAGATGAGTCCTTATCTTTTGGCTTGCCCATGGGAGTGGAAGATGCTTCCATTTGGCAAAGAGGAGGTAGCGTTTTGGTGGGAAAGTGAGTTGACGAAGAATTTACTTTTGAATGTGCTAGGTTTTAGTTTCCCATTAGATATCCGGGTTGTGATACCTAGTGAACACTTGAGTAAATGAGACAAGAATTTGGAGACAAGCTGGGGGAGGGAAAAGGTATTTGAAAGGGATCTGCATAGAGATAATATTTTTGAAGTTCAGTAATTGGTAGAACCTCCTTACCAATTTGTTTTATACAGTGGAGAAATGAAAAGAAGATAAATTAAACAGCAGAAATATAAACCTGAGATTAATTTTTCACCCATCATGGCCTGCTCACTGACTTAAAAATAAAATAAAAGAACAAAGCAGCTACAGCTGTATATTGGCAGGAATCTTGCAGCTCTTTGCACTCGTGCCAGAATTATTTACTTTCTTTATGAGGTTAAAAGAAATATTTTGGCTTTTGTTCAAAATTTCTTGCTGAAAGCTCTATTTACAATAGCCAGGACATGGAAGCAACCTAAGTGTCCATCAACAGATGAATGGATAAAGAAGATGTGGCACATATATACAATGGAATATTCTCAGCCATAAAAAGAAATGAAATGGAGGTATTTGTAGTGAGGTGGATGGACCTAGAGTCTGTCATGCAGAGTCAAGTAAGTCAGAAAAAGAAAAACAAATACCATATGCTAACACATAAATATAGAATCTAAAAAAAAAAGAAAAAAAAATGGTCATGAAGAACCTAGGGGCAAGACGGGAATAAAGACATAGACCTACTAGAGAATGGACTTGAGGATACAGGGAGGGGCAAGGGTAAGCTGGGACAAAGTGAGAGAGTGGCATGGACATATATACACTACCAAACGTAAAATAGATAGCTAGTGGGAAGCAGCCACATAGCACAGGGAGATCAGCTCGGTGCTTTGTGACCACCTAGAGGGGTGGGATAGGGAGGGGGGTGGGAAGGAGGGAGACGCAAGAAGGAAGAGATATGGGGACATATGTATATGTATAACTGATTCACTTTGTTATAAAGCAGCAACTAACACACCATTGTAAAGCAATTATACTCCAATAAAGATGTTTAAAACAAAAAATTTCTTGCTGAAGATTTTAAAAAAAGATTTACAAAACAGTTTCTTGGGTGTTTTGAAGATTTAATAAATAACACTAGTGTCGTTTCATTTTCTTAGAATAAAGATCTCACAAGTTTTAGAATGCAGAAATGTATCTGCTGTTTTATGAACTAATTTTGAATGCATAATATAAGGTTTATCATGGCTAGTCAAGGACTTTTAGTCTTAATTAACTATACGTGTTGAATTCAATATGTCCATATTTCTGTCCAAAATCTTGAATTATCTTGACATTTAAGGGATTTTTGATTTCACTTGAAAATTAAATTCCTTACATGACTATCATATAACAATCTCTACAGTAAAGGTGAAAAGGAAGGTTTTGTAATTAATCAGGAAACTTCAGGCAAAAGGCAATACTTTTACTTGAATTATCTAAGTGACCACTCATTCTTTATTTGTATTTGAACAATATCTGAAATCTTTAATAATAATAATAACCAGAATCTTTATGCTTAATTTTTTTGTATCTTAATAAGTAATTTTTTCCAATCAATAAATGCATTATGTTTTCAATTCCATCATATTTTTCTTTATTCACCCTCCAGTTGTTTTCATTTTTGTTACATTTGTTTTGATTGATGTCTTGAATTTCTGGGAAAGGGTATTTGTAATGATTTGTATTCTGCTGAACCAAACCTCTCAGCATTCTAGCAGAAACAAAAAGTACCATATAAAGTACCTTTATATTTCTTTAAAAATACATTATATAATGAGATGTTGGCAAGTTGCCTCACAGACAGCTCAGCTAAAAATTTACAAAATATCAGATTGCAAATCTCTTGCCCTTGGAGAAGTGAACTTCCATTTAAGAAACTATAAGTACGCAGTTGTTGAATAAGTTATGTCACAAAAATGATTAGCATTTCCATCAAAGGACAGTCAATATCTCAACTAAATCAGGTGTTATTCCTGACATACACAAGAAGGTTGGTCAGTTATTATAGGCATTCATCCTCAGGGCTTCCTTAAAAATGCCAACAGTAATGATTATTTAGTTATGGTTCTATTATCTCTTCTGTTGGTGTGTTTCCTTTTATGGGACGATGCCATTTTGTTTTCTGCAATTAATATTTTTATTTGAGTAGGATTCAATAATATAGCCTTTCACAGAAAAAATTCTTAGTTGGTAAACAATGTTTTGTTGAGAATGAGAAGCTCCCCTGACTCTTCTGGAGTGTATGTAATCATATAGATTTTGAACCTGAGGTAAGTTCAGCTACACTGTAATTATGTTCTGTCTCTCACTTTCTGCTAAATACTTCTAATCTATACATCCTTCACCCTCAGACAGGCCTGATGCAAAGATGCAGCCTCTCAGTGGTAGAACTTTGTTTAACCTCATTAGCCAGCTGGTTATTTGGCCAGTGTTAAGCTGTGGAAGGAAGATAAACTTTTGAGATATGGCTGTGGTATGGAGGAGTTCAATTTATTCTTTTATTGAACAAATATGTTAGCAAATTTTCATGCAAAGATGAAAAGATAGGGAAGAAGATTCAGTAGTGTCAAGATGTCAGTTCTTCCCAACTTGATTCAATATAATCCCAATCCCAATCCCAGCAAGTTATTTTATGTTATTTTGTGTGTTGACAAACTGGTTCTGAAGTTTATATGGAGAAGCAAAAGACCCAGAATAACCAACACAATACTGAAGAAGAAAAACAAAGTCAGAGGACTGACAATACCCCACTTCAAGACTTAGTATATATCTGTAGTAACCAAGACACTGATATTGGTGAGAAAAGAGACAGATGAATGGAACAGAATACAGAGCCCAGAAATAGACCAATATAAATATAGGCAACTTTGACCAAGGAGCAAAGGCATTACAGTGCAGCAATGACAATCTTTTCAACAAATGGTACTACAACAATGAGGTATCCACATGCAAAAAAATGAATCTAGACACAGACTTAACATTCTTCATAAAAAATAAACTCAAAATGGATCACAGACCTAAATATAAAATGCAAACTATAAAACTCCTGGAAGCTACCATAATGCCTAATTACAGAAGAAGTGCTTAATAAACATTAAAAAAATCTCTGAATGTATAAATTAACAAATGCCTTGAAAGTCATAATTAATCTATTGACCTAAAAACAAGCATAATTAGCTAACATTTGCACAATACCTGAAGGGATAAATTGAAGACTGAAAAGTAATGACATACCAAGTGCCCTTTTCCTTTCTTCAATCACATTCTAACTGTACCACCATGTTAAACTGTCTTAGTCATTTTGTTTTGTTTTAAACCACTCATAATACCCAAAATTTTTGTCTTTTCTGCTTCACATTATGGTCTAAAATTCACTTAATGATGCCAGTGATTCTTATTGTAGGCCTAGTTACTTCTCACCAACCTTTTAATGAATCTCTTTCCTACATTAAGTGGATAGATAGGAAGTGAATTTCCTAAGACAAGGTTGAACCCTTACAGAGAATAACCTGAGAAGGAATTTTTAAATGCTTTAATTTTTTACAGCTCTAGTCAGAATACTTTAAAGAAATTTCAAATGACCTGCCCCATGAAGCGAATATCTGCAGGCCCAAACCTGTGCCCTCACCGGAATATTGTGGAGTGAACTGAGAGGCAGTCAGGGAAGGAAGACTTGTTCTTTGTCCTGATGCATTCCCTTCCTATGAAGGTTTTCTCCTAGCTGCTAAATCAAGAAAGGTGATCTCTTCCCTCTGATGCATCTCTCACAGGGCTCGATCTTGTTTGTTGAGAGCCACTTGGCTTATTCGCCTCTTACTCTGATAAAGTGTTCCCATAGTCTCTCCAGCAAAACCTGAGAATGCCCTCTGCCTTCCCTATGAATCAGGCAATTTTATTAGAGAAAATACTTTCTATCTTTTCTCTGTTTCAGCAATAGAAATGTGAAAAAGAACAAACACACACAAGGCTATTTGTTTGCTTTTTATTTTATCAAATACATTTCTTTACAATTCTATTGTCTAGAGCCACAAGTTATGATTGAAAGTCATACCCCAACTTATTCCTCTGTTTCTTAGGAAGCTTAACTGATCAATCGGTGATTATGCACTTGAATTATGTTTTCAGTATTGTCTTTTAACATTCAAATATTATTTTTTTTTACATTTAAACTAATGTATCTATAAAGAGTCCTTTTTAGGTTATTTTGGAGTTCTGCATAGGTTACTTTACCATATTTCTATGGAAAATCAGTAACTGATTTTTGAGAATGTGGATTATTTTTAATATATATACCTATAAGGAAACTAGTAGCACTATACAGGTTCTTTCACATTTAAAAAGTCTATAATAGAGAATAAGAACATTTAAATCATCATGAAGTAAAATTAATCAGGATATAACTAAGGCTACAACTTATTGCTATACATTAAGGTTAATGGTTCTTAACTTCTTATGGCCATTAACTATTTTGTTTATCTAATGGAAGCTATGTAACATCTTCTCTAAATAATGTAAACCCACATAAAACATTTGATAGATTGATACCATGTTAAGACCACAGGATTAGATTTAAAGTTTTATGAGGACAAGCCCTTTGGCTTTGCTGTCTGTTAGTTTATCCCAAGTGCTATCCACAGTATCTGAAACATGGAAAACACCCAATGAATATTTGTTCAATGAATTTAGCACTATTCTGGAAGCTTAAGCAAATACAGTTTAAAATGAAGTAAAAATCGGATTTCAACAATTAGAAAAGAAATAGGCAAAACTATTATTTGCATACAGTATGATTATATACCAGAATAGCAAAGAAAATGGATTTAAATGAAATACTAGAATTAAGAGAGTTCAGCAAAATGGTTAAGCAGAAGATAAATATAAACCAAACAATGGTTTTCTTGTGTACCAACAATTAACTACTTAGAAATAAGAAAAATAGATGCTATTTACAATATTAAGAACACATAATTAATTACCTAGTAATGCTCTTAATTAGTGTGAAAAATAATAACAAGCTATAAATATCTATTAATAGATCTATATGAATCACTGAAAAACTCAAGAAATATACCATTTCCCCTGATAAGAAGACTCAGTATTATTAACATTTTCCAGAATACTGTACAGTTCAATCAAAAAAAAAAAAAAAAAAAAAAGATATCTCTGAACTTGACAGAATATCTCAATTTCATTAGAGAATATAAATGGATGAAAAGGTCATTAAGAACATCTTGAAACAAATAATAGCTAATGCTACCATCACACTTACCACTAACAACTTTAAATATATTTAATTCTCATTTAATCCCCACAGTAAATCTCTGAAATAAATGCCATAAATATCTCAGTTTTACAAATAGAGAAATTAAAACACAAAGATGTGAAGTAGTTTACCTAAGGTCACACAGTTAATTAGTTTGGATATTGAGATTCACACTGGGGTAGTTTAGCTCTAGAATGCATGTGCTTAAATACTGTGCCAAATTGTTTCCCAAGGCTAATAAAATGAGAAAAATATCAACAGATAGAAAATTATAATAAAGCTCCATTAATAAAAGTGTGATGATATTCTAATATAAACAGATTCAATAATAGATAGCATTTTTCTGAGCATTTACTATGTACCAATACTTTAGATACATTACATCACTTACACCTCACAATATCTCTGTGATTTATACTTTTTCTTTGTGTTTATTTTCAGGATGACACAACAGAGACACATAGATTAAGCAAATTGCCCAAAATGATGGTGTTAGCAAGTAGTGAAGTGAGTTTGAAACCATGCTTACATTTCATACTGCTATATTCTCCATTTGTAAAAGCACTAACAGATAAAGATATGAAATATGATTTAATAAAAGGCACTAGGTAATCAGATAGCTAGCTGGAAAAATCAGTAAATGTTCTAATCTTGCTTCATACATCAACATGAACTCAGATGAATTAAACATTGAAATATAAAAATCGAACCCACTTTGAAAAGCTAATAGAAAAAGGAAATAAATGTATCAGTCCCTGACTAGAAGAAAACACAAAGAAGAATTTTTAAATTGCATATACAAAAAGGGATGAAGACATTTAAAAGTTAAAATACAAACGGGAAAAGCTTCAGAAAGATTATAGGCTCAGCTATAAGGCACCCACAGTAACAGACGTGAAAAAATATTAACGTCACAATAGATAAATTGATAAAGGGCATGTTTACAAACTTATAGGAAAGACTAAATATGAATGACTAATAAATTAATCAAAAATACAAATTCTTAAAAATGCTATGTATATTTTATTTGATCAAATTTTCACAGCATTAAAAATAATAGTACTCAATGTTGGAATAGATACAATGATTGATATTTTCCTGTATTGATTCAAGAAGTAGTAACTAAGAAAATCTTTTGAGAAAATAATTTTGTACTATACATTAAAGGTTTTAAAATAGTTCAGATATTTTGATACAGTGATTCTCTACAGAGAAATCTACTATAATTAAACAATTTGAGTTATTTACATTATGATAAGGTGATATGATGAAATATTAGGTAGGCCTTAAAATTATGCTTGCAAGTGCTTTATAATAATAAGAATCAGAATTAGAGAAAGTTTATTCTATTATATTATGTGAAAAAGCAGAACTAAATATTATAGAGTATGACCTCAAAAATACAAGGTATAAAAAGACTTTCAATCAAATAGAAGACAGGAAAGGAGAAAAAAGAGAAAAGAAACAGTATGGGAAGTAAAAAAATAAATAAATAAATAAGAATGTAGAAGTACATCAAGGTACATAAGAAATTACAATACATGTAAATGGATTAAATTAATTTATCTGCTAAAAGGCAGGGAACATACTTTATTTTTTTTGTTTGTTATTTTTGAATTTTATTTTTAATTTTTTTATACAGCAGGTTCTTATTAGTTATCTATTTTATACATATTAGTGTATATATGTCAATCCAAATCTCCCAAATCATCCCACCACCACCACCACCCCCACCACTTCACCCCCTTGGTGTCCATACATTTGTTCTCTACATCTGTGTCTCTATTTCTGCCCTGCAAACTGGTTCATCTGTACCATTTTTCTAGGTTCCATATATATGCGTTAATATATGATATTTGTTTTTCTCTTGGGGACATACTTTAAAAAAAAAAATCTTTAAAAACCCTAGCTAAGATGTACTGAGTATTTAGAGGAAATAAAGTATGAAGAAGTAATCCCAAAATATGGTTATTTCTGTGTGGTAGCATTATGGATGATCTTTATCTTCTTTATATTTTCCATATATCCAAATTTTCCTGTGATAAATTGTCAGAAAATTATTATTAAAGCAAAAATTAAGATGAGTTTATTTTTCATTTATGTGTATTTCTTTTAAAAGTGATTATTTTGACAAAATATTATTATATGCTTACATTTTTATCCTTACACACACACACACACAAACAGAATATCTGGAAGTTTCAGTGTAACATAAATAAACCAAAACTATTTCCTAAATGGAACTATAACAGATTCCCTTTGGTTACACTTTAACAGATTATTTTTCTACTTTTTAAATCAGGACATGCTACCACTTTACTTTCTTGTTATAGGATGATAGACAGCTCTGTAGGACATTTCATCTGCAAACTGTGTTTCTTAGCAACACTCTTTAAGCCAGAGTGTCTTTTTCATATCTCTCACTTCCTTCTGTGGAGAATGCCTAAAAACATTTCTTTCATCCTGTGAATAAACAATGCGAATTAGGCTAGTAGGCAGCTGCAAAGGGAGAAAAGGAATATCAATTCTGTAATCACTAGCATTCTCTTATTCACTTTGGTATACTATAATGCTTTAAGTTTGGGGGAATATATTTGAATTTTTCATTCACAGTTAGATAATTTCAGTAATACTTTTCTTTGTCAAGGATTTGGACTGAAAAAGAACAGAAACCATAACTATGTCATTTCTTTTCTCTCAAGACCTGAAATAGCCACTGATCCTAAAAAATCAACCTTCTCATTAGATCACTCACTCTCTACCTTAAATACAAGGTAGAATCACCTAGAAATCTTTTAAAACATACCAATGCCCTGGTTCAAAACCCAACTTATTATTTCTGGAGTGAGGCTCGACTAAAATCTCCCCAGGTGATAGTAATGTAGTAGAGCCTGGATTGAAAACCACTGCATTATTACAGTGTTCACAGTACCAGTGTTTGTTTCCCTAACAATGTGCAAGGCATTTAGTAAGTGATGAATAAAGTTTCTTAAAAAATGAGTGAAAGATGATACCTGGGCATATCTCAAGTATATTAATTTAAACACAGATTTGCTACAATTATTCAAATGTAAAGTTCAAATAATAAAACAATAAAGAACCCCAAATAAAAAAATCAATGCCTCATATGTTAAAAGCAAGTAAGAAATGAAGAAATAGTTTTAAAATGTCTTCATTTTACTATAAACTATTTTACTTATACTAAATATGGAGTATGTTAAATTCAAAGCATTTTAAAAGGAGATTATGTGTGCAATTGTATGTTAATATTTATATTGGCTATAGAAAGGTGCCCATACCACATGGGTTTATTGAAGATGGAATATTATTTTGAGCTCTAACATACAATTAAATGTGGCACAGACCCTAAAGGGTGAGCAATAGGAGAAAGAGGTCCAGATGACATTGTTTCCTCTGATAGGGTTAGATCCAGTGGTCTTAGAAGAGAGAAGATCTAGAATAGTGTTCATATTACTCAGTTTTCTGGGTTGCACATTCCAGCCAGTCTGTTAGAGAACTCTTTAGGAAAGTGAATTGAAAACAAAAATCATCTGGGACACTACATCATTTATTTTCACTCTACAGTGCTTTAGAGTTGTCTACTTTTATTGTTGTTAATGACGTTTCTTCTCATATGTAATAGTCTTTGAATCAAATTAAGAAGGGACACAAATAAACTGATGAGGTTTATTTAACTCATGTGTTTAAATAATCAAAAGGAACCACTAAGAGAGTTTAAAGGATTTAAAAATGCTTGTTAGTTCAACTTTTTCTCTATATATCATTCTGTATGCCTGTTTTCCTGATATTTACTTGGCTCTTTTCTTGCCTTATCCAACCATAATCAAGGTTAACTCTTAGAAAACTAAGAAGTGACCCAGGTTACTCATAAGTTATTCTTACTCTACTTCTGTGTATCTTTCCTGTCCCTGTGCCCCTTTATCTCACCACCTATTGCCCATTGTAATGAGCCTTCATCCTCCTATCCTTTGTTTCTCTATTCCCAACAAAAAACTGTTTTCTGATAATTTACAGTAAGTTATAAATGGCATAAAAATAACTTCACATGTCCAAAAACAAATCACAATTTGCAAAGGGGGGCAAAATGGTCTAGACTAAATATATAGAAAGGAAATCAATTTCTTCTCCAACTACAAATGCCTTACTTGTAAAATTAGTTTTATCAACTTTTACTTTCTAATCAGACTTCATTAACCAGAACTTAAACTGGGAAAAATTGGACAAAATGGTATATACCAATTACCTACTTAAGATCTGCATAAGTGAGTTTGATACTCTTTTATACACAATGTTACTGAACTAGTATCTGTGAAACTCTTGTACTATCTAATTTTGATTTCCTGATTACTCTTAAGAAGTAATGAAACACTTTTGTAAGTCAATAACTATAGCTGTGGTTCAAAAAAGATGGGTCCCATGGGGCATTTAAAATTTTTGGAGTGAAACCCAACCATATTATTTCTCAGACCTAAATACTTATTAAACAGATCTCTTAGGTATTTATTTTGGTGTAGGGATAACATACAAAAAATGACTCAGATACTAAGGCTGCTGTAATTTGAAAAGGTTTGGGAGCCTCTGGGCCATAGTATAACTCTAAATCATGTATAACTATGAAAATACCTACTATTGGAATAGCTAGTGGATCAACAAGCTAACCATCATCATCATCATCATCACCATCACCACCACCACCTTCATTACCACCGGTAGCTAATCAATTAACAAGTTATACCAAGTCATCCTTGAAAAATTTTGCATATTGATATTACCCTTTCCATTCCAATTTATATAGATTGGATTCATACAATTTATGTCAATGGTATTTGGTCTTCCTGTTTTGGGGCTTTCTTTCTTCCAATCCACTCTACAACAACATCCTGGAGTGGTATTTTGGCACCAAAATTCACATTCCATTCTCTCTCTCTCCCTCAAGAAGAAATTTGCTCTGCGAAACAAGCCTTCCTTGATTCTTATTCATGTGGAAGTGGGGAGGGTACACAGGCTCTATGCCCAATCACTAATAATAATGAATTATTGAATTATTTTATTCACAGGAGGTATGGTTCAAGAATAAGTCTGTGATCCACACCTGGTAAATCTATATAATTCTGTCCTTTTAGCCATGATGATTGGCTCAGAGATAAGTTTGTGACTCTAGAAGTTTCAAGCATAAAATACAGTAACATTATTCAGGAGTTAGATATTTCTCTCTCTTTTCTACTGGACTTAATCCTGGGAGGATGTGAGCCTAAAACTGAAGGAATTTACGATATGGATCCTGAGAATGAAAACAATGTCAAGAAAAGGATAAAAACTAATTCCGAATTAAATCACTCCCAGGATATTCCTGAAGCCCTGTTTACCTTTGAATTTTTCCATGATATGTACCAGACAAACCCCTTCTTCAGTCAACAGTAGTTGGGTTTTCTGTTCTAAGTGATGCACACTCTTTCACGATGCCGTTTACTTGCTTAAGAGTAGATTCATTTTTGCCCATAACACCAATTGCAAAAATCCTGGCTAGTGATTAAAATTTGTCTTTTCTAGAACTTTCACTTCTATATTATTTTAACACAAATCTATTTGTACCCTGCATTCTAGCCAAAGTAATTTACTGCTAGTAAACCCTGAGAACGCAATGAATTTGCTTTACTCAGTAAATGTACACATACTCAGAAAGAATGCTCTCCCACTTCTTCTTCTAACCAACCTACCCATAAGAACTCAGCAAAAGAGAATCCTTCTCCTAAAAGGCTTCCTAAATCGTATAACTCACAATGACCTTTCAACCTCTAAAATCTAGTTGATTCTGGATTTTTTGATACTCAACAACAAATAGTTGTTGAATTAATGAATATACTCAGTATGTATTATCTAAATAATTTGCCTTTTCTTTATTGCTATTCTGTCTCATCTCTGTATTGCATAAATTTTACTTTATCTATGAATATTTATCACCCCAATTAAATTTGCTCCTAAGGAGAACACTCTGTATTACACTGTGTTCCTTACATATATTAGCTCCCCAGAGCACAGGTATAATTACAGGTATTTTTACAATTATCACTAAGAATTTCTTGCTTCTACAGAATTAACTGTTTTTTTAATTCTTTCTCTTGTTACAAAATTGAAGATTCCCAACAGATGGACAAACTATGAAGTAAAGTTGTATTCAAGGTAAAAGTCACAATATATGTAGAATTAATTGTAACAAAAAATTATGTATCTCTATGACCCTCTTATTCTCTCTTATTATAGGAGACTGTACTTTCCTCCTATACATGGGAAATCAAGAACAAGACTGAGAGGATTCTCTTATTCCATCCTTCAGCTAGTTTCTCTATATCCCTTCCTGCTTCCTGGAACATATGTCTTGTTATTTTGGAGTGGTAACACTAGTCGCTTCCTCAATTCTAAACTTCTCACTCCTTTCCTGATTTTCTTCTCTTGTTCCTAATCTCCAACTCTTGGATTTATTTTGCATAAATGTAAAGAAAGAAGAGAACCACTCTGGGGGCGACATAAAATATTTCTCTTCTTGGGAATCCCGTATCTGTTATTTCTTCTAGCAGCAGGATCTTTGTTGTTTTCTCAGAATTTTTTAATAAGCTAAGAGATTCCAAAGAACATATGCCAGAGAAATGGAACTTTCTTTATTGTAGGGGGAATATAAGAAAATCTTTTAGAGAAATAGTAAATAAAATACTAATTAGGTGAAGAAAAGAGCAAAATGTGCTGTGTATAATATTTGATAAATGATTTAATACATGTAGTTAAGGTCATCTTGGTACTTTAAAATCTCAACTTGAAAAACCATTACATTGATTTAATTCCTGCACATGAGCCAACTCCAAGGCACAGTTAGTTATTAATCAATCTCTGAATAAACCAAGGCTGAGAGTTCTGACCTTAGCAACCTTCAGAATCCCCGGTCATGTTGATTTTTTTTTTCATAATACTATTAATTTTAGATGGAGTACAAAAGAATTAACCTAAGAAATATCATAGGAAGCTAAATAGTGTGAACAAATCTCATTAACTGATAGAAAGTGCATTAAGCATGTCAACCTCATAAAGATTAAGATGCACCGCGATGAAGAGTGGTCCCCACTCGCCGCAACTGGAGAAAGCCCTCGCACAGAAACGAAGACTCAACACAGTCATAAATAAATAAATAAAAGAACGTGAATTTCTTTAAAAAAAAAAAAAAAAGATTAAGATGATTTCTTCCTTTGAATGGAAAGACTTAAAAACATGTTTAGGTTTCTCACTTTCATTCTTTCACAAAAAGAAATTCTAGGTTGAAAAACCAGTGTTCGATTAAAATTAAAATTTTAAAGAATTATAGCAAGATGGTGTGGTTGTATTTGCTAATCATTCATAAGTCTATTTAATTGAACACACCATTTTACCTGTTAACCTGGAATAGTTACTAAAGGCACAGCAGCAACTGCAAGGAAACTCAAGGTATAAAATTTCAACTTTCACATGGAAAATTCTGATTAAATATCCCTGACCTTCACTGATCCGAAAGCAGGAGAATTAAACTTAAATGTTAGGCTAGTTATCATGGCACATTGGCAGATGATGAGGGCTGATGAAGGGGAAACAAGTGAAGATGTCATGATAAGAAGGTCACAAAACAAGAGAATTCACATTCACAACTATATTGGTGAAATTCAGTTCTTAGAGCAACTCAAAACCAGGTGATTAAATTTCAATAGAAAATTAAGATACACTTGAAACTTTAGGCTTCAAAACATTATATATAGGTAAATAGTTCATAATTATCTAGGCTAAATTTTAAAGAAGAATAATGCACAGAGACAAACACATTGGATTTATCAGTTCCTTTATAAATATGCTAAACTCATGAAAATGATAGCATCACAAAGCTCTTCTATTAAAGTTTTGTTAAAAGAGGAAAATAATATGTTTCCTATAGAGGAAGATAATACAATTATGTTTCTGTCTTGACAAAGCAGAGAAATCTCTGTTTGCAGCAGGTAGGAAAAGAAAAGCTAACAGCTAATATATGTTCATATATTTAGTAGGAAATGTTTTGGTATAGGAATAGACATATTAAAATATTTAAATAACTGTAATAAATTTTAAAAATTTCTGTGATAATTTAATTATATTTCCCATACTATGGCATTATGCTTTATTTTTGTTGGCTCTAGTGTTATTAAAAAAACCAACTTTGATAATAAAGGTGGCTTTATTGATGGATTAGTCAAATTTAGCAGAAGATAATACATGTTTCTAGGATGTGAATATCATTCAATGCTATTCAAGTTTTCCATGAGATTCTATAAAGTTTAAATGTCATTTTATATCCAGTTTACTCTAAAAAGTGTTTTTTTTTTCTTCAAAGCATCCCTATTATTTTGATTTCAAGTCAATGAACATATTATTAGAAAAATACACTTCCTTTAATTTGGTTGTAGGAGAGTGAACACTGCTTAAGCATTTAGATTGTTTTTTCTCTCATCTGCTATATCTAGAAAACAAAGGTAGGAAAATGAATGCATAATGATATTAATTTTCTAGTAAACTAGTAGTATGCATCATAGATTAGAAAACCTTAAACAATAAGTTTTGTTTTTTCATTAACTAATGCTAACAGTATTTAACCTGTGGCTATTTCATGTTTTCCAAGATCTTAGAAATAACATTTATACTCAAAATTAAAAATAAAAGGTTGGTGATAAAAAAAAAAAAATCCTCAGAGTAAAAAAACTTAATTTTACCTTGAGATAGACACTGAATTTTACCTTCAAGTGTGATCAAAGAAAGAGGTTGGCGAGCTAACATAATTTTTTTAATGTCAAGAATAAGTCAGGATGTCTGCTTCTATTCCTTCTATACAACTTTATATTTGAGACTTGAGACGTTAGCTCAGAAAAAAAAAAAAAAAAGACAGAACTAGAAAGGAGGAAAGAGTGCCATCATTATTCAAAGAGTATGACTGTCTACACAAAAATATCTAAAACAAAAATTACTAACTATAGCTAATAATAGTAATAGTACAGCAATTTTTCTATAAGATCAATTATATAAATTAGTTGCAATCCTATAGACAAGCAGCAAGCAGTTAAAACGTCATAAAAATAATATTTATGTTAGTAACAAAACTATTATACATCTAGGATAATATTTTACAAAAGTAGTGTGAAACCTTTCTGGAGAAAATTGCAAACTTTTCTAAAAGATTTTGGAGAAGAGCTAATTTAAATTTAGAGTTAGTATTAAATGTCCTTGGATAGGAAAACTCAATATATTAAAGATTTCAATTTTCTCCCAAATTAGTCTGTAAATGCAGTACAATTCCAGTCAAAATATCAACACTATTTAGTAGAGAATGTAGTAAGATGATTTAAAAACTTACGTTGAAGATCAAATGACTAAGAATAGTCAAGACAATTTTGAAAAAGAAATTAGTATTGTAAATAGTACTGCAGTGAACATTGGGGTACATGTGTCTTTTTGAATTATGGTTTTCTCAGGGTATATGCCCAGTAGTGGGATTGCTGGGTCATATGGTAGTTCTATTTTTAGTTTTTTAAGGAACCTCCATAAATGCCCATCAACAGATGAATGGATAAAGAAGATATGGTACATATATATAATGGAATATTACTCAGCCATAAAAAGAAATGAAATTGGGTCATTTGTAGAGATGTGGATGGACCTAGAGTCTGTCATACAGAGTGAAGTAAGTCAGAAAGAGAAAAGCAAATATCATATATTAACACATATATGTGGAATCTAGAAAAATGGTACAGATATACCTATTTGCAGGGCAGGAATAGAAAGGCAGGTGTAGAGAACGGACATGTGGACACGGTGGGGGAAGGGGAGGGTGGGATGAACTGAGAGATTAGGTTTGACATAAATACACTATTATGTGTAAAATAGATAGCTAGTGGGAACCTGTTGTATAGCACAGGGAGCTCAGCTCCATGCTCTGTGATGGCCTAGTTGCATGGGATGGGGGGAGGGAGCTCCAAGAGGGAGGGGATGTGTGTATGCATATGGCTGATTCACTTCGCTGTGCAGCAGATACTAACACAACATTGTAGAGCAATTATACTCTAATAAAAAAAAAGAAATAAGTGGAGTCCTTACCTCAGCAGATCCACAATTTATTATAATATTATAAGAATTAAGTCAACATAGTAACAGTGCCAGGGTGGAATAATAAGCCAACAGAACCAAATAGAAAGTCCGTAAACAGACCCACCATACAAGGAGAGCTGATCAATGATAGAAATATTCCTGCAACTAGTAGGGAAAAGAAGGATCATTTAATAGTTGGGAGCTGGGACAACTGATGATCCAAGCAATGGATGATTACCCTAACCTCACATTAATTCCAAGTTTAGTTTTCTTTTAACTTTTCTTTAAAAACATTTGAAGCATAAAACTTCTAGAAAAATATAGAAACATACTTATGACCTCATAAGGGGAAATAATTTTTTTAAAGAAATAAAAGCACAAATCACAATGAAAAAAGATTATAAATTTGGCTATGTTAAAAAAAAAAAAACCCACAAACTTCTATTCATCAAAAGACACCATGAACAAAATAGAAAAATAAAAACAAGCCACAGCTCAGAGGAACCTATTTGCAATTCATATAACTAATTAAAGTTTCATGTCCAGAACATGTTGAAAAAAGTCACACTAATTAGTATAGAAAAAGACAAAAGAGAAAAGAAGTAGACAATTGGGCAGAGACTTTGACCAGGAAGCTTAGAAAAAGCTGCAAAGTTGATAAATGTATAGAAAGATGTTTAATCTCACTAGTAGATTGATGCAAAACAAAACCATAGTAAAATGTCATTAAACACTCATCAATCTGCAAACATTTTAAGGTTTTGAAAATACCAAGTGATGGTGAGGAGTGAGCAACAGACTCACACACAGGAGTGTAAAAGGTCACTTTCATTTTGGAAGCCAATTTGTCAAATTCTAGTAAAGTTGAAAATGTATATGCCCTATGCCCTAGAAATGTCACTCCTAGGTATAAACCCTAGCACAATGATACCCAAATTATGAGAAGCTATGAAAATACTCACATCAGGGCTATTTAGAAGTTAAAAAATTAAACACATAACTACTATATGACCCAGCAATTATATTCCTGGGCATTTATCCCAGAGAAATGCAAATATATGCTCAAGCAAAATTTATAAATGAATATTCATAACAATTTTATATGTAACAGCCAAAAAACTAGAAATGATGGAGATGTCCTTCAACAGGTGAATGGTTAAACAAAACAAACCGCAGCACATCCATACCATGGAAAACCACTAGCAATAAAGAGGAACAAGCTATTTTGATACATGCAACAACCTGGATGAATTTTCAGACAATTATGCTAAGTGAAAAAAACTCAATTCCAAGTGGTTTTATATTGTATAATTCATTTACATAATATTCTTGAAATGACCGAATTATAGAAATGGAGAACAGAGTTGCACAGGCTTAAGAGGGGAGTCAGTGGGAGGGAAATGGGTGTGGCTATAGGTGAGCAATAGGAGGGATCTTCGTTGTGATGGAAATGTTTTGTGTCTTGACACTATTAATGTCAATCCTGGTTGTGATATTGTACTATAGTTTTGCAAGATTTTATCATTGGGGGAAACTGGGTAAATGGTCCATGGGATTGCTGTGTATTATTTTCTTTTCTTACAACTGCATGTAAATTTACAATTACCTCAAAATAAAAAATTAATTTAAATTAAGATTAAAAAATATTTATCTACAGATCCTATCCCTAGAGATTTTGAGTCAACTTATCCAGAGAAAGGATTGGGCACATGTCCTTTTTAATTAAGCACCTAGATGATTCTACCTTGCAGACAGGACTGAGAGCCAGTCTTAGACCTGCTCTCACTTGTGTGCCTAAAGAGATATATGGTTAAGACAACTGAATCTTGAGACAAATTTTCTCATTTGATTTCTAGCAACATCATATACTAGCTCTGTGATGTTGACTCAGTTTCCTCATATGTATGTGGTATAAAATATTAATACTTATAAAACTGCTGTGGAACTAAATGATTTAATATATGTAAATTACTTAGTGCCTAAAACATAGTAAGTACGAGAAAAGTGTTTTATATTACTTTCATCATTTTATTATTTCTGTAGCAGTTTATGAAAGAGTAAAATTTTGAAAACAAATATAAATATACATCAGTAAGAGAATAGATGAAGACATTTGTTTCATTCATGAAATAGAACACTAGATAGTAGTGAAATTAAAGGAGCCAGAACTTCATATAATAATTCTGATGACTTACACAAACATATTTATCATTAAAATCTGGGGTACTGAATATAGTTGGTCTTAGTCATTATAAAATTTGAAACCATTTCCATATATTGTTTAATAATTTATACCCCTGTAGCAAATGAATACAAGCATGCATTAGAAGGATAAATATTGAAATTTTAAAAATAGCTATATCTGCAGAAGATAAGAGGTGAATGTAGTTAGGGATGAGTACATTTATGTTTCAAATAATTTATAATGCTCTATCTTTTCAGTTTCACTGTGACTACTTTGATATGTATTATATTATCTTTATAGCTTTTGTATATCTGAAGTATTTCACATAATTAATTTATTTAATCCTTACAGCAAATGAACAAGAAAGTAGGTATCCTTTAGAAGATATTAATGCTGAAGATGGATGGGGTAACAAACAAACAAATAATACAAACCAGAGAAAAATCTAAAATTCTTACCAGTAAAAATACATGAAATATTTATCATTTCATTGACATTTGATAGATTAAAAAAAAATCCTGCGTAAAATAACTACACATCCCTTGTAGTTGGTTAAACAATCCTCAGATTCTCTAGTTTTCACTTACACAGCATTCACATTCTCTCTGAATTATACCCTGACTTATTTTAGAAATTAGGTTTAAACTACTATTTTTTTAATATAAATCTTTTAATTGAAGTATAGTTGATTTATAATGTTGTGTCAATCTCTGTTGTACAGCACAGTGACTCAGTTATACACATATAGACATTATATATATATATATATATATATATATATATATATATATATATATATTCTTTTCCATTATGGTTTATCACATGATATTGAATATAGTTCCCTGTGCTACACAGTAGGACCTTGTTGTTTCCAATTTTTATTTTAATGCAGACCAATCTGGTTACTTGAACACTCTCTGGTCTATTAATTGGATGAATTAAAGTGATAGATTTCTCAATATTGATTTACCTTTCCTAATTTAAAAAATGAATTTGAGTTAGATGTGGTTAGAAATGTTCTACATATTTTGTTTTGATTGACTGATTTGTGGAAATATCTCTATGTGTATTGGCATATTTAAATAAGACAAGCATAGAAAATATTGGAATCATTGAATTATTTGAAGATATTTGGAGATGAATGATGTCTTAGTCCATTTGGACTACTATAACATAGACTGGGTGGCTTATAAACAACAGAAATTTATTTCTCACAATTCTGGAGGATAGGAAGTCCAAGATCAAGGCACTGGCAGATTTGGTGTCTGGTAAATCTCACTTCCTGGCTCATAGATGGTGGTCTTTTTGTTGAGTCCTCACATGGTGGAAAGCGAAAGAGAGCTTCCTAGTGCCTCTTCTATAAGGGCACTAATCATATTTGTGAGGGCTTTTTGATCATTGACCTAATCATTTCTCAAAGGCCCAATTTTTAAAAAAAAAAATCTTAAATTCTCCATTTATAACTTACACACCTTACACAAAGGAAATACAGTTTTCCAATTGATCTCTTCACAGTTCAGCATGTCAATGATAGCTGCTGAAGCCTGTGACCTCACGATAAGAGGGCTTAAAAATATTTACGTCACTAAGTACCTTGGCATAATCAGCGGGCTCTATGTAAGATATTACTTTGAAAGGAAGGTGGGGTAGATAACTTTCAAAGTTCCTTCAAATGGCAATAATATAAATAGATACACTCTGTAATCCTGTTTAACAAATTAGATCATAGGCTTTGCTTTGAAATTTTACTTACGAATTACAAATATCTGTCCCAATTAAAATCTTAATGCAAGAGGGAGGAGATATGGGGATATATGTATATGTATAGCTGATTCACTTTGTTGTAAAGCAGAAACTAACACACCATTGTAAAGCAATTATACTCCAATAAAGATGTTAAAAAAAAAAAACATAAAATCTTAATGGCTTCTGTATAAAGAAAAGTTAGCATTCAAATGAACACCTACTAATTAATATAAAATTTCCATGGGGACAATTATTTTGGTTTATGGAGATAAAGATCTTATCTACTGGAAGAAAGGAATTACATTATAAATAAAAACTAACAAAGGAAACAGGAGCCATCATCTCAAGAAAGAATGGAATGTAAAAAAATCTTAGTAAATTGTGACTTTTGCTTAATGAAACTTTTAATTCCTCAAAGCAGGTAATTTTTCAAGTAGTTATTAATAAAGGCAAAGCTATAAATTACGAGTCCATAATGTTTGAAGTTAAGAAATAATCCAAAGGTGTTTCTATTCATACTAAAGTGAACATAAAAGTACCACCAATGATATCACCAAGAAAAATTAATTATAATAAATAAATAAATAAATCCAGAAAGGCCACCTCTATTCTTCTCTCCCTTTACATAAAGGAGCCAGTATTGATCCTTTATATATTATTAAATATTTAACAAAGAGCAAAATACAAATTTGAAGAAAATAAATTTTGAGTATGTTGATCTTCAGTACTAGGCTTCTACAAACTACTAACATTTTTAAAGCACTCACATATTTCTATATGCTCTAATCAAGGTGACTGGGGAAATTCATTTAAGGTTTATAGGATAATTATAATTAGATGCATGGAGCTGCTATTAAGTATATACAAGTGATTCATAACTGCACAATCAAGAACATGATCCATTCAGGAGCAACTAAAATTTAACTTGATTTATTGTTTTAAAATCTGACTAGGCCACAATTATTTTCAGCCTGGAAGGCCATTATCCTTTCTCTATCCAGAAAGACAGGATTCATGTGTCACTTCCTTTGACTCTGAGAATTAAAACCTGAACTTCTCCAATAGCCCAAGGCAAAGTTAAACACTGTCTCTTCTTGTATCCGTCTAGCATTTTGGATAATGATGTACATATTATATTACCCTCTGATTATTTATATGTCTGTCCCCAGTACTCCTTATCTTTGTTTTCTAAGTGCTTCTATTGTTCTAAGCATATTGTATGTGCTAAATAAATATTTTTTTAATAAAAGCATTAATTAATGAATAGATTAGAAAGTCAGTACTGTGCTTGACAGTACTGTGCTTGAAAGAAGGCTTTGGTAAAATAGTAGGTTCATATTGATTTTATGATGATAAAATGTTTTAATAATTGGCAGAGACTACAAACACTATCTTTTTGCTCTTCTCTTCTGCATTTATAAGTTTAGAGCCTTATGACTGCTTGTGGCCAATGAAATGTAGGTAGCAATGACATAAGGCCTTTTTCTAAGCCTGGCCCTTAAAATTCTCTAGCCATCTCTCTCCCTTACACAGTAGCCTTGGAGGCCACATATTCCAAATGGCAAAGTAACAGATGTGATGTGAGTAAATAAGCCTTTTAGGTTGAAACAGCTATTTAGATTGTTTATAGCTACAGCATAGTTTAACATGTCTGACTAATAAAGAAATTGGTACCTTAAAGAGGGATGCTGCTGCAAATTCAAAACTCATCCTAAAGTGTGAGACAAGAGTATAATGGTCAGATTGTGAGCAGTGGGGAAGCTAATACTGGATGCTAGAAAGACCTTGATTCGTGTTAAGCAATGGCAAATTTTGGTAAAGATGTTTCTTACAGAATCCTGGGAAGCAGATCACATGAGTACTGGCTTAGCATATAAAGTGTTGTAGTGAGTGTTGATTATTGCTGGTTGTGTTTGGCTAAGTATTATCAAAAATAAATTAGCTCAGGAAACACCTGGCCAATTTGCAAGAGGAATATAAAGGAATAGAGAAAGTCCAGAAATGCCTAGTCTTTCAGGGTTGAAAAAGACAAATGCTTGTAGATACCAAATGATAAGATAAAATAATAAAACAGGTTTTAAATGACAAAGGCCCAGGAAAACTTCTCATTTAAATAGAGTAGAGAAAAGCTTGATTAAGGGTGTGGCCTTCTCATCAATTGTTCCAGATACCCTTGGTAGCTGCCATAGAGTTGATAGGCAGATGAAGGAAGTGTCATGATAAAGGGAAAAAAATAAATCAGATTTCAGAACAATGCTTAGAAAATATTTTGAGGTGTGTTTACTAGAACATGGTCAAACCAGAAGTAAAAGATCAGGTCTTACTAAAATTGTGGAGAGAATTTTGTTCCAACGATTCTAAGAACTCATGCCAACAAAGTTTCTGAATTTGAAAACCTAAACCAAACTGTCCATAAACTATGAAAGTTTTGTAGATTCCCCAACGGTATGACTCCAAAACGTGCACTCAGTGAGGAAGAGGAAGAGGGCAGAGCAAGGGTCCAGAAAGGAAAACAGACAAGAAATTTTCTTCTGGACAGCAGAGCCTGAGTCTTATCAGGGGACTCTCCCCACTTCCAGGACAGAGAGACTGCACAAATTGTCAAGTCGCCACATTCCTGTAGGCAAGTCATCTTTGTATGTTATCCAGGCTTCCATTTTCTGAATGGTACATGTGGTTATACTTTTTCTGCCCCCACCCCACTGTTTATGCTAGGTGAATTTATGAATGCAGAGGAGGGGAGAAAGACCTTGTCTTTTTATTTTTCAGATCAGTAGACCAAGCAGATGCATATGCTGACCTGAGAGTTCCTGCAGTTTGAACTGGATGCAGTAATTTTGGGTGGACCCCCCCTAGAGAAGAGGGTGGTGGGCACACGTGTGTGGAAAAGGATGACTGGAAGATTGGACTGTGGCAGAGATTGTTGGCATTCACCAAATAACACTAATTCTCTACCTTTCCCAGCCCCTCTGGCACTTAGGTTTGGCTCACGCATGTGATTCTGGCATTTGGGATTGGGGCAGATGTGTATATATACCTTTTAAGTTTGGCCTTTTAAACAATTCTGCACAGAAGTAGATTTCACAGAATATTTCAACCAAGTCATTAAAAAAATAAACAAATTTCCCCCCAAATCCAAACAACAACAGTAACAACCTCCTGATAGGGAAGATTAGTATCCAGAGTTGCTATAATATTATTACCTAAAATATCCAGTTACCAACAAAAGTTTATGAGATGTGAAAAGAAACATTGTGACCCTTAAATGTAAAAACTATCAACAAAATACTAATAAAATGAATCCAGCAATATATAAAAAGGATTATACATCATAACTAAGTGGGATTTTTCCCAGGAATGCAGGTTGGTTTAAAATCCAAATATCAATAGAAACAATACACCCTATTAATATACTAAAGAACAAAACCACGTGATCAATTCAAAAGGCACAGAAAAATACATTTGAGAAAACCCAACACCTTTTACAATAATAATGTTCAATTAACTGGGAATAGCCAGGAACTTTTCAATTTGTAAAGGGCAGCTATGAATCATATTACTGCTTATATATTACTGTGATGATTAATATTACATTTTAACACTGCTAACATCATATTAATGATGAAGGATTGAAATGCTTTCCATTTGAGATCAGGGACAAGACAAGGATGTCCGCTCTTGTCACTTCTGTTGAATATTTTGGTCAAGGTTCTAGCCAGGGCAATTAGGCAAAAAAAAAAAAAAAAAAAAAAAAAAAAAAAAACGATTGTAAAGGAAGAAGTAAAACTAGCGGTATTTCTCTGTTTGCAAATGACTGATCTTATACACAGAAAATCTCAAGGAACCCAACTCAAAAAAGCTATAGAATTAATAGATGAGTTCAGCAAGGGTGCAGAATACAAGATCAACATATAAAAATCAATCACCACTGAAAATGAAATTTGAACAGTTACATTTATAATAACATCAAGAAGAATAATATATTTAGGTATAAATTAACAAAAGTGTAAAAATTTTCCATTGAAAATTACAAAACATTGTTTAAGAAACTAAAAAAGACCTAAAATAATGGACACCCATCTTGTTTTTGTGGATCAGAAGTCTTAACATCTTTAAGACGTCGATATTCCCCAAAGTGTTCTACAGATTGAATGTGATCCCTTTCAAGATCCTATCTGGCTTTTTTGCAGAATTTGACAAGTCAATCCTAAAATTAATATGGAAATCCAAAGGACCCAGAATAGTCAAAGGAACCGTGAAAATAAGCACAAAGTTGGTGAATTCATAGTTCCAAATTTCAAATTTACTATAAAGCAACAGTAATCAAGACAGTGTAGTCTGGTATAATGATAGACACATAAATCAATAGAATAGAATTCAGAGTATGGGAATAAACCTTTACCTTTATGTCCACTTGATTTTGAAAAGAGTGTTACGGAATCGTGATTTGTAAGTAATATACGTGTGGTCATTCAGATGGCCAAAATATATTTTTCATTTTTATTTGGTCTTTGCCCACAGTTCCGGGCTCATAGCTCCCCAAACAACTGATATTTCCAAAGTGTTGAAAGTGATACAGGTGTCTTTTGCTACATTAATAAGGTGACTTTTGGAAAGCACCTGAGAATGGGGGCTGGTTGCCAAAGGAACCAACAATGTGATTAAAGGGTTAGAATACGATGCTATCTCCAGCGTGATGATAGTGTCAAAATTGAGTTGAATTCTTGGATACCCAGCTAGTATCTGGAGAATTGCTTGTTTTACAAGAGCTATTTCAAATATTTTTAAATGGATAATGATGAGCATGGACTCTCAATACTCTTCAGACTCTTAACGGATATATTTAGGAGTGAAACAACAGATTTATTTTAAAATGTCAAAATTTACAATATGCTGAAACTTACATCTTTTGCAACTGTTTAAACTTATGATGAGTTTGTAAGTCAGTTCATAAGTATATGAGAGAATATTTAACTTTAAAAAATTCTTTAGGGGGTGTTTAAGGAAAAAAGTTTGAAAACCACTAGTCTAAGCCATTATTATCTCTCACCAAGGTTACTGCAATATCTTCTAGTATTCTTCCTGCTTGGCAGCCATTCCCCACTCAAAAATGTCTTCAAAACTGCAGCAAGAGTGATCATGCTTAAATGCAAAAATTCAATCAAGTCACTACTTAATACAATACAATGGTTTCTCAGTGTCTTTCCTTGTGTACCTTTCCAGTTACTGTTGCCACTGCTGCCCTTTACCACCGTCCCATGGAAACTGAACTACAAGACATCCTAGCATCCTGTCTCTGGGCCCTTTCTCAAGTTCTTCTCCCTTTCTGATTCATTCTCACTCCCTTCCTCCTCTTCCCCTGCTTCCACCATCTGCCCTTCTCCTAATTCGCTCCTAATCATCACTCTGGTCTCAATTCTGAAATCACTTGTTTTAGAAAATATTCCTTGGCCCTCCAATTATGAGTTAGAAATCCCCTTAATGTGTTGGCATAGCACATGACTTCAGATTAAGAAACAGAAATTATAATGGAAGTGTAACACTTTCACTTGCTCATCTTGCTTTGGCTCCTTGAATCCTCATATTTTAAATGGTTAGATGTTTACATGGTGGTGGTTTTTGTTTTCTTATTTCTCCAGATGATTTCTGATCCAGGTTTATAGACATGTAAACTTAAGTTAATTCATATCTTCATAAAACAAGACCAAATTTGTAAATCTAGAAGTATGAGAAGAGGGACTGAGGCTAACTCCTAATTATTCCCCCATGTTCTGGCTTGGAAAAAAATCCTTACCCTTCCATATTCAAAATAATTGAATTCACACTTCCACCAAGACACTTTCTACCTTCATCTAAATTAGGTGACAATCTATAGAGAAAAAGGACAGTATATCTATTGCTTAACACTGAGGTTCCAATGCCTAGCATAAAATCTCACATATAGTGGGTGTTCAATAAATAGATGCTGAATGAATCAATGAAATCATACCAAGACAATAAACACATGAATGATTTCTGTTTTGTTAATTGTTGAAAATAGTTTTGACTTCATATGTGTCTTGGATTGAGCCCTCAGTTGAGTTTTTCACTAACATTTACCATATGGGTAGGTCCATTCAACAAGGACTCATCCTCAGTTTCCTATGCTACGCTTTAATTTGCCACCCAAAATACAGCCATTCTTTAAGTTTGAATGAGTGCAATCATTTGGAATCTTATCTACGTCTGCTTTTCCCCTAATTCTTAGGGTCATTTGTTTGGACACTTTAATTTTTTTCAACTCTGACTTTCAATCTGCTCAGGTCCTGTTATCCCTGCTAACAAAACCTACAAAAGTTAAGGCAAAGATAGAAAAGTTCAGCAAGAAATTCTAAAACTCAGTTTTTTTTACCTATATTTTCCCCATTAATTTGAAAATGTACTGGGGAGATATCATGAAATACAGGTAAGTTTCAAGATAGGTAATGTTTACAATAACACAATGGAGGAGACTGGTTCAAGATGGTGGAGTAGAAGGAGGTGCTCTCACTCCCTCTTGTGAGAGCACCGGAATCACAACTAACTGCTGAGCAATAATTGACAGGAAGACACTGGAACTCACCAAAAAAGATACCCCACATCCAAAGACAAAGGAGAAGCCACAATGAGACAGTACGAGGGGTGCAAACACAATAAAATCAAATCCCATAACTGCTGGGTGGGTGACTCAAACTGGAAAACACTTATACCACAAAAGTACACCCACTGGAGTGAAGGTTCTGAGCCCCACGTCAGGCTTCCCAACCTGGGGGTCCAGCAACGGGAGGAGGAATTCCTAGAGAATCAGACTTTGAAGGCTAGCGAGATTTGATTTCAGGACTCTGACAGGACAGGGGGAAACAGAGACTCCACTCTTGGAGGGCACACACAAAGTAGTGTGCACATAGGGACCCAGGGGAAGGAGCAGTGAGGCCAGGGGAGACTGAAACAGACCTACCTGCTAGTTTTGGAGGGTCTCCTGCAGAGGCAGCGAGTGGCTCTGTCTCACTGTGAGGAAAAGAACACTGACAGCAGAAGTTCTGGGAAGTACTCCTTGGCGTGAGCCCACCCAGAGTCTGCCAATAGCCCCACCAAGGAGCCAAGGTAGGCTCCAGTGTTGGGTCGCCTCAGGCCAAAAAACCAAAAGGGAGGGGACTCAGCCCAACCCATCAGCAGACAAGCAGATTAAAGTTTTACTGAGCTGGGCCCACCAGAGCAACAGTAAGCTCTATCCACCACCAGTCCCTCCCATCAGGAAACTTGCACAAGCCTCTTGGATAACTTCATCCACCAGAGGGCAGACAGCAGAAGCAGAAAAACTACAATCCTGCATCCTGTGGAACAAAAACCACATTCACAGAAAAATAGACAAGATGAAAAGGCAGAGGGCTATGTACCAGATGAAGGAACAAGATAAAACCACAGAAAAACAACTACATGAAGTGGAGATAGGCAACTTTCCAGAAAAGGAATTCAGAATAATGATAGTGAAGATGATCCAGGACCTCGGGAAAAGAATGGAGGCAAAGATGGAGAAGATGGAAGACATGTTTAGCAAAGACCTAGAAGAATTAAAGAAAAAACACCTAGAAGAATTAAAGAACAAACAAACAGGGATGAACAATACAATAACTGAAATGAAAAATACACTAGAAGGAATCAATAGCAGAATAACTGAGGCAGAAGAACAGATAAGTGACCTGGAAGACAGAATGGTGGAATTCACTGCTGCGGAACACACTAGAGAAAACAGAATGAAAAGAAATGAAGACAGCCTAAGAGACCTCTGGGACAACATTAAACACAGCAACATTTGAATTATAGAGGTCCCAGAAGGAGAAGAGAGAGAGAAAAGACCCAAGAAAATATTTGAAGAGATTATAGTTGAAAACTTCCCTAACATGGGAAAGGAATTAGCTACCCAAGTCCAGGAAGGGCAGAGTCCCAGGCAGGATAAACCCAAGGAGAAACACGCTGAGACACATAGTAATCAAATTGGCAAAAATTAAAGACAAAGAAAAATAATTGAAAGAAGCAAGGGAAAAATGACAAATAAAATGCAAGGGAACTCCCATAAGGTTAACAGCTGATTTCTCAGCAGAAACTCTCCAAGCCAGAAGGGAGTGGCATGACATAATTAAAGTGATGAAACGGAAGAACCTACAACCAAGATTATGCTACCCAGCAAGGATCTCATTCAGATTCGATGGAGAAATCAAAAGCTTTACAGACAAGCAAAAGCTAAATGAACTAAGTACCACCAACCCAGATCTACAACAAATGCTAAAGGAACTTCTCTAGGTGGGAAACACAAGAGAAGGAAAGGACCTACAAAAACAAACCCAAAACAGTTAAGAAAATGGTAATAAGAACATACATATTGGTAATTACCTTAAACATGCATGGATTAAATGCTCCAACCAAAAGACACAGGCTTGCTGAATGGATACAAAAACAAGACCCATATATATGCTGTCTAAAAGAGACCCACTTCAGACCTAGGGACACATACAGACTGAAAGTGAGGGGATGGAAAGAGATATTCCATGCAAATGGAAATGGAAAGAAAGCTGGAGTAGCGACACTCATATAAGATATAATAAGCTTTAAAATAAAGAATGTTACAAGAGACAAGGAAGGGCACTACATAATGATCAAGGGATCAATCCAAAAAGAAGAAATAACAATTATAAATATATATGCACCCAACATAGGAGCACCTCAATACATAAGGCAACTGCTAACAGCTATAAAAGAGGAAATCGACAGTAGCACAATAATAGTGGGGGACTTTAACACCTCACTTACACCAATGGACAGATCATCCAAAATGAAAATAAATAAGGAAACAGAAGCTTTAAATGACACAATAGACCAGAGAGATTTAATTGATATTCATAGGACATTCCATCCAAAAACAGCAGATTACACTTTCTTCTCAAGTACACACAGAACATTCTCCAGGATAGACCACATCTTGGGTCACAAATCAAGCCTCAGTAAATTTAAGAAAATTGAAATCATAGCAAGCATCTTTTCTGACCACAACGTTATGAGATTAGAAGTGAATTACAGGGAAAAAAACCTAAAAAACACAAACACATGGAGACTAAACAATACCTTACTAAATAACCAAGAGATCACTGAAGAAATCAAAGAGGAAAATAAAATATACCTGCAGACAAATTACAATGAAAACACGATGATCCAAAACCTATGGGATGCAGCAAAAGCAGTTCTAGGAGGGAAGTTTATAGCAATACAATCCTACCTCAAGAAACAACAAACATCTCAAATAAACAATCTAACCTTACACCTAAAGAAAGTAGAGAAAGAAGAACAAACAAAACCCAAAGTTAATAGAAAGAAAGAAATCATAAAGATCAGAGCAGAAATAAATGAAATAGAAACAAAGAAAACAATAGCAAAGATCAATAAAACTAAAAGCTGGTTCTTTGAGAAGATAAACAAAATTGATAAACCATTAGCCAGACTAATCACCAAAAAGAGGGAGAGGACTCAAATAAATAAACTTAGAAATGAAAAAGGAGAAGTTACAACAGACACCACAGAAATACAAAGCATCCTAAGAGACTACTACAAGCAACTCTATTCCAATAAAGTGGACAACCTGGAAGAAATGGACAAATTCTTAGAAATGTATAACCTGCCAAGACTGAGCCAGAAAGAAATAGAAAATATGAACAGACCAATCACAAGTAATGAAATTGAAACTGTGATTAAAAATCTTCCAACAAACAAAAGCCCAGGACCAGATGGCTTCACAGGCGAATTCTATCAAACATTTAGAGAAGAGCTAACACCCATCCTTCTCAAACTCTTCCAAAAAATTGCAGAGGAAGGAACACTCCCAAACTCATTCTATGAGGCCACCATCACCCTGATACCAAAACCAGGCAAAGATACTACAAAAAAATAAAATTACAGACCAATATCACTGATGAATATAGATGCAAAAATCCTCAACAAAATACTAGCAAACAGAATCCAACAGCACATTAAGAGGATCATACACCATGATCAAGTGGGATTTATCCCAGTGATGCAAGGATTCTTCAATACACACAAGTCAATCAATGTGATACACCATATTAACAAATTGAAGAAGAAAAACCTATGATCATCTCAATAGATGCAGAAAAAGGTTTCGACAAAATTCAACACTGATTTATGATAAAAACTCTCCAGAGAGTGAGCATAGAGGGAACCAACCTCAACATAATAAAGGCCATATATAACAAACACACAGCAAACATCATTCTCAATGGTGAAATATTGAAAGCATTTCCTTTAAGATCAGGAACAAGACCAGGATGTCCACTCTCACCACTAATATTCAACATAGTTTAGGAAGTCTTAGCCACGGCAATCAGAGAAAAAAAGAAATAAAAGGAATACAAATTGGAAAAGAAGTAAAACTGTCACTCTTTGCAGATGACATGATAGTATACATAGAGAATCCTAAAAATGCCACCAGAAAACTACGAGAGCTAATCAATGAATTTGGTAAAGTTGCAGGATACAAAAATAATGCACAGAAATCTCTTGTATTCCTTTACACTAATGATGAAGAATCTGAAAGAGAAATTAAGGAAACAGTCCCACTTACCATTGCAACAAAAAGAATAAAATACCTAGCAATAAACCTACGTAGGGAGAAAAAAGACCTGTATGCAGAAAACTATAAGACACTGATGAAAGAAACTAAAGATGATACAAACAGATGGAGAGATATACCATGTTCTTGGATTGGAAGAATCAATATTGTGAAAATGACTATACTACCCAAAGCAATCTAAAGATTCAGTGCAATCCCTATCAAATTACCAATGGCGTTTTTTACAGGACTAAAACAAAAAATCTTAAAATTTGTGTGGAGACACAAAAGACCCTGAATAGCTAAAGTGGTCTTGAGGGAAAAAAACAGAGCTGGAGGAATCAGACTCCCTGACTTCAGACTATACTATAAAGCTACAGTAATCAAGGCAATATGGTATACTGGCACAAAAACAGAAATATAGATCAATGGAACAGGATAGAAAGCCCAGAGATAAACACACCCACCTATGGTCAACTAATCTATGACAAAGGAGGCAAGGATATACAATGGAGAAAAGACAGTCTCTTCAATAAGTGGTGCTGGGAAAACTGGACGGCTACATGTAAAAGAATGAAATTAGAACACTCCTTAACACCAGACAAAAAAATAAACTCAAAATGGATTAGAGACGTAAATGTAAGACCGGACACTATAAAATTCTTAGAACAAAACATAGGAAGAACACCCTTGGACATGAATCACAGCAAGATCTTTTTTGATCCACCTCCTAGAGTAATGGAAATAAAAACAAAAATAAACAAATGGGACCTAATGAAACTTAAAAGCTTTTGCACAGCAAAGGAAACCATAAACAAGATGAAAAGACAACCCTCAGAATGGGAGAAAATATTTGCAAATGAATCATTGGACAAAGGATTAATCTCCAAAATATATAAACAGCTCATGCAGCTCAATATTAAAAGAGCAAACAACCCAATCCAAAAATGGGCAGAAGACCTAAATAGACATTTCTCCAAAGAAGACATCCAGATGGCCAAGAGGCACATGAAAGCCTCTCAACGTCACTAATTAATAGAGAAATGTCAATCAAAACTACAATGAGGTATCACCTCACACCAGTTAGAATGGGCATCATCAGAAAATCTACAAACATTAAATGCTGGAGAGGGTGTGGAGAATAGGGAACCCTCTTGCCCTGTTAGTGGGAATGTAAATTGATAGAGCCACTATGGAGAACAGTATGGAGGTTCCTTAAAAAACTAAAAATAGAATTACCATATGACCCAGCAATCCCACTACTGGGCATATACCCTGAGAAAACCATAATTCAAAAAGACACATGCACCCCAATGTTCACTGCAGCACTTTTTACAATGACCAGGTCATGGAAGCAACCTAAATGCCCATCGACAGACAAATGGATAAAGAAGATGCGGTACATGTATACAATGGATTATTATTACTCAGCCATAAAAAGGAACAAAACTGGGTCATTTGTAGAGACATGGATGGATCTAGAGACTGTCATACAGAGTGAATTAAGTCAGAAAGAGAAAAACAAATATTGTATATTAACATATATATGTGGAACATGGAAAAATGGTACAGATGAACCGGATTTGCAGGGCAGAAATTGAGACACAGATGTAGAGAACAAATGTATGGACACCAATGGGGGAAAGTGGGGGGGAGTGATGGTGTGATGAGTTGGGAGATTGGGATTGACATATATACACTAATATTTATAAACTGGATAACTAATAAGAACCTGTTGTATAAAAAAATAAATAAAATAAAATTCAAAACAAAACAAAATAACACAATGGAGAAAAGAGACTCCAATAAATCAAGCTGTTATTGAAAAACTTCAGTAACTATTCAGTGAAATCACTGAAAAACTGAGATATTAGATCAAATTCTCTCAGAAAAGAAAACTATACAATGAGAATTACCTTCTCAGGAGGAAATCAAGTAACTTAGAAAAACAAGTTTAGAAGATTATGAAAATTAATAAAGTAAGATTTGACAGTGGTTTGGGGGAATTATAAGAACAGAAATAATGAAATAGTATTTGAATCTTCATATAAAGATTTTATGCAAAAGCAGGGAGAGGAGAATCAAAGACATATTATGTATGTTCCTAAGCATAGGGACACAAAAAACTGCCTTCTCAGATCTTTCACATCATTTGTTTTAGCAATTTAATTTCAGATTCTGTAAAAATGTCATTGTGACATTAATTTTTGTGACATCTTAATTTTAATAGCATTAAAATGGGGGAAACATGCCATTAAGAATTGAAGAAAACATCATGCTAAAAAAAACACATGTGCTTCATAAATATTAATAAACATTTTTGGATAAATAAAGTGAAATCTAATAAACCTGATAAAAAGCTTGGAAGTCAAGCCACAATCATACCATGTACAGAAAGAGCAGTGATCCCAGGCAGAGCTGGCCTAGATTAAAAATAATTATTGCTGCTCGGTCTCATGACGTTTATGAAGCCAACTTCTCTGAATCTGTTTCCTCATCTATGAAATGGTAATAAAAATATCTTTCACACCAATCTTAGGAATAGCTGAGGAATTATTATGAGAGGATAAGATATATATATAACAACTTTACAAACTAAAGCTTGATTTCACGAAAATGAGCATGTAGCTCTGTAGCAAGATTAAGCCCAGAGAGCCTAAGATGTGAAAGGTTAAAAGTCAGATGTCCCAGGGGGCTCCCAAAATGTTGATGGAACTTCCTTTTTGACTGGTTATTTCACATGAGTATCTACTCTTTTGTGAAATATGATTTAAAGCATACACACATGCATGCAAATGCACGCACACAGGCACTGCACGTGTGTGTGTGTGTGTGTGTGTGTGTGTGTGTGTGTGTATATATATATATATATATATATATATATATATATGATGTTTTTTAGTTAGGGCTTTCATCCCTAATGCACTGGAAAAGCAAAGAGCATAAGAAGGAAAGAGAAAAGTGAAAAGAATACCTGCAAATTAAAGACTGAGTCATCTCTATTTCTAAGCCTTGTTTTTGCCTAAGTATTCATTGATACTCCAGGTACATGGGAGCTCTGTCAATACCTTTCACTAAGAGCTTGATCTGAAGAGCTCCAGTTTCCACCAGTACTAGAAGTCTATTTTTTTATTGAAGTATAGTTGATTTGCAATATTATATTATTTCCAGGTGTTACAGCATAGTGATTCAGAATTTTTACAGATTACACTCCATTGAAAGTTATTACAAAATAATGGCTATGATTCCCTGTGCTTGTATACATACATCCTTCTTGCTTATCTATTTTATACATAATAGTTTGTATCTCTTAATCCCATACCCGTATCTTGCTCCTCCCGCCTTTGCTCTCCCCACTAGTAAAAACTACTTTGATTTTTATAGCTGTGAGTCTGTTTTGCTATATACATTCATTTGGTTTATTTTTTAGATTCCACATATGAGTGATATCATACAGTATTTGTCTTTCTCTGACTTATTTCACTAAGCATAATATTCTCTAGGTTCATCCACATTGCTGCAAATGGCAGAATTTCACTCTTTTTTAAGGCTGAGTAATATTCCATTTTATGTATATATGTGTGTGTGTATGTATATATATATATATATATATATATATATATATATATATATATATATATATACCACATCTTTATCCATCCATCTGTTGATGGACACTTGGGTTGCTTCCGTATCTTGGCTGTTGTAAATAGTGCTGCTATGAACATTGGGGTGCACTATCATTTCAAATTAGTGTTTTTTGTTTTTTCTAGATATATACACAGGAGTGGAATTGCTGGACAACATAGTAGTTCTGTTTTTAGTTTTTTGAGGAGCAGTCTATGCAAAGCCTTTGGAAATGACTTTGTAGAAAATCAAAATTTCACTGTATGATAAATACAATCCCAAACAGAATCCTGATTGGAATATTTCCCTTTTATGTCCTACAGTCTGAAAGTGATCTAGATGAATGATGTCTAGATGAATGGTCTAGATGTCCTTGTTGAAGGCAACTAAATGGACATAACCATTAACACTGAGTTCGATTTATCATCCTTATGCCAAAAAGGGGGGTATTTTAAAGCTAAAAATGAAAAATAATAAAATAGGAGACTGGATAATTTGTAATCGGTTTTAGTTTAGTGCAGTAATAATGCAAAGATGAATAAATAGCCTCATCCACAACTCCCATTAACAAATACTTTACTCCTATAAAAAAATACTTTCAAGTCAATTGGTGTATATCTGAACCAAGTATAATCTCATAGACAGCTGAAGAATACAAAAACTATCTATCTTATTTATCTAGACAAGCAACTTACTCCAGACAAGCTCATATTTTGATATCATCACTTTGGATAACTTTGATTATGTCAGCTGTAAAGGAACAATAATAGATTCAGACTGTGTGTCTGCATTTGTGAAAGCTTCTTCTAAAATACAATGCATAATCAAGGAATAGATTGGAGGCTTTAACAATTCCATTCTGTTTTATGACACATAAAAAAGCAGAGCTTTTAGTTACTATTCACTCCTTTTGCCACGCTCCTTCTGGGGAGCCCTGCAGGACTTTGGATTGCAGCTAATGCAACATTTGAAAAGTATTGAATCAATTCAGACTCTTATCTGAAAAATCAAGAGAAAAAATAATTCTGGCCAAGTTCTCAAAAACTTTAAGCTGACAGTCTTTTAAAAATATGAAATGAACAATTAGATTTGTTGTGAGTTGATTTCATAATGAACAGTATAGTATCCATAGTAAGGAATATCCATAGTAAGAATGTTAAGAAAAAATGTGCAAATTGTGAGGTGCCTTTGTATAAAACACAATTTAATTTAAATAGAAATCAACAAGCAGCACTTATAATGCTAAAGTTGTAAGCATCAACAAATAGACAACTTTAATATCCTCTAAAGAGTTGATTGGTTGATTGATTGATTCTTTACTAATTCATCTATACATTTCCCACTAGGATAGTACTCTATGTCTCACAGCAGAAAAAATAGAGAGGGTCTTCCTTTGTTTTGCTTTGGTTGTACCTGACATGGCTGAGAAATTGTTTGAAAATCTTTATTTTAATAATACAAATCACTATTAGGTATTAATAATTATTACAAAAATATTTTCAAAGGTGTTATCTCTGTTTCCCCTTGTAAATCCCAACCAAGTGCTCTTATTAGTATTTGTGAGGATAAGGAGGACAAGAGGATAGATGGATAGACTGGATTGGAGCATAACTGTGAGTCAGTTTTGCCGGAAATGGTTCAAAAATTGACTATGATTTCCAACCTACAATACACTTCTTTATATACATATTCTTATCTTAATTCTGGTGTCAAATTGCAGCTGTGAGAGTTCATTCTATGCAGGCATAAAGCTTTCTTCTCCTATGACAATATATGTGTATAGTTTAGAAGTTTAGAAGCTCTGGAGGAACAACTCACTCCTTCAAGCTTTAACTCTACTGCTCCCTATTTAGGAATGTGTCTGTGGCATAAATAGTAAGATATAATTCTAGTTGTTAGTCACATTATTAACTCACTATTTTTCAAGCTTTTCCTAAGATCTTTGCAAACAATAAAATTCAAATAATTTTTAGTTCACATTTTTAGTTAGCATAAGTAGGTCGCACAATGTTTGAAAGTGACACAGATTGAAAGAAGGAGCAACCACTAGTAAATTCAATTTTCATTCTGAAATATGCAAGTAGAAAACAAAAAAGAAAGCTTCGGCTGATTTGAATTACTTTGTTAAAAATATTGAAAATGAAAAACTGCTCTATGGGATGATGATCCATAGGAAGAAAGGAAGTGGATACTTAAGTCTTTAAGGAAACTTAATGGAAGCATTTGAGTTGTTAACACTCTCACCCCCAATCCTTTCCATCTTCTTTTTTTTTTTTCCAACTACTGGTAGATTTGCTCTCTTCTTTTTATATCAATTATCAAATCTCAATATGTTTTTTTAACTTCCACTACAGTGCATTGCTAAAGTAATTTCTTCTATCATCAATAAACTGGATCTTTTCCATTGATTTGTCTGCTGAATTCATTTTACTTAGACCAGGCTCTAAAATTAACACATGATTTAGGTTCCCCAATTAACTCAATCTGTGTATAATTATTTTTACTGCCTATGTGGAATATTTGATTTCCACTCTACTCAAATGCATTTCGATATGTTTCTTTAGAGCTCAAACTTAATCGCTCTATTCTTACCAAAATAATAAATAAATAGGAGTCTATATTTCTTTGTAATTTGTCTCATATGCAGTTATGTATTGTGTAAATAAAGACTTAATACTAAATTATTTTAAAATAACTAATCACCTATATTTGACACATATATGACAAAAATATCATTTCTTATACAAAATTAAAATATTGGGTTTTATTAACACATTTTAAATATTTATTGTTACTCTAGTGATAACATTTTAATAAATATGCAAAACACTTATCACAATGCCTAGCACAAAGTGAAAAATGAATAAATGTTGGTGTACCAATTTCCCTCTTTAAACTATGCTTTATTCTGTCAACAAAACACAATAAACAGTAATTCTGCTGTGAAACAGTAACATCTACAGGCAATTAACAAATGTGTGTTCTTCATTCTCCCTATTTTAGCAGTTGCTAGGCACTATGATCATTGTTTTTCTGCATTTAGTATCTATTGCATATCTACAGTTTGCTGGGCCAATTTAATCCTAATCAATCTTCCATATGAGCAATAGAAATTCATATGACCTCCATTTTAGCTTTAACACATTTACTCCTGTTTCTTCCTAAGTTATAAGCTACTGAAAATTCTGTTTTTAAGTCATATAACCAAAGCATTTATTTTCAGCACATCAATTGACACATGACCAGCTCTTTTAAAGAAGAATTAAGTTTATATTGATACTGAACATGTCTCAAGGGGTGCCCATTTCCTAATCAATGTTCATGAATGAGCATTATAGTTCTGTGGTTAAGATCTAAGAATTATACATGTTCTGAATCACAGAGAAATAATTTTCTTTCATTTAAAATTTCTTTTCTTAAGAATGATTCTTGAGATAGATAATTTAGAGAAGCAAAAGCAATTCATTAAAAATATTTTTCAGATGAACCTGGAGACTGTCATACAGAATGAAGTGAGTCATAAAGAGAAAAACAAATATCGTATGTTAACACATATATGTGGAATCTAGAAAAATGGTACAGATGAACCAGTTTGCAAGGCAGAAATAGAGACACAGATGTAGAGAACAAACGTATGGACACCAAGGTGGGAAAGCAGTGGGGGGTGGGGGGGGGATGAATTGGGAGATTGGGATTGACATGTATACACTAATATGTATAAAAGAGATAACTAATAAGAACCTGCTGTATAAAAATAAATAAAATAAAATTCAAAAATTCAAAATAAATAAATTCAAAAAATAAAAAAACAAAAAAATTTTTTCATTAAGCTAAGAAATTAATTACATGAAGAACATTACATCTGAACAAGAATTCTACAGTTAAGGGAAAAAATTACTGCAATTTTTATGTTATTATTGACTTTTTAACCATGTATGCTTTGAAACTTGTTTTTCTATATGTAGGTATGTCTAAATAGAAGGTCTTAAATTGTAACTCGCAATCATTAGAAACTTAGTTTCCACATGTAAAAATTAAGGATTAGTCACAATTTCATTTGACACATTCTAACTCTAAAATTTCATTTTATCCTTGATGAGGGACTAGACAGACAAATTCTAAATAATCTTCATCTTGGATTACCAAAAATATTTTCTTCATTACTGCATGAAGCATCTATTTAAGTTCCATTTAAATAAAAGGAGGGCTTCACCTAAAAGCATTAACATTTGCATAGGTGAGGGCTATATCCTACTGCAATAAAAGAGAGAAAATTATTAGATTAGATTTTTTTTTTGCATTTAATAACTTCAAAATAACCACTGTGCCAAAGAATTTTCTTTTTTGCTACAAAAATGATTAAAGTATATCATTTATTAAAAAAAATCAACAGTATTTGGTATTCATCCTCTTCTGTAAAGGTCTTATCCAAATATATCTATGTAAACAATTGGCCATGTTTTCTCTCTTCTAGCTGAGTATTCTGGCACAAAAAACCACTTCTCTCAGTATCTTTATTATTATTTCTGCTTAATTCTACTCCCCTCAAGAATTTTCTATGTATTTAACATCTTGATTAAGTTCCAAAGAACCAATGTACAATTTCAAGTCATCTTTAATAAATGATACAAATCCAGACTCAACAAGACACATTCTTTTTGGCTTGGATCTCTACTTATCTTGCAGGTCACTTACATCTAAATATTTGTTTCATATAATTTGTCATTTAGCTGTGAATAGGTCACAACATGGAATACACACACTGATATTTTAAATACTTTCTTAACATTCCTACTGCCTCAGTGTAGTCCATTTCACTATTACTATTATGAATTAATTATGTGAATGAAGAAGACCTTATTATCAATATATTAGTGACGAATATTTACCAGCTGTTTACAATATATCAGACAATGTGCTAAATGCTGGAGATATGGACATAAACAGAACAATTGTTCCCATGGTGTCTGAAAATATGTTGAACATCATTAAAAATAATTTAAAACATTTTTTATTACTTTCATCTCTGCTATTGACATAACTTCTGCATAAGCCATAATTTATCTTTAATTAAAATAGCCACAGCACTTTTGATGGACAGAATATTTGTTCAAGTTTTAAAGCACCAAATATTTTTGCATTAATATTCTAATCAATAATGTAAAAAAAAACAAAACAAAACACTTTGTTCATTCTAATCACCTGAACTTGCCAATTTCAACATAGTCTTTGTAAAAACTATCACAAAATACACTCACCTATTGGTGAGTGTGGTGGTGGAGGTGGGAAAGAAGGGGCTACAAGATAGAGAGATATCTAAATCTTGGTAGCCAGGCATGTTCCCTAAGGCATATATCAAAGTTGATCTTCACTGAGATTGAAAACCACACTCATAGAGAAGTTGACACTTTTGACATGACAATCACATATCCAGGTACAGGTATACTTTAGGTCCAGCTACATCACAACCCATCCTTCCCAACATTTGCTTGTACAGCCTTGAGTCACATGACACCATATCCTTCCAATAAATCTCCCCTTTTGCTTAAGCTAGTTCAAGATAGATTTTTGCCATTATTTTATAATAACTTTTTTTTTTATTTAATTAATTTATTTATTTATTTATGGCTGTGTTGCGTCTTCGTTTCTGTGCAAGGGTTTCCTACAGTTGCAGCAAGTGGGGGCCACTCTTCATCGCGGTGCACGGGCCTCTCACTATCGCGGCCTTTCTTGTTGTGGAGCACAGGCTCCAGATGCGCAGGCTCAGTAATTGTGGCTCACGGGCCTAGTTGCTCCGCAGCATGTGGGATCTTCCCAGACCAGGGCTCAAACCCGTGTCCCCTGCATTGGCAGGCAGATTCTCAACCACTGCGCCACCAGGGAAGCCCTATAATAACTTTAAATGGAGTATAATCTATAAAAATATCACTATGTAGTACAACTGAAACTCGTGTAATATTGTAAATCAACTATACTTCAATAAAAAAAAAAGAAAAAAGAGAAAAAAATCTTCTACTACAGGATTCATCTTGCATTTGATATGTACAATTAACATAACGAATATTATCCCCAAAGTCTATTCATTTGATAGTGTGACTTAAACAGTAGTGTCATAATTAATAAAATGTGATAACATTAATTCATGTGAACATTCATTCAACACAGATTTATTGAACATCTACTATGTTCATGGCACTGTGCTAGACACTGGGAATGCAGGCACCCTTTCTATTCTTCAATCAAATACAGAAGTCTCCCCTGGTTAATATCATTCTTTCTCCTGAAGGAGTTAAGAAGAAGAAAAGGGTTCTAAAAGCATTTCCCCCAACAAAAGAATTTTAAAATTACTCATCATTAATTCATATTTTAGAGGAACTAATAATGAACTAATTAATATAAATTTTTTAAAAATATTATTCATCAGACTACTCTGCAATAAGCTGGGTACATGTATTGGACATCTTGTAAAATTTATGTATTTCTTCAAGTGTCATTTTGTTCCTTATCCACTAGTCAGATTTTCCATACTTGAGCAAAGTGACCATTTTTGAACTTAGATTATGCTTATGGATAGTTTCTTTTTCAAATTAAACTTGACTTTCTTCTAGTAAATCATAATAAAAATTAATTTTCAATTTTTCACTGCCTCCATTTTGCCCATTTTAGTTAAAATGAAAGGAAGATGAACAAACTTATGAACATAGGGGTTCAAAATGTCATTGATTATATACATGCATTGACATTTGAAGATTCCTGCAGAGTGCCAAGAAAATTTAGTAAAATTATGGGGATATAGAAAAGAAACTTTAATCTCCTAATCCTGAACCTAGAGTTTTAGTAACAGTATAACCTTTATCTCTCAATTTTCCCATCTTTAAAGCGAGGATCTCATAGTCTCCTAGAGGGGATTAAATGATTATTCATTTAAGCATGATCTCAGCAAAACCTTTTTTCCTTTCAAGTTGTATTTTAACTACCTATCTCTTTTTAGTGTGAACCTCTGAAATTTACAGTCAACACCATTTATTTCATAATACACTGACTAAATCATTATACCAATATTTCTAAACTATTTTAAGTATCCTTTTACTACCTCATTCAGGAAGTTATTTTTGATGCCCTCCCTTAATTTTAGCTAGAGCCCAATTAATATGCACTTACTGTACCTGCTTCTATCTTTACAAGTGTTAGCTTTGTCCAGTGAGCTTTCAGTTATTTTCTCTCCTTCTTTTAACAGACTATTCTGTCCATGGAAACAGGGAATATAATTCCCTTTGCATAGCCAATGCACATAAAAGGAGCTTAATAAAAATTTGCTGAAGTAATAAATTAGTGTGTTCCCTGACCTCAACAGATTCACAATCATGTAGGGTAATATACATATCTATTACATATGAATATAACAGCATTCCATCAATTAGATTGTACCGTAGTATCTGGTATATATAAATCTATTTATTCCATCTGAATATAAACTCTTTAATGGAAAGGCTCGTGTTGTACTCATTTTTGTATCCCCAAAGTCTGGCATAGTAGCTAGCATATGTGCAAGATTTGCCAAATATGGTTCTTCAGTTCAGGAGAGTTGTGTGTGTATACACACACACACACACACACATACATACACACACATATACACACACACATAAAGTGGGCACTTGGAACTTGGGAAGATACTGCTACTAGCTTTGTGCTCAAAAGTTTAATTCAAGGGATTGAAGTTGCAACTAAATGCATCACTCAAAAAGAATAGTCATACAGTCTAGACAACTGTTGATAAATGATCTTTGCTTCTGTGTGTGGGATTAATTGGAATGCAGATATTTTAGAAATAATTATGCTGGCAATAAACATAAGCATTTTAGGCACAGTGGTATAAGTGCTTTGGCTAGTAAAATAGATAGCAATAAATTGGCCTGAGAAATATAGTTGATGTATCAGAAAAATAAGTTTATAGGTTAGATTGGAGAAAAAAGGAGAGAGTGGAGTTAATTCTAAATTTATAAACGTGGCAAATGACAGTGTCTCTTGCACTTAGAACCCATGTATCTATCTGAAGATCAATCAAGATAGCCATAATGCCAAGATTCTCATACAAATGTTACTGTATACGGCACTTTTATGTTAGTCTATAATGACAAATAAAATTTTAAAGTGCTTAACTATGTTATATAATTTTACCAAGTGTTTGTAAGCATGGATAATTGTCCATGAATATATTGATTTAAGGATAGATAAGTCCGAAGACAAAAATGAGGCAAAATGACTTGTAATCATCTTCTTAATGTTCACTGAGACAGAGCTACTATCACTTTTCACAGGCAAGGACAACATAAGAAATTTTTTCTAAGGATAATATTATGTTCAGATTTTCCACAGCCTGATAAATCCTCTTTTGGTAAGGATTAAACTTCTTATTCTCTACAGGTATAACCTCTCAGTATTATTTTCCAGCCAAATCCTCCAAGCCAGGGCCAGAACTCAAATTATGAGAAACACAAAACTAGTAAATAATAAATAAATTTTATGTTCATGATAATTTCACAGAATACATTTCCTCAGTAGTAAGCATCTCAGAATTTTCTACTAAAACTGTTCCTCTGTAGAAGATCAGTGTTCATCATGATTTCAAAGCACTTTAAAAATTATAATAACAGTCATTTCCTAGGTTCAGGTAAAGGGAAAAATTGCAGTTTTCCATTATTCTTACCTATTTATTCTGGAACTTGGGTGCCCTCATGCTGACCTACTTAGTTTATCACTAGTCTGCCTAATTCACCTCTTGGTTTCCTGCTCACTCAGTTCTTCAACAGATTTCTTCTGTTTGTCACCCAGCTTCTCGTGTTGCCAACTTTATATCATCTTCCATCTGTTTAAATTCCTATGTTCTTTCTGGCACAGCTCCGCCTCCAGATTCTCTCCCAGCCACCTACCTTGCTGCCCTTCCATCTGCTAGCATGACTAGTGTCTTTTCTAACCTGTTCCCAATCTAAATTGTCTCCAATTATCTACTTGAATTTCTTTATCAAAAGTTTATCTCTTAAAGGACTATTGTGATTGCAGTAGTTACTTATAATCACACAATCTTGGAGTAGATAGGGAAGTTAAAAGCCAAAACGCTCAAACATGCATTTAATGTTTTAATTCTTCTACCCTTTAAAGTCATTTACTTTTCTCAGCTTCTTTTAATGATAATGTTTTGAAGGAATAGCATGCACTACTGAAAGATACCACTAATGTCTTTTCATATACATTTCTTCTGCACACTACTACTGTGTGGCTCAACTCTTCTTAGTCCTGTGGTTAAGTGCATTTGTCATTGTTCCAAAGTTCTGCATTCACTGATTACCAACAACCTTTTCTTGAACACCACATTCTCAAGACAGTTCAATTCAAATTTTTAGGCTTAATGTAGCAGAAATATTTTTTATTTAGGATGTGTGTTATAGTTGCCTACTGGATGCCAAAGAGGTTATATAAACAACACTAGCATTTGATTATTACAGTTTCAGAATTTGATATTTAAGGAGCATAAGGTGGCATTTTCCCTTGACATTGATTTAGTTGTTTGATGAGGTAGATGCTTATTTTCATGTAGCAGATGTAACATACTACAAGTTAAAGTGGACTCTGGAAAATATTTAAAACTTTAGACCTATGTACCCTGTCATGAGACTAAAAACTAATTGTCCACTCACATTTCTGGAGTAATACCCTTCCTCTATCAACCACAACTTAGAAAAGAATTAAGCTTGTGTTTACAGGAGGTTCACTTAGAAATTACCTTTATATTCAAAATAATATTGTAACGGAGCAGGACCCTTATGGGGTCTTCCAGGACAGGCCTTCCCCTTGTATCCTCTGCTTTAGCTACTCTCTGGAGTATGTAGATTACAGTATCTGATGCACATTTCCTGAGTTGTGTTACAGATGTGAAAACCCCCTACCAAATGGAAAATATTAACTGTTTGAAGACCACAAGCACATAGCCCCCAAGCCTACTGGAGCCTGAGGATTGATAATGTTAGCCCCTGTGATACAGCCGTTACCTCATTCATCAGCCAAACAAAAGAATTGTGCACTAGCTGATCACACACCTTGCAATCCCCTTCCCTCACCTGGCTTTTAAAAATGCTTTGCTAAAACCCTTTGGGGAGTTCGAGGTTTTGGGGACATGAGCCATCCATCTCCTGGCATGGCCCTGCAATTAACCTTTCTCTGCTCCAAACTCCGACGTTTCGGTTTGTTTGGCCTCACTGTGCTTCAGGCATATGAACTTGTGCTAACAATATAGCAGTTTAATAAAAAGGTAATGATTTCAGAAAGACTTGACTGATTTATTTTAAATACTAGGAATGTAATACTTCTATTGATGTTAATTAACATTAAAGAAGATGTTGATAAGTTTTTCATGTTTATTTTAATATGTTTTATTGTTATCTAGGTATGGTAAGGCCAATAGATCTGGTGATGACTGTCATTGAAAAAAATAGCTTGTTATATTCACAGATCCCGAGAAGGCGGGACATGCCTGGGGATACACAAGGAAGCATGAGGGTGCAGGTTTTGTCAAGAGGCAGAGGGAAAAGGGCAACTGTGGGCAAGAGTCTTTATTATGGTTTTCTCAGGAAGGAGGCAAGATAAAAGTGGATTTAGGATTGGCCAGTTTGAATTATTTTAAGGAGCTCTGGGGCATTGGGGCTGTACCTAGTTGTCTTGATGTGAGAATTCTAATAAGAAGGTTGAAGGCAGGGCTTTGGATTGGTTGGTTTGCATTTGAAAAGGGAACTTGAGGGCCAGTGGTTTACTAACTCCCATGATTGGCTCACCCTGGGAGGTGCAGTCCCTCCAGGGTTAGCAAGGCAAAGCATTAGAATACAGAAAAAAATATATAGTTAATACAATATTCAATTCAGGATTAACAATCATTAACAAGAAATGTTGAGAATTCATCTGATTCAGAGATTAGAAATATCTTTAGCATTAAATGCCTCCAGTGTGATTAAATAATGTCTGTGAGTACCCAATAACTATAAGACCCACGTCTAAACAAATTATTCTGGTGGTTAAGTTCTTAACAACCTGCTCCCACCTTGTTTATTCTCATCTAAACCTATACAATTCCTCTATTTCAGTCCTGACGCCAGAATATATAATATTGATTTTTGTTTCCACCCCTCTATGCACATTCTTCTCCTGGACTCCATTTAACATTTCTGAGTTTGGTTCCTCCTTTCTCCTGTGACACTAAAACTTTTAACCAAGTATTTGACCTGATGCTATGCTCTAATTTTTTTCCTGCATTTGAACTATTTGTTCTATTGAAAGCACAGCCCTTCATCTTTTTCTTGCATCTACAGTGAGTACCTAGAAAAAGCACACAAGAAGACCTTAATAAATGCTTCTTCATTGCACTGAGTTGTCTTGTAATATTAAAGTGATTAGGAAACAATAAATAATTGGGTAAAATGTATACTTATAATCAGAGGGAATAAATTGGTGAAACATGCATGAAGCTTTATTAAAATGACACACTCAACAGTGTCAACTCCTAAGAGCATATATAAAGGGAAAATGTTTCATAAACTGTAATTTCTTAGGGAAAATATTTTAAGGAGGAGCTAATTTTATCATTTTCTCCAATGTAAGAGAGAAGAATACAAAATCTCTTGGTATCACTCTTTGTTATAAATTCATACTTGAAAAAGTTTTCTGTGTATTTTACAAAGCTTGTAGCACATCAGGACTATTTACTAAAGAACTCTATAGGGGATTACCTTGTCATACAAATGTAAATTCAGATTTAATCAATTCGTATGTGTGTTTTAGGTTTGGCAAATGGGCACATCATCTCTCATCTTTTACTCTTCCAATCTTCCATAAATGACTCATAACTTTTCTATAATCTTATTTAATGCTGAATATAGTATAGATAGATGGAGATACAGTTTTCTTCTTAGATTTATTATAATGTAGGTGAAAACATCCCTTATTAATATACATATTTATTCTCTATAAGAAAATTGCTTGTTTACCAGTTTAAAATATTCTTCTCAACTGATTTATCACTGTCACCTTTAAAATTCATTTTTAAGATAAATTACAAAACCATATATTAGTGAATCATAATATTTCAGAATTCTTATAAATTGATTTTAGAGGCATTAATAATATATATCAACTATGAATTAAATTCACTTTTCTTTCAAAAATTTTACATTTGATATTTCACTACTATATAGGTTTCTCATTCCATTTTCCTTCTTTCCATTATACCCTTTTTATATCTTCAGTTTCCTTTCCAACTGAATTTAATACTATTATACTTTGCCATAATAATCATTATCTAAACTCATTTTGGTGTTTCACCTCATATATTATGGTTGATTTTCAAATATTCTCATTAATCTCTTGTTATTTTCTCCCAATTGATAACCTATAAAAAATTAATTGCAACTAATGGGGGAATTGGGAAGTGAGCACATCTCATTCCAGATTCCCCTCACATGACCTGGGAAATATTCTTTATCAAAACCATTAGGTAATTTCAGTGAGATTGATTAATGGCCAGGGTTGAGACTAGAACAAAGACAAAGAGGCTTAGGTAAGTACAAGTGCAATGTTACATAGACCCCTTTGTCTATACAATCTCCCTAAGTTGGTCCATTAATTTTACTGCTATGATCTTGTCACCCACCATGGGGGCTTTTCTTCTACTGTCACCTCAGCCAGCTCCAACAAGTAGCACTGCCATTATACTCATTATTCAGAATTTAGTATGTCATTAGGTAGTAAATACCTTTAAGTTTCTGTTCCCTCCATTCTTTCTCATTGTCTTTTAGATTCCATTTTAGTAGCCGTTAAGGGGCCACCTCATCCAGGAGGCATTTAAGCAGAACTGAACACCATGACTCAGCAACGGGAGACCTCTAAGACGTATAGGCAGTTACTTACCCTCCCTTTCTTCCCCTTCCTAAGTAAAAACTCCACTCCACGTGTGAGTGTCCTCATAAAACACATTCTACAGTGCTGGGAGCGCAGTGCCACACCACCACCAGACAGTTGACAGGAAAGCCAAGTAACAGAGTAACACTGTAGCAGAACTGAAATACACTGTGAAATGCTTGACGGGTATTTTTCCTGTGGTCTTACTATCATTACTCTATTTCCTTTTATAATTTTTATTTTTTAATAATAATCCTTATATATTATGTTTTATAAATTATATATTATAGTGTATATATGTATGTATGCATATGTGTACATATATGCATATGTGTATATATATATATACTAGTATACATATATATACTAATAGTATAAATGTACTGTTGAAAAGCATCCTTAAAAATTTTTACTATATCTAGAGTTTCTTGCTGAATGTTTATTAAATGCTATTTTTCCACCCTAAAGAAAGGTTTAGGAATTTATATCATACTGCACATTATTTGCATATTTATTAATTATTTGTCATGATATTTAAGCAAGCAGCTTTAATTCACAAAGACTGGCAAATATAGTAGTAGATAGAACTATATTTTTCAGTTTTGCAGAGTTTTTGTAAATTTTATTTGTCTTTTATACAGTGGGTTCTGCAATTGTATAAGCTTAATTTTTAAAAGACCAAGAAAGAAAGAAAACTTTTGGGGGGGGGGGCATAAATTTCAAAATATTACATCTATGCATTCTTTTTGGAGTAAGGCATTCTGGACAAGAGAGAAAAAAAACCAAAACACTACAGGTAGAGGTCAAACTGTTTTGTTTCTGACAACAAGGTCTTCCTTCAAGGACAAGCTAGTCCAAATTATTTTAATTCCATCTGTTCCATTTGTATGCTACACAGTATTTGAGTTTGAGTACCTCAGTGCTTTCCTCTGCTTCTGGGGAAAGGATTGAGCATTTTTGGTGTTTACCAACATTTTTTTACCATAATTTGAAATTATTGACATTAAGGAAATAATACAAGCCAAAGGAATACCACAGCCCTGCTAAAACTTCTCCACGGGAGGTAATTTTTGATTCAGCTCATACTTTCAGCGCTGCCCCTCCCTAATTTGCAGGTTTCTGTCTATCAGACACACACATCTGAGCTCTGGTACATTCTTGAAAAGCTTTTGCGTGCAAAATAAAATACCTTACGGCAACTTGTCAAAAATATAAAATAAAATCAGCTTTCAATTAAGATAAAAATTGAGAACCCTGACACTGCATAGCAATACTGAGGAGTGAGTCAATCCTACTAATACTGCATCACCCTTATCCTAACTCGGCACATTCTCCCTTGGAATTTACTAACCTAGAGAAAAATTTCGGACTTACCTCATATGTTGAATTATCTGACGTTCTGGGTATAGTATTTATTGCAAACTGTCCATTTGAATGAATGCAGCGACAGTTACACCACAGTACGTCTCTCTCCTGCAGCAGAAAGCAAGTTAAAAGGACTTCAAGCTGTGACCTCAGAGGCAGGCACAGCCGCTCCCATCCTTCAGCCAACCTTCTGGGGAGAGCAGGTTAGATGACAGTAAAGCTGGCTCTCTACATAGCAATACTTTCAAATAAAGCATTCTGTGCTGGGAGCTGTGGGATTTACATCCAAATTCAGCTGGCTAGAGTCAATGCTGCTTCTATGCCTGAAAATATTAAGCATTTCACTGCAGTCACTTAATGCAAGAAACTATCTGAGGCGACTTCACAAACCCTGTCATTCTGTTCGGAGACTAAAGAATGAGCACCGCATGCATAATTCATGCATTAAAATCTTCAATGCACTTCCTGTAGCCTCTGTTCTATCCAGTAATGGGCTATTGATCACCTCATCGCTAAGACAATTGGAGGTACACGATTGGTTTATTTCCACAAATAAAATTACAACCTAAATCACAGGCAGAAGCCTCCAACCCTGCAGCATCCACTCGAGTAAAACAGTCACATAAACGAGATGGCATTCGCATACTGCAGAATGTTTAAACTGGACTCTTCCACAGAAATGCTATAGCATCTATTTTCTTTTATTCAAAATACATACTTTCTGTGGGTTTAGGCTGAATATTTTATATTAGAAGTGAAGTATACAGAGTTGATCTTTTCCTACCCTTTCGGGAAAATCAACAGGGCTAAACGGAAAATTAAGAAAAAAATAAAACACAAAGAATGGTGTATTGGTATAAATCATAGAAGTTTTTCTCTGGTTTCATTTGAATAACATTTCTTAGAAGACTTTAACTTAAAAACAATTAATTTTTATTTCAATAATGTGGAGGAGGATTTCTTTTTTTTTAATCATCATAGTGGGTACATCATTGTTCCTCACTGTTAACTATTTTGGATCATGAGCACCTGTGCTCTGGGTGTGTCAGTAGTTCTGAGAGCCCTTTCTCTCAGAATTTAAGCTCCTAAGAACACGCCATGATTTCTACTAGTCTTTTTTCACTGCCTCAAAAAAGTAAGCTTTAAAACAAATTGTGCTTTTTATTATGCTAATATTCATCAGGAGAAAACATAGGTAGCATTTTAAAATATCACAGTAGTATAATATTTTTTAAAATTACCATAATGGGAGATCCATGTAAAATAGCAAATGCATTTATGTACAAGAAATGTTTGTCTATTTCCCAAAGTATCTTAATTGTAAAAACGAATTAAGCTTTATACACCAAAGAGGACTGATGTTATTGAGATCATTTAGAAGCCTAATGCCATGTCTTTCCAAAGGCTCTTCAATGGTGATTTGCAGTCAATAAGCCAGTAACAACTGATACCAGCATGAGAGGGTAGTAGGAGCCCTGATGACAATAGCAATGGAGTTCAGGGATGTTCAGGGAGACGGCTCTTCCTTCCAAGTACAGTAAGAGCATAATCCCTGCTAGGCCATTGAGAAAATAGGTGCACCTAGCTGATAAAGATTATGCTAAAATATTCTAAAGGTGTCTGAGAAATTAACTATCCAATTACTAGGTACATTATATATTCCATATTCTGCAATGTTTTGTTTTGCCCAAGCCAGATTATTTTTGTGTGTTTACATATATACATAATAAAATTTACATAATAAAATTCAAGTAAACTACAAGACCTTATTTTATAACATTTATCAGAGTAATATTCTTTATACGGAAGATCTCAAACACTTAAAAATTGCAGAAGGTATAGTTAAGGATTAATTTCCTGCCAAGAGTTGTATCAATTTAATCATTTAGAGAAGCAATTTTATATGAAGATAACATCTCTTTTAAAAATAGTAGAAAATTGAAAACTTTGAAATTTAAGTTATCATGTGTAAGGATATAGAGTACATTCATTTAAGAGATATAGATGGCTGAAAAAACCAAAAATAATTACAAACGTAAGCATTGAAAATTTAAGTTCTCTGAAATGACATAATTCAATAGTGCATAACCGGGTGGATAGGAAAAGCATTAGCTTTGTCCTTCTCTTCTTCTGCAGTGAGTGAGAGGAAGGAAAATATCTTTTCTCACATACAAATATCCAAGACCCAAGTCTAAAATGGTGATGGCAACTTTTCATCTACTTTGTGAATTTTCAGATTCAGTTGTTTTAAAGTTGAGGAGAGAGATGAAACACACACACACACACACACACACACACACACACACACATCATCATCATCAACCGAGAAAAGACCAAGATTAGAGTCAGCAAAGAAGAGAAGAGTATGGCATGAGAAAGGCTATGGAGATAGTAAGTCCCTAAGAAATCAGAGTGGGGGCAGCAAGTAAACCTTGAAGGGAAACACCTGAGTAAAAATAATCAGTTGTACTCCCAGATAAGATGAAGCCTGAGAATGTAATAAGAACCAATTTCCACTTTCCAGAAGTCTGGCTATGCCTGAGAAACACACTTAACCAATCTTTTCAAATGGATGGAAAACAGAGATGGCTCTTTTAGATGAATTTGATCTCTTTGCAGATCTAGAGGATTTCCAATATTTTAAATTTATAATGCATGTAAAATATGGAGTGAACTCTGTAATGTACAATAGGGTCAATAAAATGAATCAAAATTTGTGAATAAATCAAAACATATTTAGTTGCTAATTTTGCAATATCTATATATAATAAGATATATACCTAGCCTGCCTGTCATTTGGAAAAAATGCATAATTTATATCCACTATAAGAATACATAATGCCATGTAGAAGTAGGAAAATAATTTAGCCTGCCAAAGTTTCTACATTTCTGAACTCAAGGGTTGTGGGAGCAGACTGCGTTTATTCTCTGAGATTTAAGACATTCTTTCCTATTTTCTCAAGCTGTCCTACCCATAACATAGTCGTCCCCTAATCATAACACATTCATTCAATCAAAAAATATTTCTTATGTACTTTCTGTATGAAACAAATTGTACTATATGCTAGGAAGACAAATATATATAGTGGTTGCCCCCAAGGTATTCATTCTTTAGTGAGGAAAACAAGAAAAGACATAGATACAGAATGATGAATACAATTACCTCTGATACATGTTAAGGTATGCAAATGAGGTAATTACTAAAGTATGCTGTGCCTGTATGCTAAGTAATTGATAGATAAGTGTTATATATGAGGCATAGAAGCAGAAGGAATATTGGCATCACCAACTGCTCATAGGGCATTAGGAAATGATTCATGGAAGGGGTGCTATATAAAGAAACTGTGCGGTAAATAGAACTAACATGGGCTTTAATGTTTGACAAATTTGAAATTAAGTTCAAGCTTCGTCAGTTTGCTACCCAACCAAACTTGGGTCCGTTTGCCCTGCACAGTAAAGCCAAGGTTGACACTGGGTTATAGTGAAGGAAAGTGCAGCATTTATTGTAAGGCACCAGACAAGGAGTCTGGGGCAGCTAATGCTCAAAAAACTCAAACTCCCAGATGAGTTTCAGGGAACATTTTTAAAGGCAAGGTGAGGGAGGGGAGTCCTGGTGTATGTGATCAGCTTGTGCACAATTCTCTGATTGGTTGATGGTGAGTTAAGAGGGCAGTGTCACAGGGGTTAACATTATCAATCCTCAGGCTCCAGTAGATCAAGGTCATCAAGTAGTTAACTTCTTCCATTTGGTGGGGGTGTTAGCATCTGTTACAAAACTCACGAAATATGTTTCAGATACCGTTATCTAGGTATTTCAGGGAGGAACTAAAGATTCTGTGAATGCCACATGGCTGATTTACTGTTAAAATTGTTACCAGTTCTCCTGGTTCAACTGCTACTTTTGTCACTACCTGTTCACATCTTTTTGATCATTAATTCTTTTTTTTTATTGGAGTATAATTGCTTTACAATATTGTGTTAGTTTCTGCTGTACAATGCAATGAATCAGCTATATGTATACATGTATCCCCTCCCTTTTGGACCTCCCTTCCACCCACCCCCCCCATCCCACCCATCTAGGTTATCACAGAGCACCAAGCTGAGCTCCCTGTGCTATACAGCAGGGTCCCACTGGCTATATCTTTCACACATGGTACTGTATATATGTCAATCCTAATCTCCCAATTCATCCCACCTTCCACTTCTCCCACTGTGTCCACCCTTCTGTTCTCTACACCTGTGTCTCTATTCCTGCCCTGCAAATAGGTTCATGTGTACCATTTTTCTAGATTCCACATATATGCGTTAATATATTGTATTTGTTTTTTCTATTTCTGACTTACTTCACTCTGTATGACAGACTCTAGGTCCATCCACATCTCTAAAATGATTCAATTTCATTCCTTTTTATGGCTGAGTAATATTCCATTGTATATATGTACCATGTCTTCTTTATCCATTCATCTGTCAATGGACATTTAGGTTGCTTCCATGTCCTGGCTATTGTAAATAGTGCATAGACATTTCTCCAAAGAAGACAGACCAAGAAGCACAAGAAAAGATGTCCAACATCACTAATTATTAGAGAAATGCAAATCAAAACTACAATGAGGTATCACCTCACACAGGTCAGAATGGCCATCATCAAAAAATCTACAAACAATAAATGATGGAGAGGGTGTGGACAAAAGGGAACACTCTTGCACTGTTGGTGGGAATGTAAATTGGTACAGCCACTATGGAGAACAGTATGGATGTTCATTGAAAAACTGAAAATAGAACTACCATATGACCAAGCAATCTCACTACTGGGCATATACTCTGAGAAAACCATAATTCAAAAAGACACATGTACCCCAATGTTCATCAATCATTAATTCTTGAGCCAGGCCTTTGTGACTCAGGGGATGCCTGGAAGACTACAGCTTTTCAACAAACAAAAGGCAGGGAGAAAATATGGGCGGAGGGATCTGTTGCAGGAAAGCACAATAAGGTCTTGTTCATGTGACCTTGGACGTGCTACCCATACTCCATGAGCATGAGTTTTATCATGTAGAAATCTAGTTAAATATCTATCTCTTTATCTTTTTATAAGAATTAAATAAATGGCTTACAGAACAATAATTAAAACTACAGTTTTTGTAGTCATCCAGATGAGAGTTTAAATCTTGCCTTAATTTCCTCATCTCTAAATGGAAATTTCATTGCCATCACAGAGTTATTAGAAAATTCAAATAATACAATGTCTTTGTGTCACTTAACACAGTTTCTGACACAGTGAGGACTTTAGAAACATTAATTTATTTTCTCCAAAATCTTAGTCTTGAAGAAAAGGCTTGAAGGGAAAGTCATTTTTAGTAAAGAGAAAAGTATGCATTTGTAGAGACAGGACATCACATGATATGCTTGAGAAACTGAAGTATCTATATTATGATACTTTTGGATACAATAAACATTTTGTCAGGTGATGAGGCAAAATTATACAAAATCCGATAGTATAGGACTCTTTTTAAAAACTGTTAAAATCATGATTATATACCACATTTTTAATCTGGGAAGGAGTTTGAAGCTATTCTACACAGAAAGAGATATTTAAAGATTTCACCAAGAGAGTAAAACGACTAGATTTTGTGGCTAGAGGATAGATTGGATGCAGTAACCAGATTAAAAAATGTGTTTAATAAGATATGATTTTAGTCTACCAGAAGTGATGAGGGCCTGCACAAAGCAGAGATAGGGATATTCTAGAGATATTTAAACATTAGAGCATAGGACTAAGTAGGATTAAGAGAGAGGGAGAAATCATGGAAGACTTTAGGACTTGAGTCACTCAGTGTCCTTCTCTCATCCCTATCCAAGAAAAAAAAAAAAAAAAGAAGAAGAAAAGAAGAACCACCGATATTATGAGAAGATGGTGAGGTAATGAGATTATAATATTAAATGAAACAAAGGAGAGGCAAACCAGAAGAAAGATGAAGAGTTGGTAAAGAATTGGACACTTATAGAGCTTCCAGTAGACACTTGGATAATGAAGCTATAGCTCACTAAATAGGTTTGGAAGTGGCCAGAATTGTTTAAGCTATGGAAGTGGAGGAAACAACTCAGGGTTGAAGGTGTACAGAAAAAAGAAGGTGGAGGATGAAACCCTGAGATGTAGATAAGAAAATGTACATAAAAGCCTTAAATTAAATAAATATCTTGACATAGTTAATAAGTTGACTACAAAAGGGAAACCTGCTAATATATGTTAAACATATACTATAAGGCTAGAACATGCTTAGTACTTTAATAAATTTATTTGATTTGATCATCACAAAGCTCTCATGAGATAAGTAACATTTACCTCCACTTATCAATGAAGACTCTGGCTCAAAGAAAGGCTGAGAAATTTGGCCAAGTCACATGACCAATGAACAGGTAAGCCTGAAGTCACATCTAGATTTTCCAAGTTCACAATTCACACCTTAAACCACATCAAGCTGCTGAACCACTTCTAAGAACCACAGTCCTAACAGAAGGCATTCTCTCCATCTCTGCTTTTATACATCCCAGAAGATCAACAAAAAGTAAGTTTTCTATTAAAAGTATACAAAACAAGTATGTCTGGTAATCACTACTTGTTTTAAAAATAAGAGAAAAAAATTAAAATATGGAAAAGAAAAATCATTTATTATTGTTCCAAATACATAATATTTTATATATCTATATATTTATCTCCAAATGCACAGTATGTAATTATGTCTAAACTAGTTTATAAAGAAGACATTACCATTGCTTTCGATAGGTAAGAAAAGAGGCTGAAATAGTTTTCAGTAACTTTCTTAAGGGTACATAGATTAAAGAATAAGACAAATTTCCACATGACCAAAGCTCAGGTTATTACACTGTAATATCCTTTAACAACATTGTTTTTTAATTCACCAAGAAATGAACAAAATAGAGCTACAACCATCAACATAGATGGAGCTTGCATGCTTAATGCTGAAGAAAAAAAGTGCAGAACTCATATATCATAATTCCAATTACATAAAATTTAAAAATAAGCAAATGGTATGATATTATATTTTGCCTAAAGGTATATGTAAATAAGATACATGAAAATTAAGGTCTGGATATAAATTCCAAATTCTGGATCGTATTTACTTCTGGGAAGAGGAGGAAGGGCATTATTGGGGGGGGAGGATATAGAGAATTTTATTTGCATAAAATACTTTTATTTATTAAGCTGGTAGTGGGCACACATCTTTCAGTTAAATAAAGAAGAAAATAGCTATAGGGAACAGGTATCCAAACATGTCCCAAAATTTGAGATACTTGTACATTGTCCATACAACATTAAAGAATTCTTAGTTCCATTAATATACCCAACATTTTCTCAATATTTCAGTTAGCGTACAGCGCTTAATATACCCAAATGATTTCCAAGGTCTCATACAAATCACCCAACTGTAGTTCAACTTGCATATAAAATGAACCTAATAAGATTTCTGCTAATGGTTACAAGTATAATTGAAAAATATAACTTGAAGTTTTTTCAGTCTATGAAGTTTTTTAAGTCTAAATAATTATAATAATCCCTATTTAATTATATTTACTTTTAGTTACTTTTAGAGAAGCAGTTTTCCTTTTTAAGGTGCTAAATACCCTTGGAAGAAGACATATTTAACTTCAGGTCAGAGATACCAGCAACCAGTTCCATCCCATGAGATTCACTGAACACCTCAGTGAACATGCCAGTATGTATCTCTAGATACACATTAAAAAATAATTTTACAAGTTTAATCCTGCTTCTTTTTTCTAGTAACAAATTTAAATATTTGCAAAATAGTCTGGTCTAAATAAATATCTAGTCTCAAGACAATTTAGATTTACTTCATTATGTCTCAATTTCTTTTATACAAGAAAAGTGTCTACTCTCTTAGGTCTTTAAGATTTTGAGCTTTTGAAAAGAATGACTTGACTCGTAAGTAACTCCTTTAAGAAGGTTTAGAAAAATAAGGTTTATTGTATGAATTCACAAATGAATAAATGTCAACAACAAAATAAATGACACATTCACTACAATAGTTGATTAACCCATTAAAAACACAAACTCCTTTTATGGACTTTATACAAGTTTTAGCCTCACTATCACTAAAAAGTACTTAATTAAAAACTTCTAAATAGATGTATTTTAAAAATTACCACATCATGATTATACTGCAGAAGTTTACATTGTGTGTGTATATGTGGATGTGCATATGAATGCAAATATTAAAAAAATTTAATGGCAGTATACTATATTTCACATTAGTGTACATGTAACATCATACAACTTGTTGAATTGTCACAAACCAGCACAGCTATGTCACCGACACTCAGATCAACACACAATACATTACTAGGAGCCCAGAGGCCCTGTGTTCTCCCTTCCATCCTCCACCACCCACAAAGATAGCTATTGTCCTGAAGGCTAACATCCTAGATTAGTTTCACCTGAATTTTTACACAACCTTTAAAAACCAATGTCTAGTGCTGTAGAATTCTCTAGATATAAAATCATTTCAGAAATAAGTTTGGACAGTTTTTATTCACACTCTTTCTATTCTTTTTTGACCACAGGTTCAAGGTAAAATGTAAATGTTATACTTTCATTTAATAAGGCAATTTTTTATAAGTTCTTTTTTATATGAATATTTTGCAATGCATTTTATTTTTCTACCAAAACTAGGTCTCATAGCAGGATATTAATATTCCAGTAAGTCCTTTTGTAAAATATTGGTTTTCATAGAGTCATTGCATAAGGCAATCAACTTTGCTTCTTCATAAGGAGTTTTATCTTTAAACTTGCAACTGTAATTTCCTGGAAAATATTTCGTCATAGACATTTGTCCTGTTAAATTGAAGAGGCACTCATAAAGTATCTTTAAAATATAACTAATATTTTATTTGTAGGGAGTGGGTATGGGGATCTTTCTGAACAAAGTGACACTTAACTGAAATAAATAAGAGTTTAAATTAAAAATAGATGATTGATTGAACATAGGGATTGAAAGTCTTATTTTAAATATAAGAATAACATATGATCTAGACTGACCCTTGGTGCAAAATTGTCAGATGCAAAACTCTTATCTAGCATATGACCCAGTAAAAATTATGTTTGAAAAATAATCCAAATAAACAATACAAAGAAAAACAGGTATATGAAATAGAAGGAAAAAAAACTGGCTTGGGGCATGCAGGTATTAATGCAAAAACACCTTTCTTCCAGTCCAGTTAACATTGACTTGAGCACTTTTTTTTTTCTAAAAATATTCATTGACGTGGGAAATATTCACTGACATGGGCTATAGGTCAAAATCTCACTTAGAATCAGTGGTCTGTTGGAGCCAGCCCATTGTTAGATACCATTTTAAATTTCAGGATTTTGCAAGACAGTTGTTAAAGACAGTCATCATTAATAATTAAATGATATAAACTTTACCTTATGTACTTGCATAACTTGACAGATAATGTATACTGAATTTAAACTTATATCTCCATCCAAAATTTCTTTTCTGAACTCCAGACCCATCAGCCTACTTTTGTACTTGATGTTTTATACTTGTATATCTCAGGCAGTTCACAAATGAACTCGACTTCCTTTCTCTAAATTTAGTTTTCCTTTTTCTCTTCTGTGCTAGGAAATGGTACCATCATCTACTAATCTACTCATTCCAGAAACTGAGATATCACCTTTTTTACTTGAAAGATCATCTATATGCTGATAAACTCAAATTTTGTCTGTAGGCAAGAGATCTTTTCTGAAATTCAACACATCAACTTCATAGTTCTACTTGGTTATATCTCACTCTTAGATAACTGAATTCCCAATATTTTCCCCAAATCTGATCATCTCCATTCCTTCCTATCCTAGTAAATGACATCACCCTACACCATCCTATTTATGCTTAAAGCCTACAGCTTCAACCCTCTTTTCTACCACCTAATTATATACTGTATCCATCTACTTTTTCCTGTCTTTATTGTCAATAGCAAAGTTCAAGCTATCAGCATCTCTCAGACTATTGAACCACTCTTATAAATGAGCTCCCCATATCTACTCTGCTGCTGTCTAATCCATACCAAATACATAGTGAGATCACCTAAAAGGATATGTTAAAAATGCCAATGTCATCATATTGTTTACTGGTATAAAAATATTCAGTGTTTTCCTGAGCTACAATTAAGATAATATTCAAAATCTTCAACATAGCATATAATGTCCTGTTGGTCTCCAGCCAACCCTATAGCTTCATCGTGTTCTCTTTTCCCCTTCCTTCACTGTATTCTAGCAACTCTGGCCATCTTCCTGTTTTTCCTAACTTTAAGACTTTATTCTTCCTCTGTCAGGAATTTTTTTTCCAAATATTTGCTTGGCTAACTGACTTATCTTTCAGGCTGTATATTCTACTTTACAAATTTGCAAACTTGGATACTTCCTTCTGTAATTCACTCTTGCAATACTCAGTAATTTTCCTTTATAGCTGATCAAAATTATAATTAAAACCACACTTTTATAATTGTTTAGTTAATGTCTAACTCTTCCACTATAATATAATTTTCACTACAGCAAAGATCATATTTGTTTCATTTGCCTTTCATTTATCACAGGTATGATGTGCATCACTGTGATTACTACACAGGGTACCAAATATGTGCTGAATGCATGGAAGAATGAATCAATCACAGTGTGTGCTTATATTAGAGGGTCTGATTCTTTAAGTTTGAATTATCAGGCACTATGATAGAGTTGAACAGATAGAACTGAGCTGCTTGCCTTTGAATAAATGTTTCATTTATTTCAGATCTTTGGCTAAGAATTCTTGTGTATTAAACTGCTTTCTAAAATTCTGCACCACTTATCTCTGTCCCAGGATTTTGACTCCCTAGCTTGTCAAACCTGTACCGGTCAGTAGACTTTGACCTGTTGTTACTCATGCTGGACATTCTGCTCTGATTTTGTGTCCAAACTCATTTATCCTTAAGTGGAGAAGTTTTATTACCTCCACAACCTCACCTATGTCCTGACCTACTTGAATTCTCTGTTGTTTTATATACCCACTTCGGTGCAGCCTAAAACAGAACACTGATTAACTTCTATTAATTCTAACAACTTTAGCTGTTGTTTTAACTTTACTTTCTCTAGGGAGATTCTCCTCAGCCTTTTGATAATTTTCTTAGCTGGCTCTTAAATTTCTAGTAGTTTAAAGCTGATGTGTTCAAATTTGGTGTGACGATAACTGCCAGAGATGTTGAAAGAGGCTTGATGGCTTGAATGTATCTAACTTATGGTTTTCAGGGTGTGATCTATTTCTGTACTCTCACTGATTAAGCTGTCTGTTTCCTTCTTCATTAAAACTGGGAAAGCCCTAGTTGCTGAAGATGCTTATTAATAATATTTTTCAATTTAATAAGTTCACAAGTATTGCTTAACAGTAGAGAACGTTGCCTAAACAAAGAAAAATAATAGAGTATTTTTTCTCCTAACTTGCATTGTTCATTGTTTTCAAATATATTTTTCTTGCCTTCCCAATGTGTTGTAAAGAGAGAGGTGGTGGATCTAATAGTTGAAAGCATAAGCTTTAATTTCTTACACCCTGGAGTTTAGTACCATGTTTTACATTTACTTGCTGTTTGTCCATAGCCAAGTTACTTAAGCCCTTTAAATCTCAATATCTTTATTTGTTAAATGAAATAACAATAATAATGCCTCCATAATAGGAATACTGTGAGATTTAATTAAATGAAAGAACATGAAAAAAACTTACCTCATATAGCACTTCAACATAGTGAGTGTTAACATTTGTTAGTTACTTTTATCGCATAAACTCCTTGCAATCTAGCATCATGCTTTATACTGCTGATAATAGGCATCTAACACAGAGCTTACATAAAATAGGTTTATGACAAATGCTTATTGATTGATTGATAAATTCAACCAGATTTTCTTTCTGAGTCTTTTTGTTTTATCAGATTTTAATGACTCAGAAGATGCTATCTCAGGAAAAGGCCATCACTCAGATTTGAAAGAGAGATTAAAAGCTAGTTTACAGGAAACAAAAGATAAAAGTGTTCAGCACCACTAAATAGGCCTTACAAGAAATGTTAAAGGGACTTCCTTAAGTGGAAAAGACAAGATTACAACTAGATATATAAAAATTTTGAAAGGAAAAATCTTATTGGTAAAGGCAAATATACAGTAAATGTAGTAAGTAAACACCTTTAAAGCTAGTAGGAAATTTAAAAGACAAAAGTAGTAAAATCAACTATAGCGACAATAAGTAAAGGGATATACAAAACAAAAAGATGTAGAATATGATGTCAAAAACATTAAATATGGAATGGGTAGTAGAAATGCAGGGTTATTAGATGCATTTGAACTTTAGGGATCATCAACTTAAAATAATCATGTATACACATATATAGGTTAGTATATGTAAATCTCATGGTAACCAAAACCCAAAAATCTGCAATAAATACACACACAAAAAAGAGAAAGGAATCCAAATGTAACACTAGAACAATCATCAGATCACAGGGGAAGAAAGAAAAAAAAAGAACTACGAAAATAAGCCCAAAACAATTAACAAGTGGCAATAAGTACATACCTATCAATAATTACATTAAGTGTAAATGGACTAAATCCTCCAGTCAAAAGACATAAACTGGCTGAATGGATAAAAAAACAAGATCTATATATATGCTGCCTATAAGAAACTCACTTCAGATCTAAAGACACACAGACTGAAAAGGAGAGAATGGAAAAAGGAATTCATTGCAAATGGAAACACAAATAAGCTGGAGTAGCAATACTCATATCAGACAAAGTAGGCTTTAAAACATAGAATGTAACAAGAGGCAAAGAAGGTTATTATATAATACTAAAGGGATTGATCAAAAGAAGATAAAATAATTGTAAATATATATGCACCCAACATCGAAGCACCTAAATACATAAAGTAAATATTAGAAACCATAAAGAAAGAAACTGACAGTAATAAAATAGGGGACTTTAACACCTCACTTCCGTCCTTGGGGAGATCATTCAGAAAGAAAATCAATAAGGAAACAGTGGCCTTAAAAGACACATTAGGTTATACGGCCTTAATAGATATATAAAGAACACTCTATCCCATAGCAGCAGAATACACATTCTTTTCAAGGGCACATGAAATATTCCCCAGGAGAGATCACATGCTAGGCCATGAAACAAGCCTCAATAAATTTAGGAAGACTGAAATCATATCAAGCACCTTTTCCAACCATAAAATGCTATCAGACCAGAAATCAGCTACAGGAAAAAACTTACAAAAACCACAAAAACGGGGAGAGTAAACAATATGCTACTAAACAACTGAAGAAATCAAAGAGAAAGTCAAAAGATACCTGGAGACCAATGAAAATGAAAACACAATGATCCAAAATCTATGGGATGCAGTAAAAGTAGCTCAAAGAGGAAAGTTTATAGTGATACAAACCCACCTCTCGAAACAAGAAAAATTTCAAGTAAACAGCATAACCTTACAGCTAAAGGAGCCAGAAAAAGAAGAACAAACAAAACCCAAAGTTAGTAGAAGAAAAGAAATAATAAAGATCAGAACAGAAATAAAGAAATAGAGACCAAAAAATAGTAAATATTAATGAAAGAGCTATTTCTTTGAAAAGATAAACAAAAGTGATAAACCTTTAGCCAGACACATCAAAGAGAGAGAGAGAGAAAAGAGATGTAAATAAAATTAGAAGTGAAAAATGAGAAATTATAGCCAACATCACAGAAATACAAGAGATCATGAGATATTACTACAAACAATTATACACCAATAAAATGGACAACCAAGAAAAAATGAACAAATACCTGGAAATCAGATCATTTACCAGTAATGAAACTGAATCAGTAGTTAAAAATAAAACAACTCCCAACAAACAAAAGTCCAGGACCAGACAGCTTCACAGTTGAATTCTACTAAACATTTAAAAAAGAACTAATGCCTGTCCTTCTCAAACTATTCCAATATATTGAAGGAGGGATGCCTCCAATCTCATTCTGAGGCCAGAATCATCCTGGTACCAAAACCAGACAAAAACACTACAAAAATAGAAAATTAAAGGCCAATATCACTGATGAACATAGATACAAAAATCCTCAATGAAATATTAGCAAACTGAATACAACAATATATTAAAAGGATCATACACCATGATCAAGTGGGATTTATCCCAGAATGCAAGAATGGTTCAATATCCATAAATTAGTCAATGTGATACACAAAGGATAAATGAAGGACAAAAATCATATGGTTATCTCAATAGATGCAGAAAAATCTTTTGACAAAATTCAACATCTATTTATGATGAAAAACTCTCAACAAATTGGGTGTGGAGGGAACATACCATATAATAAAGGCCATATATGGCAAACCTAAAGCCAGCATCATATTCAGTGATGAAAAGCTGAAAGCCTTTCCTCTAAGATCAAGAACAAGACAGGGATACTCACTCTCACCACTTTTATTCAAAATAGTATTAAAATCCTAGCCACACAATCAGACAAAAAATATAAATAAAAGGAATTCAAGTTGAAAAGGAAGAAGTAAAACTGTCACTGTTTGCAGATGACATGATATATATAGAGAGAGAAAATCCTAATGATGCCACCCTAAAACTATTAGAACTAATAAATAAATTAATTAAAGTTGCAGGATAAAAAATTAACGTACAGAACTCTGTTGTGTTTCTATACACTGACAACAAACTATCAGAGAAATTTAAAAACAATCCCATTTACCATCACATCAAAAACAATAAAACACCCAGGAATAAATCTTAAGAGGTAAAAGACCTGTACTCAGAAAACTATAAGAGGGTGATGAAAGAAACTGAAGGTGACACAAATGACTGGATAGATATATCATGCTCATTGGAAGAGTTAATATTTTAAAAATGACCATACTACTCAAGGCAATCTAAGATCCAGTGAAATCCTTATCAAAATACTAATGGCATTTTTCATAGACTAGTGCAGATCATTCTAAAATTTGCATGGAAGTACAAATGACCCCAAATAGCCAAAACAATCTGGCAAAAGAAGAACAAATTGAAGACATCACATGCCTTGATTTCAACCTATACTAGACACATAGATCAGTGGAACAAAATAGAGAGTGCAGAAATCAACCCACACTCATATGGTCAATTAATCTACCAAAAAGGAGGCAAGAATATACACTGGGGAAAAGACAGGCTGTTCAATAAATGGTGTTGGGACAACTGAACAACTACATACAAAACAATTAAACTGGGCTACTTTCTCACACCATATAAAAAAATAAGATTAAAATGGATTAGAGTTAAATCCATTCAGTGAGACCTGAAACCATAAAACTCCTAGAAGAAAACATAGGCAGTGTGTTCTTTGACATTGCTTTTAGCAATAGTTTTTGGATATGTCTCCTCAGCCAAGGGAAACAAAAGCAAAAATAAACAAACAGGACCTAATCAAACTAAAATGCTTTTGCATAGCAAAGGAAACTGTCAACAAAATGAAAAGGCTGCATATTGAATGCGAGAAAATATTTGTAAATGAAATATCTAATAAGTAGTTAATATCCAACACATACAACTAAATATGAAAAAAACAAACAACCCTATTAAAAGATGAGCAGAAGACATGAATAGATATTTTTCTAAAGAAGACATGCAGATGGCCAAAAGACAAATTAAAAGATGCTCAACATCACAAATCATTAGGGAACTGCACATCAAAACCACAATGAGATATCACTTCACACTTCCCAGAATGGCTTTTACCAAAAAGACAGCAAATAGCAACTGTTAGCAAGGATGTGGAGAAAAGGGAACCCTTGTGTACTGTAGGTGGGAAGGTAAATTGGTGAAGCCACTTTGTAAAACAGTATGGAGATTATTCAAAAAACTAAAAACAGAACTACCATACAACCTAGCAATTCCACTTCGGGATTTTTTTTTTTTTTTTCAAAGAAAAATACTAATTCGACCAGAGGGCACAGAGCAGAAGTAAGAGAACTACAATTCTGCAGCCTGTGGAAGGAAAACCACATTCACAGAAAGATACATAAAATGAAAAGGCAGAGGACTTTGTACCAGATGAGGGAACAATATAAAACCCCAGAAAAGGGGGTCTGGGCAAGATGGCGGAAGAGTAAGATGCGGAGATCACCTTTCTTCCCACAGATACATTAGAAATACATCTACACGTGGAACTGCTCCTACAGAACACCCACTGAACGCTGACAGAAGACGTCAGACCTCCCAAAAGGCAAGAAACTCCCCACGTACTTGGGTAGGGCAAAAGAAAAAAGAAATAACAGGGACAAAAGAATAGGGATGGGACCTGCACCAGTGGGAGGGAGCTGTGAAGGAGGAAAGGTTTCCACACACTAGGAATCCCCTTCGCAGGTGGAAACTGCAGGTGGCAGAGGGGGGAAGCTTCGGAGCCACGAAGTAGAGCGCAGCCACAGGGGTGCGGAGGGCAAAGCGGAGAGATTCCTGCACAGAGGATTGGTGCCAAGCAGCACTCACCAGCCTGAGAGGCTTGTCTGCTCACCAGCCGGGGCGGGTGGGAGCTGGGAGCTGAGGCTCGGGCTTCGGTCAGATCGCAGGGACAGGACTGGGTTTGGCAGCATGAACACAGCCTGAAGGGGTTAGTGCACCACAGCTAGCTGGAAGGGAGTCCGGGAAAGTCTGCAGCTGCCGAAGAGGCAAGAGACTTTTTCTTGCCTCTTTGTTTTGCGGTGTGCAAGGAGAGGGGATTCAGAGCGCCACCTAAACGAGCTCCAGAGATGGGCGCGAGCTGCGGCTATCAGCGCAGACCCCAGAGATGGGCGTGAGACGCTAAGGTTGCTGCTGCCACCACTAAAAAGCCTGTGTGCGAGCACAGGTCACTATCCACACCACCCCTCCCGGGAGCCTGTGCAGCCCGCCACGGCCAGGCTCCCGTGATCCAGGGACAACTTCCCCGGGAGAACGCACATCGTGCCTCGGGCTGGTGCAACATCACGCCGGTCTCTGCCGCCGCAGGCTCGCCCCGCATCCATACCCCTCCCTTCCCCTATCCTGAGTGAGCCAGAGCCCCTGAATCAGCTGCTCCTTTATCCCCGTCCTGTGTGAGCGAAGAACAGACGCCCTCAGGCGACCTACACGCAGAGGCGGATCCAAATCTAAAGCTGAACCCCGGGAGCTATGCAAACAAAGAAGAGAAAGGGAAATTTCTCCCAGCAGCCTCAGAAGCAGCGGATGAAAGCTCCACAAACAACTTGATGTACCTGCATCTGTTGAACACCTGAATAGACAACGAATCATCCCAAATTCAGGAGGTGAACTTTGGGAGCAGGATATATTAATTTTTTCCCTTTTCCTCTTTCTGTGAGTGTGTATGTGTATGCTTCCGGGTGAGATTTTGTCTGTATAGCTTTGCTTTCACCATTTGTCCTAGGGTTCGGTCCATCCGTTTTGTTTTGTTTTTTTTAACTTAAAATTTACTTTTTCTTAATAAATTTTTTCTTAGTAATTTTTTCCTTTTTTTATTTTAAAAAATTAAAAATTTTTTTCTTAATAAATTTTTTAATTTTTTTCTATTTTTTTATTTTAAAAAATTAAAAAAAAATTTTTTCTCTTAATAAATTTTTTCTTAATAATTTTTCTTATTTTTTATTTTAAAAAATTAAAAAAATTTTTCTTAATTTTTTTTTATTTTTTATTATAAAAAATTAATAATTTTTTAAAAAAAATTTTTTAAAAATTTTCTTAATAATTTTTTCCTTATTTTTTATTTTAAAAAATTAAAAAAAATTCTTAATAATTTTTTTATTTTAAAAAATTTAAAAAAAATTTTTTTCTTAATAATTTTTTTCTTATTTTTTATTTAGCTGGAAGGAAAACAAAGCAAAAGGACATGTTAGCAAGTGGGAAATCTACCTGCTGGGTTATAGTCTGCTTCTGAGTGGACTTGACTGCTCTGTGGGACCCAAGTGAACCTGTAGGTTTGTTTCTGTTTTCGTTTTTTTAAGCTGTGCCGCACAGCTTGTGGGATCTTAGTTCCTCAACCAGGGCTTGAACCCTGGCCCTTGGCAGGGAGAGTGATGAGTCCTAACCACTGGACCACCAGGGAATTCCCGAACCTGTAGGTTTGACTCCAGAGGGGGGTTGAATATAAATGTTGCCAGCACTTCATGGCTGCTCTTCACTGGTACTGGCCACTTGCCAGATTCTGCTCCCTCAGATCACAGTCTCCCAAAAAGGAGAATCATCTGGGACCTACCAGGCTGCACTGAATTGATCTGGTTGTGCCTTCCACACACACACACACACACACACACACACACACACACACACATAATGATTGATTGCTTAGAATGAGTTCCTCTAGGATTACCGTTTTTGGTTTTTTTTTTTTTTTCATTTCTTTTTTTTTTTTTTTCCAAACATCTTTATTGAAGTATAATTGCCTTACAATAGTGTGTTAGCATCTGCTTTATAACAAAGTGAATCAATTATACATATACAATATGTTCCCATTTCTCTTCCCTCTTGCATCTCCCTCCCTCCCACCCTCCCCATCCCACCCCTCTAGGTGGTCACAAAGCACCGAGCTGATCTCCCTGTGCTATGCGGCTGCTTCCCACTAGCTATCTATTTTACATTTGGTAGTGTATATATGTCCATGACACTCTCTTACCCTGTCACATCTCACCCCACCCCCTCCCCATATCCTCAAGTCCATTCTCTAGTAGGTCTGTGTCTTTATTCCCATCTGGCCACTAGGTTCTTCATGGCCTATTTTTTTTTTTTCCCTTAGATTCCATATATATGTGTTAGCATACTGTATTTGTTTTTCTCTTTCTGACTTACTTCACTCTGTATGACAGACTCTAACTCCATCCACCTCATTACAAATACCTCCATTTCATTTCTTTTTATGGCTGAGTAATATTCCATTGTATATATGTGCCACATCTTCTTTATCCATTCATCTGTCAATGGACATTTAGGTTGCTTCCATGTCCTGGCTATTGTAAATAGAGCTGCAATGAACATTTTGGTACATGACTCTTTTTGACCTATGGTTTTCTCAGGGTATATGCCCAGTAGTGGGATTGCTGGGTCGTATGGTAGTTCTATTTGTAGTTTTTTAAGGAACCTCCATACTGTTCTCCATAGTGGCTGTATCAATTTACATTCCCACCAACAGTGCAAGAGTGTTCCCTTTCCTCCACACCCTCTCCAGCATTTATTGTTTCTAGATTTTTTGATGATGGCCATTCTGACCGCTGTGAGATGATATCTCATTGTAGTTTTGATTTGCATTTCTCTAATGATTAATGATGTTGAGCATTCTTTCATGTGTCTGTAGGCCATCTGTATATCTTCTTTGGAGAAATGTCTATTTAGATCTTCTGCCCATTTTTGGATTGGGTTGTTCGTTTTTTTGTTATTGAGCTGCATGAGCTGCTTGTAAATCTTGGAGATTAATCCTTTGTCAGTTGCCTCATTTGCAAATATTTTCTCCCATTCTGAGGGTTGTCTTTTGGTCTTGTTTATGGTTTCCTTTGCTGTGCAAAAGCATTTCAGTTTCATTAGGTCCCATTTGTTTATTTGTGTTCTTATTTCCATTTCTCTGGGAGCTGGGTCAAAAAGAATCTTGCTGTGATGTATGTCATAGAGTGTTCTGCCTATGTTTTCCTCTAAGAGTTTGATAGTGTCTGCCCTTACACTTAGGTCTTTAATCCATTTTGAGTTCATTTTTGTGCATGGTGTCAGGGAGTGTTCTAATTTCATACTTTTACATGTTCCTGTCCAATTTTCCCAGCACCACTTATTGAAGAGGCTGTCTTTTCTCCACTGTATATGCTTGCCTCCTTTATCAAAGATAAGTTGACCATATGTGTGTGGGTTTATCTCTGGGCTTTCTATCCTGTTCCATTGATCTATATTTCTGTTTTTGTGCCAATACCAAACTGTCTTGATTACTGAAGCTTTGTAATATAGTCTGAAGTCAGGGAGCCTGATTCCCCCAGCTCCATTTTTCGTTCTCAAGATTGCTTTGGCTATTCGGGGTCTTTTGTGTTTCCATACAAATTGTGAAATTTTTTGTTCTAGTTCTGTGAAAAATGCCAGTGGTAGTTTGATAGGGATTGCATTGAATCTGTAGATTGCTTTGGGTAGTAGAGACATTTTCACAATGTTGATTCTTCCAATCCAGGAACATGGTATATCTCTCCATCTATTTGTATCATCTTTAATTTCTTTCATCAGTGTCTTATAATTTTCTGCATACAGGTCTTTTGTCTCCTTAGGTAGGTTTATTCCTAGATATTTTATTCTTTTTGTTGCAATGGTAAATGGGAGTGTTTTCTTAATTTCACTTTCAGATTTTTCGTCATTAGTGTATAGAAATGCAAGAGATTTCTGTGCATTAATTTTGTATCCTGCTACTTTACCAAATTCATTGATTAGCTCTAGGAGTTTTCTGGTAGCATCTTTAGGATTCTCTATGTATAGTATCATGTCATCTGCAAATAGTGACAGCTTTACTTCTTCTTTTCTGATTTGGATTCCTTTTATTTCTTTGTCTTCTCTGATTGCTGTGGCTAGGACTTCCAGAACTATGTTGAATAATAGTGGTGAGAGTGGGCAACCTTGTCTTGTTCCTGATCTTAGTGGAAATGGTTTCAGTTTTTCACCATTGAGGACAATGTTGGCTGTGGGTTTGTCATATATGGCCTTTATTATGTTGAGGAAAGTTCCCTCTATGCCTACTTTCTGCAGGGCTTTTATCATAAATGGGTGTTGAATTTTGTCAAAAGCTTTCTCTGCATCTATTGAGATGATCATATGGTTTTTCTCCTTCAATTTGTTAATATGGTGTATCACATTGATTGATTTGCGTATATTGAAGAATCCTTGCATTCCTGGGATAAACCCCACTTGATCATGGTGTATGATCCTTTTAATGTGCTGTTGGATTCTGTTTGCTAGTATTTTGTTGAGGATTTTTGCATCTATGTTCATCAGTGATATTGGCCTGTAGTTTTCTTTCTTTGTGACATCTTTGTCTGGTTTTGGTATCAGGGTGATGGTGGCCTCGTAGAATGAGTTTGGGAGTGTTCCTCCCTCTGCAATATTTTGGAAGAGTTTGAGAAGGATAGGTGTTAGCTCTTCTCTAAATGTTTGATAGAATTCGCCTGTGAAGCCATCTGGTCCTGGGCTTTTGTTTGTTGGAAGGTTTTTAATCACAGTTTCAATTTCAGTGCTTGTGATTGGTCTGTTCATATTTTCTATTTCTTCCTGGTTCAGTCTCGGCAGTTTGTGCATTTCTAAGAATCTGTCCATTTCTTCCAGGTTGTCCATTTTATTGGCATATAGTTGCTTGTAGTAATCTCTCATGATCTTTTGTATTTCTGCAGTGTCAGTGGTTACTTCTCCTTTTTCATTTCTAATTCTATTGATCTGAGTCTTCTCCCTTTTTCTCTTGATGAGTCTGGCTAATGGTTTATCAATTTTGTTTATCTTCTCAAAGAACCAGCTTTTAGTTTCATTGATTTTTGCTATTGTTTCCTTCATTTCTTTTTCATTTATTTCTGACCTGATCTTTATAATTTCTTTCCTTCTGCTGGCTTTGGGGTTTTTTTGTTCTTCTTTCTCTAATTGCTTTAGGTGCAAGGTTAGGTTGTTTATTCGAGATGTTGCCTGTTTCTTGAGGTAGGCTTGTATTGCTATAAACTTCCCTCTTAGCACTGCTTTTGCTGTGTCCCATAGGTTTTGGGTCGTCGTGTCTCCATTGTCATTTGTTTCTAGGTATTTTTTGATTTCCCCTTTGATTTCTTCAGTAATCACTTCGTTATTAAGTAATGTATTGTGTAGCCTCCATGTGTTTGTATTTTTTACAGATCTTTTCCTGTAATTGATATCTAGTCTCATAGCGTTGTGGTCGGAAAAGATACTTGATACGATTTCAATTTTCGTAAATTTACCAAGGCTTGATTTGTGACCCAAGATATGATCTATCCTGGAGAATGTTCCATGAGCACTTGAGAAAAATGTGTATTCTGTTGTTTTGGGGTGGAATGTCCTATAAATATCAATTAAGTCCATATTGTTTAATGTATCATTTAAAGCTTGTGTTTCCTTATTTATTTCCATTTTGGATGATCTGTCCATTGGTGAAAGTGGGGTGTTAAAGTCCCCTACTATGATTGTGTTGCTGTCAATTTCCCCTTTTATGGCTGTTAGTATTTGCCTTATGTATTGAGGTGCTCCTATGTTGGGTGCATAAATATTTACAATTGTTATACCTTCCTCTTGGATCGATCCCTTGATCATTATATAGTGTCCTTCTTTGTCTCTTGTAATAGTCTTTATTTTAAAGTCTATTTTGTCTGATATGAGAATTGCTACTCCAGCTTTCTTTTGATTTCCATTTGCATGGAATATCTTTTTCCATCCCCTCACTTTCAGTCTGTATGTGTCCCTAGGTCTGAAGTGGGTCTCTTGTAGACAGCATATGTATGGGTCTTGTTTTTGTATCCATTCAGCCAGCCTGTGTCTTTTGGTGGGAGCATTTAATCCATTTACATTCAAGGTAATTATCGATATGTATGTTCCTATTCCCATTTTCTTAAATGTTTTGGGTTTGTTATTGTAGGTGTTTTCCTTCTCTTGTGTTTCTTGCCTAGAGAAGTTCCTTTAGCATTTGTTGTAAAGCTGGTTTGGTGGTGCTGAACTCTCTCAGCTTTTGCTTGTCTGTAAAGGTTTTAATTTCTCCATCGAATCTGAATGAGATCCTTGCTGGGTAGAGTAATCTTGGTTGTGGGTTTTTCTCCTTCATGACTTTAAGTATATCCTGCCACTCCCTTCTGGCTTGCAGAGTTTCTGCTGAGAGATCAGATGTTAACCTTATGGGGATTCCCTTGTGTGTTATTTGTTTTTTGTCCCTTGCTGCCTTTAATATGTTTTCCTTATATTTAATTTTTGACAGTTTGATTAATATGTGTCTTGGCGTGTTCCTCCTTGGGTTTATCCTGTATGGGACTCTCTGTGCTTCCAGGACTTGATTAACTATTTCCTTTCCCATATTAGGGAAGTTTTCAACTATAATCTCTTCAAAAATTTTCTCAGTCCCTTTCTTTTTCTCTTCTTCTTCTGGTACCCCTATAATTCGAATGTTGGCACGTTTAATGTTGTCCCAGAGGTCCCTGAGACTGTCCTCAGTTCTTTTCATTCTTTTTTCTTTATCCTGCTCTGTAGTAGTTATTTCCACCATTTTATCTTCCAGGTCACTTATCCTTTCTTCTGCCTCAGTTATTCTACTATTGATCCCATCTAGAGTATTTTTAATTTCATTTATTGTGTTTTTCATCATTGCTTGGTTCCTCTTTAGTTCTTCTACATCCTTGTTAAATGTTTCTTGCATTTTGTCTATTCTATTTCCAAGATTTTGGATCATCCTTACTATCATTATTCTGAATTCTTTTTCAGGTAGACTACCTATTTCCTCTTCATTTGTTAAGTCCAGTGTGTTTTGAGCCTGCTCCTTCATCTGCTGTGTGTTTTTCTGTCATCTCATTTTGCCTATCTTACTGTGTTTGGGGTCTCCTTTTCACAGGCTGCAGGTTCGTAGTTCCCGTTGTTTTTGGTATCTGTCCCCAGTGGCTAAGGTTGGTTCAGTGGGTTGTGTAGGCTTCCTGGTGGAGGGAACTAGTGCCTGAGTTCTGGTGGATGAGGCTAGATCTTGTCTTTCTGGTGGGCACGTCCACGTCTGGTGGTGTATTTTGGGGTGTCTGTGGCCTTATTATGATTTTAGGCAGCCTCTCTGCTAATGGATGGGGTTGTGTTCCTGTCTAGCTAGTTGTTTGGCATAGGGTGTCCAGCACTGTAGCTTGCTGGTCGTTGGGTGAAGCTGGGTCTTGATGTTGAGATGGAGATCTCTGGGAGATTTTTGCCGTTTGGTATTACGTGGAGCTGGGAGGTCTCTTGTGGACCAGTGTTCTGAAGTTGGCTCTCCCACCTCAGAGGCACGGCCCTGATGCCTGGCTGGAGCACCAAGAGCCTTTCGTCCACACAGCTCAGAGTAAAAGGGAGAAAAAATAGAAAGAAAGAAAGAAAGAGGCAATAATATATTGAAGTAAAATAAAGGTATTGTAAAGCAAAGCTATACAGACAAAATCTCACCCAGAAGCATATACATATACACTCACAAAAAAAAGGAAAAGGGGAAAAATTAATATATCCTGCTCCCAGAGTCCACCTCCTGAATTTGGGATGATTCGTTGTCTATTCAGGTGTTCAGCAGATGCAGGCACATCAAATTGTTTGTGGAGTTTTAATCTGCTGCTTCTGAGGCTGCTGGGAGAGATTTCCCCTTCTCTTCCCTGTTCGCACAGCTCCTGGGGTTCAGCTTTGGATTTGGACCCGCCTCTGCGTGTAGGTCGCCTGAGGGTGTCTGTTCCCCGCCCAGACAGGACGGGGTTAAAGGAGCAGCTGCTTCGGGGGCTCTGGCTCACCCAGGCCGCGGGGAGGGAGCGGTACGGAGGAGGCGGGGCGAGCCTGCGGCGGCCGAGGCCGGCGTGACGTTGCACCAGCTCGACGCGCGCAGTGCGTTCTCCCGGGGATGTTGTCCCCGGATCCCGGGACCCTGGCAGTGGCGGGCTGCACAGGCTCCTGGGAGGGGAGGTGTGGAGAGTGACCTGTGCTCACACACAGGCTTTTTGGAGGCGGCAGCAGCAGCCCCGGCGTCTCACGCCCGTCTCTGGGGTCCGCGCTGATCGCCGTGGCTTGCGCCCTTCTCTGGAGTTCGTTTAGGCGGCGCTCTGAATCCCCTCTCCTTGCGCGCAGCGAAACAAAGAGGCAAGAAAAAGTCTCTTGCCTCTTTGGCAGCTGCAGACCTTTTCCCGGTCTCCCTCCCGGCTAGCTGTGGTGTGCCAACCCCTTCAGGCTGTGTTCACGCCGCCAGCCCCAGTCCTCTCCCTGCGATCCGACCGCAGCCCGAGCCTCAGCTCCCAGCCCTGCCCGCCCCGGCGGGGGAGCAGACAAGCCTCTCGGGCTGGTGAGCGCCGCTCGGCGCCGAGCCTCTGTGCGGGAGTCTCTCCGATTTTCCCTCTGCACCCCTGTTGCTGTGGGATCCGTGCTGATAGCCGCGGCTCGCGCCCTTCTCTGGAGTTCGTTTAGGCGGCGCTCTGAATCCCCTCTCCTTGCCCGCCGCGAAACAAAGAGGCAAGAAAAAGTCTCTTGCCTCTTCGGCAGCTGCAGACTTTTTCCCGGACTCCCTCCGGGCTAGCTGTGGTGCGCTAACCCCTTCAGGCTGTGTTCACGCCGCCAGCCCCAGTCCTCTCCCTGCGATCCGACCGAAGCCCGAGCCTCAGCTCCCAGCCCCGCCCGCCCCGGCGGCTAAGCAGACAAGCCTCTCCGGCTGGTGAGTGCTGCTTGGCGCCGAGCCTCTGTGCGGGAACCTCTCCGCTTTGCCCTCCGCACCTCTGTGGCTGCGCTCTCCTCCGTGGCTCTGAAGCTTCCCCCCTCTGCCCCCCGCAGTCTCCGCCCGCGAAGGGGCTCCTAGTGCGTGGAAACCTTTCCTCCTTCACGGCTCCCTCCCACTGGTGCAGGTGCCGTCCCTATTCTTTTGTCTCTGTTATTTCTTTTTTCTTTTGCCCTACCCAAGTACGGGGGGAGTTTCTTGCCTTTTTGGAGGTCGGACGTTTTCTGCCAGCGTTCAGTGGGTGTTCTGTAGGAGCAGTTCCACGTGTAGATGTATTTCTACTGTATCTGTGGGAAGGAATGTGATCTCCGCGTCTTACTCTTCCGCCATCTTCTCCAATCCCCCGGATTACCGTTTTTTAAATTAGTTTTTTCTTTAAATTTAACCTTCAGTTTTGAGTCTCTTAGTTGGCTGCTGCGTCAAATGATTCTTTGGTTTTATAGGTTGCCACCCAGTGATGCCAGCTGGGACCAGCACAGCTCCAGGTGCTAGTTGCTAATTCCTATAAAATACCACCCTCCCCCACCAAAGGAGAATCATTTAAGAGTTCTTTGGACTTCATCTTCAAAAGTAGCCAGAGAATTCAAGTGACAGGGTATCCCAGAAGATCTTTTGCAGTTAGTGAAATTAGGGTATAACTAAGAACATTCAGAATACTACACACACAGTTTAGGTGATCTTGGTATAGTGGTGGGACAGCAGTGATTATAAAATTTAAGTAATTAACATGTGCATGCTCTGTTGGGGGACACTAAAGGGAAAGAGGTGTTCAGCCTAGAATAACATTTCTCAGTGGATTTCCTATGAAGTCAATGTGTCTTGTGTTAAACTTTGAAACAAATTAAAAAATTTAAAAACAGGAAAAAAAATTAAAAATTTTTTTTTCTCTTAATAAATTTTTTCTTAATAATTTTTTTCTTATTTTTATTTTAAAAATTAAAATTTTTTATCTTAATAAATTTTTTTCTTAATAATTTTTTCTTATTTTTTATTATAATAGCTTTATTTTATTTTATTTTATTTTATCCTCTTTCTTTCTTTTTATTTTTTCTCTTATTCCAAGCCGTGTGGATGAAAGGCTCTTGGTGCTCCAGCCAGGCATCAGGGCTGTGCCTCCGGGGTGGGAGAGCCAACTTCAGGACACTGGTCCACAAGAGACCTCCCAGCTCCACGTAATACCAAACGGCGAAAATCTCTCAGAGATCTCCATCTCAACATCAAGACCCAGCTTCACTCAACGACCAGCAAGCTACAGTGCTGGACACCCTATGCCAAACAACTAGCAAGACAGGAACACAGCCCCACCCATAAGCAGAGAGGCTGCCTAAAATCAAAATAAGGCCACAGACACCCCAAAACACATCACCAGACGTGGACGTGCCCACCAGAAAGACAAGATCCAGCCTCATCCACCAGAACACAGGCACTAGTCCCCTCCACCAGGAAGCCTACACAACCCACTGAAGAACCTTAGTCACTGGGGACAGATATCAAAAACAATGGGAACTACGAACCTGCAGCCTGTGAAAAGGAGACCCCAAACACAGTAAGATGAGCAAAATGAGAGGACAGAAAAACACACAGCAGATGAAGGAGCAGGGTCAAAACACACTAGACCTAACAAATGAAGAGGAAATAGGCAGTCTACCTGAAAAAGAATTCAGAATAATGATAGTAAAGATGATCCAAAATCTTGGAAATAGAATAGACAAAATGCAAGAAACATTTAATGAGGACCTAGAAGAACTAAAGAGGAAACAAGCAATGATGAAAAACACAATAAATGAAATTAAAAATTCTCTAGAAGGGATCAATAGCAGAATAACTGAGGCAGAAGAACGGATAAGTGACCTGGAAGATAAAATAGTGGAAATAACTACTGCAGAGCAGAATAAAGAAAAAAGAATGAAAAGAACTGAGGACAGTCTCAGAGACCTCTGGGACAACATTAAACACACCAACATTTGAATTATAGGGGTCCCAGAAGAAGAAGAGAAAAAGAAAGGGACTGAGAAAATATTTGAAGAGATTATAGTTGAAAACTTCCCTAATTTGGGAAAGGAAATAGTTAATCAAGTCCTGGAAGCACAGAGAGTCCCATACAGGATAAATCCAAGGAGAAACACGCCAAGACACATATTAATCAAACTATCAAAAATTAAATATAAAGAAAACATATTAAAAGCAGCAAGGGAAAAACAACAAATAACACACAAGGGAATCCCCATAAGGTTAACAACTGATCTTTCAGCAGAAACTCTGCAAGACAGAAAGGAGTGGCAGGATATACTTAAAGTGATGAAGGAGAAAAACCTACAACCAAGATTACTCTACCCAGCAAGGATCTCATTCAGATTTGATGGAGGAATTAAAGCCTTTACAGACAAGCAAAAGCTGAGAGAGCTCAGCACCACCAAACCAGCTTTACAACAAATGCTAAAGGAACTTCTCTAGGCAAGAAACACAAGAGAAGGAAAACACCTACAATAACAAACCCAAAACATTTAAGAAAATGGGAATAGGAACATACATATCGATAATTACCTTGAATGTAAATGGATTAAATGCTCCCACCAAAAGACAGAGACTGGCTGAATGGATACAAAAACATGACCCATATATATGCTGTCTACAACAGACCCGCTGCAGACCTAGGGACACATACAGAGTGAAAGTGAGGGGATGGAAAAAGATATTCCATGCAAATGGAAATCAAAAGAAAGCTGGAGTAGCAATTCTCATATCAGACAAAATAGACTTTAAAATAAAGACTATTACAAGAGACAAAGAAGGACACTATAAATGATCAAGGGATCGATCCAAGAAGAAGGTATAACAATTGTAAATATTTATGCACCCAACATAGGAGCACCTCAATACATAAGGCAAATACTAACAGCCATAAAAGGGGAAATCGACAGTAACACAATCATAGTAGGGGACTTTAACACCCCACTTTCACCAATGGACAGATCATCCAAAATGAAAATAAATAAGGAAACACAAGCATTAAATGATACATTAAACAAGATGGACTTGATATTTATAGGACATTCCACCCCAAAACAACAGAATACACATTTTTCTCAAGTGCTCATGGAACATTCTCCAGGATAGATCATATCTTGGGTCACAAATCAAGCCTTCGTAAATTTAAGAAAATTGAAATCATATCAAGTATCTTTTCCGACCACAATGCTATGAGACTAGATATCAATTACAGGAAAAGATCTGTAAAAAATACAAACACATGGAGGCTACATAATATACTACTTAATAACGAAGTGATCACTGAAGAAATCAAAGGGGAAATAAAAAAATACCTAGAAACAAATGACAATGGAGACACGATGATCCAAATCCTATGGGATGCAGCAAAAGCAGTTCTAAGAGGGAAGTTTATAGCAATACAAGCCTACCTCAAGAAACAGGAAACATCTCGAATAAACAACCTAACCTTGCACCTAATGCAATTAGAGAAAGAAGAACAAAAAAACCCCAAAGCTAGCAGAAGGAAAGAAATCATAATGATCAGATCAGAAATAAAGGAAAAAGAAATGAAGGAAACAATAGCAAAGATCAATAATACTAAAAGCTGCTTCTTTGAGAAGAGAAACAAAATTGATAAACCATTAACCAGACTCATCAAGTGAAAAAGGGAGAAGACTCAAATCAATAGAATTAGAAATGAAAAAGGAGAAGTAACCACTGACACTGCAGAAGTACAAACGATAATGAGAGATTATTACAAGCAACTCTATGCCAATAAAATGGACAACCTGGAAGAACTGGACAAATTCTTAGAAATGCACAACGTGCTGAGACTGAACCAGGAAGAAATAGAAAATATGAACAGACCAATCACAAGCACTGAAATTGAAACTGTGATTAAAAATCTTCCAACAAACAAAAGCCCAGGACCAGATGGCTTCACAGGCGAATTCTATCAAACATTTAGAGAAGAGTTAACACCTATCCTTCTCAAACTCTTCCACAATATTGCAGAGTGAGGAACACTCCCTAACTCATTCTACGAGGCCACCATCACCCTGATACCAAAACCAGACAAAGATGTCACAAAGAAAGAACACTACAGGCCAATATCACTGATGAACATAGATGCAAAAATCCTCAACAAAATACTAGCAAACAGAATCCAACAGCACATTAAAAGGATCATACACCATGATCAAGTGGGGTGTATTCCAGGAATGCAAGGATTCTTCAATATATGCAAATCAATCAATGTGATACACCATATTAAAAAATTGAAGGAGAAAAACCATATGATCATCTCAATAGATGCAGAGAAAGCTTTCAACAAAATTCAACACCCATTTATGATAAAAGCCCTGCAGAAAGTAGGCATAGAGGGAACTTTCCTCAACATAATAAAGGCCATATATGACAAACCTACAGCCAACATTGTCCTCAATGGTGAAAAACTGAAACCATTTCCACTAAGATCAGGAACAAGACAAGGTTGCCCACTCTCACCACTATTATTCAACATAGTTTTGGAAGGGTTAGCCACAGCAATCAGAGAAGAAAATGAAATAAAAGGAATCCAAATTAGAAAAGAAGAAGTAAAGCTGTCACTGTTTGCAGATGACATGATACTATACATAGAGAATCCCAAAGATGCTACCAGAAAACCACTAGAGCTAATCAATGAATTTGGTAAAGTAGCAGGATACAAAATTAATGCACAGAAATCTCTTGCATTCCTATTCACTAATGATGAAAAATCTGAAAGTGAAATTAAGAAAACACTCCCGTTTACCATTGCAACAAAAAGAATATAATACCTAGGAATAAACCTACCTAAGGAGGTAAAAAAACCTCTACTCAGGAAACTACAAACACTGATGAAAGAAATCAAAGATGACACAAACAGATGGAGAGATATACCATGTTCTTGGATTGGAAGAATCAACATTGTGAAAATGACTATACTACCCAAAGCAATCCACAGATTCAATGCAATCCTTATCAAACTACCAATGACATTTTTCACAGAAGTAGAACAAAAAAAAATCACAATTTGTATGGAAACACAAAAGACCCTGAATAGCCAAAGCAAGCTTGAGAAAGAAAGATGGAGCTGGAGGAATCAGTCTTCCAGACTTCAGACTATACTACAAAGCTACAGTAATCAAGACAATATGGTACTGGCACAAAAACAGAAATATAGATCGGTGGAACAGGATAGTAAGCCCAGAGATAAACCCACACACATAGGGTCAACTAATCTATGACAAAGGAGGCAAGGATATACAATGGAGAAAAGATAGTCTCTCCAGTAAGTGGTGCTGGGAAAACTGGACAGTTACATGGAAAAGAATGAAATTAAAACACTCCTTAACACCATACACAAACATAAACTCAAAATGGATTAGAGACCTAAATGTAAGACTGGACACTATAAAACTCTTAGAAGAAAATGTAGGAAGAACAATCTTTGACATAAATCACAGCAAGATCTTTTTTCATCCACCTCTTAGAATAATGGAAATAAAAACAAAAATGAACAAATTGGACCTAATGAAACTTAAAAGCTTTTGCACAACAAAGGAAACCATAAACAAGGCAAAAAGACAACCCTCAGAATGGGAGAAAATATTTGCAAATGAATCAATGGACAAAGGATTAATCTCCAAAATATATAAACAGCTCATGCAGCTCAATATCAAAAAAACAAACAACCCATTCCAAAAATGGTCAGAAGACCTAAATAGACATTTCTCCAAAGAAGACATACAGATGGCCAAGTAGCATATGAAAAGCTGCTCCACATCACTAATTATTAGAGAAATGCCAATCAAAACTACAATGAGGTATCATCTCATACTAGTTAGAATGGGCATCATCACAAAATCTACAAACAACAAATGGTGGAGAGGGTGTGGAGAAAAGGGAACCCTCTTGCACTTTTGGTGGGAATGTAAATTGATATAACCACTATGGAGAACAGTATGGAGGCTCCTTAAAAAACTAAAAATAGAATTACCATATGACCCAGCAATCCCACTACTGGGCATATACCCAGAGAAAACTATAATTCAAGAAGACACATGCACCCCAATGTTCATTGCAGCACTATTTACAATAGCCAGGTCATGGAAGCAACCTAAATGCCCACTGACAGATGAATGGATAATGAAGTTTTGGTACATATATACAATGGAATATTACTCAGTCATAAAAAGGAATGATATTGGGTCATTTGTAGAGACGTGGATGGATCTAGACTGTCATACAGAGTGAAGTATGTCAGAAAGAGAAAAATATTGTATATTAACGCCTATATGTGGAACCTAGAAAAATGGTACAGATGAACCAGTTCGCAGGGCAGAAATAGAAACACAGATGTAAAGAACAAACATATGGACACCAAGGGGGTAGGTGGCAGGGTGTGGTGGTGGTGGGATGAATTGGGAGATTAGGATTGACATATATACACTAATATGTATAAAATAGATAACTAATAAGAACCTGCTGTATAAAATAATAAATAAAATAAAATTCAATAATTCAAAAAAAAGTAAAAGTAGTAATTCAAAAAGATATATACACCCCTACGTTCATTGCAGCATTATTTACAATAGCCAAGATATGGAAGCAACCTAAGTGCCTATCAGTAGACGAATGAATAAAGAAGTGGTATAAATAAAAACTGGAGTGTTACTCGGCCATAAGAAAAGAATGAAATATTGCCATTTGTGACAACATAAATGGACCTAGAGCGTATTGTGCTAAGTAAAATATATCAGAGAAAGACAAATATCATATATTTCACCTTTATATAGAATAAAAGAGCAAAGTAAATGAACAAGCATAAGGGAAATTGAAAGGAGTGGGGGATGAGTGAAATAGGTGAGGGAAATTAAAAGGTACAACCTTCCAGTTACACAATAAATGAGTCATGTGGGTGAAATAAACTGTGTGGGGAGTATAGTCAATAATAATGTAATATCTTTGAATGGTAATATATGGTAACAAAACATTGTGGCAAACATTTTATAATGTATAGAAATATTGAATCAGTATTTTGTGCACCAGGAAGTAATATAGGATTGTAGGTCAATTATACTTCAAAAGACAAATAAACAAACCCATTTTTCAGATTTTTGGTTACCAGAGGCCAAGAGTGGGAGGAAGAAAAATTAGAGGAAGGTGTTTCAAAACATACAATCTTCCAGTTATAAGATAAATAAGTACTAGGAATGTAATGTACAACATGATTAATATAATTAACACTGTGGTATATTATGTATGAAAATTGTTAAGAGAGTAAATCCTAAGAGTTCTATCACAAGGAAAAAAATATTTTTTTTCTTTTATTTTGTATCTACATACAATGATGGATCTTCACTAAATTTATGTTGGTAATCATTTCATCATGTATGTAAGTCAAATCATTATTCTGTATACCTTAACCATTACAGTGCTATATGTCAATTATATCTCAATAAAACTCTAAGAGAAAAAAGAAAAATAAAATACTACCTCCCACTAGGAAAGCCATTTGTAGAAACACAAGGGTTACTTTTTTCCCAAAAAAAAAAAATGATATGAACACCTTTTAAAAGTATTTGTTATTCAAATTCTATTCAAATTTTCACTAACTCCTTAATGCTAAGATGAAAAAGAAATTATCAGGGTTTTAAAGTAACTTAAGTATTGAACATAACATAACCTTATTTTATATTCTGGCATGGTGAAACAACTAATCTTAGTGCAAGTTCTAAGTAAGAGATTGTATTATGTATACACTATTAAGTAACTACTCAATAATAGATTTTATTGTGCATAAAATATCAATTACATATAAGACATCAAACAGTGGATTTTATTATAGGTAACAGATTTTAGCATGTACCTTTGTCAAGTAATAATGGGCTACAAATATTGAATTTTTTTTGTGTGAGGAATTTTCCTAAGTACCTTACATGATTTACCAAATCTAATAATTCCATTACCAACCTTCCAACGCTTTGTTTTCATTCAGTAATGCTCCAATAATCTGAGACTGATGCATTAATTTAATTTACTAGTGTTAATTTATAAATATACAAAAAGTTAAAAAATAAGTTAAATGACAACTGGGTTTATGCCCATATCGCTTTCAGCTTGACGCAAAAGTAGTGTAGATAGAATATGGGCTTTGATACTCTGGGCTTCTGTATTGCACAGCTCTAGGGAACACCATCTGGTATCATTTTCCCTCTGCCTGAAGAACTTCCTTTGCCATTACTATGGTACAAGTCTGATGGCAATGAATTTGCTTAGCTTTTGTTTATCTAAAAAATTATTAAGTACTTATCCTACATTTTTGAGAGATATTTTGTTAGGTATGGAATTCTAGATTGACAGGGTTTTTTTTTTCCATTCTCTTTCAGTATTTTAAAGATGCTATTCTTTAAAGATGTAGGTTGTATGTGGGAGATTAGAGAGAAGATGTTACAAATGACATTGAGGATTCTGGCTTGAAACAAATCAGTGGATGTGGACACGTGTAACTGAGATTGATTAAGAAAGTACAATAAATGCAGGAAAATAAAGAATTGTAAATTGGTCAGTCCTATTCACTTCATTCTTTTTAATCCTTTTGCTCTCTGTCTCATATTTACTGACTCCTTCTTAGTTGAAACATCTCTTCAACTGGTTTCTGTTGCACTCATCTTTGCCTCTTGCTTTTCTAACCATTCCTTTTCAGTCTCCCTTGCCAGTGCAACATTTTTATTATCATCCTTTAAAGACTGAAAGATAAGAGATCTCTTCTCATTTCATTTTCTCTTCCTAGGCATTTTCATCCACCCTAAAAACTTGACCTACCAAGTACAATGAATCCAAACTTACATCTTCAGGCAAAGTGTCTTTTCTGAGCTTCAGACCCATCAATCCACTGGTCTACTTTATATTTACATTTATATTGGGTAACTGATAGGTATCTTAAACTTGGACAGTCCAAAATTGAATTCTTGACTTTTCTCTGAAACTTGGTTCCACCAGTCTTCCCTATCTTAGTTAATGGTACAAATCTCTACTCATCTGCTCATACCAAAAACCTAGATTGTATACTTTATATTTTCTTCTTCCTCTTTGGCCACTAGCCCATTGGTTTGTACTTGGTAAATATACACATATTGAATCTGTCTATTCTTTCTTTCCTCACTACCATTAACATAATCTGAGTCATCACCATGCCTTGCCTGCACTAGTATAATAACCTCCTAAAAGTTTTCCCTGTGTAATTCATGTCAAATACCTTACCATATCATCTAGAAGGATATATTTTTAATGCAGATGTCATCATATTATTTACTGGCTTAAAATTGTCCTGTGTTTTTCTACTGCAATTAAGATGCTGTTCAATTCTTCAACAGGGCATAACGGGTCTGTATCATCACTCATCTCATCTTGTGCATTCTCCCTTTATTCACTACATTCCAACCACCCTGGCCATCCTCATGTTTTTCCCCAATGTACAGACTCTGTACAGACTGCCCTCTTGGCCTAGAACGCTTTTTCCCGATCTCTTGTCTTAATCAACTTCATCTCATCTCTGAGGTTATAACTTAAAATTTACTTCCTCTGGGAACCATTCCTGATCATCCTCCTACCCTTCATCTTTGCAGGCTAGCTTAGGTATCCTGTGATTCAGTCTCACAATACTTGTACTTTTTCTGGGTAATACTTAACAGCAATCATAATTACTTAAATGTATAATAACTGTGTATTTAATGCCTGACTCTCCTAATGGCAGAGATCACACTTGTCTCACTTAATTTTTTATCTCTGTTATTTATCACTGAACTTGGCACATAAAGAGTTCCGAACATATTTTTGTGGCTCCATAGACATACGATTCAGTGGCACAATTTGTGATAGTGTTATCTATTATCAAGACCTAATTCTTCAGGATGGAAAATTGGCAACTGTGATGTGGTTGGCCTAACAGATCTGGGCTGCCTGCTTCCAAATAAACAGTTTATATTCAACTTCAGACCTTTGGCTATGGATTCTTACATTTTTAGTCACACTCTAAAATAGCTATTCTTTTGTCCCAGGATTTTTGTCTCCTCAGCTTACCACATCTGCCCTAATCTTTAACTCTGCTTTGATCCTTGATGCATATCACCCTGACCACTTTCACTTATGCTATGTAACCTATTCTTTGTGTCCAAACTCATCTTCACCTGAGTGGGAGAGTTTCATCTTCTCCATGATACTACTTAAGTTCTGTCCCTTCTGGATTTATTGTGGTCCCAGATTCTTATCTTGTATCATACTAAGAACATTCATCAACCATTGTTAATTCCGGTTATTTCCAAATTGGTATTTTTATTCTGGTGTCCTGGCGAATCTCACCTCACATCTTGTTTGTTGGTCCTTGCTGCTGTAGTGCAGTGCTTTTCAAACTTTACATGACATGGATCATTTGGTAAACTCTTTTAAAATACAAATTCCCAGGCCTCACTCTAAGAAATTCTGATATGTAAAATCTGCATTGAAGCTTCCAAATTTGCATTTCTAGTAAATTCCTGGGTCATGATGCTGATGTTGATAGTCTTAGAATCATACTTTGAATAGCACTACCGTAATAGTTTGTCAACATTTGTTAAAATCTGGTGGAAGGTGGCTGTCTGAGGTTGTGAAAACACTACAATTGCTTTAACTTTTCTTAGGTCTGGTAATCATGATCTAAGCTACTTCCCTATTTTCACTGTTGAAGCCATCAGACTCCTTCTACCACCCATGAAGACTTATCTGCTTAAAAATTCTCTTCTCTAACAAATATACCTGTTTATGTTTTCTTTTATGAATATTTAAAAGCATAGTTTTATTCTGATCACGTGTCATTGACTGCAGCCAATTTGTTTTATATTAGGAGAAGATGTGCACTTTAGTGGTTAAATACACAACATTTCATGAGCTGTAGCATGCAGTTTGGCCCTGAGTCTCACATATATTAGCTGTAAGTTCAGTTTATTCATTAGTAAAATTAGAAAGATAATAATAGCCTCATTATTAATATCTGTTTTATAGCAATGTTGTGTTGATTGGTTAAATGAAAGAATTTGGAAAAAAGAGTATTTTCCTGCCACACAGGAGTGCAGAAAATTACTAAAACTGGTACTATATTTTATTCTTATTTTTTCTCAAAGCATTTAAACCTGGCATAAATTAATGTTCAATAAAAGCTTAAAATTACAAGACTTAATTGTGTCATAATAGTTATAAACACAGTTTTGTTTAAAATTTGTAGTAAGTCTTGATCTAGTCAGGCTGCTCCAGAGAAACAAACAATAGAACCAACACAATATGTGTGTGTGTGTATAACATATAGAATATATGTATAGCATATAGAATATATATGTACAGTATATAGGATATATATGTGTTTATATATAAAAAGATTTATTCTAAGGTATTGGCTCAGGTGACTGTGTGTGGCAGGCTGGTAAGTAAGAAATCCCTAGAGTAGACAAGAAGGCTGGAAACTCGGCAGGAGTTGATGCTACAGACTTAAGGCAGAATTTCTTCTCTGGGAAACTTCAGTGTTTCCTCTTAAGGCCTTCAAATGATTGGTTGAAGCCCTCCCTCCTTATGGAGGATAACTTACTTATTTAAAGTCAACTGATTTTAGATGCTAACTACATCTACAAAATATCTTCACAGCAAAGCCAAATTAGTGTTTGATTAAACAACTAGATGTTACAGCCTAGTCAATTGACACATAAAACTAGCCATCGTAACTCCCTTATATCTACAGGACAAAAATCAAATTCTCTCTTTGTATTTAAGGATCATCTCCATGATCCAACTCCATTTCTCTCTTCTAATTTCTCCCTCCTCAGCTGTGAGACTCCTTTTCCAAGTTCCATCGTTTCCAATTATTCATCTCCATGGGAAGTACTTTCTCTTTTTTGTCTCATAGTCATTGTAACTTTCCTGCATCCCTCTGTTATAATCCTCTGTACATGTAATAATTTTTCTCTATTTGTTTACAGCTCCTTGATTGTGGGAACTATGCTTTCTTTTTATGTCTATCCCCTACAGAGTCTTTTCACTGTGGCACTCAAAAGACATTTGTTGAATTTATTATCTCCCAGCAAAAAAGTTTCAAATAATGGCTTTATCAATGATGTAAAACTTAATTCACTTCATTTGAAGGAACATTTTAAAAGTGTAACACACTGGCAAATTGCCCATTCCCTGTTTTATAATGATATAATTTACTAAAAATATAATATTTAATAAATAAGACATTTAATATTTTGGCAATATATTGCATGGATAAAATACTAGATGGACATAATTTTAATGACAATATTATGAGTTGAGTTTTACTGAAATTATATATTTTCTCACTATCCATTCAGAAAAAAAGGAGCAGTTGTTCATTTTCAAATTCAAGGGGCAAGGTGTAAAACAGCAGGAACTCAGGCAATTCAGCAATCCATCTAGCTTGAGAGGAATAAAACATTATCCCACTCTGTACTGGCTGGCACAGCTCTTCACCAACAATCCCCCATTTAGATATAAAAACAAACTGGCCTTTGTGTTTTGTTTATGCTGTCACCAGGACATTACTCTCAAAGCACTTCAGCAATACAAAAATAATGTTGCTGTCTCTTACAGGAATAGCTAAAAAATATTCATGAATAGTGCTGCTCAAAGAACGTATTTATCTCAGGTGGTTTCTTCATTGTGCAAGGACAGCGATATTAAACTAAACTACTTATTTTGTCAAGGTCCTGAATATTTTTTTCATTTTACATACTCCTAAGTAAAATCCTGAATTGTGGAACATTTATTAGATATGTATAAGAGAAGTGATATAAATTTACTGACATGAACCTCCTCCAATATGATAATTGAATCAATGTCCTAGTTTCAAAAGAAATAAATCAATGCCCATATGTATTTTAACTGTCTTGCTAGGGAAAATGGTCCAGCTTTGGTCACAAAGAGCATTCATAAATGGAACATTGGGAATTCCAGACCATAGAAGAGAATTTGAGATGCATTGAGGAGTAATAGAGATGAGCACTAATGCTGCCTGTACTTATTGCTAGATCAAGGTGATAAACCAGGAGTAATACAGTGACATGGCTTAAGCAAAATCAAAGATAAACTGATGACATTTTAAAAGTGATCACTTTTTCATTGGTTAAAATGTAAAAAGGAACCAGCTGATAAACTACATACATATCATGTGCATCAACGTGTGTAATAATTCTAAATTTGTCAAATATAGCACTTAAAAGAGTAGAAAATTATTAGTTCTAACTGCAGTAATTAATAAGAATTGCTGTAACAACATAAAATAAAGATTTGAGGAAAGTGCTCCTTCCTAACCTCAGCCATAGACTAGTGGTAAGCCTCTTTTATAAGCTGTGTCTGAAAGGAAAAGGCAGGGTTCAATCCTGTGGTGACAATCCTCAGCTGGCTGAGAATAAAGGCCCAGCCCTTAACTGCTGCAAAGGATCCTCCCTCAAGTTTGGGTTAGGGTCGTGGTTCCTTGGGAAATAGGCAGAACTGATTTCCTAGGATCTTTTAACATAGAAGAAATTTTAAAAGAAGGTTAAGAAAGAGAGTTGGAGAGAAGAATTTATGGAGAAATAGGAGACTCACATTGCTCCCCTGACTCTGTTGGGTGTTGGTAGGGTGTAGGAGAGGTGGACAGAAAACCCTCCCTTGAGATTTGGATGTGATTTTGAATGTGGGGTGCTGGCTCTCCTTCCTGCTTGCAAGTTACTGAGCAGCAGAATCCCAGATATTTCCAGTACTGTCAAAGCCTGGAAACTGGACAGCTGGGAGATGGCCAAAAGGCACAGACAGGGAGAAGAGAGCAAAGCCCACTCTAGTTTCCTGTGGGACTCCATGATGCATGGCAAGAACTGTAAGTTTTCTATGAGTTAGGTAGTCTACGACCACAGTTGGAAGCTGTAACTTAGGGAACAGTCTTGTAAGAGGTTTCCTGGTAGAATGAAGTGATAGTATCACAGAGGTAGGGATGGTTCTCTGAGATAAGAGGGGAATGTGGTTTCCTATCCATAAGACTGCCCATCTCAGTTCTCAGGGGGAACTCACTGACTCCTAAACATCATCTGTGTTACCCTTTAGAGGCAGCTAAGGGTATCAGCTGGATAGGACAAGATCCAAAGACCAACTGGACACAGGCCTTAACAGCAGGAGTCATACATATTTGTAAGAGTCTCTCATATACTAGAATTTGCTGCTGGAAAGAATCTCAGAAACATGGTGAGAAAAGTGCCACCCTTCTTCTGATTTATAAACACAATGTATTTTGACACGAGTTATAGCAGCAGCTAGTGTGCTTTGTTGGTATGTATACTTGTGGTCCTTCTAAAAAAGTACAATTATTTATTTCATATAAATTGGTGTCAAGTCAGATCCCTTACCACCCCATATTTATAGAAATATATTTTCAAGTATAAAAGAAAACATTTTATATTTATGTCTGTAATATTTTTTCTTGGTTTGAGCTCAGTGTTATAATTGCTGCAATAAATTGAATATTGATTCTGTTTTCCAAAGTATTAGCTACTGGGCTATGTAATGGCAAGTTGTTATATTTAACTTTCTCATGTTTGCACTATACTCTGTAGAATATGATTTAGGCTACCACTTTCATTGTATAAACCTAGAGCTACAGCTCTGACACCAAACTTAACAAGCAAAGCACAGAAGGGAGAAAATATAGATGTGATTTTAAGTACTAAAAAATAAATAAATAAAATCCTAGAAAATCAAATGAATTAAAAGAATACTTTTTGGGTGGAAGCACAGTTTGATGAATTATTATAACACTCTAGTAAAGATAGATTCAATGTGGACCATAGAAAGGGGAGAAAAATTAAGCTGAGTGAGAGAGGGGCAGGCAGCCACTAGACTTCAATAGATGAAGTGAGTACTATTAACACTAGCCCAGGGCAGCACCCAAGTGTGGACTTCAGTAAAATAAATAATAGATTTGTACAAGTCATGGGTCTATGGAGGTATTTCAAGATTAAATGGATCAAGGAAGGTTAAAGTAGCAAATATTAAGGATGTAAATCTAAAATGTAAGAATCTTACAAATGTTCATATACATGAATATAAGAATATTGCAAGGATGTTAAAAATAAAATTATCTTTAAGTGAAACATTAGAAGAAAAACTTATGTAACTAAGAGAAGTGGCCAAATTATATAAGTTATAATATTAAAAAATGGTTTTGAAAAATTTTTGACATGAAAATTTCAAAATTCAACACACTATAAGATGAACTAAAAAAATAGAATGTTAAAATTTATGTATCTGTGACTTCAAAATATCTCAAGATGTTAACAAAAGTTTATATTTGAGATGTGAGATTATGAGTTATTTCACTTATTCTCCATTTTTTAAAAAATAAGTGTGCATTTTTTAAATTAAAGGGCTCCTATTACAGCGCACTTACACAGTTATTTCCTCTAATCATTATAATAATGTTTTTATTGTTTTGTTGCCATAGGAGGCACATTGAATGGCTTGCCTATACTCTTACAGGTGTCAGCAGAGACCTAGAATTCAAATTTAAGTTCCTTTCAGTTCCTTTCACTGCAACATATACAAATGTATTCTTGCCTCACCATTTATGAGAAGGAACGAAACCCATCATTTCAAGGGTTTGTGAAAATTTCTAAGCAATTTAAGTGCTATTGACTGATAGGTGATTCAGTAATCAAAATGCAAATATATATGTTAGAATTTCATATCCTTTCCATGCCAAGCTTCTGCTCAGAATAATAATTTAGTATGATAGCAGAAAGTCATACAAGGAAATTTAAAAAGCAGATTATATTATCTGCATATAGAAAAATAAACTTCAAAGTAATAACTAAATCAATAATTACATAGCAATTAATATTTTTCTGTAAGGTATTATGCTGAGGCTTAAGAAATGTACAAGACATAACTCTCTTCCCTTATCGGTTTTTTAATCTCACTTATGAAATATATGTGAATAATCAAACTAACAGTAAAGATTTAAACTAAAAATTAAGAATATAAGACAAAGGAGAAAATTAGAATCTATTAAGTGTCGACTAAATAGTGGGAACTGTTAGGCATTTGCTATGTGTCATCTCATTTACTCTCTCAGCAACAGGGTGTACAATGTAACTGATGAGGCAGAACCTAAGAGGAAGAGAAGAAGCTTCTCTAGTGAAGTCAGTGAGTCATCTAGAGAGAATCTCTTTTTAAAGAGTCATTTGATTTGTCCTTAGTAACCTAGTAGGTACCTATCTTCCTGGGGAAAGATTATTTAGAACCTTTTCTATTATTTAGAACCTTTTATGACCTGCTAAATTATGGCTCACCTCCCACAAGAGCAGGTCACTGAGTAAGTTTTCCAAGAGGTTACTTGGGGTTGGAGAATATCCTTTTGTGATTTAGTGTTATTGAAACCTCCTTAAAGGATTTCTGTTTCTGACTGAGGTTGTCAGCAGGAAAGGATATCAGGAGCCTCAACAAGGTCACCCTGTGGCAAGGGAGCGCAAGGCCATTGACTCAAGCTCAGAACTATGGTTTAGAGATTCCTGGAGAAAGGTTGAGGCTGGCAGCCTTTCCTGTCCTGGCCAATATATGATGGTGGGAATTGCAGGAATGATAGCTGATGACAGATAGAATCATTAAGTCCACAGTGTGCAGGGATCAGTTCAGACAGGACATCCCTGTAGCAGTGCAAAATCACCAGGTGGAATCTGCCGGGGGACCAGTTTTCCATAGCAGCTCCACGTATGCTGACGGAAAGCAATGGATGGACTCCCCTGTTTTCTTTCTGCTTGGGATTTGGAAGCAGGGCAGACTACATTAGATAGAGTGATCCTCTGGGAATCTTCAGCAATGGGAGTGAGGGCAGCAAGGACCTCAGGAGGGAGGCATTGGACTTCCTGCTAATATGGGCATGTCAAGTTTCAAGTTATGTGAAAAAAAATAAAAGAGATGTGACTGCATTTGAATTCCAGTTGCTTTTATTTTTTCTATCATGAGAAGAAGGTTCAAAAATGATGCATAGCTTGCCTAAGCAGCCACAGTTAGTAATTTGCAAAGCTAGAATTCAAACCAATTCTGTTTGACACTAATCTTCTATCCTCTACAAAAGAGATGTCATAAGACATTATATATTTTCCAGATAAAATTATACCTCTAGCAAAATTTAGTAAATTATTATTCACTAGTAATTAGTAAAATGTTTTCTTAAACTCCAGATGAATGCTGTTGTGCAATTCTGGGAGAAAATAAAGCTTATGTTTGCTTTATGAAAAGTTCTCAGTCATTTTATTTTATTCTTCATTGAATCTCAGGCACTAAACCCCCTGTGTCTTCCTGGATTTTCTTTTATTGAAGAAAACAATTATTGTTTTGATGAAATGGAATAAAAATTCATGCAGTTTTCTTACATTAGCCATACTCAAAAAATAAAGCCACAGCTTTTAATATCTATTCAATAATTCATTCTAATATAATTAATGAGAAACTTTATTAAGCATCTAAAATAATTCAGTTGTGCAACAGAAGTAACAAGGCGAGTCTGCCAAAATTCATTATAATAAATAGTACTTAATGGCACTCAAAGATACACTAGGGCTATAGTGTTTTTCCCATTGTTCCCAAAAGTGCCAAGTACAAGAGTGAGCACATATTTGGTGTTAAACAAACTACTTTTGATTGATGATAGCTGCTAAGTCCTGAGTAAACTGTAGCATTTAGGAGAGTGCATGGAATTGTTGAAAATCATATAAAAGTTATAAAGATATCAAGGTTTATGACCAGCAAGCAAATGAGAGGAGTTACCTTATAAATAAAAAAGGTGTGACTATGCTTACAACCTCTAATTCATGAAAGATTGATATAAGTAGATAACTTGACGGGGATAGATTTTTTTTTTTATATCCCCAATGCCTAGAATAGAACCTGCATTCTAGTAAGTATCACAGGGAGCTGATAAGGAATATTTGTTGAATAAATCGATAGTTATATGTGTTATACTTTTATTTATGCTCATATTTGTTAGATATTAGAAATACTACACAGTATTTAAAGGTCGAGTGAAGAAATACAAATAAGCCTTCACAATAACACCCAAAACTGGAAGAAGAGAGTAGCGTGAGGTACGGGCTGCTCACAGAAAAAATGGAATCCTCTCGTAGATCCCATATCCCGGTAACTCTGGCTTCCATTTTAGCTACTTAGAAGTTGTCCATTAATCTAATCACCTTCCATTTAACAGTGCTGTCTTGTTTCTCTAGTTGCTTCCAGTTCTTCTTTTAGTATTGGCATTCTGCAGTTTCATTTTTATGTGTTTACATGTAAACTTTCCTATAATTTATCCTGTCTCAGGTACCTTAGGCTTCTAAGATCTGAAGATTAAGTATTTTTCAACAATTCTCTGCTGTTACTTCTTTAAGTATTTCTTCCTCTTCTTTATTTCTATTTTCTGATTTTAGAACACTGATTACATGTTTTACATCTTTTCATTCTGTTCATCATCTGTTCCACGGTCCATAGTCTCTCTGGTAATTTGCATTTTTTTCTTTCTGTGATGTTTCTCTCTTTGATAATTATTTCTTTGGATCACAAATTTAGCTGGGTCAATTCTATTAAACTGTTCTTTAAGTGTATAATTTCAATTATAATGTTTCATTTCTATTATTCTTTTCCAAAGCCACTTCTCATTTTTACATTATCTGGTTCCTTGCTCATATTTTCAGACATTTTCTTCTTTAAATATATTTTTGGTAGTTAGAATAATGGTCCTCCTTCCACTCCCAGGATACCCATGACCTAATCCTCAGAAACCTGCAAATATGCTACCTTACCTGGGAAAAGGGGCTTTGCAGATGTGATCAAGGTAGTGTCTTTGAAATGGTGAGATTATCCTGGATTACCTGGATGGTCCCAATCCAATCACATGAGCTCTTAAGAGCAGAAGAGGAAGGCAGAAGAACGGGTCAAGAGATGCCATGTGAAAAGGACTTAGCCCAGTGTTGCTGGCTGTAGAAAGGTAAGGAAGAGGCCATAAACCAAGAAAGGCAGCAGCCTCTGGAAGTTGGAACAACCTTCAGTTTATAGTCAGCATGAAAATGGGGACCCCAGTCCTACATCCACAAGGAATTGAACTCAGTCAGTAACTTGAATGGGCAGAAAACTGAGTCTGCCTTACAGCTTCCAGAAAGGAACATATCTGCCACCCTTAACTTCAGTCCAATGAGAACTGTACTGGACTTCTGTTCTATAGAACTATAAAATAATTAACTTATGCTGTTTTAAGCCACTGTTTGTAATAATTTTTTAGGAGCAATAGAAAATTAATATAGATTTTAGTACTAGAATTGAGGTGTTTCTGTAACAAATATCTAAAAATGTGAAATTGATTTTGGTATCAGGCAGTGGGTACAGGCTGGAAGAATTTTATTAAGTATGGAAGAAAAAGCCTAGTTTTCTTTGAATAGACTGTTAGCAGAAATATGGATATTAAAGAATGTCCATGAGGGCTCAGAAGGAAGTAAAGAGCATTACAGAGAAGTCCTAAATTGCCTCATAGAAAATATAAATGGTCATGAACAAACTATTAATAGAAACATGGATTTTAAGAATGCTGCTGGTGAGGGCTCAGAAAGAAATGAGAACATGTTATTGGAAACCAGAGGAAAAGGGATTTTTGTTACATAGAAATCTTAGCAGGCTTGTGTCATGCAGTTAATATGGAAAACAGAACTTGTAAGCAATGAACTTGGATATTTAACTGAGGAGATTTCCAAGTAAAGTGTTGAATGTGCAGACTGATTTCTTCTTTCTCCTTAGAGTAAATGCAAGAGGAAAGAGATAAACTGATAGAGGAACTGTTAAACAAAAAGGAATCAGGACTTGATGATTTTGGAAATTCTCAGCCTTCCCATATGGCAAAATGTTAAAATTAAGATATTCATTTAAATTTAAATTTATTTAAAAATTAAGAGATTATTTTTCTGAGCTATTTCAGAAAGATCGAAAGATCAGAGTAATCAGTAACATAAAAGACTCTTTGAAAAAATTAAGAAGTTATCATAAATTCCATCAGTCATCTCATCAGAAGCCAAAAGTAGAGATTTTCTTGGAAAGATCTGCGCATGAGCCTCTTGTCTAATGGATTGAATCCTTGTGACATCTATGGAAAATCCACAGAGCTCTTGAGAATCTTATACAAGCAGAGACACTGCCAACTTGGACTGAAGAGGTCAGAGAGATATGATGTGAGAAAGTCTCAACCTGCCTTTGCTGGCTTTGAAAGTAAAAAAGGGGCCCAAAGTCAAGTCATGTGGCAGCATCTGGAAACTGGGAGAAACCCTCAACCTAGAGCCAACAACAAAACAAGGAGCTCAGTCCTATAACCACAAAGAACTGACTTGTGCCAACAACCCAAATGAACAAGAAATTAATTCAATTTTCCCTAGAGCCTCCAGAATGAATTGCATCCTGCCTATACTTTGATTTTCATCTGGTGTACACTTGTACAATGTGTTGTTTTATGACACTAAGTGTGTGGTAATTTGTCATAGAAAATAAAAATGGCAATAGAAAATTAATTTCTCTTTTAATTTTAGAATATTCAACATACTTCTTTTCTGAATCTGATCATTCCAATACAATGTATCTTTGTAAGACTATGTCTTCTGTCATGGTTTTTTTCAGCTTTCTCTCAAGTCTAATTTATTCTTTATGCTTTGTAATTTTTAAATTGGTAACTAATTATTTTAGAAATTTATCTTGGAATCATTCAATTTGGATTCACAAAGCAAGTGATTTATTTTGCTTCTACTCACTGACTGTGAATCTGGAACCACTCTAAATTACTGGATAAAGTTCGTTGATCACACAGGTAAATTCTGCCACCAAATCTCAGTGAAAGCCATCTAATAATTCTGAGTTCTAAGGACAAATCTGTGTCCCTCCACCCAGTGCAAGGTCTAGATAGGCATGTTTCTTTGATGTACCTTCTTGGTGGTAGGTTTATTTTGTGTAGACCCTTATTCTTAGAGTGTTGTCCTTAAGGGTTCTGATTCTCTGAGAGAGACACTTCTATCAGACTACAACTAGAGTTAGCCCTTTGCTTCATATTCTGCCCCAGTGTTACCCTTACTTACCTCTTGGGTTGCTTTTATCACTTTGCTTTTGTCCCCTTTGGATTCTTTGCTTTCTTACCCTTTCAGAAAAGCATTTAAAAAGAAGTATTTTATAGTCATATTTTTAGAGTTTTTCATTCAACAGCTGCCAGAAAAGGAACACTCTATAAATTATTTTTAATCCTACTTAAATTTATTTTTTAAAAATTGAAGTAATACAGTTTGTTGCCTGTACAAGGGTTTTATTACCTTAAGTAAAACTGTTATCAAAGTGATAGTTTTTTCATTCAATTTCTTGATGCATTTAACAAGTACAGGGCTTCCTTGGTGGCGCAGTGGTTAAGAACCCGCCTGTCAATGCAGGGGACACAGGTTCGAGCCCTCGTCCGGGAAGATCCCACATGCTGCGGAGCAACTAAGCCCGTGTGCCACAACTACTGAGCCTGCCTACCACAACTACTGAAGCCCGCATGCCTAGAGTCCATGCTCCACAACAAGAGAAGCCACCACAATGAGTAGCCCACGCACTGCAAAGAAGAGCAGGCCCCACTCACCATAGCTAGAGAGAAAGCCCGCGCACAGCAGCAAAGACCCAACACAGCCAAAAATAAATAAATAAATAAACTTTAAAATAAAAAAAAAAAACCCAAAACAAGTACAGTTCCTGATGGTACTAATGTCAAGAAAAATAAGTAGCAGACCACAGGCAATATGTTTCACATTTTAAATCTCTACTTTCTAAAAATGTATTGATAGCACTATATAAAGACTCTCCTCCAGACTCCAAATATAGAAAAATAAAAAAACACATAGTCTTTGAGAATCAAACTCTAAGAAATTCAATTAGTCTTTGTACTGCTTTTATATTTTAAATAAACATAATTAAGCTCAAATCTTTAGATTTAGAAAGTATATTTACTTTTTGGTTTGTAAATTAAAGATCTACATTTCCTTGATGATATTTATGACCAGTCTTGATCCACTCAATCAGAAGTAATCCAATCCTTTGTCCTTCCATAACAAGGGATTACATTATGATGTAATAATTTGTTTATATATTTGGGTTTTGTTTTTTTTTTAACTAGACTGTGAACATCTTGAAAAGAGAAACCATATCTATTAAAAGTATTGTAATGGGCCCAAAATTTAGCACTGAATTTAGGTACTGAATAAGTATTTGATGAATTTAATCTATGAGTGAGTATGTTTAGTAAAATGTAAGAAGTTTATAATTCTGTATGCATATTATTTTAACCTGTATTTTAAACTAATATTAGGAAAAATTGTTTTAGTATTATTAGAAATATTATAGAATTGTAAGCCAGCATTAGTGAGAGAGATAACTCCAAATACAGTAATTTGTACTCTAAGTAGAGATTCCCTTCTTTCTTTCTCTTCCTGTTTATCATCTAATTCACATATTTCTTTGCACAATGAATGAATGAGAGCTTAGATTCTTAAATAAAAGTAATTTAAAATTGTATTTTGCCTGAAACATTGTTAACAGGATAATGGTAATGCCCAATGAAAGAAAATCCTTAAAGTAAAAGAAGTAACATTGCCAACATTTAAAATAAATGTTTTCCAGAGCTGACTTTTAAGTAATTTGCATTACTTACTTTTAAAAGAAATACACTATGTTGCCAAACAAAGAAATAAACAAATCCCAAACAAATAAAACCTTTGAGAATTTAGTGTTACATATAGAAGGCATACAAGTTACATCTTCTTACATATATTTTTCAAGCTTACAACCCTATATTTTGTTCTTAAAATGTTCAACTGAAAATGGTGTTTAAATATCAGCCCCATGTGCTTCTATTTTTATACTTATCCTTCCATAGTAATCACCCCCTCTAAAGTAATAAATACATTTAACGGAATTAGGACCCAATCTTCACCCCTTTCTTCATTTAACTTTCTATGTCCTGTAAGAACAGTGAATGTGGGTCCCCTTCAATATTTCAGATGCAAAATAGAGAAACCAAACTCATTCTGTTCTCTAACAAAATAGTTTATATTCCCTTTCTATCAGTTTTAATTTTTTTCCTTTTTTGCTGTGAGAATAATCTTAAAACCCTCTCTGTTCTTCCTTCCTTTATTCCTTTTGTCTAATCTATCATAAAGAGCTGTCATTTTTGTTTGCTTCCAGGTCTTCAGGCCTCTATTAGAATTAGGACATCATTTCATGCCTTGACAGGACTAGATAATTTTCAAAGATCCCTTTTAATTCCATACTTTTTATCTTTTTTAACTGATCACACTGACCACATTGTGGATTCTTGTACCCAACTCCAATGGTAATAATACAATTTAGTAGTTTGCAGGTAGAGGACACTAGAGATGAAACTGGAACAGTCACTCAATATTATCCATCAAAGTATGTCCGTAATCTCGGTCTGCTCTGGCTATACAATTTTTATTATATTTTCCTCAAATGCTCTTCATTCCAACTTGTCACTCTAGCACACTGCCTATCTATAGGATTTTTCATGCTTTTGTTAGTGGTCGTCATAGCACAAAATGTTCCCTTCTCATTGTCTCCTCAGTAGAAAATTTGCAAAATTTGGTTTAACTCTTATCTTTTCCAGGTAGTTTACACAGTGATAGAAACCAAAATTTGGGCGTTAGTTAGGCCTCAGCTTGTAACTATGCCACTTACCAGCTACATAACTTTAACCAGCCTCAGGTTTCTTATTGTAAAATGAGATTAATAATAGTAATAAGAATAATACTTTTGCTTTGTAAAATTGTGAGGATTGTATGAGTTAAAGCATATAAACTGTTTAGTAGAGTGCCTGTGTTATAACATTAAGTAAATAGTATGATTATTGCTGATGGTATTACTATTATTATCATCATCATTATTATTATTATTAATTCCATGATGTCCCCATTACTCCAGCCCATATTTGATAACTCATTACAACCTCTATTAACTCAGCAATATTGAGCACTACATAATTCAGTATTAATTGTCCTTTACTTGTTTTATGTATTTGCACAGTGATTTACTTGCATGGCTATTGTGCGAGAGGGCACTGAGAGGACATTTAATAAGTAGTCATCAAACAATTTATCACGTTTTGATATTTTTGAAGTTGAGAAATAACAAAAAGATAATACAGGACCAATATCATTGAGTGTTTATCATGAACTGGAAAATTTCTCAATGTTCAGTTACTAAAAATACATTTGAATATTCTATTACACACGGTTTTGGCATATATTTTTATTCTTTAAAACTAAAATACACACACATAAACATACACATCCCCCAAGTAAACAGCTTACCTTAAGATTGTTCTGAATTTAGCTTCAGAAACCATCCAAAGCAGATATCTACAAATCAATAATTATGAAACTACAGTCAGTTAGCTTGAATATAAAGGTGCTTTTACTTTTAGCAATGATTTTTAATATTTTCTACAAAAAATTAGTAGCGTATTCATCATCTAGAAGTTTTTGTTTATTGCCTTGACCACTAAAGTTTTGGAATATTCATAAAATATATTTTAAAAATCAGTAAACACTTTTAAGCTAAAGGAATTTGACTTGTTTCACTATTTGCAAAGCCTATTGATGGGTTATATCCCAAATATCATCTTATTAAGCATTATTGAATTGTATTAAAAATGAACATTTTAAATAAAGCTATAATAATAGGACTGCTGAACTTGACCCATTTTATGATAATGAACACTAGACTAAAATATATTATAGGAAGCATGTGTATATACCATATGCACCACATATACACCATATATATATGTGTGAGTGTGTATTCCAAATGTATGTTTACATATTGATAGATAAAACAGTATTACACACACACACACACACACACACACACACATAACACGTAAATTTATGGAAAAAAACACAGGTAGACCTAAATAATTTGCTAAAGTAAACCAAGTATTTGGGTGTAATCTAATGCGTCAAATTCAACCGAGCTCAAGTGTTTGGATAAACTGATATTTTGGTGATACTAACAATAACAGCAGCAAAAATCATGTTGTGAGTTTTATAGCTTATAGAACACTTTTTCACATTCTTGTTCAGGTCTTCAGTAACCCTCATGATCACAGATGTGTTCCCTCCCAAATACTAATAAGATAAGCTTGGTCTGAATTAACACAGAGGTAGTTACATAGGAAGCTTGCCCCTCAAATCCCCGTTCTGAGATTAGCCTTTACATTTAAAATGCAAGCTATGTCATATTCCCTCATAAACAAAACACATTTGAAATCTATGAAATCTAACTTTTCATGTGGCTGAAGCTCTTCTTTTAGATCTTGTCTCAAACATCCTTTCTTCAGAATGATGGCAGATATTATTCAAATAATGACTCAAATCAATACATAACTATATGTTATATTAAATGTGATGAAGAAGACTCATATGGTACTTTGAGTATAATGAGGATCCTGATTTAGTTTGGAGGGAATAAAATTTAAACTGAGAATGATCAGGCAAAGACAGAGCAGGAAAGAGAGAGAGTGGCCAGTTTTGAAGGAACGGCAGGTGCACAGTGCTGAGGCATGAAGGAGCGAGGCACCATGGAGGAGCAAGAAGAAGCCCATAGGGCTAAAGCCCAGACAGGGAGGGGTGAGTGGGGGTGTACAGAGCTGGAGAGCTCCAGCAGGAGCATGGCAGGTTATGAAGAAGATTTGTTTTTATCGTACATATTACAAGAGGCCATTGAAAAGATTTCTGCAGATGAGTGACATAATAAGGTTTCCTTGAAGACGGTAGCTCTGAGAGGAGGAAAAAAGTGGAGGAAGAGTGAATGTAGGAACCCAGTGAAGGGTTATTGCTCTAGTTCAGGAAAGAGAGGTAGTGGCTTTGACTTGAGTGTTTGCAAAAGATATTGAGAAAATGGGTTTGTTTTGATAAGTTTTGTGGGATACAGTATAATCTGTCTCTCTAACTTGATTATAAGTTCTATGAGGGCAGAGACTGTATCTTTTTACCGACCATTATATCCTCTGCCGTCATATGCTTTGTACATAGTTGATACTCAAAAAAATATTTTTTTAATGAATGAATGGTAGGAAATGGAGAGAAAACTGGAAAGTATAAGGAACTTCATGAAATGGTACTATTTACTGTGATAAGAATCACTAGAAAAGATCAGGTTTACAAGTGAAGTCATAAGTTTAGATTTAAAAAGTGCAATTTTTTGGAAGAGCAATATTTATCATAAGAATATCAGTAACTGTGTGAAGCCATGGGAGTGGATGCAATATCTATGGGGAGAAAATAGATTAATAATGAAAACTGAAAATTTGCAGGCTCTTACTATGTATCAGGCACAGATCTAAGGATTTTACATGTATCAATCCCATTAATCCTCAAAATAATTCCACAAAGAATATTTTATTTATTATCCCACTTTAAAGATGCAAAAACCAAGGTACAGAGAAATTATATAACTTGCCTAAATTCATACAGCTAGTAAATGGCAGAACTAGGATGTGATAGGCAGAATTCTAAGATGGCCTCAAACACTCCTAACCCCTGGTGTATGTACCTTGTACACACAATTTCCTCTCCGGTGCAGGGCAAAAGCTGTAAATGTGATGGGATACAATTCCTACTGTTTAGTTATTAATCAGTTGACTTTGAGTTAAAAACAAAAGGGAGATGTTGTAGGCCTAGCCTAATCAGTTCATCCCTTTAAAAGAACGTCATATTGGAAGTGTTAGAAGGTCTAGGTAGGGGGCCACGTGGCAGAGAATCACAGACAGCTTCTAAGGACTAGGGCCACTAGGCCCTGGCCAACAGCCATCAAGAAGATGGGGCCTTCAGTTCTACAATCACAAGAAATTAAATTCTGCCAACACTAGTGAGCTTGGAAGATTCAAGCCTCTCAGATGAGTCCTCAGCCCTAGCCTCCAGCTAGATTTCAGCCTGTTGAGACCTTGAGCAGAGGACCCAGCTGAACTCCACCCAGACTTCTGTGCTGCAAAATTGTGAAATGCTAAATGAGTGTTGTTTTAAGCCACAAAGTTGTGGGAATTTGCTACACAGCAATAGGAAACAACTAATGCACAGGATTAAACGTAGGTAGTCGGTTTATGTAGCCTGTGTTGTTAAAGACTTAGCTGTACTGCATAAGGTAGGAGAGTTGGGAAGTGAGAAGAGAGGCTAATGCCAGCAGAGCCCTGGAGAATGCAGACATTTAAAGAATGTGCAGAGGAAAATGAACCAGCAAGGGAAACTGAAGAGAAACAAAGAAACTCAGGAAAATCCAACAGAGTACGGCATGATGGAAGACATGAAGAAGAAAGATCTGTGGAAGGAGGGACCTTGACTGGGCAAGGGTGTGGAGGCTGCAGAGAACAAGTCTGATGAGGACTGAAGCATGTTCGCTGCATTCAGTAAGATAGAGGAGGCTGGCATGGGCTTTCCTCTGGTCAACTGAAAAGTGCAGCTGGCATTTAGAATACTCCCCCGTTTTTTTTTTTTTTTAATTTTTATTATTTATTTATTTATTTATTTATTTATGGCTGTATTGGGTCTTCGTTTCTGTGCGAGGGCTTTCTCTAGTTGCGGCAAGCGGGGGCCACTCCTCATCGCGGTGCGCGGGCCTCTCACTATCGCGGCCTTTCTTGTTGCAGAGCACAGGCTCCAGACGCGCAGGCTCAGTAATTGTGGCTCAAGGGCCCAGCTGCTCCGCGGCATGTGGGACCTTCCCAGACCAGGGCTCGAGCCTGTGTCCCCTGCATTGGCAGGCAGACTCCCAACCACTGTGCCACCAGGGAAGCCTTTTCTTTTTTTTAATTAAGGGGAAAAACCATGTGATTGGCTGGGGAGAAAAATCTTTTCCAGATAGACTTTCATTGCTCGATATTTTAATACAGGAGAATTATAGACCTCTTCCTCAAGAACTAGACACATTTGGTTAATTACAGCAGATTTGAAAAGTAAACCAATTAAAATGTTGTTTTGTCACAAAATTTAACTTCCAGGATTAACAATTTCTTAAGTGACAAGGCAAAATTACATCCAATTAGTATTCTAAAGAAAATTTAATCTCCTGAGATGACTAATGAAAAACAGTAGAAGGAAGAGAACAGAAAAAAAGAGAACTTAGTTTCAAAAGATCTGTTATTTTGATCATTTACATTGCTACTCTAAGGGAAAGCTATTCTTTTCTCCTTATGGAAAATGACAACAGATGCAGAAATCAAAATATAAGCAGACATTAAGTAAATCAATAAGAATCCACTTTGTAATAGGGTACAATTGAGAAGACAGTGTACACAAAGAGATAATTAAATTTATGGCCTTTTATGCTGCTTTATTCACCTAATGATGTTGTTTTGAGTACTCTTTTTCCAGTACTTCACTTTGGTGACTAATTTTATGGAAGGAAGAAATAACAATGGCCAACTCTCCCCTTAACCCACATAAGATATTAAAAAAACAGAATTCATTCTACATGTAAGTTGTTCCTAATACGTGGGGGGAAAACTTGCCTCCAAAGGAACCCTTAGGAAATGAAAGGAAAGTTTACCCAGGGATCTCTGCCACATATTCACCATAGGATTGGGGCCATGTGTAATGGCCCAGCCTGAACTGAGATTTAACATTTTCTATTTTGACTGATCAAGACAGATGCCCAATGAGATAGAGACCCAAGTGTGAGAGTGCAGTGTTAGTGTTTCTTCTGGTGGCTTACAAAAAATCTCTTCACATCTGACTTCATCCCTTTGTCTCTTCTGAGACCCTTTGTCCCAGACATGGTTGTGGGTTTGCCTGTTCCTAGCACTTTACCCACCTATTCAAAGATAGCTTAATAGACCTAATACAGTCATTACTTATATTCCAAGATTATCATTCCTTTTGTTGATCACTTACATTTCAAGATCTTGAGTTTGTTTTGCATTCAATTTATTTTCATGTATTTGGCTTCCACTTTTAGCTGCTTATGGGTGAGACAGTTCTTGCTAACAGAAGCAACCTTACTAGTGAGCATGTGATTGCTGTCTAGTGTAAGACAAAGACTGATTCATTCATGAGTCATACATCTTCATAAAGAAAAGAGGCTTCTGTCATCCTTGCATAAAATTCTTTAAAAAGAAAGTCTATGCTTTAGTGCGATCGGTCATTCCAGAAAACACATCACATCTTCTTACTCAATAAGCCCTGAACCTCTAACCAAAACAAGACGCTTGACTAGAGTGCCTTGACCTTTCCTTAAAGTCCTTCTCTTTTCATTCATGGAATTTTGAGATGAACCTTAAAATGAGGCTTGGTCTTTTTTTTTTTTTCCCTCAAAAAAGAAACCATAAAAATATGAGACAAAGATAAGTGTGAGAAACAATTTCAAATTTTATTTTCTATGTTGGATATCCCAGAACCATATTGTATCAATAGTTTCCCACATTATTGACAACTAAATAAATTCTTGGCTGATGTTTCAGATCTTTCATCTCAGACATTCCAAATCCCTAATGGCCTTAAACTTTAAAGCTTAATCATTCAGGTGATTCTTTATCCCTTTTCCCAACTGGAATGTGGATACAGCAAGTCTATCTGTCATCTTTCCAGTATGCCTTTCTTATACAAAATGAGATAGATAACTTCTCATGGTCATCTTGTCCAACCCTAACTTCTTATTATTTTCCCAAACTATAGTTTTTGTCTTAGGCTGTGTTCACTGTGTGTAAATACTTCACATTGGTTTCCAATTACTTGAATAAACTGATTGTTTTGGTGAGCAGCACTCCTGGTATAATAAGAGTGCAGAAAAACTCTTTCATATCCCTGTGTTGATGAGCTATAGTCCCCAAAGGAGGTAAATTTTAAGCTTTGTAGGACCACAGTCTAGAATACGATACAAAATATAGACTAAAATTTGGCCTGAAGCTTTTTCAGGAGAAAGATACATGGTCCAAAAGATCTTAGGAATCCAGACTAAATTCTAACCTCAAATTCTTAATATTTGCCCCAAGAACTACTGTGACTTTTGGGAGATTTATATTTCCAGCTAAAATGAATCCTCATAACAATGACAGGAGCAGGAAAACCAGAACTAGATTGCTTTGAACTATGCTTGTCTATGAATATCTTTCATAATCCAGCTAACATGCACCCTGCTGTGCTTTGTACCTATATTTTGATATCAGTGGAAATGCTACCTTTTTGTAATCAATTTCTTCTTTTAAAAAGAGATTTCATTTCTCCTACTAATTTTATTTAACTTTGAGGATTTTCTATATTGGATCCCAAAGTATTTCTTAACTGCATCACAGTTAATAATAGGAAAACTTAACTTTCATGACTTGACTCTAAAACACGCTACAAAGAATGTCTTAATTGACAGCAAACTTCTTAGAGGATGTTCTTATAATTAAGGTCCATTCCCTGGCCATTGGTATTTAGGAAATTGGAAAGCCTGATAAAAAATAAATCTCTTAAAGTTTGCTGTATATTTCCTTGCTCCATAACTAATTATACCTTTAGGTATATCTACACATCCAAATGACACCAGACAACTAGCTTTTAAATTATAAATGTCTTTGGTAGAAGTCTTTTAAGTTACAGGTGAAAAAAGGTGAGGAGTGTTAAATTCTTATTCATTTTTGAAAATGAGAAGTAGCACACAGAAGGAACAGTTAAGTAATTCAAAACAAACTGATGGGGAGTTGAGCACTAAATAGACTTTTTGAAGGGTATGTTGAAATAATTTGACATATTTTACTTAATGAACTTAATCTTTATAATAAAAAAATAACTACTATTGAGAAACCATTATTTACTGAACTTTTAATGTAGATTATTAATTTTTTTAAATCTTGCAAAATAGGAATTGTTCTCCCATGTGAAAAGTATGGTTTCAACTACTTGCTTTAATGAAAAAAATAGTTAATCACGAATTCCCTGAATTTCATTCAAAAATAGTTTCCAACAGGAAAATAACTCCATCACTATGTCATCAAATTCATGGCTCTTCTGACTATTAAATGGATGTTTCCCTACTATCACTTTTTAATGTTAAAAGAAAGGAAAATATCAGTTGTTGAAAAGCTTATTTCTGACAGGAAACATTTTCTAGGTAATGCCAATAAAAATCTGGTGAAGAGAAACAGGTTGTTCTGCCATAGGGGGTTTTTGTTTGTATTGTTTTCTTTTTTTAAAAAAAACCCTGAGAATTGTACATGTTGAAGGCAGCATACAGAAACTAGCTTTCCATTGTTGAGCCATAAAATATACTTTGGAAGGAAAAATAAGGCTCACCATACTCCAGATTAATACAATCTTTTTTCTTCATATGTGTAAAATTGAGCAAAATCGAAGTTCAAGTGAATTAATATTTTTAAAGTGACCAGAAAGGCAGGGATCAGCAAACATTTTAGGAAAAGGGCCAGATAGTAAATATTCTATGCTTAGTGGACCAACAGTTCTGTGTGACAACTACTCAACTCTACCATCGTGGTGGAAAAGCAGCCTAGACAATGCATATAAAAATGTGTGTGACTGTGTCCCAATAAAACTTTATTTACAAAACGAGTACATAAGGCCCATGGCCTGTAGTTTGCTGATCCTAAAATAAAAGAATAATAAAATATAATCATAACATGGAAATGATGAAACTAAGACACTTTCTTGTATTGTGTTAAAAGCCTTTTCATCATTTTGTCCAAATAGCTAACAGTAACTTTCAGGTATAAACATTAGGCTCTGGGCTACACCTTTAGTTATTGGAAAAATAGGACATGTATTCTTCTAATTCTTTTGAAATGTCCTCCATGAAATATTCTCAGAGATAAAAATTTTAATGATTTATAGTGAGCTGTTAAAACCAACAGTATTTTCATCTCATCTTTATATTAGTGTAAGGAATTCCACAATCTGGCATCTTTTAATGATTTGTACTATTGGGGCAATAGATTGAGATGTATGCAGGTAAACTTGAAGTTGTTAATTTTATATATATATATATATATATATATATATATATATATATATATATATTATTTTCTTATTTACCCTTGCTAAAAACTCTGAAAGAGATAGTAGGATTAGTCACATTTTATAGGTTGTAAATCTGAAGTTTAAAGTGGTTAAGTATATTACCAATGTTACATAGCTGTAGGGCCGGGATTTGAACAATGTAGACCCATGCAGTGCTACCGTGTATGGTTGTGTAATTTCTGCACTTGTTAGAACACTACATATAAGGGTATAGATGAGGTAGCTTGGTATATTTATTATTGAAAATTTCCCACAGGTGTCAATAGAGTTTGTCTTGCAAAATCAATATTATGACTATTTTTTGATAGAAAGATGTATATTTTAGGATTATTTTTCTAATTTACAGCCATGCACCATATGTGATAGCTCCAGTCCTGGCCTGATTCTAAAGACATTGTTCTTTCACATAATGCTGAACTTTGTGTCAGGACAGCCTCCTGGAGTGTTACAAAAAGTAAGGTCTTGAGGGAATTCTGTGTTAGTAGACTATATATGTAACCATCCCTTCCTTGCCTTAAAGTCCTGGGAATAGTTTATAACTATGAAAACAGAGAAAGGTTTTATATAACATGAAAGAAATTTCAAGATAGAAATGACAGGACCTGGTAACTGACTGGATACACAGAATAAAAAAGAGATAGGAATTATAGATAATATAAATATCATAAGATGGTTGACTAGATGTATTAATATATTATTAATTAAGATTGGGAGATAAAGTCTGGGGGAAGAGGAAAGATGCCTTTTTTGAAGTTCAGTATGAGATGATGGAGAAATCAAAAAGAAAGTGGAAAATATGTACCCAAAGTTAAGACAGTGAGTAAGGATAGAGCTGGGGATTTGGGTGTCATTTTCATAGAAGTGTGAGAGCTAATGCCAAGAGAATGAGAGAATGTAGTTGGGAAGCGTCTAGGATTGGGAGAAGTGGGGCCTACAAGATAAGCCAAAAAAAGAAATAACACTGTAAAACTCTAATTAGAGAAGGGATATGACAAGTTAAAAATAGCATCACTGAAGCCAAAAACAAAAAATGTGTTAATGAAAAGAGATTCTCAAGAATGTCCCTTACTTCAGAGAGTTCCAGGAAGATAAGAACTGTGCAGAAATCACTACATCTGGCAATCCAAGAACAACTAGTGAATTCTGCACAGTCAGTCTCAATCCAATAGTAAAGTGAGGGGCCAGAACTTGGTGGGGGGTAAAGATGAAGAAATAGAATGTGCAGACTTTTTTTAAAAAATCTAAAACCTAAGAGAAGGCAGAAAAGGAGGAAAGAGGAATAAAGATTTGTTCTGTTTCATATTTGTTTTTATGAGCTGAAGCTGATTGGACATTTTTGAAGCTGGAAAAGTATCTGGAAGAAAGAAGCAATTTAAGATAAAACATTGGGGATGAATAACTGGCACTACTGTATTTCACAGAAGACCCAAGAATCCCAAGCCATCAATCAGTAGTGGCTTCAAGTGATATCCTGTCCTGCTCCTATCTTTTTTTTTTAAGGAGCTTTATTTAGATATTATTTTCATACCATAAAATTGACACATTTTAAGTGTACAATTCAATGGATTTTAGTATTTTTATGAGGCTTTACTTTTATGTGTCCAATATTTGACATAGCCATAAGATCTCATCTGTCTTAGAATATGGTAGAACCTCCCAACTTAATCATGATGATAGAAATATAAAATAAAAGAATAATAGAGAAATGTCAGTGCTATGGGCTGCATCAACATTACAGGTCACTGTGTGGAATGAGGTAAATGCCCTAAATAGTTGCATTTGTAGCTTTCACAATAGATAATAATAAGCCACACTTATGACTCAAATAAACTTTTGTTTTCTACCATTAAGATCTATTTAGATCTGTAACTGACCTATAAAGTAACTATGCAGTAATGTACTAATTACAGTACATTTGTGCCTTACATTGACCTCTAAGGTTTGTTTTTGTTTGTTTGCTGGTTTGTTTTTGGCCATACTTCCCAGGGCAATTTTGTATCATTTCAAGTAGCCATTGTAATAATTCTTTGTGTTCAACCTTGATCTTAGGTTGTGAAAACTTGCTGGTGCCTACAAATAACAAAATATCATGTATCTCTCTGTAGTCTTGCATTAAATTCATGGATGTAGATATTTGTACACTTTTGTTCCTGAGTGATGATTTCTAGTCTTACAGCTCATTGCTTTACCTGGAATTGGGAGGAAAGGTTCTTCAAATAAAGTAAAATGTAAACAGTAAAAAAAAGAACATGAACCATGGCTTATTCATAATATACTTATATATGTTACCCCTCATCAGGATATAAGATTTAAAGAGGACCTACAAGATGGCAGAGAGGTAAGATGTGGAGATCACCTTCCTCCTCACAAATACATCAAAAATACATCTACATGTGGAACAACTCCTACAGAACACCTACTGAATGCTGGCAGAAGACCTCAGACTTCCCAAAAGGCAAGAAACTCCCCACATACCTGGGTAGGGCAAAAGAAAAAAGAAAAAACAGAGACAAAAAAATAGGGATGGGACCTGCACATCTGGGAGGGAGCTGTGAAGGAGGAAAAGTTTCCACACACTAGGAAGTCCCTTCACTGGTGGAGATGGGGGATGGGCGGGGGGGGGTTAGCTTCAGAGCCACAGAGGAGAGTGCAGTAACAGGGGTGCAGAGGGCAAAGTGGAGAGGTTCCCACACAGAGGATCAGTGCCGACCAGCACTCACCAGCCTAAGAAGCTTGTCAGCTCACCCACCCGGGCAGGCGGGGCTGGGAGCTGAGGCTCCAGATTCGGAGGTCAGATCCCAGGGAGAGGACTGGGTTTGGCTATGTGAACATAGCCGAAGGGAACTACTGAACCACAGCTAACCAGGAAGGAGTCTGGGAAAAAGTCTGGAAATACCTAAGAGTCAAGAGACCATTGTTTTGGGGTGCACAAGGAGAGGGGATTCAGAGCACTGCCTAAATGAGCTTCAGAGATGAGTGTGAGCCACAGCTATCAGCGTGGACCACAGAGATGGGCGTGAAATGCTAAGGCTGCTGCTGCAGCCACCAAGAATCCTGTGTGCAAGCACAGGTCACTATCCACACCTCCCCTCCCAGGAGCCTGTGCAGCCCACCACTGCCAGGGTCCTGTGATCCAGGGACAACTTCCCTGGGAGAACACACGACGCACCTCAGGCTGTTGCAACATCATGCTGGCCTCTGCCACTGCAGGCTCACCCCACATTCCATACACCTCCCTCCCCCGTGGCCTGACTGAGCCAGAGCCCCTTAATCAGCTGTTCCTTTAACCCCCTCCCGTCTGGGCGAAGAACAGACACCAGAGGGTGACCTAAATGCAGAGGCAGGGCCAAATCCAAAGCTGAACCCCAGGAGCTGTGCAAACAAAGAAGAGAAAGGGAGGTTTCTCCATGCAGCATCAGGAGCAGTGGATTAAATCTCCACAATCAACTTAATGTACCCTGCATCTATGGAATACCTGAATAGACAACGAGTCATCCCAAAATTGAGGCGGTGGACTTTGGGAGCAACTGTAGACTTGGGGTTTGCTGTAAATGACTGACTAGTTTCTGATTTTTAAATTTATCTTAGCATAGTTTTTAGTGCTTATTATCATTGGTGGGTTTCTTTACTGGTTTGGTTGCTTTCTTCTCTTTTTTTAATACTTTTTAAAATTTTTTCATTTTAATAATATTTTTATTTTAACAAATTTGCTTATTTTATTTTACTTCATTTTCTTTTTTCTTTTTTTTTTCTCCATTTTCTTCTAAGCCATGTGGCTGACAGAGTCTTGGTGCTCTGGCCGGGTGTCAGGCCTGAGCCTCTGAGGTGGGAGAGCCAAGTTCAGGACATTGGACCACGAGAGACCTCCAGGCCCATGCAATATCAGTCAGCGAGAGCTCTCCGTCTCAACGCTAAGACCCAGCTCCACTCAATGACCAGCAAACTCCTGTGCTGGACACCCCATGCCAAACAACTAGCAAAACAGGAACACCACACCACCCATTAGCAGAGAGGCTGCCTAAAAGCATAATAAGTTCACAGATACCCGAAAACACACCACTGGACGAAGTCCTGCATACCAGAAACACAAGATCCAGCCTCATCCACCAGCACACAGGCACTAGTGCCCTCCACCAGGAAGCTTAAACAACCCACTGAAATAACCTTACCCACTGGAAGCAGACAGAAAAAACAATAGGAACACCAAACGTGCAGCCTGGGAAAAGGTGACCCCAAACACAGTAAGTTAAACAAAATGAGAAGGCAGAGAAATACACACCAGATGAAGGAGCAAATTAGAAACCTACCAGACCAAAACAAACGAAGAGGAAATAGGCAGTCTACCTGAAAAAGAATTCAGAGTAATGATAGTAAAGATGATCCAAAATCATGGAAATAGAAAGGTGAAAATACAAGAAACGTTTAACAAGGACCTAGAAGAACTAAAGAGCAAACAAACAATGATGAACAACACAATAAATGAAATTAAAAATTCTCTAGAAGGAATTAATAGCAGAATAAATGAGGCAGAAGAACAGATAAATGACCTGGAAGATAAAATAGTGGAAATAACTGCTGCAGAGCAGAATAAAGAAAAAAGAATGAAAAGAATTGAGGACAGTCTCAGAGACCTCTGGGACAATATTAAATGCACCAACATTCGAACTAGAGTAGTCCCAGAAGAAGAAGAGAAAAAGAAAGGGACTGAGAAAATATTTGAAGAGATTATAGTTGAAAATTTCCCTAATATGGGAAAGGAAATATTCAAGTCCAGGAAGTGCAGAGAGTCCCATACAGGATAGATCCAAGGAGAAACATGCCAACATGCATACTAATCAAACTATCAAATACAAAGAAAACATATTAAAAGCAGCAAGGGAAAAGCAACAAATAACATACAAGGGAATCCCCATAAGGTTAATGCAGATCTTTAAGCAGAAACTCTGCAAGCCAGTAAGGAGTGGCAGGACATATTTAAAGTGATGAAAGGGAAAAACTACAACCAAGATTACTGTACCCAGCAAGGATCTCATTTAGATTTGATGGAGAAATTAAAACCTTTACAGACAAGCAAAAGCTAAGAGAATCAGCACCACCAAACCAACTTTACAACAAATGCTAAAGGAACTTCTCTAGGCAAGGAACACAAGAGAAGAAAAAGATCTACAATAACAAGCCCAAAACAATTAAGAAGATGGTAATAGGAACATACATATTGATATTTACCTTAAATGTAAATGCATTAAATGCTCCAACCAAAAGTCATAGACTGGCTGAATGGATACAAAAACAAGACCCATATATATGCTATCTACAAGAGACCCACTTCAGACCTAGGGACACATACAGACTGAAAGTGAGGGGATGGAAAAAGATATTCCATGCAAATGGAAATCAAAAGAAAGCTGGAGTAGCAATTCTCATATCAGACAAAATAGACTTCAAAACAAAGACTATTACAAGAGACAAAGAAGGACACTACGTAATGATCAAGGGATCAATCCAAGAAGACAGTATAACAATTGTAAATATTTATGCACCCAACATAGGAGCACCTCAATACATATGGCAAATGCTAACAGCCATAAAAGAGGAAATTGACAGTAACACAATAATAGTAGGGGACTTTAACACTCCATTTTCACCAATGGACAGATCATCCAAAAAGAAAATATATAAAGAAACACAAGATTTAAATGACACATTAAACAAGAAGGACTTAACTGATATTTATAGGACATTCCATCCAAAAACAACAGATTATACTTTCTTCTCAAGTGCTCATGGAACATTCTCCAGGATAGATCATAACTTGGGTCACAAATCAAGCCTTGGTAAATTTAAGAAAATTGAAATCATATCAAGTATCTTTTCCAACTGCAACACTATGAGACTAGAAATCAATTACAGGAAAAAAACACAAACACATGGAAGCTAAACAATACACTACTAAATAACCAAGAGATCACTAAAGAAATGAAAGAGGAAATCAAAAAATACCTAGAAACAAATGACAAGGAAAACACTATGATCCAAAACCTATGGGATGCAGCAAAAGCAGTTCTAAGATGGAAGTTTATAGCAATACAATCCTACTACAAGAAACAAGAAAAATCTCAAATAAGCTATCTAACCTTACACCTAAAGCAATTAGATGTAGAATATCTAAAAAAAGAAAAAGAAACAAACCCCATAGTTAGAAAAAAGAAAGAAATCATAAAAATCAGATCAGAAATAAATGAAAAAGAAATGAAGGAAACAATAGAAAAGATCAATAAAACTAAAAGCTGGCTCTTTGAGAAGTTAAAAAAAATTGATAAACCAATACCTAGACTCATCAATAAAAAAAGGGAAAAGACTCAAATCACCAGAATTAGAAATTAGAAAGGAGATGTAACAACTGACCCTGCAGAAATACAAAGGATCATGAGAGATTACTACAAGCAACTATATGCCAATAAAATGGACAACCTGGAAGAAATGCACAAAATCTTAGAAAAGTGCAACCTTCTGAGACTGAACCTAGAAGAAATAGAAAATATAAACAGACCAATCACAAGCACTGAAATTGAAACTGAGATTAAAAATCTTCTAACAAACAAAAGCCCAGGACCAGTAGGCTTCACAGGATAATTCTATCAAATATTTAAAGAAGAGCTACCATCTATCCTTCTCCAAATCTTCCAAAATATAGCAGAGGAAGGAACACTCCCAAACCCATTCTACAAGGCCACCATCACCCTGGTACCAAAACCAGACAAAGATGTCACAAAAAAAGAAAACTAGAGGCCAATAGCCCTGATGAACATAGATACAAAAATCGTCAACAAAATACTGGCAAACAGAATCCAACAGCACATTAAAAGGTTCATACACCATGAACAAGTGGGGTTTATCCCAGAATGCAAGGATTTTTCAATATACACAAATCAATCAAGGTGATATACCATATTAACAAATTGAAGGTTAAAAACCATATGATCATCTCAATAGATGCAGAGAAAGCTTTCAACAAAATTCAACACCCATTTAGGATAACCCCCCCCCCCCAGAAAGTAGGCATAGAGGGAACTTACCTCAACATAATAAAGGCCATATATGACAAACCCACAGGCAACATTGTTCTCAATGGTGAAAAACTGAAACCATTTCCTCTAAGATCAGGAACAAGACAAGGTTGCCCACTCTCACCATTATTATTCAATATAGTTTTGGAAGTTTTAGCAACAGCAATCAGAGAAGCAAAAGAAATAAAAGGAATCCAAATCGGAAAAGAAGAAGTAAATCTGTCACCATTTGCAGATGACATGATACTATACACAGAGAATCCTAAAGATGTTATCAGAAAACTACTAGAGCTAATCAATGAATTTGGTAAAGTAGCAGGATACAAAATTTATGCACAGAAATCTCTTGCATTCCTATACATTAATGATGAAAAATCTGAGAGTGAAATTAAGGAAACACTCCCATTTACCACTGCAACAAAAAGAATAAAATACCTAGGAATAAAACTACCTAAGGAGACAAAAGACCTGTATGCACTAAACTATAAGACACTGATGAAAGAGATCAAAGATGATACAAGCAGATGGAGAGATATACCATGTTCTTGGATTGGAAGAATCAACATTGTGAAAATGACTATACTACCCAAAGCAATCTACAGATTCAATGCAATTCCTATCAAACTACCAAGGGCATTTTTCAGAACAAGAACAAAAAATTTCACAATTTGTATGGAAACACAAAAGACCCCAAATAGCTAAAGCAATCTTGAGAAAGAAAAACAGAGCTGGCAGAATCAGGCTCCCTGAGTTCAGACTATACTACAAAGCTACAGTTATCAAGACAGTATGGTACTGGCACAAAAGCAGAAATATAGATCAAAGGAACAGGATAGAACGCCCAGAGATAAACCCATGCACATATGGTCACCTTATCTTTGATAAAGGAGGCAAGAATATACAATGGAGAAAAGACAACCTCTTCAATAAGCTGCGTTGGGAAAACAGGACAGCTACATGTAAAAGAATGAAATTAGAACACTTCCTTACACCATACACAAAAATAAACTCAAAATGGATTAAAGACCTAAATGTAACGCCAGACACCATAACACTCTAAGAGGAAAACATAGGCAGAACACTCCATGACATAAATCACAGCAAGATCCTTTTTGACCCACCTCCTAGAGAAATGGAAATAAAAACAAAAAGAAACAAATGGGACCTAATGAAACTTAAAAGCTTTTGCACAACAAAGGAAACCATAAACAAGGCAAAAAGAAAACCCTCAGAATGGGAGAAAATATTTGCAAATGAAGCAATGGACAAAGGATTAATCTCCAAACTATAACAGCAGCTCATACAGCTCAATATCAAAAAAACAAACAACCCAATCCAAAAATGGGCAGAAGACCTAAATAGACATTTCTCCAAAGAAGATACACAGATTGCCGACAAACACATGAAAGGATGCTCAACATCACTAATCATTAGAGAAATGCAAGTCAAAACTACAATGAAGTATCACCTCACGCTGGTCAGAATGGCCATCATCAAAAAATCTACAAACGATAAATGCTGGAGAGGGTGTGGAGAAAAGGGAACCTTCTTGCCCTGTTAGTGGGAATGTAAGTTGATACAGACACTATGGAGAACAGTATGGAGGTTCCTTAAGAAACTAAAAATAGAACTACCATATGACCCAGCAATCCCACTACAGGGCATATACCCTGAGAAAACCATAATTCAAAATGACACATGTAGCACAATGTTCATTGCAGCACTATTTACAATAGCCAGGACATGGAAGCAACCTAAGTGTCCATCGACAGAGAAATGGATAAAGAAGATGTGGCACATATATAAAATAGAATATTACTCAGCCATGAAAATAAACGAAATTGAGTTATTTGTAGTGAGGTGGATGGACCTAGAGTCTGTCATACAGAGTGAAGTAAGTCAGAAAGAGAAAAACAAATACTGTATGCTAACACATATATATGGAATCTAAAAAAAAAAAAAAAGGTCATGAAGAACCTAGGGGAAAGATGGGAATAAAGACGCAGACCTGCTAGAGAATGGACTTGAGGACATGGGGAAGGGGAAGGGGAAGCTGGGACAAAGTGAGAGAGTGGTAGTGTATATATGTCCATATATGTCCATATATACACTACCAAATGTAAAATAGATAGCTAGTGAGAAGCAGTCGTATAACACAGGGAGATCAGCTCAGTGCTTTGTGACCAGCTAGAAGGGTGAGATAGGGAGGGTGTGAGGGAGGGAGATGCAAGGGGGAAGAGATATGGGGATATATGTACATGTAGAACTGATTCACTTTGTTATAAAGCAGAAACTAACACACCACTGTAAAGCAATTATACTCCAATAAAAATGTTAAAAAAAAAAAAAAGACACAGACATAGAGAATGGACTTGGGGATGAGGGAGGGGGATGGGTAAGCTGCAACGAAGTGAGAGAGTGGCATGGACATATATACACTACCAAATGTAAAATAGTTAGCTAGTGGGAAGCAGCTGCATAGCACAGGGAGATCAGCTCGGTGTTTTGTGACCACCTAGAGGGGTGGGATAGGGAGGGTGGGAGGGAGACTCAAGAGGGAGGGTATATGGGGATATATGTATAAGTATAGGTGATTCACTTTGTTATACAGCAGCAAGTAACACAACAATGTAAAGTAATTATGCTCCAATAAAGATGTTAAAAAAAAAAAAAAAAAAAGCAAGGGTAATGTCTAACAGTTGCTACAAAGTACTTAGAATAGCAACATGAACAAAGCAGGGTCAGAACAAAACTTTAAGAATGCTGAGCACCATCTTAAAACTAATACATTTTGTTTAATTTTTGTTTTGGTTTTGGTTTTGGTTTTTGAAGTCTCTGAAACTCTCTACTGTTCACAATAGAAGAAATTTAACATACAAAAGTCAATAAAATGTTATACTATGAATAATTAAATCATCTCCTAGTTTTATACATCCATTCTTATATTTTAAAAAATAAATATAGATTTTGAGGATTTGAAAGGATGGAAAATGTCTGAATCCACACTATTGTGGAGGATGAATATGAAAGTAAAATTTAAATGCACTTAACCATATTGCCATTTTCTCAAATTGGAATTGCCAAGCCCAGTCAGTGCAGAAAGGGAATAGGCTACAGGCTTACATAGAATGTTTTATCAGCAGTTTGTTTCATATAACAAGTGTGGAATTCAGTTTTCTTTAATTCAGGTATCAATTTTCATGGAGTTAAAATTTATTGAAGGTGCTATTTTATACAAATATTAAGATCAGAGTCAAGAGATACGGTGGCTACATTGTAATAATCTTTAAAAAGGATGATATACCAACCAAGGTTCAAAATTTTGCACATTTGCCTATGAAAGACCAACTATGGAAAGCTTGTGCAAATGTCTACATATAGATAGATGGATAAATAGATATTTATATGGATAAAGATTAAGATATACATATAGATAGGACTTATTTTGTTGTTAAACATTTTTAATACCACTCTGATTCATATATATTTTATTCTCAAGGAAGAGGACTCAAAGCATAATAATATAATCCATTTTGGCACTTTTAAGTTTTTATAAGCTATAAAATTAATTTGGGTAAACTGTGTAATTCAAAATTCCATGAAAGGAGTACTTTTAAAACCTTATGTTATGTCTTAGGTGGAGGAAAGACAAAATATTCTGGCCTGGTTTGAATAGCAGGAAGATAAGGAAAGTGAGAAAATAATGAAATGAAGGAAGGATTATGGTAAAACTGGGATTTGTCTGCTTTTAGAAAGAAATAACTCACAATAATGCTTCTTCTCTTTCCTGTCCACAGCCCTTAATAACATTGCAAACCAAAAACAACCAAACAAACAAACCACAGTTAGTGCTTTGGACCTGGCCCTTTATCCACAGTCACTCCACATAACAGGCATCAGTTTGGGGGATCTAATATAATAATATAAACTTGTAGCCCTGTTTCATCATCCAACACCCAACTTCTAAAAAGAGGAGCTTGAACTCCTGGCTTCTATTTGAATCTTACATCACTCCCCCCAACCCTGTCTCGCTTCCCCAACATGCTCACTGACTCCGAGCGTTCAGTTTCCACCCACTTCTTAACACTGCAGATAGCTCCCTCCTCCTTCCCTACCCTGAACTTTCTCTCATCAAGGTCAGTGGCCTAAATAAAAGCAATTCTAAAGGTACATATGTATTTAGTTCTGATCTTCTTTGACCTTTATGCAGCTGTATCACCCTTAATTTTTCCTTCAGCAGTGCCATACTCTCCTTATTTTGTCCCCACTCCCTAAACCACTCCTTGGTTTCTTTTGTGAGCTCCTTTGCCCATCCTTTAGCGAAGACATTCCTCAGACATTTATCTGTCCTTCTATCTCCTGCCTATGTATATTTCTTGTGGGCTATTTTATTTCCCTTCATGGTTTTAATAAGCAAATCTAGGCTGATAAAACCCTTATCTCAATGTTGCTAGTCCAAGGCTCTTTTCTGAGATCTGCCTACTGATCATCTTTACTTGGATGGTCCACAGAGATATCAAATTTAACAAATTTAATGCTGAACTCATTATCATATCATTACCCATCCCCCAATTAATCCCTTTTATATTCTCCTGCTTTGTCTGTTGGCATCATATTTCATCCTATTGCTCAAGTCAGAAACCTGAGCACCATCCCAGCTCCTTCCTCACTCTTACCTCATACTTCTGATAACCAAGTTCTGGTGATTCATCAATTCAAACATCTCTCAAATCTACCCACTTCTCTTTATCTCCACTTAAACAATCATGGTTATTTCTTCTACAGCTCTCGTATATGTTTCTCAATAGCCTGGCTGTTTACAATCATTCCCAGAGCAAACCTATTCCTTATTGCAGACAGAGTGACCTTTCTAAAATATTATCCTAGTCGTTTCATTCTCCTGTTCAAAACGCACTATTTTTCATTCATTCACTAAGCTCCTGCTTCATTTACAGACAGTGTATTGTGCCACGCACTTTGCTGAGGACCAGGGTTACAGAGACCATAACATATTACCCAACAAGACACAGTTTCTTTCCTGCAGCAAGACATTGGTTCTTCTTTTAAACCCAGAATCCACATTTGCAGTATCAGAATTCTTTATTGATCATAATCGTTCATTTGCCTTTTTTGAACCTTGGTGAGTGAGGTTATTCAGAATTTCTCATCCCATAAATGTTACTGATATCTATTTCCCTGATTTGCTTCTGCTTCATCTCTCAATCCCTTCCAGATTGAACCTGGACCTATTTTCTCTAAGTCTATTAAACAGTTTGAATGCCTTAGCTTGGCTGTATTCCCCAATGGTGCTCCCAGAAGTTTCCCATATGGCATTTTCAACAAGATCCTCTGCTCAAAAATATTGTTTGGCATTAGATCTGCTATATCCTGGCCTGGTCTGTGAATTGCTGACTTTTCTCAGAAGGGGCTACAAATTTGTTCCTGTTTTCTCAAAGTTTTGTATCACCAATTATTTTCTAATTTCAAAATATAAAGCTTTGTCTTAATCCTCTTTCTCCTCATTTTCTTTACAGCATATATTGCTTTTGTTCAATTTTTCCTTTTTAAAACTCTCTTTTTCTCTGGTTTTTATGATACAGCACTATTTTGGACATTCTGCTAGCTGTCTCTTGGCTTATCTGTCCTTATCATTGGCCTGTATTTTTTCTGTCACCCAATAAAAGTAACAGACATTAACTAAAATTTGGACCAGCATTCTCTTATTTTTTTCTCTGAACATACATGAGTTATTTTATATACTTTCAAAGTTTTAATGATCATTTCTAGATGTTTCCTTTTAGTTCCAGAATCACTGATGCTCAATTCTTGAGCTAGGGGTCTTCTCCAAATTATGCTAGAGGTCTTCTGTGCCTGAAACTCATGGTGCCCCTCTTTGTTAATCCCCTTCATAACTTCTTTCTTTTCCTGTGGACTGTACTTCTGTTACTATTTGATGAAATAATATGTGTAAATGGCATACTGTGGATGGCACGCAGTAAGGCTCAGTATTCATTCATCCCTTCTTCCTCACGATCTCAGCTTGAAACAGTGCATTTTGCTTCTACTTCTCTTAGAAGGTAAGTGCATGTAAAGTGGCAATTTTCATGGAGTCTACACCATTTTAGTCTCACTGTCCTGCCCTAATGAAGCACTCCTTTCTATTGTTTAGATAATCACAACTTTCTAACTAGCCTCCTCATTCTACTTTATCCAGCACTCTATTTCCAGATAAAATTCCTATGTCACAGCCTTAATCACCTGATTGACCTGTTCAGATACATTCAATGGCTTCCCAACATCTGCTGACTATTAACTTTGAGCTTATGAAGGTACAGAATGATACTCACATGCCTTTTGGTGACCCTAAATATTCAACTCAGTGTGTTGGATTACTCAGGTGACAGGAAACATGGCAAAAATCCTGCAGGTATAAAGTTAATCTTCAAAGCATATAGCACTTGAACAAGTATTACATGCCTGTCTTCTATTTTTCTTCTTTCCTAATGTTAATTCCAAAGTAGATTTTAGTTATTTAATTTTTGGCTTTAAGCTCCTCATATTATAATTAAAATTCCTATTCCACATACTTGCCTATGTAATTCATCTATCATAAAGTGAATGCAACAGAGAGTATGATTATAGACAAATGAATGTGATTGTTTCAATCAAGGAAAGAACATATTCTCCTTGCTTTTACTTATACAATATGCAAAAAATACATTTATCTTTAAGACTCAGAAGGCAGTTTAGAAACAATTCTATTTAGAATCACTTGAATAACTCACAGTTCTATATAACATCTACATTATTTTACAGATAAAACATAAATATGAGAAAAATGTTAGAGGTGATATTAATATTAATATTCCAATTTCTGGCTATCCAGGTTTCTTCTCAAGCAAACTTACTTTAACATATAAAAGTATACACATGCTTTCCTGAGAAATCTGAGGCATCAGCAGCCCTTGAGACTTCGGTTCTAACCATCCTCTGACATTTGCCATGTGACTCCATCCAAACTGCTATTTGTGTATATCCCATATGTCCTAATTTAGAAAGCAGTCTACTCTTTCAGTATTACTGCAGAAGTGTTGAGAAGACCAATAGAATGCATACAAAGTAGTCTAAGATGAGGGATAAAGACCTCAAATGAAGAAAATATGTATTTAATTTATTTTCCAAAGGAATTTCATTGTTTTTTCTCCCACTGCTACCTTACACTTTCTTGGTGCTATAGAGGCCACTCCCAAAGGGAAAGAAAAACACTCCCCCAACCACCTCCATGTTCACATCTTTCCTCGAATAGATAGCAGTTGGGGTGGAGGGAGAAGATAAGGAACATTTACATTGTTTTTGCAACCACTAAAAATCTTTATAAAATTGTTATATTTAAATAATTAGTATCATTAAATAACAACAACTTATTCTATATTTTATTTTCAGTCACCTATGCTAGAACTCCACCACCCACCCAGGCCAATTTTGCTTTTACAATTGGCCATTCTCCTCCTGGGATAGTGCTCTAGGCAACCTCAGCCCATAGTTGCCCATCCTGCTTGTTAACGCTGCAGGTCAGATGCTCACCAATACAGAAATGCAAACCTTTCTCACTTATTACAATTATATTAATTGATCCCAAATTAAGGACTTTCCACAGCAACGTAGATTAGTTAAATATTCTTACATTTCTTATTTCTGAACTGTCTAAACTCTATATCCTCTTAAATATACAGAGTTTCCCATCTCTAGCAGAATACATACAAGAATAATATTATAAAATAAATAACACTAGACATTGACTTTAGCTTAGTTGAAAATTAAGCTGCTCAGTTAACTATACTAAAGCCAATGTGAGAAACGTACAGACTGACCATTCAAGGCAAGACTACAGGGAGTCAGGCTGGTGAAGAGGAAAAGATTCTGGTTTGTAGCCCATAAGTGATTTCAGCCCAGTTTCTAATATGTTCTAACTGTGATTCTGAGTAAGTCAACAATACTTCACAGGCAACATTTTTTTTTTTTTTATCTATACTACATTGAGATTTATTTCTAATGTGATTTCCTATTAGAATAACATACAAGTCTAAGGGTTTCATGAGACCTTATTGGATATCTTTTCCGAGTTTCCCTTGGAGCAAGTTCCTTCAGTATGTCACAAAATATTTTATCGACAAATGAAAATGCACTGAGACTTCTGACTTGACAAGCAAAGCAAGATTCAACTCATGGGATTGGAAAACAATTAATTAAAATTGAAACCCTAATAAGGAAGTTTCCATACCATTAGTTTTATAATGCACCTGCCTTGGCTTATTTCACTGTCACTAGTAAAATATAATTGCTTCATATTTCATATTTATTATTTTGCACACAGCATGTGCTTTAGATTATCCAATATATCTCAAGTAATCTAAAAAGCATTAATTAAGCCAAGCCAGTCTCATCTCTTTTGCATAGTCTCTGATCATCTCCTTTTATACCCACATTTTGGAAATTCTTGTGATTATATTTTTAATTATATGTTATCTCTTAAGGCTTTATGACAGCATCTAGCTTCTAAATTGTCAGTTTGAACCTTGAAATGCAAATTGGCATAAACTGCATTAAAAATTATTTTCATGACTTCAACATCCAAAGTTCTGACTACATACAGATATATAGTTAATAAATCTAATGGTAATATTTTATACAAGTTTTGAAATAGAAAATTTCTGGTTTTATTTTTATATACTTTTTCAGACAAATTTAATTCTTCTAGCACAAGTTTTATTTCCAGTTCCAAACAATATCACAACTAAGTAGCTCAAAAGAATCTTAATTCCTCTGAAAATTTTCTGAAAAAACCAGGCCAGGGAGCTATTCTTTTTCTAAATGGCAGACTTGGCAAATCTGCCTCTCCAGAATGATTGGGCCAGCAAAGACTGCCAATGTGTTCCACAAGGAACCCTCTTTCCAGGTAACTTTGACATCCTTTGTGGTGCTAAACTAATTTGATTGCTTCGTAAAGAAGAATGATTTGGTAATATTTATTGAAATTCAAAGCTTGGCTTACCTAAGGCTACAAAGTTTCTCCAAACTTGATAGGATTATGGTTTCAGTTTCACAACCTCTAAAAAGAATGCTGTACCAGAGTACAAAATAATTTGGCAGAACTCTCTTCTCACTTCTCTGCAGTACAATTCTGAAACACTTGTGTCTTAACCTCTCAATATATAGTTCTCTCTCTCTTTTTTTTTCCAACTAGCATTGTGTCAAAGAGATATTTACAGACAACTAGTTAAGATAACAGGCTAGGGATGAAACCTTTCCTAGAGGTATATTTTACAAATATCAAAATTTATTATTGTCTTAAAAATATCTAAACACAGTCCAGGGCCAGGACCACAGTGATAAAAATAAGGCACTTGCTCCAGTGCAAAATTTAAGGGCAACCTCCCAAAATTAGCAATCAAGATAAGTAACATTTTAATGTAACAGTCTAAAACCTCAAAATTAATGCAAAAATCCATGATGAACAAAATATGAAATTTTTAAATAAAGATCTTAGACACTATATATAGCTAAATAAGTCCTTACACTTGTCACTTGTTTCATTTTAATTAATTGTAGAGTAACTACAGTTCAATTCATAAATGTTGGTACAAATATCATTAAACACTAAATCTACAATTTTATTGTTTGTCCTCCTTATAAATGGAATTTTAATTGTTGGCCATGGGCAAATGTGAGATGCACTTTATACTCCGCTGTTGTTTCCAAAAAAATCACAATTCTTTGTGATATTGAATAGTATTAAAATCATGTTTACTAGGTTGTCCAAATTAGTATATTGCTATTCTCCCATTATTAATAATAATCAAATTGTGCATGTGCTTGAGATAAAGATATAATTATAACTACTTAATTTCACCTTGATGGACTTATTACACTTATTTTAGTTTTAAGATTTTTTAACAAACATTTTGAGTCCACAAATAAAAATAACAATAATAATTTTTTTATACTTCCACACAGAAGCACTACAGTAAGTGTGACTTTGTAATTTACAAATAATAAGTCACAACTAGAGGACCCTGACATGATCTCAGACCCTTTGTTGATGCTGCTTTTGGAGGAGTGGCTCACACTGACCATCATAGCACACTGTTTTGGAAAAGACCACCAGAGCTTGTATAGTTACATATAAAGAACACAGCCTTATGTATAATAATATCAAAATAGACAGTCCTTGATAGCAACAAGCATCAAAGTTTCAATTATTTAAAATTTGAGAAAAAAGTAGACAACGGGCGCCATAGAGATATTTTCTTGCTGAAGATCCACTTCCTTGTGTAAGTTTCTCATTTTGCTTTGAACAGAGGGGGCAGCCTTTCAACTGACATAATGAAAACACTGCTGCAAAAACGAGAGGCCAACCTGTATGCAATTGCAGTTCACCCAGAAAGAATGCTAATTCTTGGTTTCAGTGTTTTCTTTAATGAAATTATTCAGGCCTTTCTGTGGCATGGAACACTGTGATCAGCCAGGAACTGTTGGAGATGAAAATAACCTTTCTTTGTTATAACCCCAAATATGTAGTACTCTTTTCAATCTCATCAGAGACCTTTGTACCTAGTTAAAAAAAAAAAAAGTCAGGGATGGGGTGGGATGGTGGAATCAATTATGTCATAGCTATTTTCTTTAAAGGATACAATTTTTTATTTAGTATGTGTTCACAAGGGATTTGCAACAGCAGCATGAGCAAGTGCTTTAATAAAAATATGATATCATTTTGAAATTGCTCAGGTGTGGTCAAAGTACTCTGGACATATAAGAAGAGGAGCTGATCTGAGGGCCCACTCTACGCTTATGAGCTGTAAAACGTTGACTTCTCATTTGAAGTGTCCTTTTCCATAAAACGGCATTACTAATTCCCATGTCACCAAGTTGTAGTAAGAATTAAGTAACATGGTAACTACAAATAATTTGTAAATTATGAAATGTTACACAAATGTCATGAGGAATTTAAAAGATAACAAAATAGAAGAAGAATATGAAGTAAGATTGTAAAGCCAATCTCCATTTGTAATAAAAAGAGAATTAATTTTAAAATCATTGTTATCAGTCTACAGAAGTATAAAATGGTAAATTAAGATACTGAAATGAAGTCATTTCTTACATTAAGATTTTCCCTCCTGGGAATATGAATTCAAAGATTGAAGAACTATTCATGATTCTTACAATTTACTAGGTTAGGAAAGTCACTTCATTCAGAAAAAACACTTTAAAAGCTATTTTCAGTTTAAAAAAAACAGGAAAAAATTAGAAAAGTGGATGGAAAATTATCTTAGTTTGATAATTAGTTATCTTAGTTTGGTAACTTTCCAAGTAGTATTTAAGTAACATGAAAAGAATAGACACTAAAAATAAAACAATTCCATTATTAAGGAATACTTGAAGAGTAAACATTTTACATCATAGTACTACTTGACCACTAGTAATTACCAGAGTAGATATTATGTAAAATAAAATAGAAATTTCCAAATACTCTGATTGAGTATATTAAAAATAAACAGTTCTTTGCATCACTACATTTACTTTCCTTAAAACAACTTTATAAAACACAGACAAGTTTTGTATGGCAAAAGAATTTTGAATAAAGCATATAGAATTCTTAAAATTTATTTTTTATCTTGATTAATTTCTCTCTTTTCTTTATTTTACTAACTCTCCCTGAGAAATGTTACCTACTCTGGGTTTCCTTTAATATTAACATATGATTTTCAACTCTATTTCCATTCCCAATCTCTTCTGAAGTCCACATTCCTATTTTCAACTATCTGCTGGACATTATACTTGGATATGTACCACAAAACCTTTAGCCTGTTCCAAAACAAACTCGTCATCTCCCACTCTATGACATCTGCTTCTGTCCCTATATTTCTATCTGATTGAAAATAACTGCTACCCACACAGTGATTTATGTCTAAAATGTGGCAGTCACAACCTTGCGTGACCTCAGACCCATCTGATCTGTCATCAAATTAAATGGATTCTACTTCTAAAACATTTGTCATATTGGATTTCATTCCCACTCTCCAAATACTCATCCTCTCAGCCATGTAGCTTACTCTACTCTAGTGTTTCTCTGTTTAGCAATGCTCTGTTGGGGTTTACTGGATAAGTTGAGCAGGAGAATCCACTCAAAGATTCCAGGAAATTTAGTATTACTACCCCTTACTAAATGCTTGTAACACCCTATAGTCATTGGCATGACCAACCTCCCTATCACACACATTTCTACATATCTCAGAGGGTGAATGTACGGTTCTCTAAATATCTCATTAAATGTCCTGCCTCTGAGTCTTTAGAACCTACTCGCCAGTGCCTTTGGGAACCTCTTTCCTCCAACATCTGTCTAGAAAACTGCCAGGCACTTCTCAAGCCTCAGCCTGCAGGACCTTTCCTTCTCTGAAAGCTTCCCTGAGCTAAACTGGTCATGCACATCTCCATCTTCCATAGAATGGGATATATCTTTAGTATAGGACTTGTGAAATTTTATTTTAATTTTTTTGCATGTCTTATTCCCTTCAAAACTATGAGCTTAAGGTATAAACTACAGTTTTTAATCTTCCATTCATTCTTACATGATTAAATAATGTTATAAATTTTCTATTGGCAAAAAATATAGATAAATGTTATATAAGCTTTTCCTAACTGTTCTTGTTAAGGTTACCAAGGATCTCCAGTTATCAAAACCAATAGTCACTTTTCTATTCTCATACTACTTAACCTCTTGGGAGCATTCAACAAAGTTAACCACTTCATCTTAAAAACACATTTTTCCTTGACTCTGTTAGCCAAACTCATATGGTTTTCCTTTTGCTCTGCTAACTACTTCTTCTTGCTCTCCTTTGATGGTTCTTTCTTCTTGTTCTATCTCTGAAGATGGAATGCTTTAGGATTCTTCTCTGACTAAACACTCCCCCAACATGACCTCTTTAAATCCATGCTGCTAAGGATGATTTATATGACTCCTTAATCTATATATCCATTTCCATCTTTACCCCTGAGCTCTGAACTCCTACTGCTGTGGATCGACTTTTCCACTTGGATGTCAAATAAGTATCTGAACTCAGCATGGCCAAACTTAACATATTCTTCTAACTAGTTCCTTTCTGAGACTTCTCCTCAGCAAATATAATCACCATTCACACTCTGGCTC